>NC_083294.1:40869558-41609490 GCF_963506605.1 Zootoca vivipara | reverse complement strand
CACCCCGGGCCACAGAAACTCTTCATCCGCCACTGCGAACGGGATCCGTTCCAGAGCCCCATACACAACCAGAGCAGTACTCAACCTGAAGCGCCAAATCTGCACATGCTCGTCATGCGATTTGATGTTTCTGTGTATGCACGTGACATCATTCAGCGCGTCTGCACATGCGTGAATCGCCGAACCCGGAAGTAACCCGTTCCATTACTTCCAGGTTTGGTGCATTCGTAACCCGTGTTGTACGCAACCCGCAGCATTCGTATCTAGAGGTATGACTGTATCTGCTTAGCACAGGAGTACAGGCTTCCTCTGGTATCATCAAACCACCACAGAACAAGGTGAGTCTCCATCTCTGTTGGAAGATTCAGAACAGGAAAAAGAATTCATGAAGAACCATATGCTTCATGCAGCACATAGTGAAACTATGGAATCTGCTCCCATAGGAAGCATTGGTTCAAACCAACTTGGATGGATTTAAAAGAGGATTAGACAAATTTGTAGAGGATAAGGCTATCAAAGGCTACTAGTCCCAATGGCTATGTTCTACCTTCACTATCTGAATACCAGATGCTCAGAATCACAGGTGAGCAGAGTGCTGTTGTCTTAGGATGCTGCTTGTGGGCTTCCCATAGGCATTTGGATGGCCACTGTGGTAACAGGATGCTAGACTAAATAGGTCATTAGCCTGATCCAGCAAGCTTGTCTTACATTCTTGTGCTCTTATGCAAGTCCTCCTCTTCATCAGCAGCAGCTGTGAGCAAACTTTAAATGAAATCTTCTCCAGGGAAACTCTGGAATAGCAGAGTCACGGAAACTCAGGTAGGCTCAAGAATAAAGCAAACAGCCTCTACAGTAACCAAGGGCAATGAAAAGAGACCAGAAAAAAGGTAAAATACAAAATAAATACAAATATTTCTGAAAATAAGTATGCTGATCCTGTTACACACACCCCTGCTCCAAATGCAACTTTTGTATTTGCTGTAGAATTAATGAACACAGTTGATTTATAACATCAATATGTTTAATAATTACATATTTTTATAGTGTGGGAAAAACTATTTGCAGCCAGCAAATACAAGGACACCTTGAGAGAAAGAAAATAAACTTTTTTTAAAAGTTCCATCTTATAAAACGAAACTGAAATGTGCTGGATCATATTGTTTCATATGACAGGATCTAACACCATATGAAATGCCAATGCCTTTATTACCAGAAGAACAGGGAAGCATTTGAATACTTAAAAAAATATATATATTCATGGGTTGCAAACATTCTATATACATTTTCTGTTACCAACAGCATTCCTCAGAGAAGACGACTTTTGCTCAGAGGTTTGAAATCCCTGAAGAACCATGTCCTTCCTTTAGCCATTTGCTCCAGAATCTGAAATATCTCTGCAAGTCATTTAATATTATAAGCATTGTTATATGATAACTGATGCAGCTTTTTCTGAACCATACCAGGGTTTTACTCTGTGTGTGTGTGTGTGTGTGTGTGTGTGTGTGTGTGTGTGTGTGTGTTGCGTGAATGTCCAACCATGATCATCTATTGTGCAGTGGTAATGGCACATGCTGGCCATTGCAGAATTCTTTCTGCCTGCACTGATTTCAAACAGAATCTGTTGCTAGTCTTCTCATTCCTGCTGGGCCTGTGTTAGTCCATCAATCACTAGTAGCCCATTTATTTGTGCACAGTGTTAGTATTTCAGAGGCATATATGGGCTATTTAAATTGTTAAGCTACTGCACCATAGGAATGCCCATGAGTGGGAAATTCCCATTTAGTTTTTAAAGAAACCTTTCTCCTCCCATTAGGAACCATGAGTTCCCAAATATGGCCTTTGTTCAGCAGTGAACAAGTGCTATTTAATAATGCTGTTAGGACTTCTAGGCCATGGGAAATTGAGGATCAAGACTGCATACCTAGGCAGCCATACACAGATCTCCTTTTGGGCAGTCCACCCTATATATGGGTAAGGAAATTGGTGAAACTATTTCATTACATTTCTTCAGGAAAAGGAGAAATTTGCCAACAGTATCTCAAGTGTAGTTCACTGTTTGCAATAATACTACAGCAACTCTTCTTGCTTGCTTGCTTTTTGCTGACTCTTCTGTACTAGAAGGACCATTGGTCAACGCCAGGAGGTCCTTTATTAATGTTACTGAGTAGATGATGCCCACAAAAAGTCATTACTTGGCACCACCAATGTAGTCCTTTACCTGCCTACGTATCTTACTTGCAAGTGTTATCATCTGATGATTTCATTTAGCAATATACTGTATATACTGAGAATAATGTTGACTCTATGCATGTCTGATAAGTGTGGGTTAAATGACTTAGATCACAGAAGGTCTCTTTCTCTGATGTCAATTATGGAAGACTTGCTCTTAGAGCAAGGATTTTTCATAGAAGGAAGGCTGTCTCCAAGGGACAAAGTTAATTAGCTCTGCGTTAGAAGACATCACTTAGCAGATTCTGTAGCTGTTGTGCTGACAGTACAGATACAATAGGAGGGGAGGCAGTGTGTTCAAAGGCAGGGGAAAGAAATAGCATCCATAAAATGAGACAAGAGGTTATCAGAGCTGTGTGAAGTTCCAAACTAATCACTCCAGCAACATTTCAGAGCATTACAGAATTGATTACTAGAAGTAGCTTTGGTAAGAAACCACATTTCCCTGTTACCTAACTACTGTGAGATAGCTTGACTCTCTCTCTCTATATATATATATTGGGGGGGGGAAATTAAGGCAACTTTTTCCATGTTGGGAATAATGTAAAATACTATGATGATTTATATAGATTGTTTATGCATGTGTATAAACAATCTATATAAATCATCATAGTATTTTACATTATTTCCAACATGGAAAAAGTTGCCTGAATTTCTGTACATTGTGTACATCCCTGTACATTATGTACATACTCAAATTTTCCAACAATGGATTTTGTGCCTGTTGGCTTCCCAAGCTTTCTAACTTAAGATGAGGGAGCTGCAGGCCACCAGATATTGATTGATAATTGGCCATGCTGGTTATGCTGATGGAGGCGAATGAGAATCAGAGCCCAACACAAATGTTCCCCATCCCTGATAAACATTGCCCAAATGATGATGCTGCAAAAGAGGAAGAGAAGTCTAGAACCTGGGATTGAAATATCTACTGTCCTCCTGATGAGATCCTAAGAGATACTATCACCACCACACCTCAGACTAAGTTGGATACCCCACCATCCCATAGCACACACAGGCAACTTATTGCCCAAGGTACTACTGTTAAGCACATAAAGAGCCCTAAAAGCCAAACATGTGTCTAGTTTACCACCCTGTTCTCACAGCAACATCCAAATGCTTCAGAGAGGCCACTACTAGTACTCTCCCCACTTCTGATTCTCAGCAAGTGGTATTCAGAGGAAGACAGGCGGACTAATATCAGTGCACTGGATGAAGCAAAGATCACCAGTGTTGAAGCAATGATTCTTCAACATCAACTTTGTTGGACTGCTCATATTGTGCGGATGCCTGATTATCGTCTTCCAAAGGTGACAGAACTGATTGTGGAAACTATTGAAACATATCTCTATTAGCTGCGGCCAGCAAAATTCTTGCAAGGATCTTAGCAGACTGTCTGGTAACAATATCTGAGGTGACCCTTCCTGAATCCCAAAATGGTTTTTGGCCTTTTAGGGGGACAGTGGACATGATTTTCACCACTCGCCAGTTTCAAGAAAAATGCAGAGAGCAAAACCAACCCCTGTATATGGCATTTATTGACCTCGCTAAGGCTTTCGACACTGTAAATCGTAATGCCCTGTGGACTATCCTTCTGAAAATTGGCTGCCCAGATAAATTTGTAAACATGATTCAGCTCCTCCATCATAATATGACAGCAACAATCTCAGACAACAATGGCTCTCAAAGTGAACCATTCACAGTGGGATCAGGTGTTAAACAGGGTTGTGTTATTGCTCCAATTCTATTCATTATTTTCATTTCCATGATCCTACACTTTGTCGACAGGAAACTGACCTCCAAATCATCCTAAATATCTTTGCAGAAGCTTACGAAAAGCTTGGCCTATCACCCAACATCCAAAAAACCAAAGTGCTGCACCAACAAGTACAAAATAACCCCTCTGCGGTGCCACAAATCCAACTCAGTGGTGTAATGTTGGAAAATGTTGATCACCTCTCCTACCTAGGCCGTTACCTTTCCACAAGGGCCAACATTGATGCCAAAACCCAGCATCGTCTGAGCTCTGCGAGTGCAGCTTTCTCCCGATTGAAGTGCAGAGTGTTTGAGGACCAGGACATTTGGAGGGAAACCAAAATGCTTGTTTACAAAGCTATTGTACTACCAACCTTACTATATGCTTGTGAAACATGGACCACTTATAAATGCCATCTCCAACTCCTTGAAAGATTCCGTCCATGGTGTCCCCAAAAATTTTTACACATCATTTGGGAAGACAGGCAAACTAATATCAGTGTATTGGAAGAAGCAAAGCTCAAGGCAAATCTTAAAAAATGTAGTATAAACACTGACATCTGGGAAACACTGGCCTCTGAGCGCTCCAGTTGGAGAACAGCCTTTACCAAAGGTGTCATGGGCTTTGAAGAAACTCGACTCATTGTTAAAACCATGTTTATGGAAGAAGAAGAAGAAGAAGAAGAAGAAGAAGAAGAAGAAGAAGAAGAAGAAGAAGAAGAAGAAGAAGATTCAGAGGCATGGCTAGCAGCCACCAATTGCCTTAATCACCATGAATTTGTGTAATCCCCTTTTGTGTAATCTTTGGTAGGCATTTCTGCTTCTGTGTGGGGGATCAATATCATTTTGTCTGTACTAGAACTTTCAATCTGCAGCTTCATTGGACAACCCTGAGTATTATGATCACAGAGGAAGAAAAAACATATCCCTTCTCACTTTCTCTGATGGTAGTGGTCATGTGGCACAGCCTGGGTTTTTCAGTTTATTAAAAAAATATTTTCTGCCTATGTCATTTTAATGTTGCATGTGGCTACTGAATAGGGTTAGGATACCTGCATCAGACCCCACTAAACTCATGAAGGCCTGAGATGAGCTTTGACATGTGAAGCATTGGGGGAGGACTGGATTGTTCAGATGTAGGCCGCTGCCCTTCTGCATATTGAAAAGGGGGTTACATTCAATGATGTAATCAGAACAGACACACTGAAACTATCCTTTGAAACATTTCAAAGGATCTACTGTGACTATGACTAACATTGACTACCACCCATTATTTTTATGCAACTTTAGGGAAACAAAACAACACCACATTGTCTCCCCTGTTTTAGAGGCATGGTAGTCTGTTAAATGTGCTCCATAAGAGCATCAGACTTGTCTTGGTGGATCAGAGCATGAGCCATCTGGTCCAGCCTCCTGTTGCCAATAACAACTATTCAGATGCTCGCAGACACTGTTGTTTCTGTTGTTTGTTGTTGTTTTCAAATAATTGGAATGCAGATAGGGGAAGTTGTACATGTGTACAAGAGCACAACTGTGTTTCAGATCAAAGAGGATGATTCTGAAGATGCATCTAGATTTTTTAGCATAATGTGGTATAAAAAGCAACAAATACACAATGCCTACATCCAAGGACAGGTCCATGTGTTAACATTGCAGTAAATCTCTTCCCAAAATGCAATCCCATGCATTCCAGCCACTTTTATTTTATAGACACGGTCTCTGTTTTCTAATCCCTCTTCCTCAGTAAATCAATATTATTTTGTGGGATGGGGCGTTGAGGTTGCTCTCCTCCTCTGCTTTCTAAAATAACTCTTTAATGAAAACATGCGTTTAACAAGTAAATTATTTTAACCTGCCAAGTTCAGATTTTGAATGGCTAAGCCCCTTGTTTTAGTTGCTGAATCCCTCTGTGCTGTGTTTTTTGTTGTTGTTTTGTCCCTGTCCTTGTATTGGTTTGAGAACTTCTGTTTTAAAATGGTTGTTTTGAAGTGGTGGTTGTTTGAAGTGGCTGGCAGAGGGCTTTCCCACTGTAGAGGTCATAGATTGCACTTGGGGCCTTCTGCATGCAAAACAGATGCTCTGCCTCGGAGGTATGGCCCCTTCCTTTTGGAAGGTCCCATCAAATCATGGTGGTAGGCTTAAAGAAAGCACCAATTGTATGAGAGACGCCATTTAATTATTATTGAAGCTGAGGCTCCAATACTTTGGCCACCTCATGAGAAGAGAAGAATCCTTGGAAAAGACCCTGATGTTGGGAAAGATTGAGGGCACTAGGAGAAGGAGACAGAGGACAAGATGGTTGGACAGTGTTCTCGAAGCTGCGAACATGAGTTTGACCAAGCTGCGGGAGGCAGTGCAGGACAGGAGTGCCTGGCGTGCTGTGGTCCATGGGGTCACGAAGAGTCGGACACGACTAAACGACTAAACAACATTATTATTATTATTATTATTATTATTATTATTATTATTATTTATTAAAATTAATCTAAAGTTCACATGGTGGATCACAACATAAAAACACAAAACAAGAACACCCCTTTCCAAATGTTCCCCTTTCTTCCTCAAAACTGTGCTGTTACTTTTTAATATATATTTCCCCCTTCCACTCCCTGCCCTCTCTTCTACAAGGGGGGTTGTGCCATTCCATGAACCCCCACACCATTGGCCGGCTTCTTGTTTTCACTTCTCTGACAGTTACCCAAGCAAACAGTGTGCTTTCTTAAATTGCGCTCTGACATTAGGCTCCCCTGCCAGCTGTTCTAGTTGTTTCCTTCTCCTGATAGCTGTTGACAGTAGCTATAAAAAGCATAATATATTCTTTTTCAAAACTCGACTTGAACATCAGGCTCCCACGACAGCTGGGCTAGTCATTCTCCTGTCCTAATTGCAGTGTGTTTAAGGGAAGGAGGGAAATTCGCTTTTGTTCAGCCTTGTTTTAGCTCCACTATCATCTGATCCTGCGTTCCCCTTTATGTTTTTTCTTTAGCGCCACAGCGTTTCCTTCAAAGCCACTAATGAAGGAGGCAGGCAAATAATTGCATCACCTGCATCTTGTTAAAGGAACAGGGCAAGGAATAGCAAAAAATATACAATACAGAGAAATTGGAGAGGACTTGTGGGTTGCTGTTGTTTTACTCCTTTCTTGTGTGATTTCTTTCTTCCTTCTTCCACGTGAGGAAAAGGAGAGAGATTAGTGTCCGTTACTGAAAGTCCATCTTGCTCAGTATTGTTTTCACTGACTGGCAGCCGCCCTCCAAGGTTTTTAGGCAGGGGCCATTCTCAGCTCTACCTGGACATGCTAGGCATTGAACTTGGGACTTTATCCATTCAAAGCAGATGCTCTGTCAGAGAGCTATAGGCCAGCACATCTGATAGGAACATCGGAAACTGCCTTACATCAAGTTATGTTTTTGGTCTATTTAGACAGTCTTGTCTAATCTGATTTGGCAGTAGCTCTCAAAAACTTTGGACTAGCATCTCTCCCAGACAGGAATGAGAGTAGAGCATGAGACTCTTAATCTCAGGGTCGTGGGTTCAAGCCCCATGTTGGGCAAAATATTCCTGCATTGCAGGAGGTTGGACTAGATGATCCTGGCAATTGTGAGTTGATGACCCACTTGAAGATAAGAAAGACACTAGGACACAATGTATTTAGGTTAATGGGCTAAAAAAGGCCACAACTTTTATTGGTTACAGCATGTGAGAGGTATTGGCTTAGGCATTGGATCAAACAAACTATACATGACTCCACCCCACTCAGTGGGGATTCATTCAAGGGTTAACAACCAGAAGGTGGAGCTTGTTGATGCAATAAAACTGAAGCTTCCCCTGATGTCATCGGGGGTCATGCAATGGCCCTAGTCACCAGCAGAGTGTTGGGCAGGATCCACAACCGCCAGATCCCTTTAACGGAATACCCAATAAGTGGAGTGGTAGGCGATGGCCCGAACCTGCCGTCCAATACACCACACCTATTTCAATGCCTAACCGCCAATACCTGAAAAGTTGTGATGATTTGCTATGAGATTGGCGAAAAAGCAAGAGGCAGAGCCAATTTGCCAAATGGATAAAAATTCCTACCAGGCCCCTTGGGCAACCAAAGCAACCAACTGAAATCCACAGCAATGTCAAAAGCATAGAAATGACTTAACCTTAACCTTCCAGCTCTACAATTCTATGATTTTATAACTGCAAATCTCACAGACTGGACCTGGGACCTTCTGCATGCATTGCAGTTTCTTTGCCACTGAGCTATGGCTCTTCCTCATGTTTAGTGATTTTGGTTGCAGTAGAAAAAATGGGGGGGGGGGTAAACAACACTAGAGTAGGCAGAGTCCAAACCCCAGTTGGAGGTGCCCATCATCTCTCCCCAGTCATCTATTTGATGAGCAGAGAACGGACAATATAACCCAATTCTTCAGCTAGAGACGGAAGGATCTGCCATTTTCAATTCTCTCTTTTTCTCAAATTTCCAATCTTAAATTCAGCTCTCCACATTTTTTTCAGCAATTTGCATTGTTATTATTTTAAATATTCAAGAAAATTCATCAGCATTTTACTGAAAGCTGTAACCTGTGCACACCTTTTTGTACATAGTTTTGACCAGTGCACACATTTCTGCAAGCAATTTCTCCTAATACAACAATGCACATTCGGAAGTTATTTACACTAATAGGTATTCATCTCTATGCACTGTTCCCTAATAAATGAATATTTTTTTGCAGACAGTGGCTTGACAACTTTGTCACAAAATACAGATAAGTGCAAATTTCAAATGCAAGTGCAAATTTCAAGTGCAAATCCTATTCTTTCAGAAAATGAATATTTGAGAGATTTGAGAACACAATCAAATTTCTTCCCCAACCCTATGTTGATCAGCTGAGGAGGTGGGCTGTGGGCCTGTGTGTGCTCTGAGTATGTCTATGGACAGATTTCACCATGCATTTAAAGCAGCATTATACACTTTATGCAATCATGGCTTCCACTGCAGAATTCTGGGAGATGTAGTTTAATAAGGGTGCTGAGAGTTGTTGGAAGACCCTTATTCCCCTTCCCAGAGCCACAACTTTCAGAGTTCCCTGTGCACAGGGATTGGATGTTAAACCACCCTGGGAATTGTAGTTCTGGGAGGGGAATGGGGGTCTCCTAACAACTCCACATCCTTAAAGAACAAGAGCTCCCAAAATTCTGTAAGGGATTTCTGACATCTGACTCCTCAATGAAAAAGGTTGGCTGGGTTTGAAAAGGTTGGTTGCCTAATCTGAAAATCCAAGAAAAAAGAAAAGGAGAGAAAGATACTGTACATGACTTGCCTCTGCTATCCCACAATGACTTGTGCTGAAAACAGATATCTGAAGGATGCTGCCTTTGGAAAGCGTGTTCTAGTCAACAGATTTCTGTTCCGGGAGGACTAACACAGTCACATTCTGCCCCCTAGCCATCTGTGCCACATCCCTTAAAGTGAAATATACTAAATGGCTACTTAAAATACACACAGCTGTATTGCACAACGCTAGGAAAACCACTTGGGCAGCTTCAGCCGGGATATGGGGTCTAAGTCTAAGAAACAATTAAAGAAATAAACTGCTCCAAAATTCAGCTGGCAGGGTCTTTCTCCTTGGGGTGGCAAAGGGATATGTTGTGGTCCCTCACATATCACACAGCAGAGGAATGAGTTTCTAAAATAAGGCTCCGTAATTAATCTAATGTTTTTTACTCTCTCTCTCTCTCAAAGAAGGGGGATGATATTATGATGGTGCTTTTTGCATTCTGAATGGAGGGGGGGGAAATGTGTACGGAACAGACCAAGAAAGATCATCCCCTGGAACATGAATGTGGAGCAGCAGTCACAAAGTCATTATGTAGTCCCCATTGCCTCAATCACTCCTAAGCTATAAAGGGACTATGAAAAATGTGCAGGCTTCTTCAGCCCCACCAGGGGACTGGGATGCACTTAAAAAGAATTGCAGGTGCTGGCG
This sequence comes from Zootoca vivipara, assembly GCF_963506605.1. Taxonomy (NCBI): domain Eukaryota; kingdom Metazoa; phylum Chordata; class Lepidosauria; order Squamata; family Lacertidae; genus Zootoca; species Zootoca vivipara. Next base: position 41,599,531 of record NC_083294.1, on the reverse strand, counting down.
TGGGACTTTCCTTGCACTGCTCTGAATATATTTAGAGGAGGAGGAGGAGGAGGTGTTGGTGGGTGTGGGGTGGGAGGGAGGGAGGGAGGTGGGAAGCTGCAAAAAAAGTGCTGCCTCACCAGCCCGGAGATTGCCGTAGCAACCACTGAGGCTCAGCACAAAGAAGTGCTGAAATGGGGCTTCTTCTCATTCTGGGGAGGATTAGATTATGCAGTTGAAAAATATTGCAAGATTAAAAATAATTGCTTCCCATCTATTTTTTACGCAACCTGCAGAGTTGAGTGGCCACTAACATTTAATGGGCAACTATTATTGATTCCACATTTGTAGAGGTATGGTGTATGTGTGTGTGTGTGTGAGAGAGAGAGAGAGAGAGAGAGAGAGAGAGAGACAGACAGACAGACAGACAGACAGACAGACAGACAGAGATGTCTGCATATATGGAAGAATCACTGGACCAGATTTTCTCAGTTCCCTCGTCTTTTCCTCCTGACTATTACACTTCCTCATTTTTATTTTTATTTATATATATATCCCACCATTTCATTCAGTGAGTTCAGAGTGACATACCGGTAGCTGCTTCTCTCTCCCCGCCCCCCCCCCAATTATCCTCCCAACAACTCTATGAGGTAGCTTCTGGCGAAAAGAGAGTGAGTGGGCTGAAGGCTACCCAGTGAGCTTCGTGGCTGAGTAGAGATTTGAACCCTGGTCTCCCAGGACCTAGTCAAACACAAGTCACTACACCACACTCATTGCCCTAGCAGCTCTCCTTTCGGTTGCTATAAATACACCAAATCACCAGGCAGGAGACAGAAAGGCATGCTGGAGTTAATGTTTCCTCTCCTGACTCATCTCATTCCTAACATGCTTTGAGACACAACAAGAGCAAGGAAGACAAGTATATATTATATTTATTGTCTTAACATTTCTAATTCTCCTTCTCTCCTGGAGTCTACAGCAACAAACATAGCTCCCCAGTGGTCTCCCATAAAGGCACTGGCCATACCCATATCTCTTAAGATGATGGCCTCATGTGCCTTCAGACCTGGACCAGTTCAAGCAGCTCTTGGGATGGTCAATGGTCTCCTTGCTGTGGAAAGAACCTCAGTACAAGAGGTCCAATGATGCCAACCCCTGATGCCTAGCTGGAGTGAGTGGGGTGGGGGTGGGGAATCAAGTATAAGACATCCAACCATGCAATTTAGCTTGCTTTATACATATGCATTACAGTACATTTATATCCCACCTTTCCTCCAAGAAGTTCAAGGTGGCATCTATTATTTCCTCCCTCTCTGTTTTTATCTTCAATCACAAATCCTCACAAGGATAAGAAAATAAATTCAATTTTGAGATTTTCAGAAAATTCTGTCCCAAGTTGGATAAGCTTAGCCTAGCAGGTTTGCTGGAGAAAAGGAACTTAACATAACAGAAATAAAAGGGCATGTACCAATGATTTGTCACCATAAAAAAGTCAGATTCTTCTGAAAGGGGGCATATTGTTCTCCCCCAGCGCCAGCTCAAGGTGATGCCTTCAATTGGTATTTTTGTGTGAAAGAGGCAAATGTTTGGCACTATGAAAACTGAGTCTGGAAGAGACCCAGAAGCCTTACTTTCTCTTTGTGAGAATCCAAAGCCAGACCATCAAGAATTGCATCAGAAGAACAATGTCTGCAGGCTTGTTGTTGTGAACCCAATGCTATTTTCAGCCTATATAGGAACGTGTAAACAAAACTTTGTTTCACTGAAACAAAACAAGCCTCCAGTGACCATACTGGAAGGAAACTGATTCAGAGTGCACATAGAACGCCCAAAATACCATTCAGAGATTGGGATGCACATAACAGTAAAACTGCATCAATATGATTTTGATGCAGTGGGGGTACGTGGGGCTACCTTTGAAGGTGACCCGGAAACTACAACTAACCCAGAATGCGGCAGCTAGACTGGTGACTGGGAGCGGCCGCCGAGACCACATAACACCGGCCTTGAAAGATCTACATTGGCTCCCAGTACGTTTCCCAGCACAGTTCAAAGTGTTGGTGCTGACCTTTAAAGTCCTAAATGGCCTCGGTCCAGTATACCTGAAGGAGCATTTCCACCCCCATCGTTCTGCCCGGACACTGAGATCCAGTACCGAGGGCCTTCTCGCGGTTCCCTCATTGCGAGAAGCCAAGTTGCAGGGAACCAGGCAGAGGGCCTTTTCGGTAGTGGTGCCCATCTTGTGGAACGCTCTCCCATCAGATGTCAAAGAGAAAAAGAGCTACCAGATTTTTAGAAGACATCTGAAGGCAGCCCTGTTTAGGGAGGCTTTTAATGTTTAATAGATTATTTTCTTGGGCTCCTTGATCACTGCAGATGGTGACAGCAGTCACAAAATTAAAAGACGCCTGCTTCTTGGGAGAAAAGCAATGACAAACCTAGACAGCATCTTAAAAAGCAGAGACATCACCTTGCTGACAAAGGTCCGTATAGTTAAAGCTATGGTTTTCCCAGTAGTGATGTATGGAAGTGAGAGCTGGACCATAAAGAAGGCTGATCGCCGAAGAATTGATGCTTTTGAATTATGGTGCTGGAGGAAACTCTTGAGAGTCCCATGGACTGCAAGAAGATCAAACCTCTCCATTCTGAAGGAAATCAGCCCTGAGTGCTCACTGGAAGGACAGATCATGAAGCTGAGGCTCCAATACTTTGGCCACCTCATGAGAAAAGAATAATCCTTGGAAAAGACCCTGATGTTGGGAAAGATTGAGGGCACTAGGAGAAGGGGACAACAGAGGACGAGATGGTTGGACAGTGTTCTCGAAGCTACGAACATGAGTTTGACCAAACTGTGGGAGGCAGTGGAAGACAGGAGTGCCTGGCGTGCTATGGTCTATGGGGTCACGAAGAGTCGGACATGACTAAATGACTAAACAACAACAGATTATTTTATTTTATTTTTCTGTTGGAATAATAAATTGTTGTTGTTGTTGTTTTGTGTGGTGTTTCAACAGTTTGCACAATGGCCCCTATCCTGTGTATGGATGAAAAAAATTGATACAGAAACAGTGTAACCACATTGCACACATAAAGAGTTGAATCTAATGCTAGTTCTCCTCAGAGTGGACCCAATTAGGGTGGGGAAGGACATGGCTAATTTAGATCCATTCATTTTCATGAGTCTGCTCTGAGCAGAACCAAGTTGGATATAGCAGGTGATGAAGGGGAAAGTGAAGTGCCTAATGTGAAAATGTTGGTGCCATATTGACTGCCTTGTGCAAAAATTGGGATTGTTGTTGTTGGTATTAAATGGACCAACAAAGGATTCTTGATTTGTTCAGTTCTGCTTCTGAAACAAACACCATGTCATTCGGGTCTGAAACATTCAGGAAGAAACTGGGATGAGGAGAATTGTCAAAACATCCTTACTTGTGCATAATACACCATGGGTGCATTCAGACATGGAAAAAATGTGTTAGTTTCCCTTATAATGCTTGCACTTCTGTCTCAGAACATACGAAGCGACAGCTGTTGTGGTGTAGCCAATAGGAGCAGGCAGGGGTTGACAAATTGCCAGCCACATAAAAACTGCTTACATGAAGCTCATGCAGACAGCACATAATTTGTCTGTCAACCACAGAAAGTGAACTTTGTGCATGTTCTGAAGCCATCAGAGACATTGAATGGTTTTTGCAGTTGTTTGCAGACCTAAATATAAAAGTAAAATTACCAATACCCGTGCACATTGATTCCCAAAGTGGAATGGCCATTTTGACATCAGAAGGCAATACCCAACGTACCAGAACGTTATGGTTACATTTGGAGTTTGCAAAACAAATGATTAATGAAAAAATGGTTACTTTTGAATACGTAGCTGGAGTAGAGCAAATAGCTGATGTTTTCACAAAGGCTTTGCCAACAGCTACGCACCTTAGACACATACAGAAAATGCTGGATGTTCCTGCTACGCATCATTGACTAGCAGGGGGTTGTTAGGTTTTTCTTTGAGATTGAGATAGTCAATGGTGCTATGCAGAGATGTGTGTTTGTAGCCCTGATCTGAATGATAGCACACCTGTGAGCTTTTCATAATTTGAATAATTGGAGGTGGAGTTTCCTTGCTGCACTGAATGGGGCAAAGTGATTGGGTAATTGATTATTTTGAAATTTTTATTTAAGTTACCCAAATGTTTCATGGGTTGGTGTAGTGTGAGGTATAAAGGAATGGTGGTAAGAGGGGTGTATTGTATATATTCAAAAATTAAAATTAAAATTAAAATTTCATTGTTCCCGCAAGGGGACAATGACAATAAAGATTTATTCTATTCTATTCTTAAAAAAAAAAGCAAGCAAAGATATTGCGGACAAGTTTGTTATTTCATCGATCCTACCGCTGCTGACACTCGGTTGGTGCAAATGCCCAACAACACCAACAAACCAACAAAATGCAATAAAATATGCCGCCTCTGTGTTCACATATGAAGTGAACATCCCAATTCAGGTGCTTTGTCCAGCACAGGGATGGGGACCATAAGTCCTGGAACTTAATGTGACCCTCTGGACCTCTCTGATCATCAAACTTTCCACAGGCTAGACATACATGCCCCGTCTCCTGGCCACATTTCTCACCAACATGAGTGTTTCCTTGAGTGTTTTTTGCCTGACTGGAATGTGTTTTGAACTCTGGCAATGCCTCTGGCTTGCCTGGATGGAGAACAGAGCTGGGGTGTATGTAAAAGTAAGCCTACTGTACAAAAGTCAATATTCATTTGTTGTTCTGCATTCCTTTGTCACTGGACTAACCAACCATTGGCATGTGCCCCCCCCCAGAAGGTTTATTTGTAGGACTGTGGTGTGCACCCCCCAAAAAAAGATCCTCACACTGGGACTAGGATTATTAGGATTATTATGGCACCCCTCCATTTCTTGTAAAGAGAGGCTACTGGAGCTCTTCTATGTACCTTTTCCTTTTATGGATATGGATAAACAAAGCAGCAGCAGCAGCAGCAGCAGCAGCGGCAGCAACAGCAACAACAACAACAACAACAACAACAACAACAACAACAACAACAACAACAACAACAGACACCAACCCATTTGTGGAAATTTGTCTGAGAGACATTGCAATCCCAAATCAAACAGACATAGGCTCACATACATGTCCATGGACAGCTTTACCGTGTGTGTAAGAGTGGCAAAACCTGTTTCCACCTCTGCTAGTGGTTGTGGCTATAGGACCATACAAAAGCTGAGCCATTAGCTGCCAATGATGCATTTCTGGTCAGGGGCAGAGACTGGTAATAGATATGTGATATATAATTTTTTAAAAAATCACATAGACACCATCAGTTTGATGTAACAGTCATTGTGTGATGATAAGAGGAAGGCAAAATAGAAAAAAATAAAGAAAAATGTGTAGCTAGTTGGAGCCACAATAACTGGCTTCTCCACTCGTAGCAGGTGATAAGAAAGATTTATGTCTAAAGTCCATTGCCAGTCAGTGTAGACAGCACTTGGCTAAATGGACAAATGAGTGTAAGGCAGCTTGCCGTGTGTCTTGTATGGTGGATAGGCAATATATTGGTCCCTTCTATGTCTTATTCATACTTGGAAAGAGCTAGGCCATTGCTTCGCAAAACTTGAGGAAGTCTCCAAGGACAAAGTTGGAGAACCCCTCATCTGTGGCGCTCATCTTAAGTTGGGATATTTATACCTATGTACAAATGCTTCATAAATTTTGCCAACTATATGGTTCAACTCAGCCTCGCCTGGCTGGGTGATTTATCTCTGGTCACTTAATCCTCCTTCTCCTTATTCCCCTGTACCTGTAAAAACCATTGGTGCGACAGCATTTGACGCAACTTACAAAGCACAAGGGAGTAAAATGTCACCGTCCTTTGTGCTTCTGTGCATCCAAGATAAGGTGAGCAGAACTATACATCAATTAACGTGCTGCTCTTTTCCAGAACAGCTGTTTCCACACCACGCTTAAGGAAACACAAGTGGGAAAAACTGTGTTTATGAGAGGTGTGAAGTTTGAAAAGATCAGAGAAAATATGTCAGGAATAAGATCTGCCATCCCTGAAGATATTTCGATATTTTGCCATAAGAGAGACAGAGAGACAGAGAGACAGAGAGACAGAGAGACAGAGACAGAGAGAGAGAGAGAGAGAGAGAGAGAGAGAAAGAGAGATGAGAGAGATGATGATGATGATGATGATGATGATGATGATGATGATGATGATGAAAGAGAGAGAGAGAGGATAGATTAGTTAGATGGATGGATGGATGGATGGATGGATGGATGGATGGATGGATGGATAGATATAGATAGATAGATGATAGATAGATAGATAGATAGATGATAGATAGATAGATAGATAGATAGATAGATGGATAGATGTAATTGCCAGACTTTCAGGTTGCTGTTTTTTAAATCTTATTTATTTTATTTAGTGCTCTAATTTACTTTTTAAGCATGGATGACAAGATCACCATCTAACATTAACAATAAAAAGTCCATAAATCCTACCTTAAACATATAAATGAATACAAGGCAGTCCATATGTCCAGATGAGTATCTAAACAAGATTGATGATTATGATCAGGCATTCAAATGTAGAAAGGACAGAGAGATCTTCCAACAACTGAAAAAAATTGCAATATAAATCTATTTGCTATCGTATGAGTATGTGGGGCACATTTTTGTAGTCTGTTTGTTAGCCCCCAAACCACAGCAATATAATTTAAGGGTTTGTGAACATCTGCAAATACAAAGACCTTTTCCAAAACAAAGTTACAATGAACAAAGAAATTCTGACCAGAAAGGCAACAACACAGGACATACCCCCATCAAATCCTTCAAAGAGGCACTTGCAGCATTGCATCACCAGCTTCGGAATCCCTTCCAACTCTACAATTCTATGATCTTATGAGTTATCTGAACCACCCAGGTCCTTGCTATACAGACACTGTGGAGTCCAACATACCTGGAACAATACTTTTTGCTGAATCAATCTCAATTTTGAATATAAAGAGATGCTACATATAGATGCTAATGCAACTTGCTACTGAGCTGAATGAAATGTCCTCTCTATTCCAGTAACTCAGAGAAGGACTTACGATGTTTTCCCCATTCTGTGAAACAGTAATTCCATCAAGATACGGCATGCACCCATGATCTTGAACTTTCTAGAAACAAAATAAAAAAATTCCTTCAGTAGCACCTTAAAGACCAACTAAGTTTTTATTTTGGTATGAGCTTTCGTGTGCATGCACACTTCTTCAGATACACTTGAAACAGAAGAGCCAGACCCTTATGTATATTCAGAGGGTGGTGGGGGTGGGTGGGAATGGGTGATGGGCTGATGGGAGTGGTAAACCTGTTGATGGCTGTTAACGACTGCTGATGACTGCAATAGGTCCTGCGGGGGGAAAGCAAGGGCTGAGGCGCTAAAGAAAGCTTGATCATGCATAATGCGATAAGAATCCTATGTCTTTGTTCATCCCAGGTGGCTCCATGGTTTTAAGCTTGGTAATGAGTTCCAATTCAGCAACTAACCTTTCCAGTCTGTTTCTGAAATTTTTCTATAATGAAACAGCTGCTTTGAGATCAGTTGAATATGTTTTTTTTGTTCTGACAGGCTTTCCACTTGTTAGGGATTTAATCTTTTAAAAAAATGTATTTGTTGTATTTGTATTTTAACTGCTTTTCATTATTGTATGAGTAAATCACTTTAAGATAGTGGTTTAGAAAATGATAAATATATTAATGGTAGTAGTAGTACTAGTAGTAACAACTACAACTACTACAACAATTTAATTCATCTCTTAGGTCCTGGACACTCATTGTGTGACCAGGCCATGACAGCCCCAGCCCCCAGAGATCATAGGAAAGGAATAAAGACTCTGACAACGTGATATGGAATTAAATTAGGCCACAACTTTATTAAACTTCTGAATGTAGGAAGACCTTGGGTTAGGCCTTGGGGGTGTATCCCTCCCAGCCCCCCAGCCAGGGGAACTGGGGCACATGAGGGTAAATGGGATATGGGGGTGCTCTGCAAGATGCATGTGTACGCAGGCAGCCCAGTCCATATCCCTGCACGCAGGGTAGTTCACTGACAGCCTTTCGGTGTATGGCCAGTGACACCCATTATATAACCCCTTTTAAGAGGGGACCATGGAATCGACGCTGCAGGGGGGTGAGTCGACACTTCAGCCCCCCCCCCCTATAGGGAAGAAAAGACTAAAGGATTCCACCCATGGCCATAAACCACCAAAATTGTGACGAATTGCTACGGGGAAGACAAAACCTGCCAATGCAGAAAAATTTCTTCCCGGTCCTTCAACAGCAACCAGTCAAAGACCGCAGCAGCGCCCGCTAAACAGGAAGAAAAAGTTAATCTGAAAACACAAAACATTAAACTAAGGGAGGGGAAGGTGGGTTAATCTCCTGGCTACTGTCAGTTCCACCCCATATATATAAATGGGACTGGCCCCAACCCCCAGCAAGAAACTTGGCTACTGAGGCTGGGTGTAAATATCCAAATAATAACACTGAGAGGCAGGCCAGTCCCTGTTTGCCATTAAGTTCCCTGGGAACTGTAGCACTGCGTGCGATCCCGCAAAGGGCACCCACAATTAGGGCAGGAATCAAAGAATTAAAGAAAACAAGGAGGGGGGGGCAGGAACAAAACAAAAAGGATTCGGGAATTAAAGGGAATTTTAAGAATTAGGTCTACAGCTTAACAAGCGATACAACCGTAACCAATAAGTTACCCTGATATGCAAGAGCAGAGATCGGTTGCGAGGAACCAAATTCATTGCGAGCAGCAAAGTGGAAACTGAAAGCTGCTCGCTAAGCATATATGGGGCTAAGGCTGTCAATCAATCATTTGCTACATTCAAAATTCCCCAGCAACAGGACACCCACCAATCACACATGTGGCCATCCAAACTGACCCGCCTCTCCAACCCCTGGGATGTCTTGTTAACCCTTCCGCAATCCATGTTCTCCTTTAAGGGGAGAACCTGCTTTCTCCTTCCATTAGAATCTAATGAAAAACTTGGAGTTTATTCATTTGAATTACAGTTCATTTTCATAATTAGAAGTAATGAAACAAATGAAATTCATTTATTTAGACTAGCATTTAGATGACAGCAAAGAGCTGCTCCTATAGAAGGCTGTTTACTACAGAGAAATGAATAGTTTTGTTATTGATAAAGTGTCACTCAGAGTTTTGTCAACATCTGAAATATATCAATCAAATGACAGTGCATCATTTAAAGACTGGCAATTCCTAGCAAATGACAAAGTAATTTCATAATACAATAATATTTACTTCCAGAAACGTCTGCCATTAGGAGCCCTTGTTGTAACCTGTTAGCACTGGAGCCTTTTGGGGGACTGGGGGTGGGATATATTGTTGAACACTTCTTGTGCACTGGAATGAAGGATTTGATTAAAAAGCACTGGCATTGATTGATAGACTTTCCCAAAACCTTAGCTGAAATGAGATTGACTATAAGGAATAGGCTTTTCAAAGCAGCTTGTGGTGTTTGCTTGAAACCGACATTCCCCCCCCCATATAAAAACCACCAATTAAATAAGTGTGTGAATGATGACCATCAAAACAGCGCTGTTCAAGCAGAACAAAAGCCCATCTAATCTAGCATCCTATTTCACAGAATCACCATTTAGAAATCTTGTTGGAGGTGAGTCACAAGTTGAGAAGCCATGCGAGAAACTAGTAGCCAGGGTAAATGAACAAACAAAGCAGGATAAAGATGAAAATTAGAACCTCCACAGTCAGAGGCTGTATAGGGTGGCGCTGTGGCTTAAACCATGGAGCCTCTTGGGCTTGCTGATCAGAAGGTTGGTGGTTCAAATCCCCATGGCGGAGTGAGCTCCTGTTGCTGTGTCCCAGCTCCTGCCAACCTAGCAGTTCAAAAGCATGCCAGTGCAAGTAGATCAATAGGCACCACTCTGGTGGGAAGGTAAACAGCATTTCTGTGTGCTCTGGCTTCCGTCACAGTGTTTCCGTTGCGCCAGAAGTGGTTTAGTCCTGCTGGCCACATGACCCGGAAAGCTGTCTGTGGACAAATGCCAGCTCCCTCGGCCTGAAAGGGAGATGAGCGCCATAGTCACCTTTGACTGGACTTAACCTTCCAGGGGTCCTTTACCCTTTTTCTTTGCTTCCAAATTGTTGCTGGATACTGCAGGAGGGGAGAGCATTGCATTCATGTCCTGCTTGTAGGCTTCCCATAGGCCAAAATATCCCAAAGTTGGACTTTCTGTGTCACCTGCAGTAGCCTACTGACTCATGAATCTGGTGCAGCTGTGAGGCAGGATAGCCATCTGCCCAGACTCTGTATTTAGTACCAGCCCTCCAGGTCTACACTATACAGCGTGTCACTTTCTCCTTTCCCCTGAAGTTATTCAGGTGTCTTGAGTTATTTAGATGAATATGACGACCTTGTTCCTTTGTCTCCGAAGCTAATAAGGAAGGAAGTTTTGATTCTCTGACCCATGGAGGGAGATAAGAGGCACTCTTGATCTTCCAGCAGCTGCAGAATTTGGCTGTAGATTTCTATAAATATTTCAGTGAGGCATTGATCATTCTTGCCCTTTCCTCTTCTTCCCCTTACATACCTGGCCAGAAAAGAAAAGAAAATTACCTGGAGTGATTTAGTATCTGGTTCTCCACATCCACATACATCCCTCCCAAGCATTGGAGATCCATTTTATTAAATCATTCCTACTTTTCATCCTGTATTTTTTTTATTTTTTTAAAAAATGCTTTTCATGATCACACAGAAAGTACAGTAAATTTTAAATCTAATTCTAACATTTAAAACACAAAAGAAAAAGATATGCATTGATACAGACACAAAGGAAGGAGCTTGAATGAAGGAATAAGAATAAGGTAGCCTTTATCCCAGTAGTTGCCAAAATGTTGCCTGTGAGTTCCCATTGCCCCCCAAACCCTGCAACAGTTAATGGAATGACTAAAGTCGGAAAATGGACTTGCAGATAAAGCAAACATATAATAGGGGGGGGGAATTATAGCAATGATTAAAAAAAATTATCAAAAGATGGTGTACAGTGGTACCTTGGGTTGCAGACCCAATCCGTTCTGAAAAGTCCACAACCCGAGCAGCGTTTTTTGCGCATGCGCGAAAGCACGATAGAACGCTTCTGCGCATGTGCGAAGTGCGCATAACGCTTCTGCGCATGCGGCGAAACCCAGAAGTAAACACTTCTGGTTCTACTACATTCCTAAGCTGGAAAAACGCAACCCGCAGCGGACGCAATATGAGGTATGAGTGTACATTTATAGAGTTCTGGCAAAGCAGCAGCTAATATATCTCCTTATATATTTTTTCACATGCATTTAATATTAAATTTACCTATTCTATTGTATTTTAATATTTTGTTGGAAGCCTCCCAGAGTGGCTGGGGAAACCCAGCCAGATGGGCGGGGTATAAATAAATTATTATTATTATTATTATTATTATTATTATTATTATTATTATTATTATTATTCCCCCTCTCTTATTAATACATTTTTCTATTCATATTTTCTATTATTTTTATATATTTATATTAGCATTAATACAAACTATTAATAAAAAGAAAAGAAAGGATGAAACAAGACTTTTCCCACCTCTACTGGAGATGCTGGGGATTGATCCTAGGACCTTCTGTATGCAAAAACAATTGCTCTGCTTCTGAGCTACACCTGTTCTCTCTTGCAGCCTGAGGCAGAGCACCATATGGCACAAAATCCCCAGGACAGGTGCATTGTCAAAAGCCACATGAAACCACCATGTGTCACTCCCTTCATTTCCTTTTTCAGTCCAGATGGGAACAGTTTTCAAAATCCAAGAACTTCAAAACAATTACCGTCGTAACTCAGGAATGTTTTCAAGTGCCCCAAGTTTCTAATTCTCTTAACTTTCTGAAAAGGCATTGCCAATCAGTGAAGGCAAAGTGGAACAGAATGGGTCAGTAGACTGAGTCTGTTTAAGGATGCATCTAAATCAACACTTTATTCAAAGAGGACTAAAATAATTAAAAAATTGTATTTAGTTACTGCAGTCATTTACAACTGCATTCTTCAGTGTCTTGCAAGTAATATCAGCATCCAATAAAAAAAAAACCACAATGATCAACATAAAAAATAAGCAAATAAGGATCTTCCTGCAGGACAGCCAGCAGGAGATAGGCATGTCGTTGGGAGATGATGGACCAGCTGGAACAAGTGCTAGGTTTTTTTTATGTATTTCCCACTCTTTTTTTAGAGGAGGGACCATAAACCAGCACATTTCCTTCTTCCCCAAAATGATATTTCTTGATTCTATGGTTTCAGTGGTGATTTCTGAATTTACCTGGCTAAAACTGGAACGATTTGGACATTTTGCTGGATTCTGTGCTTCGGGGAGCTTCTTCAGTGATGAAAAAGGGTTCTCACATTTCCCTTGCTCATTATGAAGAGAGCAAATCACATTGATCAATTGCATCGATTTCCAGCTCTTCTCATCAGTGGAAAGGTAATGTCACATGGCTCAATTATTGGGATAAATTTAGAAGGCTTTGTATTATATGCGGCTTATGAGACTCCTAATCTTACTACAGATATGAAAGCCAAGGTAGAGCAAGTCACCCATTAGCCTGCCAATGAAAAATTCAGTATAGGCATAGCCAGAAATTCTGGTGATTAGTACCATTTTTCTGTTGCGTTTTAAACTGGTCTGCCCTCATCATTCCCTTTCTGCCCTTGGCAACTCCTTAAAAGTACAAGCAAATTACCCAAGGGAAACAGAATGTGCTCTTATCCTCCCTGCTGGAAAAATCTCTCACACCCTCCTGGTTTAAGAGCCTGGTGACATGCACTGTCAAGGTGGATGTTAGCAGGTATAACTAGCATCACAGATGGATTTTCAGTAGTGAGGTGGGAGGGGAAAGTCTGTACATCTTAGCCCTTTGAGGTTATCCGAGCCTTCCTCTCCCTATATTTATTCTCAAAAGCTTTAGATGATATGCCTTCTTCCTGCTTTCAAACAGTGCTCAGAAAAGAAATGCTATTTGGAGTTCTCAATCATATTGAATCCTGTATGTTCCTGCGGGCTTTCAAGGGAAACCAGGTTAAAACACAGAAGGCTGCAATGAATTTCAGACCAGATTTCTTCTTCAATATGCTATTAGGCCTTTAAGCAGCCTCCAAAGAGCAGGTGAATCAACGTAATGAAGCAGATCCAGAAATTGGGAACAAGCATTTGTGTAAACCCGGGGGGAAATTACACACCAACCCCACATATATGGAGTTCCATGAAGGTACATCTACAGACAATTGAGGAATAAATGAACAGTTCTTCCAATGTAGAAATTGCAGACCCAGAAATATTAGGATGTAAGAACTTAAGAAGAGCCTTTTGGATCAGGCTGATGGCCTGTATAGTCCAGCATCTTGTTCTCATAGTGGCTGAACAGATAGTTGGCTGTGCAAGCAGAACCCAAGTACAAGAGCACTCCCTCCCCCCCCCCAATGGTTTCCAGTATCTGGTATTCAAAAACACTACTACCTCCAACTGTGGAAGAACATAATCATCATAACTAGCAGCCACTGGTAGCCATATCTTCTGTGAATTTGTCTAATCCTTTTTTAAAGTCCTCCAAGTTGGATGAATTATGAAGTAGCCAAGTTTGCTTATGATACCAAATGGTTCAAGGCATTTAAAACAAAAAGTGATTGCAAGGAACTCCAAAAGGAACTCTTAAATTGGTAAATGGGCAATAAAATGGCACATTCAATTCAAAGTATATAAGTGTAAAGTGATGCACACTGGGGCAAAAACACCCTCAATGCACATATATACTAATGGGACTGAACTGGTGGTGACTGGTAGTTCCACTGGTGCTGGAACAACCACCTTCAGCAGGTTGTGGACTCTACTTGGAGGTTTTTAAGCAGACGTTGGATGGCCATCTGTCATGTATGATTTAGTTGAAATTTATGCATTGGCAGGGGGTTGAACTAGATGATTCTTGATATCCCTTCCAACTCTAAGATTCTATGATTCTATAACCTGGAATGTGATCTTGGGGTCATAATGTCTGACGTATCATATGTTTTATATATATATATTGTTGGAAGACATTATTATTATCATTATCATCATTATTATTCAGTGAAGATGTTGAAGCAGTGTGAGGCAGCTATGGAAAACTGTAAATTTTATGTTGGAGATCATTAGAAAAGGGGTTGAAAAGAAATTCCCCGCTTCCCTCAATCCCTAAAAAAGGGAGGCAGTAGGTCTGAGGGCACTGTATATGCATATCATGGAGTGGTTAGATGCAGAGGAATGTTGGGAGAAACCAGCTGGGGAACCTTGAAGGAAAGAAGTCTCAAAGCCCAGGGGTTGTTGATGGGACAATGATGAGTGGTCAGAGGGAGCAGAGAGAAAAGACTAGGAGGTGGAGGAGGTGCTGAAGAGGTAAGAATATTTAGTGAGCTGGCAACAAGCTTCCCTCCCAGAACCAGAAGAGACATGAAATGGCAGATGAAAGGATGGCTTCACCCAGGTGAAGTTTCCAACTGCTTGGGAAAAGCTCTGGAGGGGAGGGGACTTAGCTGTGGGGAGGCAGAGATCGTCAATCTCAGTAACTACTTCATGGGGGTCAGACCTACTGGGGATGAGCTGCTATGCTCATTAAGCCTGCAGTTCCAGCAAGTTTGTGCAGATTGTGTTTTTGCTAATAAAGAATTAATTGCAACTTGCACAGTATTATTTACATCCAGCTCGTTCCTGATAATGAACCTGATGTAGACATTGTTGCAGGCTGCCAAAAGACCTCACGGGTCATGTGTGCCTGAGGGCTCACGTGTTGGACCACCATGGCTTAGGGATATGGGCAATTGCTTCCCACTCTCAACTATATATAGCAATATGGTGTTCAGGTTCAGAGTTGTCAGCAATATCTTCTTTCCAGATGATATCCCTGTTCCTCTAACTGCAAATATATAAAACTCGCTTCCCTTGCCTGAAAGAAGTACAACCATCTGGCTATTTCTGAAATTGAAGTTAACTACTGGTGACCCTCAAATCTTGAAGAAGAAAAATGATTCATAAAAAGTGGAAACCTTGGAAGCATGCACAGCAAGAATCAATCCACGCAGTGTTTATATTTATTTGAATGCACCATCTTTTCTTCACTCTCTGTCTTCTGACTGAATCCCTGCAGCCAAGCTGTGACAGCTCAAGTCTTTCCCTGCCAGCCACCATTCAAAGGGGTGTCAGAAATCTAACTAGTCGAGAGAAATAGCTTTCCCTATAGAACAGCTGTTGCATGAGCTGAGGCACAACATTGTGCCGAATGCAGATTCTCCTGCTGCTTCACTGGCCAAAAAAAAATCCACACAGCAAAGATCTTAATGTTATGTAGGTCACACATGCTTCTTCTTTTTAAGGGATTTGCTCTCCTTTTGAAAAATAAAGGCACTGCTCCAATATGAATAAAGGGTAATAAGGTATTTATTAGGCATTCCTTGAGCTTCTAGAGGTAAATAAAATAAAATAATAGAGCTATTTGGGGGTCTGGGCATGTCATAATTGTACTGGAAAGAAAAACACAAACTTTTATAAAACATATTGGATATGAACAATTTATAGAGTGTGGCTTCCATCTGCCAGCAATGCACAAAACACTGTGGAATGATACTTTCATCCAACTACTGTACATCCAATGATCCACAACTGAGATTGCCTCTGTTATATTTTTCCCTCTTTGTGATGGCTCTGCACTCCGCCTTTTTGTTGTTATTGCTGATATAATTCTATTTCTTTTCTTCTTTTTACAACTAATTAATTTGTAACTGAAGATCAATAAAACACAAATTAAAAATAATAATAAAAGAAATGACTCAACGGTGCTAGGTCATGGGGAATGATTCTAACTTCTTTCCCTCACCAGTCCATTGGCTGGTGGACTGTGGATTGTATAAATCAGAGAGATGGAGAGAGAGAGAGAGAGAGAGAGAGAGAGAGAGAGAGAGAGAGAGAGAGAGAGAGAGAATAACTCACTCATTATAGACTCAGGATAACTGTTGGTAGAGCATGAGAGGGTCATGCGTTCAAGCTGCATGTTGGGCAAAAGATTTCTGCATTGCAATGGGTTGGCCTAGATGATCCTTGTGGTCCATCCCAACACTATAATTCTATGATTTTTTATGATTCTATGAGGTACAGATCAGATTGCCCTGGAGCACAACCCTGTTTCAGGACTTAGACAAGCCAAGCAAGTCTCTGCCACCCACATTGCAAAATTGCCCTTCTTTCTTCTGAGTGAATCCTAACTTACGTATTTCAATAACCTCACAACTATCTACCTCCACCAGTACTTATACTGGTGCCACCACTGGAACATAAAGCAATAAGGAAGAAATGTGGTTTCTTCCTAACATAACCATTGTGCTGGGAATGTTTCTCTTCAGTGCACTAGGTGCAAGCATCATCTAGAAAAGATAGTTTCCTCAAGGTCTACTGACATCTGACCCAGGAAATGGGCATCTGACCCAGTGCTTCTTCTTGTTTGTTACTATGGATATAAAAAGGTAAAGGCAAAGGATCCCTGGATGGTTAAGTCCAGTCAAAGGTAACTATGGGGTTGCGGCACTCGATTCAGGCCAAGGGAGCCAGCGTTTGTCCACAGACAGCTTTCTAGGTCATGTGGCAAGCATGACTAAACCACTTCTGGTGCAACCATGATGGAAACCAGAGCACATGAAAATACTGTTTACCTTCCCACTGCAGTGGTTATCTACTTGCACTGGTATGATTTCAAACTCCTAGGTTGGCAGGAGCTGGGGCAGATCAATGGGAGCTCACCCTGTTGCAGGAATTTGAACTGCCAACCTTCTGATCAGCAAGCCCAAGAGGCTCAGTGGTTTAGACCACAATGCCACCCAGTGATATATTTCAGGGGGATGGGTTCCAAGACCAAATAAACTGGCTCTCTGCCCAAGAAATTCAGAGGCAAGTTGCTCAGACTGATGAGGAAGTCCAGAGGCATGGGCTTTTTAAGGCCTCGGTGACAGGGATCGCCCCACTGTAGTCAGCTGATGGTGTGTGGCTGGTACCACCGTCTAGATGGCTCTGTTGAACCACAGAGCTCAGTCTGCCTGGCTTCAGTGGTCTCAAGTCTACACTAAATGGATGGGCAGCTCTCACATTGCCTCAGCAAGCATCTGCTCGACAGGTACCTTACCTTACTTAATGGGACCTCCCAGTCCAACACTAGCAGTATCAGCCAGAAGAGGACAGAGACAGTTTGAGATTCATGCCCATGCATTTCCATTAAAACGGACCGAAATAGCAAAGCAGGGGAAATTCCCTGCCGGAAACTTTAGAGAGCTGCTGCTCTGGCAAAACCAGTCAACAGTCTCACACAGTATAAAACAACTTCATAGGTTCTGAGGCAAAGGCACCAAGATGTTATGAGCTTTTTCAGTACCTAACATGCCTTGTGGACCAGGCAAGGAAGAAGTGAAGGTGGAAACCCACCCAATACCCTTTTTCCTCCTCTGTCAGCTTTGTTCCCACCCAACTCCCCTTCAGCTTCTGACTCTTATGGGAATCAAATTCATTATGCCGGTTTCAAGGCTTGCATAGCTTTCTCCCTGATTTTTGGGTTAACATAGAGAATGAATGAGTTTTGTATCCAGCAGATTCAAGGCCTTGCTAGATCTGTCCCTAGCATGTCCATTTTCCCCCCCTTGCAACATCAGAGCAACAACAGTGAAAGGGGTGTGTAGACACCCAAGTTTCCATGGTCACAAACCGGAGACTTCCAAGAGTGGTCTGCCCATGGATTTCCCTCTCTGTGCCTGGTGGGTGAGATGTGCCTGGGGTGCCCTCCCTAGAGGCACAGAACTGTTTCAAACCCAAGGTATGTGTTAAAACAGCTTCCCCCAATCTCATGCCCTCTATATGTTTCTGAGTGTAACATGTGGTAGTTGTAGTCCAACAACCCCCATAAATCACCAGGTTGGGGAAAGCTGCCTTAAAGAATGACTCTAAGGAGTCTACTCGTTGAAATATCCACAGAGCATACACAAGTGAAGAGAAATGGGGTGGGGTGAAAAAAAGCATTTATCCAGTTGTCTTTTTCCACCTCCACTTATGAATTTCTTAAAATGTTCTGGGTCTCTGAGCAACATTAGTCAATCCTACACTTTCCCTAGAAATGAAATGAAATGAAACGTAAAAAATATGTGTTTGGTTGCCAAAGCTTCCAGTAACTGTTATGGAGTTTACTTGTTTTTATAGTATAATATGTTTATATCATTGTTTCTAATAATAATAATAATAATAATAATAATAATAATTTATTTATACCCCGCCCATCTGGCCGGGTTCCCCCAGCCACTCTGGGCGGCTTCCAAAAAAACAGAAATTCTAAAATACAGAAATCCATCAAACATTAAAAGCTTCCCTAAATAGGGCTGCCTTGAGATGCCTTCTAAAGGTCTGGTAATTGTTCTCTTTGACCTCTAGTGGGAGGGCATTCCACAGGGTGGGTGCCACTACCGAGAAGGCCCTCTGCCTGGTTCCCTGTAACTTAATGTGTTGCTAGTTGCTTGGAAGCCTTTGGGCCAAGTAACATGTTTAATAAATTATTTATTAGTTTGTTATTATCATCATTGTTTGCCTTCCACATAATTGTCTTAAAGTGATGAACAATAAAAACAGAAGGGGGAAAACTGTTAAAAACACAGCCAATAAATAAACAAAAACAATACATAATAGACACTCACAGCAAAGACCGATTTATTAAGCTCAGAAAACCTGTTGAAACAAAAATTTCTTCAACTGTTTCCAGTAGTGGGTCCCTGGCATGCCTCAACATAAATGCTGTTCCACAGAACAGGGGCAGCCACACTAAAATCCCTGCTCTGAGCTACTGCAGAGTGAGCTTCCAAGACCTTGGGGACTTGCAGGAGACACCTTCCCACCATGGCCTACTAGGTAGCTAAGGGATAAACCAGGGATAACTTCACAAGCAAGGTGTTTTATACTAGTGGTAGTTTGTGCCCTATGAAACCTAACTGCTGTGTTTTGAACCAGCTGAAGTCACCGAGCCAACCCCAAGTATAGCTCTACTTAAAGCACGTTGCAGTAATCTGTAAGGCTACCAATGGATGAACAATAGCAAACTAGCTATATATAATTTTTTATATATTCTAGCTGTACCCGGCCACGCGTTGCTGTGGCTCAGTCTGTTAAATTGAATAAAAAGAAAAGAAGAGGAGCTGGGTGTTTCAAAGATGGTATTTTGAGCACGCACACCCCCCCCGCGGTTTGTTCATCTGTCTCCCCCCCCCCTTAAGGCCGCTGGTTTTGTGTCCATTGGGGGTTTCTGCTTCCACGTGGCTCTCCACCTTTTTATGGAAAGTTGTTTGGTCCCGTCCTACCCCCACCCCCACCCAGCTGAACCCCACCTCCACTCAGTTCAATCTGCAGTTTTGCTCTTGTCCAGGAAACCTAAGCTGAGCTGCTTTGGAGAGGGAAACTTTGGAAGCTGCAGTACCAGTGGAGTCATCACTAGAGGGTGATGTTTTGCAACCTCTCCTGTTCCTGTTTTTCTTGTTTTCCCCAAAAAGTATGTTGTTACCTGTGACAGGTGTGAGATCTGTATAATCTAAGTATATGCAAACATTCCCATATTCGCATGGAACGTTGTGTCAAATTGTCAACTCAATCAGTCAAGCGGTTCCAGAGGTAGCTGGATGAGTACGAACGGGGACCTTTTACAGAGAGAGAGAGAGAGAGAGAGAGAGAGAGAGAGAGAGAGAGAGAGAGAGAGAGAGATTCAGATCTTATCCCATGTCCATCTACTCATTTTTGGTGGGCTTGGAGCCTAAGTGAGTTCTGTAGCAGCCCTCCCCAACTTTGTGCTCCCCTGATGCTCCTCATCATCCCTATGCATTGTCCATGTTGGGTAGGGCTGCTGGGAGTACAAAACTCCTATAGGGTAATGGACTGAGAAAGGTTGTTCTGTAGCATACCAGAGATACACCATAACAAGCAGAGAGACTCAGAGAGAAATGCCATTTCATGACCCCGCACAGCTTTCAATTATTGTAGAGTGACAAGCTAATCAAAGCTCCAAGGAGAAGGCCTCAGAGCTATAAGGCTGGCCACTAGGAGATAACATCTGAATCATTTTGAATGTCAGTTGTCTTTCTTAGGATGCAGTCTAGCAATTACACTTGAAAACAGGAAGTATATCCTGTTTCCTGCATCTGCTTCAATCTTCCACCTATCAGCTGGCCTCTCAGGCCATATCTAGCCCAAGCAGAGAGGAAGAGAGCAGCTGAAAGTCAACTCATGGATTGTATTATTTCCAAAAAGCAGCAAGACAGACAGGTGCAGAACCTGGAGCACCTCCAGAAGTTGCTTGACTACAGTTACTAACTTACCTGACCATTGACCATGAACCCTGGGACTGACAGATGTTGTAGTCTAACATTTGGAGAACCATTCACTGCCCCCCACCTCTAGGTTAAGGTAAGTAATGAAACATGCAGCTACCAGCAATTTACCCCCACTATATTACCCAATAAGAAGTTTGCAGAGTGCATGAAAGAATTTATTGTATGATTTGGACTATTTGTTCTACCGACAAAGACCAAGTGCTGTTGTGGCAGGCACCATGTGAGTTTCTGAGGGATCCCAAGGTGAGCAATGCAGTATGAATGACTCTGAAAGGAGTATGCACAAATTGATGGCCCCCATCAATTGGAAGCTGTTATTCCAATGCAGAAGCTTTGGTCAGATGAACAAACTAAATTTCTCTCACCTACTGCATTGATAATGGATAGCTCAGTTAGTTAGAGCATGGTGCTGATAACTCCAAGGCTGAAGGTACGGGACAGCTGCATATTCCTGCATTGCAAGGGGTTGGACTAGATGATCCCTCAGGGTACCTTCCAACGCTACAATTCTATTCTTATAAGATTATCCCTGCAATTGATGCTGTGTCCCACAGGAATCAGTGACAAAACTCTCTCTCTCTCTCTCTCTCTCTCTCTCTCTCTCTCTCTCTCTCTCTCTCTCTCTCCCCCCCCCCCCTCTGAAATTAAGAACACAAGAAGAGCCTTCTGGATAAGGCCCAATGGCTCATCTACTGCAGCATCCTGTTCTCACAGTGATCAGCTAAATCCCTATGGTGAATCAGCAACTAGATCCTAAGCACAAGTGCACTCACACCTCCTGTAGTTTCAAACAACTGGCATTCAGAAGCAAATTTATTTCAACTGTGAAGGCCAGGGAGACAGCATTTTGATGACGGGCAAAAACCAAGATAAAGAACACTGTATGTTCTGTGACGTTTTAGAATGACATATCTAATATCATTCTAATATCGTTAAATAGGTCAGTGTAGATCCAGCCTAGATAGAGATGTCTGGAGGCCATAGCTGTCATGTTCTCCCTTTTTTAAGGGAAATTCCCTTATGCTGAATAGGCTTCCTTGCGAGAAAAGGGAAAATTTGATGGCTATGCTGGAGGCCCATAGCATACCCCTCAATTGTCCCAATCTGACCAGGACACCCCAGAATTACACAAGTCATCCCAGCTTCTTATTGAATCCCAGGATGTCCTGTTTTGGCTCCTGAAAGAGCATAGCCCCATAAGATGCCCCCCCTTTTTGAGGGGGTGCTCTCATGTGAGTTACCTGGCTCTTGCGAGAGCATGACCCCCCAAAACATGCATTTGGGGGGGGCACTCTCATGCAAGTCACACAACTCACACAGGAGCACGGCTGCAAAAGATGCACATCCCAGTTTTCCTCTGTGGCATGTTGGAGGGTATGCTACATTTGTCCCTTGGGCCTGACATTCCTCACTGCTGCTGTTTTGCCTTGAGAAACATCTGGCCCATACTGTGCTACTCGGGGAATTGTCCTATGAGTTGACCCACATCTGTTTGTTTCTTACATCAGCAGCTAACACCATATGACTGATAAATTCATATATACATAAAATAAAATTTCACTCTCCAGGCCGACAGCAAGAGCAAATGTTTCAAAACTGTCATACAAATGTAAATGTGGCCTTCTAATCCATAATATATCAAGGGAGATAGGGAGTAAAAAATAAAATAAAAAAAATCAGGATCATATTCTCACTGTGTTAAAAACCAATAAAAACATATCCTTTGGGCTTAGATGGACTGTGTGAGCCAGTTATACTGAAGACTGAATCTTGCATCCATGGGTCAACACTCCCTTTGAGGTTGCTGGCAACCTGGTGTGTCAATCACCACACAACTGCAGTCTTCATATTTTATTTAAGCAACTTCAACATATTGATCCAGTAAGAAAAACAATAGTTCCTGGGTTTTTTGCAGTAGGAAGAACAAAAGAAAACACAAAAGTTCATAGCCTTTCACACCAGGAAAAAGAAGCAAACTATGCTTGTGGGATCTTGGTTTCTTGTGAATCTTCATAATGGAACACAACAAGCTGCCTTATACTGAGTCAGACCTTTGGTCCATCTAAATCAGTATTATCTACAACACAGTTTCCATCTGTGGTGTCCACTTGGGTCTCCATCTGTTTTTGAACTACAACTCCCAGCATCCCTAGCTAGCAGGACCAGTGGTCAGGAATGGTGGGAATTGTAGTCCCAAAACAGCTGGAGACCCAAGTTTGGAAACCCTGATTTACACTGACTAGCAGCAGCTGTACAGGGTTTTAGGCAGGATCTTATCCTAGCCCTACCTAGAGTTGTTGGGGGATGGAAGCTGGAACTTCCTGCATGAGCAGGTGCCCTACCACTGGGGGATAAACAACGTATGAAAAGGAACAGAGACGTCTAGGTAAAGATGCTGTCATGAATATAATGTGTTTCCTAAATAATGCCTATATCAGGAGAAGAAACTTGAAAGACATAGGCTGCACTCCTGTACCCTTGCCTGTTTGTAAGCTCTATTGAGCTCAACATGACTTACCTCTGAGTACACTGTAGGGCAAAGTTCTGCATGTTGCCACCAATAACCCCCATGTTTGTTTGGTTCTGCTGCATTCCACTCCAGTACTAATTTCTGCAGTGAGCTGGGGGGGGGGCAACATTTCTGTTTGGCCCAGCATACAACCAGTTTTACCACGCTAGCTATTATAAATCACTCATTCCTCACAATGCACTTTTAAAAAACATTTCCTTGGGATACAACCATTTTTTGCTTTTTTCCAAAAGTATTGAAATGTATTGTTGTAGCCCATGTGTGGGGACTGTCTGAGCTAAGAGCTGGCTGCATCCCTCCCCTTAATTTCATGCTGTCCTGAGGCATTTCCTAGCAGCTGTTCTCCATTTACCCAATGTGGAGGGCTGTCAAAGAGAGTGGCCAAACAGGTGGTCCTACAGCAAGGTGCTCCATGTACTTTTGACAGCAGCACCCAACCCTCCCTCCATCACCTGCTTGCTTTGGCAAATAATAATAGTAGTCCTGGTAGAAGAAGCTAGCCCCTGTCTTCACCCGCCTTTACATTCAGCAGGGGTAAAGAACCTGTAGCCTTCCAGATGTTGCTTGGACTCAACTCCCATCAGCCCTAAACAGCATGGTCAATCATCTGGAAAGATGGGAGTTGCAGCCCAATAACATCTAAAGGGCCACCAGTTCCCCATCCCTGCTTTCCAAGGGTAGTTGTCATTGTCATTTAAGCAGATCAGCATTGGAGTAGCAAGAGCTTCAGGTTATGGCAACAATACAGTACACAGTAGTGTCTTCTTAGGCTATATACTCTCTCACACACAAATACAATGTGTTGCCTAATGTAGAGTAATTGGATAATTGTTTGTGGCCTTTAGGTGAATATTCTTGTGGGGTAATGGTCCTTGGTAGAAGAAGATATCATTTGCCTTAGCAAAAGTCTCCAACTCTACCACCATTGTTGGAGGCAGCATAGTTCCAAATACCTGTTGGTGGAAATTGCATGAGGAGAGGAGAGAGTGTTGTTGCACTCAGGTCACACTTGCAGTCTTTCCAAGGACATCTGATTGGTCACTGTGAGTTTAGGATGCTGGATTAGATGGGCCACTGGCCTGATTGAGCAGGTTCTTCTTATGCTTATGCTCATCCTCATATAATGTAGTGTACACAAAATAATATGCACACCCCACCAGTAGACAAAAAATGGTGGCCTTGTTGAAATTCTTTCTTGCTTTCCACAAATCTGTTGTTCTTGGAGGACCTACAATGCTCACATACATCTCTGTTGCCTTTTTCTCTTCTTCCTTCACAAGGAATACAATTCTGAAATGGATAGTAATTACCAAATATTCCATTGAGATTGCAGGCATCACCAGTTTTTCCCCCTGCCCCTTTGAAGCAGAGAACCAAACTGTCCCTTTGAAGCAGCAGGCCAAGGGGAAATGCATGGCAACTGAAGAGCAAACTAGAGATGTATCTACATGGAAGGAGGTTCTGAGGCATGCAAATTGAGGCATTTTAATGTACCATGAATCAGAAAGCTAAGGTTGCTTTCTAGTCTCACATCTCTTTTGTAGGAAAATTATTTTACTCTCTTGCATCCATTTGCAAAGCAGAGACAAAATCAAGCATGAGCAATGTGTTAAAGAAATCTCTTAATCTCTTTTGTGGCTTTCTCTCCCCTTTGACCTATCAGAACTGAAGCTGAAGCTGAAGAAGAACGAAAGCATCTGCTAGAAGCTCCGGCAGTCAATAATACAAACAGTATATACTTTACATTATGCCTCCTTACCACAATTATAGGGCAGCCCTACTCACAGTAGAGCCCCGGAGCATTCCCTGTCCTCCAGGTTCACCTGCTGGGTCTTCAATGCCCAAAGGGGATAGAGGTCCATGCTGTGACTCCTCAGGTTGGCTTTACAAAGACGAAAGTCAAGCAAATTACTGGCTCACTACTGAGCTACCACAGGGAGGGGAAAAACAGCAACTACTGCAGCATACAAATGCTCAGGAAATTGAGCTAATTGAGCTATCTATTACCTTTAAAAATATTGGGTTTTTTTTGTTTTTGTTTTACTATGTTTTGTGTTTCTGTGTTTTTATATTGTAAACTGCCCTGTGATCCTCTGATGAAGGGTGGTATAGAAATTAGATAGATGATTAGATAGATGATAGATAGATAGATAGATAGGCAAGCTTAAAACCATGGAGCCACCTGGAATGAACAGAGACATAGGATTCCTATCTCATTATACATGATCAAGCTTTCCTTAGCACCTCAGCCCTTGCTTCCCCCCCCCCCCCGCAAGACCAATTGCAGTCATTAACAGTTGTTAACAGTCATCAACAGGTTTACCACTCCTATCAGCCCATCACCCATTCCCATCACCCCCACCCCCCACCCTCTGAATATACATAAGGGTCTGGTTACTTCTGTTTCAGTGTATCTGATGAAGTGTGCATGCACACAAAAAGCTCATACCAAAATAAAAACTTAGTTGGTCTTTAAGGTGCTACTGAAGGATTTTTTATTTTTTTAGATAGATTAGATAGATAGATAGATAGATAGATAGATAGATAGATAGATAGATAGATAGATAGATAGATATAGATGATAGAGTCTATACTCCAGAGGCTGTTTTCCACCAAACTCCATCCATCTGGCCAGAGGCTTATCCCACCTATGTACCACTTCAGGATAATTTTTCTTTGCGGTTCTACAAGTTCATCTTCTTCTAGCTCCCACACTTCATATTTAGCTCTGTCCAAATATAGTTCACAGGTTTTGCTCGAAGTTGGCCTTGCAATGCCCCCTGAACAGGCTTTCCTGGTATGGTGCATTACTGCACATCCCCCAAAACCCATGCCCACTGACCCAATCTCCTTATGGCACCCATATGGTATTGCATTTGGGCTATCATCAAAGAGCACACAGAGGGGTCTGGCAGTGTCCTTCCCAGCCCACTTCCTTCCCACAACAACCTGCAGGAGTCAAGTACAGCAGTCAGACTCATGTCTGCCCATGGCTCCTTCTTCACATATATTCATCACAGTTCTATATATGGACAGATTCCTCATGGTGAGCTCCGCCAACTAACAAAGAGAACTAATAATTCAAGGCAACAATACATAAATATCACAGATGATTAAAAAGTCACGTTTTGTCATTCCTTGTGTTACTGTTACTACAGATGTTGCATCACTATAATACCCACTCCAGTTACAACAATCCCCAGTTCACTTTATAGATCTTGTGCAGCCAGTTTCCTTCGATCCAATTTTCACTGTAATGCTTCTTCAACATTATTGTCAACTTAACAACTTCCATCTGTCCCTATTTTTTGTTTGGCTTGCGGGTATCTTCCTAATCCCTTGCAAAGGGTGTGTGTGCATGTGCGTGCCCCAGTGTCTCTTGGAAAGTGTTATAAAAGTGCTTCAAATGCATACTGTGAATATAGACTCTGTCTAGAAATATGCTTGTGTATATATATATATATATATATATATATATATATATATATATATATACTGCCCTCCCAGCATAATTTCCATGGAGGGGAGAAGACTCAATGGCATGTTAGGGAAGGCCTGTGTGGGCACATGCACACCTGCTCAACCTATGTTGGTGACACTATGGGAAAAGCCTATCTCTGATGTTTAGTTCTCATTCATTCAAGTTCCTTTGTGTCTGGGGCAACATCTCTCATGGGCACCAGCTCATGCAAGCCAAGTCCTTTTGCCCCCCACTATTTTTTGGGTGAGGACCGGGGCCCCTCAGTGCTCAAAAAACATGGAGGTGAAGTGCAGATCCGAGCATGGCATGCCTCCAGTGGCCAGCTCCTCCTCCTCCTGCTGCTACAGAGGAGAAGGGGGGTTGAAGCAACCTCCCACTGGTGACAGCACCAGTTGGAGGCAGAGGAGCAGCTGGCCATTGGGCCACACAGCCGTTGGGTTAAGCTCCTCCGCAGCTCCTCCTGACGTCCTGATGTCATGTGCACAATGCCCCCCCCCCCGCCCTCTCTGACATCTATGCTATATATTTAAAGCACTATAATACCACTTTTACAGTCATGGCTTCCCCTGAAGAATTATGGTAACTGTAGTTTGTTACAGGTGCTGAACTTTGCTAGGAGCCCCCCTATTCTCTTCCCATAGCTACAATTCCTAGAGTTCCCTGTGAAGAGGAATTGATTGTTAAGCCGCTCTAGGAACCATAGCTCTGAAAGGTGAATAGGATTCTTCCAAACCTTTGCAGCACCCTTAACAGACTAGAACTCCCACAATTCTTTGAGGGAAGCCATGACTGTTTAAAGTGGTAAATCAGTGCTTTAAAGTTATGGTACAGTATAAAGCTGCTTCTTATCTTCCTAAGCTTTAGAACAAGATTTCCTCCCTCACATGCATATTTATGGAGATTTAATCATCTAATTGTTTAGATAACATTTCTTAAATTAATTAACTTGGATGTTGTTGTTGTTGGTGGAATGTTTTTATTGAAATTCACTCCATATCTTACAGGTACAAGCATAAAATAATGATGTTAACAATCAAAGAAGAAGAAAAAACACAAGAAGAATATACCTACAACCCCAAAGTATGATGTTAAAAGTATCAGCAAAAGATTCCTGCATTGCAAGGGGTTGGACTAGATTACCCTCATGGTCCCCTCCAACTTTACAATTCTATGATTCTATGGTTCTATGATTAGTTACTGTCCTTGAGAGAGCAGAGGATGCCATGCTGCTGCTGTTCTTGTTGCTGTTCTTGTTACCTGCCCTTCACCAGGGTAACAATAATTTAGAAATCAATATTAAACATCTCACAGTCACAAGAATAGGGTTGTCCTAAAACACACACCTCAGGTGTCAAAGGCCAAGGTCACATTGAAATAGCCAACAGAGGCTGTGAGCTATTTTGCTGTGAAATTGTACATATGTTTTATTCGAAAACAAGTCCCTCTAAGCTAAATAGGGCTTTATCCTGAGAAGTCAGGGTTGGGACTGCAGCCTTAAAATCTTGTGCACATCTACTCTGAAGGAAGCTCTCATCGAATTCAATGGGACTTATTTCCTGGTAGGTGTGTAAAAAACAAAAACAAACCAGCCTGACTGTGTCAGAATGGCAATAATAAACTGCTGTTGTGCACCATCTCCACCTGTAGGGACAAGGATCCTTACAAAAGACAAACTGCATTTAAACAGCTGCCCCCTCTTTTCCTTTGGGTGGTATCTGTTTCCTTTTTTGTACAATTCTTTACAAATATGGAGACAGCCTAACTGGCAAGGAAAAGAATAAGAAGTAGAAATGCTGCACAACAGAGCGCTATATTATGGGCAGAATTGCTGTGCAACAGGGCAACATATTATGGGCTATCTGTGTGTGCAGCACCTTCTGTCCGCATGAAATGGGGCAGAAGACAATAAGTGTGCTGCACACAGCAGATGTGGTTTCTTTTCAGCTGTTGTCAGTGACTGGCTGCCCAATAGCATTCCAGAAATTAGATTGCTCCTCACCTCAAGTCATTACCAAGTAATTAAATATAACATCAAACAAGAGCCTCCTTTGTCCTAGATATTAAAAAATAAAATGAAGGCGAGGGAGGTGAAGAGCAGCTCTACATTAGCCCAGGATTAGAAGCCCCTGCGAATCTCAGCACTGTAATCTAACAGAGCTGATAATAGAAGGAAAGAGATAACAGAAAGAAGAATGAAACAGCAGGAAGGAGAAAAAATTGCTGATTGAAACTGGCAATTCTGGAATTGTTATTGAAATGATACAAGGGAAAGACATTTCATGAAATGTTATGCCCCAGTTCTAAAAGGTGGAAGCAAGCTGGGAATCAGAAGGAGGGGTGGTGTGTGCAGATTGCAAGTTCTGGTTTGACCCCTGTCTGGTTCTTTTGTAAGGCAGCCTGATTTGGCTCAGCCCAATTTGGAGGTTGTACAATTCAGTTCTGGGGTCTGAGCTCTCTTTGTTCTCCCACATGTACAATCCCTATTATAATTCTCCCCACTCACCCAGTGATTTAACAGGGAGAGGGAGATCCAATACCTTTAAAGCTTTTTTTGGAGGGGGGGAGTGCTATTTGGGGTTTTGTTGTTGTTGTTGTTTTGTCATTTAATAAGTTTTATGTGTAGGAATTCTCCAAGCATAACAATAGGAAAGTGTTCTGCATGTGCATTGCCTGAGGTCCATGTTATGCTACAGACATGGGGTTATAGAGACAGCCCTCTTCAACATTTGCATGAGAAACACACCCTGAGGTGGCAACTGCAACTCTACAGGATAGCTTCAAGGGACTGTGAAAAAATGTCACTCTCTCTGTTCCTTCAGTCACAAATAGTACCGTAGTTGTGAAATGTACCTCAGTTCTTCTGCCGACTAATGATAATAGTTCTGCATACAGAAAGGTATGGCATGCTATCACTTCATTGTCTCACAACCCACTTCCAGGGCTTATATCTAAATGAATTAAATGACGCTAAGGGGTATGTCACCCATCTGTTCACTGGGTTGGATCCAAGCTTCCCATCATGCTTAAAGTAGATACATTGTTGCTAAAGTGACTTCAATTGTTCTGCTTTATGCATGATAAATTCTGGTTCCAAACCATTATGTGTGAGGTGATGCTTGGTGTCATGAAAGTTTTACCTGTGCAATTACTGCGATTTCACTTATGCAAGTCAGCACTGGGTATGAGCAGGAAGAGCATAGTTATGGAAATCAGTCCAAAGTGACCCCCTGCAAGTAGCAAACCTGAGAGAATGGAAGCAATGGGTAAGAAACCAAGAAACTTAACTAAGACCAAATTCTTACATCTAGTTAACTTCCAGCACTCTGGGAAACATTCCACAGCAAAAGGAGTCTATTGCCAGAAAGATTAATGAGCATTTCCACAAGGAAGCTTGTAATTTTAAACTTGTTATATAATTACAGGTAACGCTAGGGTCAGTTCCTTCCTTGCTTTTATTCAAGGAGATAGGTAGGCAGAACAGTTACTCAGGGGTCAGTTGGAAAGAGAGGGGAAGCCAATACAAGGAATGACAGACAAGCTGTAGCAAAAACAAAAATGGGCGACATGATGGTTATTATAAAGAATGATGCCTTTAAGAATAAAGCCCTAAAGGAATGGGAAAAACAGTGAGAAGATTTTAAAATGCACACAGAACTGGTCTCCATACATATAATTTGTTGGAGTGCTTTCAGCTTCACCTAGCAAGGCCCCTAGATTTGCTCCTGGCAAAAAAATAATTAGTGGAGTGAGTTCTGTTGTCTCCTCTCATTATCCAAGTGGGAACACTTTAGCACTTCCTACTTAGCTCTTGTTTCATAAGCAGGTGGCAACAAGCAAAGGGCTAATGAGAAGAAAACACTAAGGCTGATTCTCCTGGTAACTTTTTTTTTTTTGAGGGGGAAGGTATTGTAAATTTTCCAAAAGTAAATATGCAATAATATTTGTGCACAGTAGAGATTATTCTAGTGATAACTGAAAACAAAGTGAGCATTTTGCTAGACTACCAGCTGCCTAGAAGTCAGATGGTGTGACTGTTTCTTTGCAAGGCAGAACAGTTTTATTTTAGCATGAAGTTCCAGTGGGTACCTATTGGCTGTACCTGCAGAGAGATGTGCCAAAGTTCAGTGGTAAAGCAGAAGGTCCCAGGTGCAATCCTGGACATCTCCAGATAGGATTAGGAATGCCCCCTGTCTGAAACCCTGGAGAGTCACTCCAAGCCAGTGTAGACAATGCTGAGCCAGATAGACTTATGGTCTGAATCAGGATAAGGCAATATCCTATGTTCCTTTATATAGCAGGCATTTCACTTTGTGTGCCTTTGTCATGTTGGGTTTCTGGTGAGGTATTTCACCCTCTTCTGCGGGGTGTGTGGACTCTCTCCTCACAAACTCTTTCTCCCTTTTGGTTTTCTACAATCAAGTGTGGTATCATTTTCATGAAATGATAGATGACAGATAGATATGGGGAGGAATTTGTTTAGTGAACTTTGCACAGTAGACGGGTCCAATTCACCACTCTTGTACCGGCTTACAGACCATAATGAAACTCCCAATTGGATTTTGCAGCATTTCTCTGGGAACTGCCATGTAAAAAAGCATGCAAAAAGTGTGCACAAAAATATCAATTTTATAAAAGATGCATGCAAAATGTGTTTTTTATTGTTGAATGCATTGGGCAGCATTGAAAAATGTGCATTTTACATCAAAAGTCCATATCTTATGTATGAAGTGCATACAAAATGTACACAAAGAGGTGGAACAGTATATACAATGCTAAGGAATGAGATATAGTGGGGCAGATACAGAAAGCAACAATCCAATGGCTGAGTGCCAGAGGGAGCAAACTGGGATGGAATAATAATAATAATAATAATAATAATAATAATAATAATAATAATAATAATAATAAAAAATTATGTATACTCCGCCCATCTGGCCGAGTTTCCCCCACCACTCTGGGTGGCTTCCAACACACATCAAAATATATTAAAATATCACAGACTAAAAACTTCCCCAAACAGGGCTGTCTTTAGGTATTTTCTAAATGTCAGGTAGTTGTTTATCTCTCTGACCTCTGATGGGAGGGCGTTCCACAGGGTGGGTGCCACTACCGAGAAGGCCCTCTGCCTGGTTCCCTGTAACTTGGCTTCTCACAGTGAGGGAACCACCAGAAGGCTCTCAGCACTGGATCTCAGTGTCCGGGCAGAACGATGGGGGTGGAGACGCTCCTTCAGGTATACAGGACCGAGGCCGTTTAGGGCTTTAAAGGTCAGCACCAACACTTTGAATTGTGCTCGGAAACGTACTGGGAGCCAATGTAGATCTCTCAGGACCGGTGTTATGTGGTCCCGGCGGCCGCTCCCAGTCACCAGTCTGGCTGCCGATTAATTGCAGTTACTGGGTCACCTTCAAAGGCAGCCCCACGTAGAGTGCATTGCAGTAGTCCAAGCGAGAGATAACCAGAGCATGCACTACTCTGGTGAGACAGTCTGCGGGCAGGTAGGGTCTCAGCCTGCGTACCAGATGGAGCTGGTAGACAGCCGCCCTGGACACAGCTTTAACCTGTGCCTCCATGGACAGCTGTGAGTCCAAAATGACTCCCAGGCTGCGCACCTGGTCCCTCAGGGGCAATAAGTTGCTCAGCCCATTCCAACTTGTAATAAAGGAATTTAAACCTCTAAACCAGGCATCCCCAAACTGCGGCCCTCCAGATGTTTTGGCCTACAACCCCCATGATCCCTAGCTAACAGGACCAGTGGTCGGGGAAGATGGGAATTGTAGTCCAAAACATCTGGAGGGCCGCAGTTTGGGGATGCCTGCTCTAAAACTTGTGAGTATGAAATGGAGAGTCTATTACAGTGCCTATAAAAGAAAAAGAAGATGTTGGCTCTGTCTGGCCATCAGCCAAGGATTTTGCCTTGCACTAAACCTCCAAAGGCTACTTAATGACTTTAATATCAACAGACACATTTGGTGTACATTCCAAATTTTACCCTAAGGGGAACCTCAATAGAAAACAAAAATACTGAATTGCTAGCACACGCACGCACACACATACACACACACAAAACCACTTTAACCACATCTTCCTACAGAGATTGTGTGACCAAGCGGCAACAGCCCCAGCCGCCAGGGATCATAAGGAAGAAATAAAGACTCTGGTGTTATGTGGAATTAAAATTAGGCCACAACTTTATTAAATTGCGCAAGAAATGGAGCAACCCATAGGCATGGCTAGTCCACATAAAAGGCTCCCTCAAACTGAAAACCTAGCAGTTTAAAATCCGAGGGGGTGAACTGGGAGAAGTCGAAATGCAGCTTCAATATCACACTTCACCAATAAGGCACCCTTTCCAAAACTCCTGATTAACTTGACCTGCCTAGTCAAAAGTGGCATACTTAACAGAGGCCAATTCAGGGGGGATACATCCTTTACCAACGTACCACTTGAAAAGGACAAATTGTGGATCATATGAAATTCCCCAGGGGTCTTTTTAGGCACGACACCCAAAGGTGATATGTGCAAATCTGGATATGGAAGGTACTTGAAAGGGCTGGCAATCCTGCCCAACATCAATTCCTTGTTAATCTTGTGTCTTTCTATGTAAGGCAATGTACACACTGATTTTTAGTTTCCCTTGTAACAAATAGTCTGCAGCTGAGACATCGGGATATGTAGCTAACTACGCCCTTAAGGCACTCAACTTAATGGGTGTGCGTGCCAAAGATGTCAATTGTTCATTGCGTGAAGTTTGGGAGGGGGATCCCTAGGGCTTTTGCTTGGTACCCCCTTTCGTACACCGAAAGGGCCCTTTGATCCCACAAGAAGTGGCAGGAGGAGTGCCTGAACATTTACTGCATATATGCGGGTATTTACAGTCCGCCTGCTGGCAAGATCCTTTGTTATATTCCCAGCAAACCAAAGACTTGCCTTGTTTCTTCGCCTCAGGTTTAGGTTTAGCCTGTTCTGAGGATTTGGACTCATAATGTGGGGCTGTGTGTGTGTGGTCCAGACATCTAAATCCTTACGATTCCATCGAGCAGAAGGAATCTTAGATGCCCTACGCCAGAAAGTCTCATCATTCCAGGGCCGGCTCTAGGTAGACCCCCGGTGGCACGGTGCGCTAGGGCGCCGGGCCGGTAGGCAGGGCGCCGCATGGTGAAGCCACATGGAAACCATGCTGCGCCCTGCAAAGGCAGGGGCGCCGGAGCGATCGCCGTCCCTCAGCACCAGGGCGGCCGACCTGCTCGAGACTGCCCTGCATCATACTGGCCTCAGGGCCAGCCATGGTATAAGCCTCATGCAACAAGGATAAGTAAATCCATAAATGCAAACTGTGTTTAGGATAAGCTGCTGAGACCACGCCAGCAAACACTTGGAAAGCATCCAACCGTTTATCGAAAGATTTCGAAACTTTGGCAGTAGAGGCCTTGCCCTTCGCAGATGCTGCTGGCTTCTCCTTTGCAGGGCACTCACTAGGTGGCAATAGTAAGATGTCAACATATCGACCGTTTAAAATCCTATTGCGCCATCTAGAAGATGGAATGAGATCCTTAGCAGCATTCGTAGAGACTGTTGTGTCCCAGATTGGGACCCCATCCACGCATTCCAGAGGTAAACCATATATTTTTCTATGAGTATTAGTCCTACGCAGCCACGGCCATTTGGGCAGGCCCATGGCCCCCTCTCCGTGACCCCAATAAAGGCCCATGTGTGTGGCGTCATCCTCTTCAGAGGACTCTGACGACGTACCTGAGGAAGTGGAACTGTCTCCCTCCCTCCATCTTTTAGCTCTGAGCCTGGAACGGCTACTCTTGTGACACTTGCCTCCCAAAGATGGTTACCTACGGTATTGGCAAATTTTCATCCGATGATTGAACCTGGCGGACATTCCTCTGAGAGGGGGGCTGTACCTGAGGAAAGGCAGAAAAAAAGAAGAATGCAAGCCACTTTGTCCTGATCCAGAACTCCCCCCCCCCCGCTGCTCTGTGTGATGCTCCAACGGACTAGCCACTGGAGGGGCTGAGTGCAGTCAAGACCTGGCAAAGGGTGATGGGCCTTCGAGGGGGTGGCCCAGGTGGGGCCACAGGTACGAGCTGCTGGGTCTGAGAAAATAAAGGACCCGGCGGGTCCAATTGCTCACTATCCTCAATTTCAGAGGGCCTGGCTGGGCAGACGGTGGCCCACCAGTGAAGCGCTGTGCTAAATTGTCCATCTCCGAGGAGAGTCTGGCCAAATCCGAAGGGTCTGTAGCCACATCGGCCATAATGGAATGCAAACGATCTGCAATATGCTGGGGCAAGGCCGGGGTGTGTGTGGATCGCAGTGCCTGAGGCGGGCCGTGAATAGGCCATTTCGCAGGTGGAGTTGGGCTGGCAATGCACTTTCCAGGCATAATGCCCTGAGCAAATTCCAAACTTGCAGCGAATTAATTTACTGCCAAAATAAAATGGCCACCGAGATTCAAGATGACAACCATGCACAAACTGACCTGAAGGGAAGAACTAGGCCACAAGATGGTGATCCCGCTAAAAACAAGATGGCCACTGGAAAAGAAGGTGGTGTTCCTGCTTAAATCACACAAGAAAACAGGCCCACAAGGATGCGTTCACACAAAATTATAACGTCCGCAGCAAGTTAGGACAGTAGTCCCAGTCAAAGGAACTCCAGGGGAAAGATGGGCTCAGCAGGGCAGCATTTACGCCAAAATAAAATGGCCGCCATCAAGTATAGTGAAGCTTGCGCTCAAAGAAAATCAGAGCCACGGGAATGACGCTCCCACCCAAATGCTACTACCCGGTATATTAAGGGTAAAAAGCTGATCCCAAATTACAGTGTAAAAGTGCAACGTTCTCCTGTCTACTGAAGGAACTCTCCAGATGCTTAAAAGAACAGTTTAGAAAGGTATACTGGAACATGACCAAACAGGGCTGCCCACGCACTCCGCTTAAAGCGAAGGGAAGCTAGTTCCAAAAGCTGCAGCAGCAGCTACACAAAAAGGGGCCTTGCCCTGTGCAGAGCTCAGCAGACAACCAGACTTCAGCCCAAACCCCCATGAAAAAAAACCCTTGCTACAGGGCCAACAGGGGAGAGGGGGTGGGAACAGCCCTAGAAAACATTGGGAAAATTTCCAGCCTCAGGAATGGAATTCCAGTCTTAAGATGCCACAACTGAACTGATTCTTGATATCACTATCCAGACATCCCAAAAGGAGGAAATCTTATACCTACTTAGTGTTGTGGTATGAATGGATTTCCTGCTGTTAGGAATGTTGGCAGTCACTCTGACCAGCATGTGGAGATGGGGCCATCATCCTAATGCACATGAATTTCACCAATAAGCATGGCAAATGCAATTTACTTTAATTGCCTGATGCTCTGCACTGATGTATCATCACATCAGATCAGGAAGCAAAAGCCAGATTTCTCAAAGTGAGTTCATGTGCCTGTTTTGCTTTTTAATTTGTTCGACAGTGGATCAAACAGTCATTTGATTTGTTTGGCCATAAGCTGTACCACCACGACCGCCACCATCATCATCATTAGATACACTGCTTAATGCTAGAGTAGGATTCTAAACAGTTTACAAACTATAAAGACAATAATAAACAGAACCATTAAAATATAACTATCCACATTAAAAACACAGAATAAAAACAACACCATTAAAACAATAAAGCAATCATGAAAGGCAGGAAGTCCATATCAAGGCAATGTCTGTGAAAACAGATGCAGCTTCAAACGTCATTATAATGCCAAGAGTTTACGAACTTCTTTTCTCACACATTGTGGGTAAAGATGAACTAACTATACTTCACAGTTGCAGATTCTTTTTCTTTCTTCCTTAGAATAAGAAAGGGGGAGGACTCTTGCTTAATGGTAGAACAGGTGCTTTCCAGGAAGAAAGTCCCTGACTCAATCCCCAATCATAGCTTGGGAAAGACTAGGGATGGACAGATCTGCTCATTTCCATTGCTCATTTTTCTCTGTTGCTCATTTTTCCAGTCCTAAATTCAGTTCTTCACATTTCCATTGCGATTTGTAATGTGTGTATATATTGAAAGCAGGGTTTCCCAAACTTGGGCCTCCAGTTGGTTTTGGACTACAATTCCCATCATCCATGGCCTCTGTTCCTGTTGGCCAATGATGATGGGAGTTGTAGTCCCAAAACAGCTGGAAACCCAAGTTTGGGAAAGCCTGATTTAAATCCTCATGAAAATGTTTTATGCCCTATACATCTAGGTACCAGGATACCTAAGATTGTCACACCTCTTATAAACCCAACTAATCACTGCAGGTATGAGTCTCCTACAGATACCATCATATAATTAAGTCCATGCCACACAATGTAGGAATTGGGCCTTTAGTGTTGTGGTACATCCCCTTCGGAATCACCTCACCTTGAATAATAGACAGATATTACCTTTGTTGTCTTTTTAATGCCTACTGAAGACCTTCCTCTTTCAACACACCTTTTAAGCTGAGAACTATTCCAGTGCACATCAAAAGTTCTTAAGATGTTTCAATCGATTTCTTGTTATCTCTCTCTCTCTCTCTCTGGATCTTGCAGTGCTTATACATCTTGACATTACATTTACTACTCTGAAATATCTATTGGCTTTGAAGAGGTGGTTGGGTAACTGGGTTACTGCAAGTTTACTCACTGCTTTGAGCTGAGGACTGTGTCATTACATTTTGGGACAGTGTATAAACTGAAGGATAACTATGTTCTGATGGTTTTATATTGGAGGTTGCCACCCACACACTTCCACTGCGGTTGCTGCTGGTGTGGTGGCTCCTCTGTGAATCCGCTTTAAACAGCTCGTAGCAGAGTTTCTTCCTGGCGGCAGATGACAAGAGACTACGAGACTTGTGCAGAATACTCAGTCAAGAGTTACTTTATCTATTGGCTGGTTCACAAGCATTTTAGCTGCGACTATATACAAAACTATTTACATACATCCTTCCACCGCAGTATAAACTCACAGCATGTGGGTATTCTTTCCTCATGCAGGAAGTGCAACCTGCAATGTCCTCTTTTTTATTTCCATCCCCAGCTGTAACCAATCAGCCTGGAATGTCACTCCTAACTATTAAAGAAAACACTTATTTAAAGCTGCAAGCACCTTTTTCTGTTTCTTTGTAGAATGACTTCCTAACATTTTATTAGGAACATTTTTATTAACATTTTTATTTTATCCAGGAAGTGTGAATCAGATCAGTTCATTTAAAAATGTAGACTGAGCACCTCTAATTTTGAAAGGATTTGTAATACACATCAGCAGACTGTAGGTGTGTAAGCATTTACCTAAAGGTGTTGGCAACGTGAAACATCAATTGGTTCAGGCTGGTGGCTTCTTTGCTTTTTTCCCTTCTTCTTAATTTGCCAGTAGTTGTTTATGACTTCTGAACACTCGCAGGAAGGCACACTGAAGGAAGGAAGAACCACCCCAGACATGCTGGTTGTATACAGTAGATTGCTTGCATTTGGACCATGTGTGCTAGTTGGCACAAATTCATAAACCTTTCCCCCCTGACAAAAATGAGAGAACGAGAGAGAGAAAGAGGATGTACCCAAGAATTTGAGACTGTTAGAGGCAGGATGGGTGTTGCTTTGATAACTATGAGCATAGCTTTAGAACTGCACTTCCATCTGCTGTAGTTAAGCTTATTGAATTGATTGCAGCAGGATAAGTTATAAGTCATTCTGCTTTTTATAGCCACTGTTCCATTCTGGTGGAGAAGAGAAAAAGAACTCCAACATAAGCATTCCTTTTTGGAACCATAGTAAGCAGATGGTGTTAGGAGCCAAATGTGTTTTTTGTTTATACTAGAGGCACAGATAGAGCAGTAACTTGACAATTCTTTCTAGAATTTATGAAACACTACTGAAATTTCTAGAAATTTCTAGAATTTATGAAACACTGCTGGAGTGGGAGGTTAAGGATGAACAAGTAAAAGAGGTAATGATTAGATGGGCTATAGATATAGGTAAAACTATTGAATTATCATCATGGGAAAGATTATGGAAAGAGAGTTGGAAATTTTTCGTCTTGTGAATTTTGATAAAGATGTTTTACAGATGGTACTTAACGCCAAGCTAAATATGTAAAATGTACAAAACAAAATCAAATCTGTGTTGGAGGTGTAATAAAGTAGAGGGGACACTCATACATATGTGGTGGACAGGTGATAAAATCAAAGGCTTCTGGGAGATGGTGTATGAGGAGCTAAAGAAAATGTTGAAATAAAACTTTGCTAATAAAACAGAAGCTTTTGTACTGGGGATACTAGACACATGTGGCTTCATAGCCCCTGTATGCTTCTTCTCTATCTGCAGCACTTGGTGAACCTCTCACTCTGTTGAACTCTGGGCTCCTCTCACCCTTAAGCACAGTATTGGGATGCAACTCTGAATTTCTAGGTTCCAGAAACTCTGTACCCCTGCATCCTCCTGGAAAAAGAGCTCTGGCCTTTTATGCAGTGCTTTCCTGCTCATCTTTTTCATAGCTCCCTTGTAGATCTGCACTGCAACCACTCTGCTTCCACTCTACACATGCCCTCTTGTATAACAATGCTGCATCCATTCCTTAATCTTTCTCCCTGCCAGCCGCACACACACTCCTCCCTTTCATGCTCTCATTCCCATCTCCTGGAACACCCACCCTTCTTAACTCACCCTTCTTTACTCAATCTTTCATCTTCACTGTATCAGTCACTCAAAGGTTTCTCTGCTTCTCAACCCTGCTCACTTCCTGTCTCAGCTACTCTCACATGCCCTCTCTTTCTTCTTCCAACTCCTTTGCTTTCCATATTGGCGTTTCCATATTCCCGCTGCTTACACAAACCTCCACGGCTTTATCTCTCAGCCTGCCAGGCCTGGAGGCTCGGTTGGCATTTCTTATCTGCTCACCTATTTCTAGCATGCTTGGCTCAGCATCACAGAGTCATACTTGTCTCCTGGACCTCCTGGATGACAGTGAAACCTTTCACAGTCGGATTAAGACTACATTATGCCAGCAATTGTATCTTAAAAGTACTATACATTAATACTTTAGAAATCCATAGTCTTAAACACTAGTGGCAATAGTCTTACCAAGTGGAGGTGAGGGAAAAAATTACAGAAGTGCTAACCGATGAACCATTGGTTCCTTATTATGGAAAAGGAGATTGCAGAGAAGCAGAACATATTATTTTCTTCTGTTTCACTGAAGATGTGCCTGAGCTAACTTTCTTAGGAAGTCAGGAAAATATTGTAGACAAGAGACAAAAGCATAGGCCTCACTGAGAAATAAAGATAAAAATAAAGTTTGTTGGGTCCACATGGTATCATCCAAGAGTTTCTAAAGAACTCAAAAGTGAAATTGCTGGTATTCTTGACCACCACCACCAAAAAAACTTATTCCTAAAAATGGCTTCCATAACTGAAGTTAGAAAAGTAGCCAATGAAAGGACTTTTTTTATGGACCAGGGGCAATCCTGGAAATTACAGGCCTAATATCTAATTCAAGGAAATCAGTATTCATGGTATAATTCTCAAACAAAGAATAACAATTCAAGCTGAAGCAGAATTTGAGAAAATGGAGTATTTTCATCACACAGTGCACAGTTGAGCTGTACCATTTGCTGCCGCAGGATGTAGTAAGGGAAAACCTGGGCAGTTTTAAAGTGGAAGATTTGACTGTGTACCTCCAGTATAGGAGATAGTGTGCTTTTAATCATGCAGACAAAGAACATTATCAGGTGGACTCTGATGAGGGCCTTTCATGGTGGACCATGGACTTTCTGACTCTTCTCTATTTTAAAGCTTAAAATAAAACTTGATTCAGTGCAAAGCCAAACCATTTACCATCTTAATTTTCTAGTGGTATCTACAAATGCAAATCAGCATATGTGCATTCTATTAAGATTTGTTTCATGGGCCCTGTTCTTTGTGTCTTAACCATGCCCCTGTATGTAAATATTTCAGAGACATAAATAATGAACATAGATAATGAAACTAATGCACATTGCGACACATTTCTTAACTAAATTGGAAGCTCCTAAGGCCAAGAATGAACAGCTACAAAAGTACAATTCCCCAAGAAATTAGTTAGTTGGTTATTTAATTATCATCCAGTCATTTGAGGGAAGGCGCACAGCTCAGTTGCAGAGCATCTGCTTTGCCTACAGAGACTTCCAAGTTCAAGCCCCAGAATCTCCAGGTAGAGTTGGGAAAGTTCCCTGCCTGTAACCCTAGAGAGCTGCTCCCGGTTAGGGTTTATCCACACTTACCTGTGATGGAAAGGTAACTTTGCACAATACTGACCTAGATGGAGCAATGATCTGATTCAGTACAAGGCATCTTCCTGGGTTCCTAAGACATAAAAACAGAATTATGAGATTATTCTTTTTGATTGTTGGCATTCCTCTGTCTCGGGAGTGAATGGAGGAGTGTGCCTTTGGAGGTGAGGTCAAACTGTTGTAAGGTTGCAGCACCTGCTGTAGTTGTAGAGACTGCTATAGGAGAGGCATGCTTTGTTGCATCTGGGGCAGATGAAGACATATGTTTCTGCGGATGCAGATGCACTGTGGCATTTATTTTCTCTGTGCTCCTCCCTGTGGTCATCCCTCCTCTGGTCACTGCTATGGATACACAACCTGACTGTCTGACTCCAGGCATTGCAGTCATCTGCAAGAGATTCCCACATGGTGAGGCTGATGTTGCCAGCCTTCATGGTACTTTTACAAACTTTTTGTAATGCAGGGTCAGTTTTCCAATGGGTCTGGTGCCTGAAGCCAGCTCCCCACCCATAAAGCATGTCTTTGGGGATCCTGCCATCCTTCCTTCTGTGGAAATGACCAAGCCAGCACAGATGTCGCTGAGACAGGACTATGCGGAATGTGGGCTTGAGAGAGCACTTCTTTGTCTGAAACTCTTTCTTGCCATGTGACACCCAAAAACTTCGTGACACGTCATATGTGGAAGGCATTGAGGCAGCATTCCTGGCAGATATAAGTTGCCCATGTCTCACTACCATAAAACAGTGTGCAAGAGGAAGCCATGGAGGTACCGGTATGTCATGAGGAAGGAATTGAAGCCAGATGTCAGCTCCTCTGTTGAGTTCTGCCCTGTCCCAGGGCTTTACTACATGCCTGAGAGTTGATGGCATCCTTCAGCCAGGCAGAGTCTGAATACTCTCAATTGCACGTTATATTCACTCTTGTTTTTTCTATCCTCTTTTATTTTATACTTAGGGTTTTATTTTATTGGTAAAGTGTTATTCATTCACTCACACCTGGGTCTCATCCACTCATGCACCCAAAGTCTTACAAAAGAGGAAAAGTCACTCATTCCAATAATAAATACATAGCATGATTTGTAAAGACAATTAAACAGGGATTTTTTTTTACAGAAGATGAATGATGGAAAGTAATGGATGTTTCAGTGGGCCAAATCTGTCTCCTACAAAAACAACAATAATATGAGATCCGTCCCTATCGTGTCAATGGATGGGCTGCTGTAATTTGTCTTTAGTCATTCCCAGAGATAATGGATCAAACATACTTTTAGAGAAAGCTACCTCCAGAATTCATTGTACCTTGCAGAAGGAAGGTGACTTTCAATAGTTTTG
Source organism: Zootoca vivipara (assembly GCF_963506605.1). Lineage (NCBI taxonomy): Eukaryota > Metazoa > Chordata > Lepidosauria > Squamata > Lacertidae > Zootoca > Zootoca vivipara. The sequence goes on along the minus strand of NC_083294.1, from coordinate 41,557,429 downwards.
AACTTTTTCTACCCTACATTATGAATTGATGAAATATTTGTGCCAACACACCACATGCAACTCTAATGATAGCTCTGGGATTCAATAACAAGTCTAAATCCATCATGCTTTTGAATTTCCTATGTTTTTTGTAAGTATGTATGCATTAGGAACTATCCTGCAGAATGATCCATAATGGAACAGCAACCTCTGAGCAATCACTCAACCTGATTCACTGAAGGACTAGTGGAAGAAGGAAATGTTTTGACAGAGATCAAGTGTGCCCTTATTGGTCTCCTCTAAAAAAAAAAGCATCCATTTTATCAGTCCACAAACCAAGCTTTTCAGGTAACGAAACAGCAATGAAAAATAGCTGCACATCAGGGATGGAAAATATTCGTGGACACACACAGAAACCTCCAGCTTATATTGATGTGGTATCACATGCAGCGGCAATGGCCAAGAATCCATAATCTAATGGATGCCTTCAAATGATTAGCTTTGCTTTTTCAAGGAACAGATCAAAAGCATTTGGAGAGACCTGTTTAGGTAGCATGTGGGCATTGTGAAACTGCAACCTGATTTTTCATTGATCTGCCAATAGGGTATAATGTGTTGGATATGAGAGAAAGAATTCTAGGTTCAAATCCACAACCAGAAGTTAACCTACCTGTGTAAACTTGAACCAGTCATCATCTCCCAACCACCCTTTAAGGTCTTTATGATTAAAATGAGACAGCCCTGTGCTTATCCCTAATAGTTCCTTCGAGGAACACCAAACCATAAATAATTCTGATATCATCAAATCTTTCTCCCTTCTTTGTCTTTGTTTTTCTGTTGAGTAGAGCTTTAGTTTCCAGGATGCTTTGCAGGAAACCATAACCATCAAAAGTGCTATACTTTGATAATGCCTTTTGCTTGCCTAGATGGAAGGTGTGTGAGTGTGAAGGAGTGTGAAGGAACCACCCCTTTTGCATACAGTTATGCCCCACCAAGGGCATGTGGCCCATAGAAAGTTGCTCAAGGTGGAATGTGGCCCTTGAGATGTAAAGCACAAGGGAAAGACATGGCAAAGTTCATTGGTATATCATCTGTTTTGCATGCAGGAGGTCCCAGGTTCCATCCCCGACATCTTTTAGGCAGAGATCCCCTGCCTAAACACCATGGAGAGCTGCTGCTGGTTAGCATAGACATTACTGAGCTAGTAATGGGCCAATGGCCTAACTCAGGTGGGCCAATGGCCTAACTCAGTATAAGGCAGTTTCCTATGTTGCTAAATTGTCCCCAACTTATCTGGATCTTTGGAATGATATGACCATATCAGATCTATATGGCCTTTTTAAGGGTACTTCTGAGCATTGAGAAAGGATTTGTTCCTGCTGCATTCCATGCATGGGTTTGTTCAAAGCACGATCAATGTATCTAACAGCACGAGTTTTCTGCTTTTGCTTTATAAATCATGCCCTTTATAGCTTCATCTAACTCGCTGCTCTCCAGGCCGCAAGGAGGTAGGTTCACAGTGTGATGCCAAAAAGATTTCCAGGGGTGGGGGGAAATCTATGCAGAATAGATAATGTGATTTTAAAAGTTGAGAAAATCATATTACAGAATAAGGTTATGCAAGTGAACAATAGGCACCATTGGACTTTTGATATGCATTTATATCCCATTTGGATTTCCAAGCGGAAATTGCCACAAAAACAATTGCATATAATCAGCCTGGCATACAAATTGGATCACAGCCCCCAGCATTGATTTGTAAGGCTTCCCAAAAAGCATGTGGATTATAATGATATTGCAATTAGAGATTTGAAACACAACCATACATCAGAGGAAATGTGAGATATTTTATCAGCATTTTACCTGCTAGCTAAAGACAGATTAATGAGTTGTTTATAGCAATCAGATACAAAGTATGTTTCACCCTGAAAGCCAAAGCACAGTGAATCAAACTGATCTCAGAGGATTCATTATTACACATTCTGTGCAAAACACCATTCATGTTGTAACACTCTAAAGAGCAAGAGAAAGAAGTAAGCTTCTCCTCTGTAGGGTTTGGAGTTTAGGGATCTGACTGCCCATGTAAGGTGATGCATATCGGGGCAAAATATATATAATAATTTGACATGGAGTCTGGACTGGAGGTGACAGACCAGTAATGGTGCAACTGCATTTGGAATACTGTGTGCAGTTCCGGTTGTCTCACCTCAAAAAGGATATTGTAGAGTTGGAAAAGGTTCAGGCAACCAAAATGAACAAGGGGATGGAAAAGTTCCCTCTGATGAAAATGTGCAGCATTTGGGACTTCTTAGTTTAGAGCTGTGGTGGCCAAACTTGGCCCTCCAGCTGTTTTGGAACTACAATTCCCATGGGAGGTGTAGTCCAAAAACAGCTGGAGGGCCAAGTTTGGCCACCACTGGTTTAGAGAAAAGGGAAGTAAGAGTTGACATGACAGACGTTTGTAAAATTATGTGAGGCATAGAGAAAGGGGATAGCACTTTCTCTCATAACACTAGAATTTGTGGGCATTCAATGAAGCTGGATGTTAGAAGATTCAGGATGTATCAAAAGAAGGAAGTATTCTTCACACAGCACTATGGAAGTCGCTCCCACAGTAGGCAGCGATGGCCACAAACTTGGATTTCTTTCAAATACGATTAGACAAATTCAGTGTATAGTAGGATAAAGATATCCACTTAAAAGGCATTTTGGAAAAGGGAGGCCTTCAATAGATGCTACAATTTTAAAAAACAACAACTGTGCCTGTCTAATATGTAGCAGGAAAGAATTCCAGAGTGTTGGAATACACATGAAATGCATGATTCCTACATGATATGGAGCAGAACTACTGATAAGCTGGTTTCTGTAGAAGGTCATTTCCTTCAGAGTGAAGTGATTTATATGGTATATAAGGGTGAAATGGTCTTATTCTGTTCTTTTGTGTCATCTGAAAAAAATGATAAGTATCCCTCCCATGCCCTCATCCAGGTCATTTCTAAAAAACATTGAACAGAGCAGAACCTTGTGGCATTCTATTCAAGACACAGCTTTACTCCCAAGTTTTTTCTCTGAACTTCAGAACAGCCATCATTGCTTCCATGATCTTAATAATATCTCTGCAGAGGATTGTACACTGAACCAAATGAGCTAATAAACACAACAAGAGGCAATGAACGGGAACTTTATTAGCAAGGCCTTCCAGTCTCCATGCAATCAGGGGAAATAGTCTTGACTTTCTTAAACAAGGTCGTAATTGACATTCTGCAAAGGAAATCCAGGTGATACTAATGGCTTGTATGACAGTTGAAGGAAAGTGCATGCACAGCAATCCAAAAAGTAGCAGAGGGTGACTAAGTGTAACATTGCAGAGACATATCCATCCCATACCCCAATGACTGGATTAATGTCCACCAATTACATCTATGTTGAGGCTTATTACTTTGGTAGAGGTATGATATCCAGACAGAATTTCTGCAGTAAATGGATGCATCAAATTTTTACCATACTCACTGGGAGATAATGTTTTGGTGTATTCTCATACAAATGTGCATGACAGCCAATGCAGATGACTTCCCAGTAAAAAGTGTTAGGGAAGTGTTGGGGTAGCATTGACCTGCCTTGGCGCATATATATATATATATATATATATATATATATATATATATATATACTCTATGTATATCTCTCTATATATAATCACATAGAGAAATCTCTATGTGGGACAAGTTGCTACAGTTAGAACTGGATATGGAACAACTGATTGGTTCAAAATTGGGAAAGGAGTATGACAAGGCTGTATATTGTCTCCCTGCTTATTTAACTTATATGCAGAATTCATCATGCAAAAGGCTGGACTAGATGAATCCCAAGCCGGAATTAAGATTTCTGGAAGAAATATCAACAACCTCAGGTATGCAGATGACACAACCTTGATGGCAGAAAGTGAGGAGGAATTAAAGAACCTTTTAATGAGGGTGAAAGAGGAGAGCGCAAAATATGGTCTGAAGCTCAACATCAAAAAAACCAAGATCATGGCCACTGGTCCCATCACCTCCTGGCAAATAGAAGGGGAAGAAATGGAGGCAGTGAGAGATTTTACTTTCTTGGGCTCCTTGATCAATGCAGATGGTGACAGCAGTCACAAAATCAAAATATGCCTGCTTCTTGGGAGAAAAGCAATGACAAACCTAGACAGCATCTTAAAAAGCAGAGACATCACTTTGCTGACAAAGGTCTGTATAGTTAAATCTATGGTTTTCCCAGTAGTGATGTGTGGAAGTGAGAGCTGGACCATCAAGAAGGCTGATCACCGAAGAATGGATGCTTTTGAATTATGGTGCTGGAGGAGACTCTTGAGAGTCCCATGGACTGCAAGAAGATCAAACCTATCCATTCTGAAGGAAATCAGCCCTGAGTGCTTACTGGAAGGACAGATCCTGAAGCTGAGGCTCCAATACTTTGGCCACCTCATCAGAAGAGAAGACTCCCTGGAAAATACCCTGATGTTGGGAAAGATTGAGGGCACTAGGAGAAGGGGACGACAGAGGACGAGATGGTTGGACAATGTTCTCGAAGCTACGAACATGAGTTTGACCAAACTGCGGGAGGCAGTGGAAGACAGGAGTGCCTGGCGTGCTATGATCCATGGGGTCACGAAGAGTCGGACACGACTGAACAACTAAACAAAAACTATATATATATAGTATTTCCATTTATTTATTTCTAAATATATATGTATAAATTAGCACATGCAAATCTTAATTCCATTTTGTCCTCATTTATCCTTATGCATTTCCTCTTTTCCCCTCTCCCTTTTTGACCATGCATAAGAGGCCACACAATAGACTTCAAAAGGCCATCCCCCCCCCACACACACACAACATGAGATGCTGAGCCCTAGGCATCTGGCCATGGGGTGAGATGACATTAAATTATGCACCCCAAAGGCCAGATTGAGGTTGATTTCAAAAGGCAGTCCAAACTGGAAAAGCTTTTAAATTAGAAAAATATATATGAGATATTTGATGGATATTTTTGTGCTAACTAATATAAGCATAATAACATTTATAATTTCTTTATATTAAAAGAAACTCTTGCAAAAAGGCATTTCCATTTAAGCTGCTGAATTTAGAATCCCATCCAAACATGGGATGGAAAGTATATCCAGTCTCTTTTATTAGTGTCCCCATTCTCTGACTTTCCTTATGCTTATCACAAGCCACAGTAAAACTTGAAAGCCACATTATCACCTTGTTTCCATGCCAGAGCAGGGATAGTCCATAAATTACCCAGGCGTTCCAGCAGATTGCGTTATCGTGTACTGAAAAAGTCCTGGAGCTACCCTCCCTTGTTTATGAGAGTGTATGTACACACACACACACACACACACACACACACACACACCGTACCTCTGCTGGAACTGCACTGGCCTTCAGGGTTCATGCATTTAAACATTAGAACTTAAAAAGTAGACTATTACATGAATTCATAAAAAAATTAACTCACTATAAGTAATGGATTTACCCTAAGAGAGTTTACTCATCCTTTCTATTGTCTTTTCTATTGTTTTATGTGGAGGTTTCTTAACATTAACATTTTCCACTGCCTCACAGTCCATCCCATGACACTCTGTCCATCAACATGCCCTTTTGAGAGCTCTTTCAAAACCTTTGAAGCACAAGCTAGCATATTGGGAGTTAAAATTTCCAACACTCTAACATGAGGATTTAATTCAGCGTTAATGAAAAGTTCAACATTATTGTCATTAGAACAAACTTCATTACCAATTTGCAATTGATCAGTTTAAGTATCTATTACTTCTAGTAATTAAACCTCCAGTCTCTGTAGATGTGGTGATAAATTGTTATGTAATGCTTAGCCACAATGGCCATACAATTATTTCTCAATTATAAGGTTTGCAGGATTTGACTTAAAGCACCACCTCCCTTTAATCACCCCAACCCTACAGATGGGTTTGAGTTCTTTGACTCAGCAGACATTCTTGCAATTCATTCAGTGAAGATCAGACCTTTAAAGAAATAATGAATAGATTTATGATAGCACTCCATTGATCCTGGGCCAATCCTGATTACAGTAGAGACTCGGGAAGGGCAATGCACTACTAACAGTACACTAATAACCATCTCCTCTCCTCTAGATCCTGTGAAGTAATACTCCCAATTGCCGTATTATGACCATTGGCAAATCCCTAGAACAGTGTTACCTGGACTTTAGACAGCTATAAGATACTTCTTTCTGAATCAAAATTGGAAGTGAACTTCACTCCTATAGCTGAAAAGATTGACCTTTACACACTCAGATAAGCTTACTATTGTTTTATATTTCTGCAAGAGGTATCTTCCGGATAGGTTTCCCTCTCTGAGGACAAGTACCGGTAATTATGACATATGTTTGAACTAGTAGAATTATCTAATCACACTAAAGATATATACAAACTTCTACCCAGATTCTGGAATCTGAATTTGCCTTGTTTCCAAGGTGAAACTGATGCACTAGGAATTCTCTGTTGTTGTTGTTGTTGTTGTTGTTGCTGCTGCTGCTGCTGCTGTTTCAGAACAGGCCCTTCTCTGTGTTTCATCCATATAAGAGAACAAAGTTCACTATGCATGCGCATAAGAGAAGGTGGTGGTGTCATGATCTTGACTGTCCTCTCATAAGACACACACCCATTGCTAACACTGTATTCCTTTTGGGGCTAGTTAAAAGTATTTTTTAAAAAAACAAAACAAAAAAACCCAAGCATTTTAAAGTATCGAGCTTGATACTTGCATATTTGCAAATATTTGCATCCCTCTTAATTTTGTTATTTTTTTAAAAAAGAAATTGTGTAATGTTGTTTTAATGTTGTTTTAATATTGTATTGTGCACACCACCTTTGGCCCCCACTCTGCACTCAGTGACAGTGGCCACACCTTGGGAATTGCTTCGACCGGCTGGCTAAACTATGAGAAAACAGGCTCTGGCAGATTGTGTAGATGAGACCAGTGGTGGGTCCAATGGTCAAAAAAATGATTTTTGCATGTTCTGTAGAGAGGGGGAAATGGGGCTTATCAACATGTGAAGGTAGCCCATCTAGGAGAAGGAAAACTCTGGTCCCACTGCCTTGTGGGATATCTTTGGGAGAAGAAAAGGCCTTGTACACCTCCTTCTGGTAATTCTTGCAGTCAGGCTGGCACCAAAGGTATTTCTCTGTTTTCCTTTGGACAACATCAGTGAGTCTGAGAGGAGCTCTTGTTGTCTGGGCAGCCCAGGATCTCCATACACACTGCCCAGGCTTGTACCCCCAGGGAGGTTACTTCAGTGCTGCTAACTCAGAGAAACAATGCAAGAGGTAGCAGTTATGATTTACAAGTCTCTGCAGGCCCTCTACAAGTGATTCTCCAGTGGCTTGACTCACCCCCAGAGGCACCCTCCATTGGCTCTTGAGACAGATAGATGCCAACAAGGATACAGAAAGTCACATGTGCTCCAATTCTAGAGCTGATTTTAGAGCTTGAGGTGAATATGTGCAGATCAGGTGCAGGGCCAGCAGACACAATCCCACTTCACCTACCATGCATCCATATTCCCAGATTTGTCTCATCAACAGAGCTCCTGACATCCAGCCTACCAAGTGGTTTGTCCACCTTGAATTCCCACCCTGCGATCACCTCTCACCACAGGTATGCCCTCAGTGGATAGTTAAATTAGGAACTACCGCTTGGTCCTGCTCTCTTTCATGAATGGAAAACTGTGATATTCTTTATATGGCACTGCTTTTAAAACCATTTCTTCTTTCAGGAGGTGCAGAATGAACAATGCCAGTGTCAGACTACTATCACTCAACCAAAGTGGCATTTTTAGTATAAAATACTTCCAGGAGCAATTTCACCTGGGAGGGGAAAATCCATCTCTTGAAAAACATTAAATATTTTAGTAGTGCTCAGTTGAGAAGATCCTTGCATTTTGTGTTGATGTGAACCTTGATAAAATGCTCCTTTAGGAAAAGACTGATCACACATTAGAACTTTATTTAAATGACAGTTATTTTTAAATGTCACAGTAGCAGAGCACTCACATAAAAGTTATTTCAACAAATTTAAGGACAGTTTAGAGGTAAAGAAAATATGGGAATAGCCATCTGAATTCTTGCTGGAGATGGGCCTACATGAATTCGTGCAAGCCTGCAGGCAACCAACCAAGCACCTGAAAAACCATGTCACCCCTTATATGCCCAATTGTTCACTATGCTGTGCTGGAGATGGGCTTCTGAAGATAGCATCTCATCTAGAGGTCCTTTCATTCCACACAGTGTAAGATCAGTACTCTAGTGTTGTGGCAGCTGCTGTTGTGTTTGGAACCTACTGAAGAACTTTCTCTACCAATAAGACTTTCTAATACCTTTCCTTGTCTGGATCTGTATTGGATTTGTTTTTAGGATGTTTTACAGTTGTTTGAAACATTTGTATTGCTTGCTGATCCTTTGGGACTAAGGATTTATATGAATCTAATAAAGCAATTTTGAAGTTGAAGCTAAAGCCCCAAACAGCTGAGGCTGAGGTTATAATCCTTCTGTCTGTACGATGGACAGAGGTCCATTTCATGCAGGGGGAAGTAGTTAGGAGAGCTGAAAATAATGCCAATATACTTCACATCTGGCAACCAATGCACCCCTTTGGTTTCAGATAGTACATAGGTAAAGGGACCCCTGACCATTGGGTCCAGTCGTGACTGACTCCGGGGTTGTGGCACTCATCTCGTGTTATTGGCTGAGGGAGCCGGTATACAGCTTCCAGGTCATGTGGCCAGCATGACAAAGCCGCTTCTGGCAAACCATAGCAGTGGATGGAAACACCGTTTACCTTCTCATTGTAGTGGTACCTATTTATCTACTAGCACTTTGACATGCTTTCGAACTGCTAGGTTGGCAGGAGTTGGGACCAAGCGACGGGAGCTCGCCCTGTCTCGGGGATTCGATCCGCTGACCTTCTGATCGCAAGTCCTAGGCTCTGTGGTTTAACCCACAGCGCCACCCGCGCCCCACCCATGGGTAGACAAGTCTAAAAAGGCCAGGATACAAATTTTCATGACCTTCTAGCCCCATGGTGGCTCATTTACCAGAAGTAATGTATTTATTGTTATCTCTGGAACTATATACTTGATTCTAACCAAACTAAGCTTCCTGATGCTCCAGAACCATTTAAAGCAGGGAAAGCCCTCCAGATGTTGCTGGTCTACAACTTCCATTATCCCTAACCATTAACCATGCTTATGGGAATTGAAATCAAGCAAAATCTGGATAGCATCACATTGGTAATCCCCAATTTAGAAAATCCTGGTGCTTTACCCCATGTGAATATATTTTGGAGGACAGAAGAGAGATCATGGAAAATTTGTAGCATTTATTTACTCACACTTGATTGAATAATCAATTCCTTCTTTTGTCAAGTAAAGAACCATTGCCTACTAAAGAAGAGAACACCTGTATTTTTCTGACCTTTATATAGGTGACTTGAAAGGCAGAGACAAAATAATTGCATAGTTCTCAGAAAGTTATAATAGAGATGTTAGCCACGTCCTATGCTATTCATATGAACCCTTCCTCTAATTGTTCTCTATGCTTATGTACTCTTGGAATGTGGCCAGCCCAAAGCTGAGTTTAATGCATACACATTAGTAGCATCAGTACATTACAAATAGTGCGGAAACAAAGATGCAGGTTGTGGGACACGCTTCTGAAACTTATGCAAACCAATTTACATGTCTTAATTATGGAGGAACAAACTTGAATGCACAGGGGAAAGAGTCATGCTTGAGCTTAAGCTCTGTCTCCTTAACTGCTTCAGTTATTCTGAATGGCAATGTGACTTTCCATCTCTGTTGTTCACCCCTTAATTTAAAAGCGCTTGCCAAAAAGTGGATATCCCATGCAAGATAGAAATGGCTCTAACCAATGAAGGGGCTTGTATAGCTCAATGACTGAGTACATGTTTTGCATGCAGAGGGCATCAAGTTGAATTCCTGGCATTTCCAGTTAGGAGAACCTAAAGCAGCAGGACTGGCAAAATCCTGTTCCTTTTACATAGTGGAGATATTAGGTAGAATGGGACACTTTCCCACAAAACTCAGTCTGCCCTCAGCTCACACTCAGCTGCCTGTTGTTTTACTAACTAGCCCAGGAAGCTATGCTGACTGTCAGCTCCATCCTCTTCAGTCTCAGTGTTGCCCATATATAACACAGCAGGGCAGGGCAAAACTAGAATTAGTTGTCTCAGTCTGATTGACTCCCTCTACCATTGACCTCCCTGCTTTCTGCATCCCAAAGGAAACCAGCCACTACTGCTTACAGAACTGCTGGACAGAGGGAGCAGACAATACTTGACTAGATGGATTGAGGATCTGACCATCAAAAGCTATATCCTATGTTGCTCATTAGTTAAAACAGAGATGAGGAATGTATTCTTCATCTACAACTCACTCCACATCATTGGCCATATTGACTGGCACTGGTGGAAGTTGGACTCACAATATTATTTGCTTCTGATACCAGTAGTTGCAGTTGTTAGGATGTTGTTTCATCCTCATTTAAACCTTGATAGCACTTACTTACTCACAAGGTCTGGAGCAAGCAACAGCTCCCCATAGGCTATGCAAAAAGTTACACTGAATCTGTATACTAGAACATGACACTACCTTTCCCAGACATTACCTGCTCAAGTTGGCATATCAACCTGCTCTTAATTACCTGAGGCAAAATCATGTTGCTGTTTAATGTTAACTAAAGTTTAGAACTATCACATGAAATGGTTGAAATGCTAAGACCATTGATGAAAGTCAATTATGAGGGGCTAGGGAAAAGGGATTGAGTCTGCCAGGGAAGAAAAGGATTAATCTCTCATCTCCATCTGTCAGACTTAACTGACCATAAATCCATAAGGCTTATTTCTCCAACATCTGCTACTGGCTGTTTGAACAGTCCTTTCTAGTACTTTTTTTTGTCATTATGGTTTATGATGTTGCTCATCAGAGTGGCATTATTTCTCTGTGGATTTTGCACATGTAAGGGAGAGTGAAGCCTTGCAGTTCTGTTCTCAAAAACTGAAGCCTTGGGCACTTATTACAACCAGGGAGAGGATGCTGGTGTAAGGATACGAGGCAATGAATCACCATCCTGCCCATATTCTTAAAGCCTTTTAAAGTTGAGGAACATGTGTGAGTTTATGCATAAGTTTATGATACAATCATGCGAGAAGCATCATTATATTTGTGATGTTTTGCTGAATTATAATTTCAACAGTGCAATGCTTGAAAATGAGGTCCCTGGCCAGATTTAAGGGGAGGCTCTCAATGTGGCTATCCTGGGGTGCAGAGCTTGAGGACTGTGCCAGGACTGAGGTATATCTAACACTGGTTATATGTTGAATCCAAGCCCAGAACAGGATGCGCACGCATGCACAAACCACATACACACACCAATAGGCTGCCTCGTGAGAAAAGGGAAAACTTGACAGCTATGACTAGGACCTGGGAGACCAAGGTTCAAAATCCCATTCAGCCATGAAGCTCAATGGGTGACCTTGGGCCAGTCCCTGACTCTCAGCCTTACCTAGCTGAATTTTACACTGTTATTTTATTCAATTTATGTTCTGAGGAAGTGAAGTACCATGCTATGGAAAAGACAAATAAGCCCAGGATGCATGAAGGAATTGGTTGATCATCTTGCTACATTATAAGTAGGGAGGCTCTGATTTATGGTGTCTGGGAAATAAAGCCATTTCAGTTGCCTCTTTCTTTCACCTCTTGAGCTTTTGGTTTTCTTACTGTCATTTTAATTCACTTATCAGAGAGAGAGAGAAAGAGAGCAAGAGGGGCGGGGGGTAAATTCAAACAAGTTGCTTAGACTGAAAGCTCGGGCAAAAGAAACAAGATATAGCAGAGATATGGAACAGGGAAGAAAATTACATTTGTCAAATACTTCCATAGAAGAAGGAGTATCAAGCCATAGTAATTTATATATAAGATCATGACGCAACACATATCAGAAACAAATGGGCATGGAATACAAATTTAGGGATGGGGAAGCGATTTGGTTTATTTCATATTCAAATGGGAGCCTGTCTGCCTTATTCACACTTTCCAAAACACTGTGTGAACCAAAACAGAGCTATCCTTTTAAATTCACCTTTCTACAAATTTCACTATACAGTACTCCAACCAAATACACATATCTATAAAAATGCATATATTAGAGGAAAGTGTGCATTAAATGCATTTGCATAGCTGATACCACGGTAGTCATTGTGGTAAGGTTGTACTGCTCACATGATTTCTGTTTATCAGGAAGAAGAGAGGGAGGGGAGGGGCAGTGGTGAGGTGACCTTGCTGGGAGAGCCAATTTCATGCAGAGCATGGCACATTTACACCATGTGCCCTCACCTTCTCTTCTCTGTCCCGATAAGCGGCAATGACTCATAGCATCTGGGGTGATACCCCCACCACACTATTCATTCCTCTTTCAGAAATATCTGAGAGGTGTGAGATTCCAGGGGTTCCAGGTGCTTCCTCAGTTTCCTTGGAATGAGGGACAGCAGAGACTGTAGTGCCTTTATGATATCAGGTTTACACATACATGCATACAACCTGACCCTACGGTGGAGGGGCTCACGCCATTAACAGCCCAGAAGGTCTTGCTTCCTTGGGCTTCTAGTCAGCTCTTTCTCACTATTCTGGCCTTCTCACTATCAACCAGGTGAGGGAAGGCCCCCCCACCAATTTGCCCTTTGGCATAGGGCAGCTTTATTTATTAAACAAACAACCTTGCTTAACATCAGAGGGTAGCAAATGGGAAAGAATGGGGGGGCTGAAACTAAAATTCAGAGATTTCCCCCCTGTCCCTATACAAATACATCAGGGTCGGTCCAAAGAATTGGTTTAGTTCGGAATAAGATTGCTAATGGTGATTATAAACCCCTCCTCTTTCTAAATCTTACATCCATGGTGGGGAGTCAGCAGTAGGTAGTGGTGATAGAGTTTTCATTCTTATGTCCTAGACACTTATGTATATTCTCACTGGAACAGCAGAGAAGAGGAGGAAAGAACAGGTCACTCCCCCACACAACTAAAAATAGTCAAAAGGAAAGCAACAGAGGAAGAAGGAACAGTGTAAACATCTTCAGTTATTTCAGCTATGTGGAATTTTTCATCGCCTACAGGCAGCCACCCAATCTTAACTCCTCACCCACAATAATACAACAACCAGACATGGACACTGGTACCAGAGCCTGCAATAAACCAGAGCTTGCAAGAAATACCAAACCCCACCTTCCCACTATACATAAGGGTCTGGTGACTTCGTTTCAGTTTATCTGAAGAAGTATGCATGCACACAAAAGCTTATACGAGAACAAACTTAGTTGGTCTATAAGGTGCTACTGGCTGGACAATTTTTTTATTTTTTATTTCGACTGCATCAGACCAACACAGCTACCTACCTGAATACGGAATATGTAGTTCACTGTGCTTCCTGGCTTCGATCTACATATTTTTTTATCAATGGACATACAGTTGTGCACACGGTAATTGTGTATCCTACTGCAGTGCTCCATTTGAATGGCTGTCAGAAGACAGTCATCTCACTTAAGGGGTCCTCTATCTAAAAGGATGTCCCATCCAAATCTAATACAAAGAACCCTAGAAAGGGAAACACATCAAAGGCCTTGAAGTTACTCATTAACAGTTAGCACCAGGACAACAGACTGAACAGGAACACTTTTAACCTGGTATCTGAAGAAGTGTGCATTCACACGAAAGCTCATACCAATGAGAAACTTAGTTGGTCTCTAAGGTGCAACTGGAAGGATTTTTTATTATTATTTTGTTTCGACTACAGCAGACCAACACGGCTACCTACCTGTAACTTTTAACCTGGTCACAGCCTTCCTCATTATGGTGAAATGACATGTATTTCAACTCACATTTTAGTCATTTCCCCCCTAACTGTACATTGATACAAATAAATCACCATACGCAGATCTTATTGCAGTCTGTGATCTCTCTTTTTCTAATGCATAAATGGCCATGCTATCAGTCCATTGGTGATGTGCAGACATTAAAATGGTGGGAGGGGAGGGTAGATGAGGAGGGGAGGGTAGATGAGGAGGGGAGGGTAGTAGGAGTAAGAATTGATGCACCTAAAGGGGAATTAATGGTGATAAATATCTATGCTCCAAATGGTTGTAAGGTTAATTTCTTTAAGAGGATTGAGAGGTTATTAAATGAATTTATAAAAAGATGAAGAAATTATATTAGTGGGGGATTTTAATGGGGTGTTGGTGCCAAAAATAGATCAGACAAATGAGGTGAAGAAAGGAAGAGAGAAATTACTGGGGGATCTTCTTTCAGGTAATTAAAAATCATGAATTGAAAGATATTTGGAGGTTAAGAAATCTGTTAGAGAGAAAATACTCCTATTACTCTGGTGCAAAAAAATCTGCTTCAAGAATAGATGCAATATGGTTATCACCGGGGCTAATACCATTAATAAGGAAATGTGATATTATGGCAAAGTCTATTACAGACCATAACCCAAATATGGTAATAATTAAGGAGAGTCACAGTCATAATAGAAGATGGTGCCTGGACGAAAGAATTCTGGATGGTGAATTGTTTGTATATAGATGAGAAATCTGGTGAGAGAATTTTTCCAAAATAATATGTCAGAGGAGATAGACCTAACAACAGTTTGGGATGCAAGTAAAGCCTATATCAGAGGAATGTATATTCAACAAAAGAGCAGCGTTAGACGGGCAAAAAAAGAAAGATAGAATTTTTTTTTAAAAGAGATAGAAATAAAGGAGAAAGAATTAGGGAAGAATCCAAAAGATGTAAATATAGTAACACAAATAAAAAATTTTACAAAATAATTTGACAAATTTGATGGATCAGGAAATTGAAAATAGAATTAAATGGGCCAAACGAACATTTGAATATGGGGGTAAAACAGGAAAATTGCTGGCGTGGCAACTGAGGAAAAAACAAAGCGAAAGGATAATCACATTGATTAAGGAGGGGGAGAGGAAGTGGACAAACCCAGAGGATATACAAAGGTGCTTTGTTAAATTTTATAAGAAATTGTATAAGGGGAATGAATTGCATGAAAATAAATTAGAAGATTATTTTAATAAATATAAAGGAATTCAAATTAATTCAGAGGAGAAGGATTTATTAAATAAATTAGTGTTGAAGCAAGAAATATATGAAGTCACCTGTAACGGACTGCCTTTCTGGTAGACATTATAAATTATTTAAGGATGAATTGGCTGGAGTGTATCAAAAATTAGTAAATAAAATATTGGAAGAAGGGGTAATACCTAAAACGTGGCAGAAAGCTTATGTAATATTGATACCAAAAGAGAAAGAGGGGAGTGAGGAAGTAGGAAATTTTGGACCTATCTTTCTATTGAATATAGATTATAAAATCTTTGCAGAAATTTTGACCAATAGAATAAAGGGGGTATTAAATAGGATCATTGGGCAGGAACAACAGGGGTTTTTACCAAAGAGAAAGATGTTTAATAATATGAGAATTTTTTAAAAAAATTATTGGAATATATTGATTGGAATCCTAGTAAAAGGGCAGCATTCTTTTTTCTTTTCTTTTTCTTTTTGGATACGGAGAAGGCATTTGATAATTTAGCCTGGGGGTTCATGAAGAAATCATTGGGGGAAATTGGGATAATGGGTACGTTTTTGGATGGAGTAAAGGCAATTTATAATAAACAATCGGTCAGATTAATTATAAATGGGGTAATTTCGGAAGATTTTTTGAGATATCTAATGGCACTTGCCAAGGTTGCCCGTTGTCTCCATTATTGTTTATTTTGTCATTGGAATCTCTGCTATAAGATATCAAAAAGGATGAGGATTTCAAGGGAATATCAGTAGAGAGGAGTAATTACAGTAGAGAGGAGTCAGAGAAATATGTGTCAGCTGACTTTGCTGTTTGAGATAAGATCCTATGCTGATTGCTAGCAAGAACCACATCTGCAGAGCTCAAAAGCAGTAGGCCTTCCAGAAGTTGTACGGGTCTACTTAAGGTGAAATGTTTTATCTGTTGTTTGTTACATGAAGCTGCAACAATTGTAGGTCCTTCTGAATGTCTCTCTACTTCTGCCATTGCATCAGTTTACAAGAATCTTCACTATTCTGACGTAATAATATTTGGATCTGAGTATCTTTTGATATATCTGACATCCTTACAATTGATTGTTTGCAGGCAGAAGAATTGTCAATTTCCGCGTTAACTCATATATACCAATTCATACCACCCATTCACCTAAGAAAGAGCAAGCCCACCCCACCAGGAACCAGTCACCCATGGGAAGTTCACTTTCCTTCACAACACCCCCAAAGGATCTTCTCAAAGAGGGTGGCCTGCTGACAATACTCAGCCCCCAACAAGTAGCAGCGAGTAGGCACAGTTCCTATCTGCCTAGTAGTGCACTATCCTTGCCTCCAACACTGTCTACAGTAGTGTGGCTCTAAGGAGGACATAGACTCACCCTGGTTCATCCTCAGTAGGCCTACAGGCACCAAATCCAAATTCTGAAGATGTTCTTTTGTCTATGGACTCTGAGAAATGGGCTACTGGCTCCTACAAGAATCATCTTCTGATGAAGCAGGACATTTCCTTCCAAAGCTTTATGCTGTTTTGTACTAATAAGCTTTATAAAACAATTGTCTCCAACTGCTACTGAACACATTTTCTGCTTCTCTGTGTAGTGTTCAGTGCTTCAAGGTCTGCTCTGCTAGAACCAATATGGATTAAACTTAGCCCTTCTGTGATTCCCTATACTTAAACATCCATACCATGGCCTAATTAGCATAGCTGCCAAGTTTTCCCTTTTCTCATGAGGAAGCCTATTCAGCATAAGGGAAAATCCCTTAAAAAAGGGGATAACTTGGCAGCTATGCTAATTAGCAAAACCTACCTGGCCACGAAAGTTGCTTGCTCTTCTTTTAGGTTGGCTGTCAGGTGGAATAACGGTAGGTGTGCAATTAAACAGGAAGGGGGAAGTTGCTCTTTTGTGCCTACTGAGGTACAAAATAAAAACTGACAAATGACTTTATTAGTACATGACAGGAAAACACACTCTTAACTCTATGGGTTAATCACAACTCAGCTGACTGACAGCTTGTACAATGGAGCCATCATTTATAGACCCTTATCACCAAATATCCCAACACTTCTGTGGATAAATGCAGGTGTCTGGACATGAAACTCAAGCAGGTTGTGTCCATTCAGTTGAGACATTCATTTATACATAATTTATAGAATAGGATTGTTCTGAATGAAGGTACATTAAACAATAGTGCATTCCCAGGAAAGGACAGCTAGCCTGAGTTGTCTGAAATCATGCAGGGCTTCGTAAGAGTGTGCCAAATCATTTTGAAAGGTGTATGCTAGAGTTTCTCTGCTATTTCACATAAAGCAAGCCTTTGAGGCAGACATGGAAGTTTCTATGTAAGAGGTGTGGGATTTCTCAAAAGAATTTACCTAGAGACAGGAATGTTGCAAAGTCCTTAAAAGACTTGGGCTCAGCCCTATGACATGAGAGTGCATATGCTGCACACAACTGTTCCCATGTGTAGAAATGTGTGAGGTGTCTGCACAAGCCAGCTCAGCATGTGTGTGCACTGGTGCCTGCAGGAGAAATGCCTCCTCACAGATGCATGTTTGGCCAGCATGGAAAAAGGGCTTTCTTTATGTGCTGATGTATATACCTGTACATAGAGGTCCTCCATGCAAGAAGATGGCCTTGATTGAACCAGGTCCCTCTTTGAATGGTTGTACACACTTTGGTACATGCATACATCTCTTTCACATACTGGAAAACCATGGATAGTGACTGTGTGAACCTTTCAACCATGTATGTACATGGGGATGAATAGAACCTATACATATATTGTTTGTTTTAATATTAAGCAATTGTTTTTATCGTCATCATCGCCACCGCCACAATTTAGGCAAGGGATTAATAAACCAATTTTGGATGAACTGATATAGTGCCTGATGAAACAATAAGGAAGTTTTGAGGCACCTTCAAGACTAAAATATATTGGTATTGTCAATATCTAACCTTTGTGGACTAGCAGAGTCAATATCATCACATCCATGATAAGGCTGATGAAACAGTTCCAAAGACTATCCTTTGATAGTAGACCTGAGGTGAACATTTAAGTAACACTGCCAGTCATGCCCACTGAAACTTAGCACTACCCTGCAGAAGATACAGACAAGGAGATACAGACAAGGACAATCTGCTCAACTAGGAGGAGAACTTCTGCACCTCCCCCAGTTTCCTCCTGGTAGCTGCCAGTGCCTGTAAAATCAGACAACAATCCTTTAAGTCATCAAAACTAGCAAGTAGGAGGCCAACAATAGTATAGCCCTTGCCAGCATATATAAAGCCTCAGGTGGCCCCAGGTTTTGGCTGAGATCATCCACAGCTCAGCTAGCAGGGCCTATGGGGATCTGACCATGGTCCTGAACTGCTTAAAAAGCTTTGTCTTGACTTTGCCTCACCTGATTTTGCAAATACTTTACCTCACCCAACTTGACCTGCTTGGAAGCAGCTCTGCTTATTCCTCTCACTTCATCTTCTAGCCCCAAGTCTCAGAAGAAGAGGTTACTCCCCATTTTGCAATGAGGTGTTTTTTTTTTTAATCTGGTGGTGGACTTTTTGATGCAAATAGGATTTCATCATACTTGAGGGTCTGCCGAATAGTTACCTTTGGAGTATTTTTACTAGAGTGAGGTATGTGAATAAAACAGAATATAAAAAGGATTCAGATGGGCCTGGCTTTTGAAAAACAAACTAAAGAAACAAGCTAACTTTATCAAACTGATTTCTATCAGTGTACTGGCAAGTGCAGGGAGGGAGTGAAGTATTTCCTTTGTAGGCAACATGCCTGAGGACATGTCCAGGTCCTTGTATGCACTAAATCCATCTTTTATAAGCAGAAATTCACTGTACAGCCATAAATATTTAAGTAGTCAAAAAGGTCAGACCCTGTTTCCAACAGTGGCTCCTCCTGAGCATGGACTGAAAATGTATATTTTCTTTTTAATTAGAACTGTCAACTAATGAAAAATTAATCAGATACAATTGTTTCATCATGAGTTATTCATTTAAATGTAAAACATACACTTGCATGTCACCACAGCACCAATACAAGCACCTTTTTAAGGCATTTGAAAGACACACATAATCATTCCCAAATCTGCAAGAATGGGCTATTGGCATGAATTTAAATGGTAAAGCTGACAATCAGGCCTCCTTGCCTCTAGGGGGGTCATAGGAAAGGCACTGTTCTAGAACAGTTATAACAGTAAACAAGTGGCAATGGGGGAAGATGGGTAAACTCCCAGGCACTGAACCAGAGACAGATAATTAAATCATAGCCCAGTGTCTTTGAAGTCAATATTACAAGCCAGCCATAACTATTTCACTAAGTCCTACTTTTTTCAATGAGACAGAGGCTGAAAATCTATACTCACTTACCTAGAAGTAAACCTAACTGAACTCAAGAGGGCAGACTTCTGAGTAGGCACTCATAGGATTGCACTGTGAAGTAGAAGTAACTTCAGTAGCAATCAAATCCACCTTTCAACCCAGTTAACGTTGGATATCCATCACTTTGGCATTTCTCATTGCTGGCCATCTGACTTCTGCTTAAAAACTTCCAATAAAGGAAAGTACAACTTACAAGGCATTCTGTTCCACTGTCAAAGTGCTCACCATCATGATTTTCTTTTTAATACTTCTTATTTTCAATATTTTTTCTTGTAATTTGAACCCATTGCTTTATGTCCTACCTTCTGGAGCAAAATAAAACAAATCTCATCGGTCATAAATGACAGACATTCAAATATTAAATGATGACTACCAAATCATCCCTTAATCATCTCTTCTCCAGGTGAAAAATGCACAACTCCTTCACTCTGTCTTCAGAGATCTCGATCTACAGAGCCCTCACTATTTCTGTCACCCTTTCCAGAAATGTCCCACTTTGTTCATACCCATCTTAATCTGTGGTGCCCAAAACTGGACACAGTACTCCATGGAACTCAGGGTTGGTTAATACATGTATGAATGCTTACTGCAACATCAACTAAACATCATAGATACAAGTTGTCCAGTAGCACCTTAGAGACCAACTTAGTTTGTTCTGGTATAAGCTTCCATGTGCATGTACACTTCTTCAGATACACTAAAACAGAAGTCACCAGACCCTTATATATAGTGGGAGGGTGGGGTGGAGGTTTTCTCAGGAGGGTAGTAGGAGATGGGTGATTGACTCAATGGGTATGGTAAACCTGTTGACGACTGTTAACGACTGCAATTAGTCCTACAGGAAAAAGCATGGGATAATATTTATTTATTTTGACTGTGTCAGACCAACACGGCTACCTACCTGAATCATAGATACAGTGGTACCTCTGTTTATGAACTTAATTAGTTCCGGAGGTCCGTTCTTAACCTGAAACTGTTCATAACCTGAGGTACCACTTTAGCTAATGGGGCCTCCCACTGCCGCCGCACGATTTCTGTTCTCATCCTGGGGCAAAGTTCTTAACCCGAGATAGTACTTCCGGGTTAGCGGAGTCTGTAACCCGAAGTGCTTGTAACCCGAGGTGTTTGTAACTCAAGATACCAGTGTACAACTTCCATATAATCTCAGACTAATTGAAACAATGGGACTAAAATATGATTAATATAGTTTGCAATTCTACCTCCATTTACCAAGGAGTCCACTCCATTGCATTCAATAGGCCTTCTTTTGAATAGGCATAGTTAGCATTGTTCTGCAGGTCTGGATCCAACTCATTTTTCACTCCAGTGGAGCCTTTTCACAAATTTGATCTGAAGCTATTGAGGGCGTGCATGTTTGACAGAGCCCAACGTCTCATAAATGCATCAAACATGGTACATCTGGTCCCCCAGTTAGAAATGGAACAGCTAAGTTCTCTGTCTTTTACATGATGCTTTTATTAGCTTAACTAAATCTATACTCCATAATTTCTGGTATTGTATATAAATCCTGAGTGACCTAATGAATACATACATTAAATTTTCTGTTATCTGTTATGGCACTTGATAACTTGCTATCAAATAACTACATAATCAGTTAGTTTTCCCACCTCAGTCTAAATTTGGCAATCTGCATTTCTCTCATTTTCTCATTTCTCCAATCTTAAATTCTGTGCTCCACATTTTCACATCAGTTTACATTCTTTTTTAAAAAAAAATCTTTAGAAATTCATCAACATTTTGGTGAAGATTTATTCTAAAATACACATGTATTTTCTCATAATGCATACATTTTGGTAAACCCATTTTCATTAATATAATAGTGTATCTTTGTATGTTAGTTTAGCTAAAATATGCATTTATATGCATTTTTGTACACACTGCTTGACCCAGGAATGGCACTTAAAAATTCAGATGTGTGAATTAGTAGTAGTAGTAGTAGTAGTAGTAGTATTGTTTTAAATTTTTAATAAAACAAGTAAACATAACACAAGCACTGCAGGAACAACTGTTCATAAACATACAAGCACAACACTGTATTAAAGCAGCCAAGAGGATAAAAGCTGGTTCCCAGTCATGACTTTGAGAACATAAGAAAATCTCTCCAGTGTGAAGTGTGAGTCCCTGGAGGACAACAGTTTATATTATGTTTGCTTATAAAGCTGATAAAAGGAAATAAAATTTTGTCAATGCTGTCATGTTTTGCCATTCCCTTAAACAGTGGTGGGTTAAGTGTTCTGAAAGTGCTGTGTCCCATATACAAGACCACTATTTGGCCTTATAAGACACGTCCAACACTCTCTCGATATCATTCAGAATGAGGTGAGTTCTGGAATTAATGTTACTAAGAAAGCATTCCTCTCCCCCTGCATCTGACCGAACACCCCCATACACATGTCCTCCAAACCAAAAGTTATTGAGGCACCCACAGTTGATTTGATCTTCAAGCATGAGCTCTAGATCCTGCGCTGTCATTTTGAGAATCTCTGTTTCAGATTGTGCTCCATTAGCTTTCTTACTTACATCCAGCATTTTAGCTGAAGGGGTTTCTATTTTAGTTTCAAGGTGCTGAAGGGCCTCTGTCCAGGCTGTAGGAGCACGGCTAACCTTTGAAATACATATTCACTGGCTCATCTGACATGTCAGTCATTTTCAAGCCTTGCCTTGCCTTGCTCTTGAGCCACCTCACACCATTTTGACTAGGCCTTCCTTGTCTGAAGTGTCAGTGGTTTGCTGCTGTATTACATTGTCAGAGGGAAGTTTCTGCAACTTTCCTTGCAGGGCTCTTGTGCTCTTCTGCATCCCCTTTCCAACCCTGTGGGTTCGTTTTAATGGAGGTCTGTTCTGTTTGATCATGCACAGAAGACTTTGAATTCCTGTGGTTATTGGAGCTGAACAACTAGGCAGCCATTAGGCTTGCATGCTAACCCTGCACCCCAGTAAGTGTGAATTATGAAGGGTAGCTGTGTTTTGGTTTGCATATTGTTTCAGAAAAAATACATTTCCATTAAATGTGAAATGGATTTCTTCCTCATTCATTGTGAATTAGTTTGATCCCTCATGTTGATCTTTGAGTTTAGCTTATTTGAAAATAAACTGCATCATTAGATGGGACATTCTTCGCTGCAAACTAAGTTCTTATTAATGCAGTGTGAGGCCCTTGTGGTGATCTCATAATAAAAACACAACTATTTTTACATCACTTTATATTTAAGATACCATGCTTCATTTTCTCTATAAATGTTTATGTGACATGGAAATATGCATGGACCTCCACGCCCTCTTTTTTTAAAGGGATCATTATTAATCCACATTGATCAGACTACCCTGCTATGCCTATTGATCAAATTTTAAAAGATCGAAGCTTTCACTGTCCATAAAATCTGGCTTATTTTCCCTCATTATTTCCTGATATTCATCCTTCAACTCTCATTTAATGAGAAAAGGTCTTCCTTCTCTCTCTGACCTCTCCTTTAAATCTGACATCAATCTTTAGATTTTTTTTTCTGGTATCACATGTCTGCCATTAATCCTCAAGGTGTGTGGATTGTTAAATGCATTTTTGAACATGATTGCCACAAAAGAGTAATTGCCGTAGTGTGTGAAAATGTTACCTGGGCTTACATCTTCTTTGGAAGAGATTGTGGCTGTTCAGAATGTTTTTGAACAATGTGGGGTGGGGTTAGGGGTAAAAGGGTGGGGAATTCCTTAAATTAATATTTTGCAATTTGGTTGATCTTGCAAAGTCCAGTTTGGAGTCACACACAAATGGAGCTCAGAATCTCACTGTGCTGCAATCCAGATAGGTTTCTTGGTACACAGGTGGTACAGCAGGGAGGAGAGGGTGGGACTTTGTTGTGACTGGATGGAATAAAAGCCTAGACTTCCCTGTCTTTCTTTTATTTCATTCATTCATTCATTCATTCATTCATTCATTCATTCATTGGTTCTTAAATGCATGTTCTCCTATAATCTGATATCGTAAAGCATAGGAAAACAAGCAAGCAAAATATAGTGGCACCTTTTATCTTCCTTCCTTCCTTCCTTCCTTCCTTCCTTCCTTCCTTCCTTCCTTCCTTCCTTCCTTCCTTCCTTCTTTCTCATTAGTGGGGAATTTCTGGCCCATGGGCATGATTAAGATTGCCTAATTAGAAGTTTTCCCTGAGTCATACCCACCTCTTCTTTCTTCTTCTTCTTTGGCGATCACTCGTAGCCGAGTAAGATTGTCTTCCATGAACACGGTCTTAACAGTGAGTCGGTAAGTGACTGCGGAGGCCAATTTTGGATCCACACGTCCTTCCACAGTGGGGACATAGGTTTCTGGGCAGGAGTTGTTCATGGTGAGGGTTTGCCAAGCATGCCTTCTTCTTAGCACATTTCTCCCTTTCGTCCTGAGTTCAAGCGTCCTCAAAGTCCATGACACCTTTGGTAAAGGCTGTTCTCCAATTGGAGTGCTCTCAGAACAGTGTTTCTCAACCTTACACTGGACCGGAGGTGTGGTGTGTGGGAGGGGAGGGTCATACTGGGGTGATTTCCCTGAGCACAAAGAAATTTATGTGTGCACCTCTGTGGCTGCCTTTCTGATGAGAGGCTCTCTGTGTCATGCCTGCCTACTTCACATCAGGAGCTAAGAAAGAATGGGCCCTTGGCCATGTGGCATCCCCTGCCAGCTGGGGAGGCAGGCGGACAACAAGAATTGTGGCAGTGGTGGTGGTGGCACCCCAGCCCAAGAACGAATACACACATGTCCCAACACTGCTCCAAAGCTCCATCCGGCGGCACTGCATGGAGCACCGCATGGAGGCACCAGTGGGGGCACAATACTTGTCTTAGGGGTGCAATACTTCCCTAGCTCTGGGCACTGGCCACCCACAGTATGCCACTGCACTGGATGTCATCTGTACAGCCAATCCCTGCTGAAAGTGAAGCAGGTAGCACCCTGGATAGTCTGTATGACTCTCAGGCTCAAGCATTGCCTGAATTACAAGCAAACTCAGGCTGGGTCCTTAAACAGAGCTGTAGCACCATCTGTGTGGCAGCTTCAGTAACTGAAACCTCTTTAGATTAAGGACCCTAGTTTCTTTCAGTCGCTATTGTTCTCCAGTGGTGCTGGGGAGGCCATAGAAACAATACAATTTGATGTCTAGTGGACTCATTCATTATTACTTTAACCAATTCAACAATAATTCAATTTGTCATGGTGATTTGGTAATATTATATGAAAAATTCAAGAATTCAATATGAAAAATCCCAAATCACATAAAACTGCATGATTTTACACATTGCAGAGCTACTTTAAAATGGCATTTGGAACACTGTTTTTTTTTTAACCAAATAGAACTTCTTTGTTCATTTTATTTTATTTTATTGTTTACAAAGCCAGTCAGACATTGCTTTATCAGAACATACAGCGCCATGAAGTGAACATTACAACCATATCCCTTTGGTACAGATGCAGTTCCTCCAAACTCTTCACAATATTTAACTTTAGTTGAGATTCCTGCTTTGCAGGGAGGGAGGGTGTGGACCAGATGACCCTCAGGCAGAAGCGCCAAGTTCTGCTTGACACGGGGGGACGGGGGCTTGTCGTGTTTGTGTAAGGTCACATGAGCTACACACACACACACACACTACACGCACACAAAATCATGAGCATCGAGAAGAGGCTGCATGGCCCAGTGAGGCCCACCTTCACTATGGAGAAGCCCAGCAAGAACCGTATTACTCATACTGCCTTGCTGTCATGACAAGGAAATAAAATTACATTTACAAGTTGCACCTTCCACATTTTCAAAAGCAGAATCTTAATCACTGAGACTCTAACCCTAGCATCAGTCTTACAAAAAGCACTAACCAGCCAACACACACATAGACATTTAAGTTTCAGCTTTGTACTACAAAACATAATTGGTCCCTACATTACTTTAATGTGGGCAATAATAAATAAAACATATTTTAATCTCCCACATTCTGATGCCCAGGAGTTTGTGGGAATTATAATATGGGATGGGTGGTTGTGTGATGCTTTATTATAATTATCGGTGAAACTCGGAAAATTAGAATATCGTCGAAAATGCATTTATTTCAGTAATGCAACTTAAAAGGCGGAACCAATATAGGAGATAGATGCATGACATGTAAAGCAAGATATTTGTTGTAATTGTAATTATTTGTTGTTAGGTGGGTCAATTATAAATGGAATGTAATTAATGAAATGCAATAGTGATGTTTATTTTTGTATTATTGTAACTATTTGTTTTATTATTGTGGAATTTCCAAAAGAAAGCATTTGTAAAAGAAAATGAAAAAATAATAAGTTGCATTACTGAAATAAATGCACTTATTGACAATATTCTAATTTTCTGAGTTTCACCTGTATTTTAGTTCCCTTTTTGCTTCCTTTAATGAAAACGATCAAAACATGACTCATTAGCTATAATAAATATCACTACACTGATTATAGTCTTCAGTGTTTTAGGATTTACAACATATTCACAATGTTCTGGGATTTATATTATTTGTTTTATTATTAACATATTGGTCAGGATGGCCTCAACATTGTAATCCTGCACTGGTAACTCTGAGGCTAGATTACTGCAATGTGCTCAGTGTGGAACTGCCCGTGGGTTTTGTTCAGAAGCTGCACTTGGCGGAGAATGCAGTGGGCAGACTGTTGACAGGGACATCTGGCCAACAACATGTGACGCAATTGCTTAAACTTCTACACTGGCTGCAGTGGTATAGCACACAGACCCCAGCACCCGTAGCAGACGAGCACAAGCATCCTCTCCCATGGGGATGCAGGCTACTGCCACATGCCCCACTGTCAAGGGACGAAGGCTGATGCAGCTGCCAAATGGTGGCAGAGTTTCCTCCACACCTGTTCCCACCCCCGGTGCATGAGAGACTGCTCATCAGTAGCAGTGTTAGATACTGAGATATGAAAGCTAGGAGCTAAATGGCACCTTAAACCTAGGTTTTTAATAACAAGAATACAAGCTGAAAATGAATGAACTGCGGCTGAAATTGTATGTTCATTTTTCACATGGTCTAGTCCTCATCTGAAGACTGGGGGGACGACAACAAAGCCATGCTTCCCCTGCCCACCCCCTAATAGTCTTAAGAGGGTCCCTTCTCCAATCTTCAGAGAGTGGCTGAAAATGGGGAGGCAGACAAAGGTCCTCCTTTCCTTCATGCAGTGACAATTTTAATACTAAACCTTAGGCACAGTTATTGTGCCCAGAGCTCAGAAACTGCTAGCATTAAAGAAATTCCTTATCACAAAACGTGCCTAGAACAATGGGAGTTCCGAATGTTGATCAGCAATGGGGACTGGGTGAGCACAGAGGACTCCCTCTGCATGCTCATCCAGCCCCGACGTTAATGGGCTGGCACTCACATGCTGGGTGGGGGCGGAGTGCAGAGTTTGAAGAGCACCCTCCATGCCCTCCTGGCACTCAGGTGGGGACAGAATGCGTAGGGTGCTCACATGCCAGGCAGGGGCTGGGTGTCAGGAGTATGGGCAGGAGTCAGGCTCTGGGGCCTGTAGTGCTTTGCAGGACTGGGGCATGCCTCAACTTGTGCTGGAGAAGCAAGGCGTGGCCACACAGGTGAAGTCCTCAGCTTGTGCTGGAGAAGCAAGGAGTAATCACCCAGGTGAGGCCACTTGAGATCTCACTGCACCTGGTGGCAGGAGCTGGGAGGGATAAAAGCCCAGAATTTCCCTTCAGCTCTTTGCCACAGCAACGCTATCCCTGCCTGGTTGCATCTGGCCTCCTGTTCCTTGGACCCATGCCTTGTTGCTGCCGTGCTTCTTGGACCCCTGCCTCGCCTTCGCCTTGCTCCTGCCCCGTGGACCTTTGCCTTGCTTCTTGTTCCTGGATCCTTCGCCTTGCTCCTTGCTCCTTGGACCTTTGCTTCGCCTTCGCCTTGCTCTTGCCCTGTGGACCTTCGCCTTGCTTCTTGTTCCTGGACCCTCGCTTTGCCTTCGCCTTGCTTCATGCCCCGTGGACCTTCACCTCTGCCTTCGACCCTGCTTCTTCACCACCATCTTGCCTCTGGTCCTGACGCCCGCCGACCGGACCGTGACACTGGGTGAACACACGGAGCAAGTCCTGCTCACTCACCCAGTTTCCACCGCTGACAGGGTGCCAGGCGCATATGGGGAAAGCGCCTAGTTCACATACCCCAAGAACCTCCACCAGGGGCCATGGCTTACCTGCTCTCCCATGCTACACCCCTGACTGTTGATCACTGAGCCATGTTCAAGGTCCTTGAGGAATACCCTGCGAATGGAGGTTCAGCAAGCACCTTCCATGCCAAGTTATAAATGCCTTCTGAAATCTCTTCTATCCAATCAGGCTTATTCAGGCAATTAAAAATACATCTTTCCACAAGAGTTAGACAATTTCGGATTTTAACTACTTTATATGGTTTTTGTTGTATGGTTTTATGCATAACAGTTGTAAACCACTCTGGTATTTTTATGACTAAAGGTAAAGATAAAGGGACCCCTGACCATTAGGTCCAGTCGTGGCCGACTCTGGGGTTGCGCGCTCATCTCGCATTATTGGCCGAGGGAGCCAGCGTACAGCTTCCAGGTCATGTGGCCAGCATGACAAAGCCACTTCTGGCAAACCAGAGCAGCACATGGAAACGCCGTTTACCTTCCCGCTGTAGCGGTTCCTATTTATCTACTTGCATTTTGACGTGCTTTCAAACTGCTAGGTTGGCAGGAGCTGAGACCAAGCAACAGGAGCTCACACCGTCACAGGGATTCGAACCGCCTGTCAGGAGTATGGGCAGGAGTCAGGCTCTGGGGCCTGTAGTGCCTTGCAGGACTGGGGCCTGCCTCAGCTTGTGCTGGGGAAGCAAGGAGTAGTCACCCAGGTGAGGCCACTTGAGATCTCACTGCACCTGGTGGCAGGAGCTGGGAGGGATAAAAGCCCAGCATTTCCCTTCAGCTCTTTGCCACAGCAACGCTATCCTTGCCTGGTTACATCTGGCCTCTTGCTCCTTGGACCCTTGCCTTGCCGATGTATTGATCCTTGCTCCGTGGACCCTTGCCTTGCCGACGTCTTGATCCTTGCTCCGTGGAGCCTTGCCTTGCCGACGTCTTGATCCTTGCTCCATGGATCCTTGCCTTGCCGATGTCTTGATCCTTGCTCCGTGGACCCTTGCCTTGCCGATGTATTGATCCTTGCTCCGTGGACCCTTGCCTTGCCGACGCCTTGATCCTCGACCCTTGGACCTTCGCCTTGCTTCTTGACCCTTGGACCTTTGCCTTGCTTCTTGTTCCTTGAGCCTTCGCCTTGCTCCTTGACTCCCAGACCTTCGCCTCTGCCTTGCTCCTTGACCCTGTGACTGCCTGCTGCTGGACCCTCAGCCCTGCACCTGTTCCTGCTTCTACACCACCATCTTGCCTCTGGTCCTGACGCCCGCCGACTGGACCGTGGCACCGCCAACCTTCTGATCAGCAAGCCCTAGGCTCAGTGGTTTAACCACAGCGCCACCTGGGTCCCTTTTATGTCCTTTTTTATGACTAGCAGCATATAATTGTTTTAAAAAAATTAACAAATTAATATTGCAGAAAGGGATGTATGGAGGCTGAGAGAATCTTGACCAGATAGCTTAAAAAAAAAAAAGTCTCAGTAATTATGCTGGATCAGCTTTTTTGTAGCAACATGGACCTGCTGTAAATATGTGGTTTTCTAATTGATATACCATATATTCCGGCGTATAAGACGACTGGGCGTAAAAGACGACCCCCAACTTTTCCAGTTAAAATATAGAGTTTGGGATATACTTACCATATAAGAAATACGACCTGGCGTATAAGACGACCCCCAACTTTTGAGAAGATTTTCCTGGGTTAAAAAGTAGTCTTATAAGCAGGGATATACAGTAGTAGCTAAGGGAAGGCAGACACATAAGGGCTAAGTTCAGATCCTCATATAGCTAGCATGGGATTCACAAGCAGACCTGGGGCCATCACATTATTTCAGCTTAAACTGCCTAGCAGGGTTGTTGTGAGTAATAAATAGAAGGAAGCCCTTGTATAGGTCCCTGAGTTATTTAAAAGAAGGGTGAGAATTATATATGCCCTGAATAAACAATAACTTTAAATAAATTTGAACAAATGTTGTTTTTGAAGAGAACTGACTTCAGACTTTAGTTGTTGTGTTTTTTTCAGTGAACATGACCTAAGTCATGTTCCCTTCTTCATAACCTTCTAGGGGCAGCATGCCAGAGGCAAAAGTGTATGGAGCAATGAATGATTATTATTATTTTAACTTTTGTACAGTAGTCTAGCTTCTACACACCCACACCCCTCTCTTTCCACCATCCAGGCAAACAAGAGTTCAAGGACATGTTCCAGCCAAGTAGAAACACTCAAGAAGAACATGGTGTCAGGTTGACGAGGGTCATGGCCTAGAATGAAGAGGCATGGCTGGGGCGAATGTGTTGCCTGGTGAGATTCCTGAGGGGCAAATAGAGAAACATGGTGGGCCGCATTTCCCACCCCACCCCTGCTCTAAGATCTTTGGGGACAATTAAATATGTCTCTGACTGTGTCTCCGGCCATATTCACGCCATGCATTCCAAGCACTGTGATACCACTTTGAATTGGCATGGCTTCCCACCCACCCCGAATTCTGGGAGCGGTCTTTGGTAAGGCTGCTCAGAGTTCTTAGGAGACTCCTATTCCGCTCACAGAGCTACAGTTTGTGGAGTTCCTTGCTTAACCATTCTGGGAATTATATCTCTGTGAGGGGAATAGGGGCTTCCTGTTAACTCTCAGCATCATCACCATCATTTTATTTGTATGCCACCTTTCCACAGTTAAAAACAATGCTCAAGGCGGCTTACAACATGACAAGATTTACATAATTACAAAAGTCATAAACAATAAATAAACCACATAAAAAATACACAATCAAATGGAAAACAATTTCCACATAAATCAAAATCTAAAACTAAGAATACAGTACAGCATTAATATCACAGTTTAAAATGACATAGGTTAAAAATAACAGCAATTTAAACTTAAATCTGAGCACTCAACACAACTCCCAGAATTCTTGAGGGGAGGGGAGCACGACTCTTTAAAGTTGTGCCATAGTGTGAATAGCCTAAGTCTGCCTCTCTTACAAACTTTACACGATGCTGCTTAAACACATACATGGAAGTTTGCACAGTAAATTTCCCTTGAAGGAAGGAAGGAAGCCTACTGGGAATTCTAGGTGTCATTCCTCATGTGTGTGCACACACAGACACACAGTTACACACAAATGTGGAGCAGAGTGACTTGCAAGACAAAATGTAAAATAATAGGCAGGTTTCAAGGAGAGGAGTAGATGCATACAGAAGAGCCAGCAAAGCTTTTGAGCATAGGAAAAATCCTGACTGGGTCAGCATAAAGCATCTAAGACAATACAGTACATATTTAAGCAGTGCACTCCAGGTAGAAAAAATGCTTGACAGTTGCGTAGAAGCCTTATTCTTTCAGCAATAAATTGTCAAGCATTGTCAAAGCGGTAAAGGTTACCAGTGAAATATATGCTGGAGCATTATCCAAGATTTCAATACATACAGTTTAGAAAGAGCAATTTCCCCCAGTTCCATTCCTTTGTTGTCTCCTGGGTTTGTTCTGCCCCCTGGCATTCCAACTCCCCTTGAATTTTCTAGGAAAGCCTTCTAACAGTAACCACAATTTGCTGAAGGCTGGTCCTGATAGCTTGGGGGTGTTATTGGGTTGTTGTTTTTATTTTATGTATTTTGTGGTTTTATATTTTGATTTTATTCTGTGAACCACCCTGAGACCTCCAGGTATAGGGTGGTATATACATTATTATTATTATTATTATTATTATTATTATTATTACTACAGTATTATTATACAGCAACAGCCCTTCATAACACCTGAGGACAAGGGGCATGGGATTCAAGGGAGTCACAAATTTTGCAGAAATGCAAAATATTTTTATTTCAAAGAAAACTAAGGGAAATGATGGAATTCCTGCAACAGCCTAATGAGGACTGAGCAGGCTCAGTGGGCCTAGAGTAGCAACAGACCATTTGCTGATGGTGAGGAACCAAAGATCAGATGAGAGGAGAAAGAGAATGGAGTATCCTAGAAAGGAGCATGGTTGATTGACTGGAACCCTGAAGCAAACTGCACTGTTATATTTCTTGCATGCCTCACTTGTTACTACTGTACAATGAATTATGGAATTTGAACATGAATTTGCTGCAGCTTTCAGTTCCACCATCTCCCTTGCCCCACACATTACTGAAGCACACAAACCTATTGATGAAACAGTGCTGTCTCATCATCATCATCATCATCTCAGTGTGATTCAAGGCCAGTCTTAACATTTGGCAGAGTAAGGCATCAGCAGAGAGGACAGACCTGTCTGTGCCACACCCTGCCCTGCATGTCTTCAGGTATTGAAGAAAGAATTGCCTGCTTGTCTAGCCAGCTTCTGTATATCCTGTCCTTTGCCTCAGGAAGTATAATGACTTTGACTGGTCCTGTTGTGTCTGAGCATAGCATTGCACCAAGATTATTTTTGTGCAGTGTTACATTAGCATCTGCATGCAGTCTAGTACGTTGGTAAAACACCACACACAATCACATGGAACACAGACAAACATACAGCCACATCAAGAGTGAATAATAATAATAATAATAATAATAATAATAATAATAATAATTTATTCATACCCTGCCCATCTGGCTGGGCCTCCCCAGCCACTCTGGGCGGCTTCCAACAGCAGTACAGTGGAACCTCGGTTTATGAACACCTCGGTTTATGAATTTTCAGTTTATGAACGCCGCGGACCCATCTGGAACGGATTAATTCACTTTCCATTACTTTTAATGGGAAAGTTCGCTTCAGTTTATGAACACTTCAGTTTATGAACAGACTTCCGGAACCAATTACACCCATGTTTCAGTTTATGAACGCTTCAGTTTAAGTACTTCACGGACCCGTCTGGAACAGATTAATCCACTTTCCATTACTTTCAATGGAAAAGTTCGCTTCAGTTTATGAACGGTTACTCCGCGGACCGTCTGGAACGGATTAATCCACTTTCCATTACTTTCAATGGGAAAGTTCACTTCAGTTTATGAACGCTTCAGTTTATGAACATACTTCCGGAACCAATTGTGTTCATAAACCGAGGTACCACTGTATTAAAATGCAATAATTTATTGAACATTAAAAGCTTTCCTAAACAGGGCTGCCTTCAGATGTCCTCTAAAAGTCTGGTAGTTGTTTTTCTCTTTGACATCCTCCACACCTGCCCACCTCCTGTCCCCCACAAAATTACTTCTGTCTTGTCAGGATTCATCCTCAAGCTGTTAGCCACCATACAATCTCCAGATACTCACACAGGACCTTCACCGCCTTCTCCCAGCGGCTGTATGTAGATGTTAAAAAGCACGGGGGAGAGGACAGAACCCTGAAGCACCCCACAAGTGAGAGCCCAGGGGTCTGAACACTTATTCCCCACCACCACTTTTTGAACACAGCCCAGGAGGAAGGAGCAGAACCACTGTATGTCAGTGCCCTCAGCTCCCAACCCCTCTAGATGGTCCAGAATAATGTTATGGTTGATGGTGTCAAAAGCCACTGAGAGATCCAGTAGAAATAGGAAACAGCTCTCACCTTTGTCCCTAGCCTACCGGAGATCATTGACCAGCGCAACCAAGACAGTTTCAGTCCCATGATGTGGCTTGAATCCCGACTGGAAGGGATCCAATGGTCCGCTTCTTCCAGGCGTGCTTGGAGTTGTTCAGCAACCACTCGCTCAGTCACCTTGCCCAAGAATGGAAGATTTGAGACTGGGCGATAGTTGGCCATATTGGCCGGGTCTAAAGATGTGTTTTTTTAAAAGCAGTTTAATAACTGCCTCTTTCAGCAGGTGTGGGAAGGCTCCCCCAAGGAGAGAAGCATTCACCCATGGAGAGAAGCAAAGCCCATCACCCAGCCCTTCCCGGCTAGCTTTTATAAGCCAGGATGGGCAAGGATCAAGAGACAGTTGGTTGGTTTCACTCGTCCAAGCAGCCTGTCCATGTCCTTGGAGGTAACAGATTGGAACTGATCCCACGCAACTTGACTAGACAGGACTCTAACACTCCCTCCCTCTAGCACATGTATTGTGCCTCTGTAATATTGAAAAGGGGAAAACATGAATTAACTACAAGTTTGTATTCTTTACAAAATTCCGTCCCTCTGTCCCTCTCTCCCTCTCTCCCTCTTTATCTCCCTCTTGAGTGAATAATTCTTTTCCTCATATGACTACCTCACCTCAGTCTACAGAAATGGCAAGGTTACTGGTGCTCACAATACCTGCTCCATATTTGTAACAAAATCAGTCTTCAGAAGAAGTCCTTGCCTGTTGACACCAGGCAGGTACCTTTTCAGCACTTGATTCAGTGTAATATGTGAAGAAATTTACTATTGAATGGGTGTTCATAAAAGAATCCAGTAAATCAAGAAAGAGCTCAAGCATTTGCCTGGTTTAAGAAGGAAAGAATGATAGTTTACATTTAACTCATCCCAGAAGGAGCAGCGTAACAGTGGGATACATAGGGCCTCTGAGCAGTCTTTCACTTTAGGGTGTATTTCTATAGATCTTGAAAGATTTGTGAAGAACATTTAAATTCTAAGCAGTTGCTTCAGCTCATATGTATCCTATGCACATAAAGACTTTGCCCTAGTGGTTCCAAGACTATGTACGGGAGCGAGAGAAGGGAAGCCACAAATAATGCAGAGAAGTGGGCATTTCTATGAGTCAAATTGAGTGCTAACCGCACCATGAACCCAACCAAAACATTTGCCTTCTGGTTTGAGAGTTTATGCTTCCTTTGGGTAATAAAAGGAAGAAAATTCAAAGCACTAGTGCCACGTCCTTTGGGGTCCTGGTGACCTTAAGCTGCAGTCAGCTTTTCTGCTCACCTTTTTTCTTAGACAAGGAGAACAGAGCTGATCTAGGCAGAGAACACCAGGACATAAAATGAGTTCTGCTAGATCAGACCAATGGTTGATGTACTCTAGTCCAGCATCCTTTTCCCCACAGTACTTGACTAGATGCCTATGACAAAGGGGAGGCCTCATTGAGTTTGGATGACTCTGCCTCCTCACTCTAAAGCCAAAAAAACTGGCCAGTGAGACTTGCAGAGAGTCTCAATGAAAAGCCTGACTCCAAGGGGCTTTACTGGGAAGGCTCTGATCCATGTGTTCTTCCTCTGCTACAATTCCCAGAATTCAATGGAAAGAGAGATTGCCTGTTAAACCATACCGTACATTGCAGCTCTGGGAGCGTAATAGGAGTCTCTTAAGAACTCTCAACACCCTTAACAAACTACAGCTCCCAGAATTCTTTGGGTAAAGCCATGGCGTTTAATAGCAGTATGATAGTGCTTTAAATGTATTGTGTGAATGTAGCCTTAGTCACAGAGGGACATTTTGTTTGAGCCCTGCTGAAACTCTCAAACGTACAAGTATGCCCTTAGCATAGCTGTACTTTTTTTTTTTTAAAGCAGTATGTACCATTTCTATAAGGAAATCCCACACAGAACACAGGACAGGTTTCTTGTTCTGCTATCTCCACGCGCCTTGCCATTCATGTCAAACAGTTGGTGTATTTAACTGTCAGACAATGAAGTCTATCAAAGCATATTGCATTCTTCATATCCCCATATGTCATATGTCTTCATTTTCTCCTCAGCATGTCACAATTGTTTCAGCATGTTCTAAAGCATTTCTTCCTTTCTTTCCCCAAAGTTAAGCATCCTTTGTGATAATTACTTGCCATTGTGGAAAAAATAAAGATTGGGGGGGGGAGAAAGAGAAAGAGAGATATATATAATCCCATTGCCTGTCAAACTTCCCAAGGAGTCTTTGTGAAGGAGTCTTTGTGACATCTGACCATTTCTGTTCACCTCCTCTTTCTTACAATTTGCTACATACAACAATTTTTAATTGCAGGAACTTAGCACAGCACAAATGCCTCTGTATGTTTGCATGCACCCCGATGTTTGTGCAGTGAGAGTTTTCAAGGGCTCCAGCACTCACCCAGGTTGTTGACTATTGGTCTTGTGCCCATATTTAGCCTTAGATGGAGTTTACCACCAGCTTGCATTCCCAAGCAACCTGATTCTGAGAAGACCCAGTCCCGGCATGCCAGGGGCCTCTTCCGGCCTCACAACATCCACGGGCTGTGCCTTGATCAGAAGGACTTGGGCCCCCCACCGGAGCGGCACCAGGAAGTGGGTCTATGTAGTGACATGACGCCCCTGGGTGCGAGTCATGTTTGCCGCTCCAGGTGCCCAAGCGGCTTCCTACGCCAGTGGCTGAGAGAGGAACCTGGGCCTCCCTGCTCCCCTTGTGCCAGATTACTACTGCATCCTAGGACACTTCCTGTTCTGAAGGCATATGAAGCATTCTCTCATTCCTCTACCTTTTCACCAACATGTACTCGAGTGAAAAGAAACAGCGTGCCTTAATGGAATCTGTAGGCAATGGAATCTGTAGGCAAAAAGTGCAGTCTGAGATAAGGAGCTTAAACAGATGAAAGTGTCAACAATCTATTTTTCTTAAATGATATAGAAAGAAGGGAGGGCTCCAACAGATAAAATCCAATTGAGCTGGGAGAAGAACTTAGCAAATAAAAGCAACACAGTAAGAAGTAAAGTAATTTGGTGCCAAAATCTTTACTTCAGATGAGTAATTTCTATCTGGAAGATTCAGAGTTGCTTAAGACATGAGGAAACTGTGTAAGATTGGACATAAGCTCATGGGAGAGTTCTCTCCCCCACCCTAAAAGTTTTATATTATTATCTGTTTTAGGTCTCCAATCATTTCTTCAGCCACATACACCCACACAGTAACCTCTTTCAAGATAGGTCACTT
Organism: Zootoca vivipara; assembly: GCF_963506605.1. Lineage (NCBI taxonomy): Eukaryota > Metazoa > Chordata > Lepidosauria > Squamata > Lacertidae > Zootoca > Zootoca vivipara. Next base: position 41,520,933 of record NC_083294.1, on the reverse strand, counting down.
CAGGAATGTATAGGATTCATTAGATTGAAACCAAGGTTGATTAGATGAGACCCAGGGCAACCAAGACCAATTCTCCCACATTCCTTGTTAGCCTTCAGTGTGCGGGTTCTATTTTAAAATAAAAGGGGGAAAGATACAGACATCCATAATAAATCCTAAATGGGTTTCCGCTGCTGCATTTTCATTTGATAACATTATTTTATTTTATTTTATTGCATTAACAAACATTAACATCAGTAAGGTCTGTTCCGGTGGGATTCATGTTGGAGATGGGTATTAATAGAAAACATATCTATCTAAAAGAGAACTGGGGCAACAAAGCAGCTAAGAGTTTTGTGGTGGGGGGTTGGAGGGGGTTTGCAATGATTCCCCTCCCCCCATTTCAGAATTACATTAATGCTTGCTACATAGAACCTTATGAAACCTGCATGCCTGTGCATACTTCCCTGGGACAAAGTCCCACTGAACGTACTAGAACCCATTGTTTCATGAATATGTGGTTTGTTCTGTGTTTCATTAATGGATGAGTATTTTGTAAAGGAACACACTATCTATGAGTCACCACCCCACCCCATTTTTTTAAAATTCTTACAATAATTCTTCCTGCTGGTGAAAGTGGAGGAAAAGCATTGACTCTACAGCTGCTCCTAGAAGTAGCCATTTCGGGTGTTCCCAGAATGCCCTTGGATGTGAGAATAAAGTAATGGCTAAATGAGCCATAGGGCTAGTCCAGCGATCTGTCTCTTCTTGGGTTCTTAAATGGAACCTACTACAAAATTGGAAGCCAGCACTGGGGGGGACAGGGACTTTCAAAAGAAACTGCAGCCCATCATGCTAACTGCATGTAGAGACAGGTTCCACGGGGGCGGGGGCGGGGGGACAGGAGGTGTGAAGTAGAAAAGGTGAGTTCACAGGGGCTATCCCCTAGTAAGGGGAGGGGGGCAGGCAATGGAAATATATGAGCTTCCCACATCGAATCCCTAAGATCTAAGGACTGTATGGTTTGGCCCTACACAATTGTTTTAATAAAGCCAAAAGAAGTGGGACTTTCTTCCTTTTTGTTCATTGCAGAGAGCTCTGGGGGCCTTCATATTTGCTGCTGCAGCAGTACAATCCAGTTTGTCTTCTGATAAGGAGTTAATGAGCTCTTTCCAAAGGAGCCTTTGAAGGCGTTTGAAATGGTTCAGTTACATGAAATGGGATATCATTTTGGAGATTTGCTCCAGGAAGCGCCATGCCGTTCCATGAATAATTAATGTTCATTATAATGTAAGGCTTTCTTTTGTTGGAAATCGTACTCTGTTCCCTACCTGTGAAGTGCAATTTTCAATCCAATAAAACAGCACCGGACAAAGGTATTATTCTGTCTTATCTATGTAGGGAATCTTTATCCCACCTTCATGTTCCATTAAATAATGGGGGCAAAGCTGGACATACATGCTGTAGTGTTCAAGGGGGAGATCCCTTTGAAAGACTATAAGCCAACCTTCTCCAACATAGTGCCCTTCAGATGTTGATGAACTATAATTCCTTTCCATGTAGGTTATGTTAGCCAGGATTGACAGGAGTCAGAGTTGGCTTCTGTAATAGTTTTTATATGCTAAAAACCTCATGAGGCAAGATGGAAATATTCAAGGACCAACACAGGCACCCTGCAGCGGTGCATCTCACAATTTAGTATATAGTGAGACCTTGTAAGTCATGGTCAAACAACCAATTCACCTTGGGCTAAAGGCTAAAAGCTACCACATGCATCCTGCTGGTTGTGTGAAGGTTTTGCTTGTGGGAAGGTATTTGGAATAGTAATTCATCTTCCTTTTTTATAATCCATCTTCACAAGCACTTTTAATGGTTCTTTAAAAAGAAAAACCCATGCACACTTACCCAGAGCCTCTGATTTACGCTTGGAACAAGACTACAAAAGCTGTCTTCTCCACTTAAAATTAATAAGTACTCTATTTACATGTTCATTGTCGTAACTGAAAGCCCGACTTCCAGTAAGTGACTCCGCTGCTTTCCCCCATAAAGATGAAAAGAAATAAATAAAACCTAGCTGAGAGAAATCTGCTGAGAGAAATCTGGACAGCTGGTGAGGGAAGGGTCACATCCCTTGAAACTGCAAGGACTTGGAGGGTCACATCCCTTGGAAACAGCTAGGACTGAGGGAGAAATCTGATTCAATTACCATTTAAAGTCAAACCTACCTAATTCACACCTTCGTACACAACACAAGGACCAAACCACGGCGCCCTTCAAATTTCACACTTCTGCAAATACTGCAATGCAGTTCTCCAACCACTGTGTGAAATTGGGGAAAACATGAAAAATGCATAGATAAGTGGAAAGTGTGAGCAAAAATGTGTGATGCAGCAGCAAAAACAGCTAATGTTATTCTAGGCAGGATCAACAAAAGTCTAGTGACCCTATCAAGGGAAGCAATAGTACCACTATATTCTTACTTAATCAGTCCACACCTAGAGTGATGTGGTGATGATGGTGATGATGGTGATGATGGTGATGATGGTGATGATGATAATAATAATAATAATAATAATAATAATAATAATAATAATAGTGATGATGTTATTATTCGTATTCCACCCATTTGGCTGGTTGCCCTAGCCACACTGGGTGGCTTCCAACATACAGTATATAAAAAACCTAATAAAGCATTACACATTAAAAAGCTTCCCTATATAGGGCTGTCTTCAGATGTCTTCTAAAGGTTAAACAATTTCCTTGACACCTGATGGGAGGGCATTCAGCAGGGTGGGTGCTACTACTCAGAAGCCTCTCTGCCTAATCAAAGGTCTGAAAAACCAAGCCTTGGTTCAAGGAATTTGGTAAGTTTAGTCTGAAAAAGAAGAGTCTGAGAGGAGATATGATAGCCACCTTCAAAAATCTAAACGGCTGTCATATGGAAAATAGAGCAAGCTTCCTTCCTGTTGTTCCAGAGGGTATGACAGGAACCTACAGATTCAAATTACAAGAAAGGAGATTTCCAACTAAACATTGAGAAGAATTTTCGAACAGTAAGTTGTTCGGCAATGGAATGGTCTCCCTCAAGAGGAGATTTTTAAACAGAAATTGGCTGGCCATCTGTCATGTATGATCTACTTGAGATTCGAGCATTGCAGGAGGTTGGACTAGATGGACCTTATAGTCCTTCCAATAATAAAAAGGGTAGGATAGGAATAAATAAATAAGTGAAAATAACAAACAAAATATATATTAGGGGAAATTGTTTTGCAGAAATGGGATAAATTTGTGATATAATGCTGGTGGATTTTCATGAGGACTTAAAAAATAATAATCACAAATTGATGTGGAAATTTAAAACTGGAAAAATAAGAAGCTGGAAGAAACCAAATTTGCCCATCCCTAGCTCCAGACCAAGTGAGCTATGGACCCTTTCAGGGCTGCGCAGATCCAAAAAATTGGTGGCAAAACCAGACTATAATTCTGTCTGAGGCAGCAGGACTATTCTTATGTAATACTTCAGCTTGTGAGTGGTAGGTGCCATTTTTGAAAAATGTTCATAGGAACTCCTTCCTGTAAGTTTTGTTGTTGTTGTTGTTGTTTGGTTTGGTTTTTGTTTTAAGTTGTTCACCAGAAAGGAAAGATTCTAAAGCAGACAGCTGTCTACTGTCTTAATTTGCTATTTGTGGTGGGTTTCTGTTTGCTGTTTTTTGCTTTTTTTATTTTCTGTAGTGAAGTGTTCAGAAATGTAACATCCCACCTGTAGACTGCAACTGTACAGTCCAGTCTACCCCCTCTTTACCATCTTGTTCTGCAGTACATGTAGACCAAGCAGAAATAATAAAGGATAGGGTGATATTCTCTTGGCAGTTTTTGCATGGGTGCCCACTGCTAACAGTCTAGCTATCAACCCACAAGCATCTCATAACCTACTTGTGGGAATCAAATACCATTTTGGAAACTGGTGGGCTAGATAATATCTAAAGTCCTCCCAACCATGCTATTATTAAAAGTAGCTTGAAATACAATTGCATATATGAATGTTTTACTGCAGGATCTTCATGGTACAATAATGATAGGGTGATAATCTTCTTTTTCTTCCTATTCCATGCACCATTACATGAAAATTCAGAATTTCCAGGAAAATGGTATTCATTAAGAGAATTGATTACCAGTTCCCAGAAACAATTTTTGTTCTTAGCAAAAATAGTGTTTGAAGCAAATTGTAAATTATCCTAAATGGCATTGATTATAGTGTTGGAAGGCACCATGGTGGTCATCCAGTCAAACTCCTGCACAATGTAGAAAGCAACTCATACATGTGTATATGGGCTACAAGTTTCAACTTGTATCTGTTTGCAAAACAGCCCAAGGTGGCTTTGAGCCATTTTGTGCCTTTCCAATTCAGCTTCTCATTTGTGATCTAATCAGATTTGTTAAAAACAAGTATCATTTCCCCTCATTTAATGCAATGCAGTGGGAAATATATAGCAGCTATAACCTTATTCACAGAAGTGGATGAAATTTGCAAGCATCAAATGTGCATGTGGATAAAATTTGCAAACTATAAGGTGGACTGAATCTGCCAAATTGTACATACTGTAGATACATTGTGTAGACAGGTTAGTGGGGTGTGGGTGTGTAAGGCACCTCCCCCCCCTTTTCCTCTTCCTTTTCCCTTCAATGTTTTCAAGAAATTGAGAGCTGAGGAAAATTATATGGGCATGATCACCTTTTTCAACCTGAGGACCCCACTCCCTTTTAAATATGGTTCTCTGGACCATATTTCAGTGGTAGGCAGAGAGAGAATCAAAAGTGAGGTGAGAAGTCGGGGGAGGGGGAAATTGGGGGATTGTCTTATTTGCCTAACATTTTCTGTTTTTCTGGTCCACAGCAGCCATTTTGCCAGAAAACAGGGGATGGCAGGGAGAAATTGAACAGATAAGAGGTCCCCCCCCTTTCCTTCCTTGTTTGCCTTTCACAAGGTTTTAGATGTTTTTCCTGGGTCTTATCAGGTCTTTTCGTCATTTTGGGGTTTTAATTCAGTGGTCAATGACACATTAGAATTTTTCCCATAGGACTGTGTTGAAATTGTTGACTTGTTATGCAAATACTCACCTAACAATTTCCTGAGAGTGCATTATATTTGGATTGTGAGACCGGCATGTACAGGGATGCATTTAGTGCAGGCAAAAATACTCAAGGAAGATGCAAAGCATGGTTGCGACTTGGAAGAGAAAGGGTGTGGCCTCAGAGAGTTTTGAGGGTCAGATAGAGGGGCGGGGGAGACTCCATTCAGGCACTGGGCCAGAGGTTCCCCATACCTACTCTGTATAAAATATGCAAAGTGAGGGTGCAGGGGATTGATTCATAATATTTTTTTTGCTCACAGGGCCCACAAGGAACCCTACATGCAGCTTCAGCAAAAAGGAAAAGCCTGCTGAACCAAGCCAGTGCATAGCCATCATGGTGAGTAGCCCTTGATAACCTTGCCCCCCACCCCCACCCCAATGAATTTGTCTAATCCTCTTTTAAAGCCATCTAAGTTGGTGGCCATCACTGCCTCCTGGGTAGTGAGTTCCATAGTTTAACCATGTGCTGCATGAAGAAATACTTTCTTTTATCTGCCTTGCATCCTCCAACAGTCAATAGATGTTTATGAGTTCTAGGGTTAAAGCTCACAAAGTATCTTGAACTGGCAAGCAGAGGAATTTAAAACCAGAATTCTATTTTTTCCCCAGGCTATACATCAAAATCACAAGCAATGTTAAGTATAAATAAATGTAAAGTGGTATATAGGGAGGTAATGGGACCCCTGACCATTAGGTCCAGTCGTGACCAACTCTGGGGTTGTGGTGCTCATCAGGCATTATTGGCCAAGGTAGCCAGCGTACAGCGTCCAGGTCATGTGGCCAGCATGACAAAGCCGCTTCTGGCAAACCAGAGCAGCACACGGAAACACTGTTTACCTTCCTGCTGTAGCGGTTCCTATTTATCTACACTTGCACTTTGACGTACTTTCAAACTGCTAGGTTGGCAGGAGCTGGGACCGAGCAATGGGAGCTCACCCCGTCACGGGGATTCGAACCGCTGACCTCCTGATTGGCAAGCCCTAGGCTTTGTGGTTTAACCCACAGCACCACCTGCGTCCCAAAGTGGTATACATTGGAGCAATAAAAGTAAAACACATTTCAATTTCACATGCATTGCTTAGCAGCTTAGCCTACTTTTTAGTTGTTGTAATTTATTTGATTCAGCTATTTTATACTGCTTAATTACCAAAGTTCCTAAGTGGTGTGTGTAGCAATTACAAAACACACACACAACGGGGGGGAATCAATTACAGTTCATCATAAAAATATAAGTATTGCACATAAGTAAGATTAAAATTATTTTATAGATTATAATTACTTGTAATTGTTTTATTATTTGTTAATGGGATTATATGACTTGGGAGGGCTAGCTTGCTCTGGCCCAGGTATTGTGATTTTGATGTTTTGTGCTAAAACTGTGATACTTGATTACATTTATTGCTGCTGTTGCTGCTTATTGCTTGTAAACTGTTTTGGGATTCACCGGAACGGAAAGCAGCACAGAAATATAATAAATCAAATCCAAACTAGGTACGCCAATAAGAGGTTCAAATTGATGGTGATGAATCAAAAGAGAGGATTTGGGGCAGTGGTGGCTAGCTGAATGAAAATATCAAATTGGTGAACAACAGCTGAGAAAAAGGCAACTGGCCCATACTAGGGATTGTCAAGAAAGGGATTGAAAATAAACCTCCCAGTTTTGTCATGTATTAATCAAGACCCTTTTCTGCCAAATTGCTTTCTCTTGATAAGAAGAATGTTTCTGCTGCTAATAGATCAGGTGCCAAGTTGTTTTGTTTGTTTTAGTGATATTGTGCTGAGTTGAATACTGCTGTTTATTATTGTTGTTTTGCTGCTGTTTTATTGCCACTGCTCTTTATTTATGGCATTTACCTGCTTTTTTGTTCTGTGGCAGTTCTGTTTCTATTGTGATTTGTTCTACTGTATGCACTACTATAAGATGGGACCCATCTTATGAGATCTTGGTTGAAATGATGTGTGTGTGTGTGTGTGTGTGTGCGTGCGTGCCTTTGTGTGTAAGCATAGCAGGATCAGTCAGGGGTGTAGCTGCAGGGTAGGACTGAGGGTAGGACTGATAGAAAAGCATTTGCCCTCCAGACCTGATGTTCCCTGTCATATATGAAAGAGGCAGGAGGAGAAAGAGACCATTTGGAATACTGTGTGCATATTTTGGTCGCCACATTTCAAAGCAGATCTGCAGAGACTGAAAAGGTGCTCAAAGAGACAGGAAGTTGAAGGGCTTCCGCTTTGAAGAAAGGCCTGAGCGTCTGGGGCTTTGGCTTACCAAAAAGAAAAAAGAAAAAAGAGAGGAACCTGATAGACCAAATGGTCAAATGTGAAACCTGGCACCCTCTTCAAGGACTAGAGCTCCCACTGTCCTGACCACTAGCCATGCAGGATGAGGCTGATGAGAGGGCATCTAGGGAGTGAGACACCATGCGGATACCCTAAAAGTAAAAGACATATCAATCTGAATATTACAACCTACCATTTCTTTTCATTCTCCAGTGGCATTGGGTCTTGATTTTATTACCCCTCACACTTGTATTGCCCTGTTTCCCATGTGCAGGATTTATACTCTGCCTGCATCATTAAAATGCATCCCTCTAATTGTTTAAAATAAAACACAAATGTGGAGGATGGGATTGCAACCAGCATGGCATGGTGACAGAGTGCCAGCATTCCAATTAATTAGCTCCCTCCTCTCATTTTCATAATACATTTTCATATTAACCCATACATTTGTTTTTAATCTCCTTTTGTGATATATAATATAAATATTTTATGGAAGCAATCTAATATTTCTGAAAACAATGTGCACCATAGCCAGTTGTGATGCTTTCATTGCCATCACTTTGTATATGTCTGAAACTTAATGAGAAAGTTTTTATCTCAAGAGATGACAAACAAAGTTTGCCTTCATCTTTGCCACAAACTGAAACCCATTTCCCCTGGCTTGCTGCACTTTTTGAGGGTTTTGGCATATTGGTTGATTTAAATATCTCTCAGCAGGAGGCAGAAAATGGGAACAAAGCCGGTGCTGCATCCAGCAGGTGGTGAAGATAAAAAATGAAGGATATCAAAGCGGATGTAGAACAGTCGCAGGCATTATTCTTCCATTCCACATCTGATACTTTAGTTAAATATGGGCCATTGGTTTCATTAGGCGACAGAGACTTGTTACCTGTTTGGCTTTGAAGTCAAAATTCCACCAATGTCGGCAACACATGGAGAAACCTTCCCTCCATTGAAGCCTATTCAGTCCTACTCAGAAGAGACCCATTTCAATCAATGAACATGACTACCTTTGATCCTTTCATTTTAGCGCATCTCCTCTGTATACTCAGAACTGACCCATGGAAATGAATTCTGTCTATCAATCAGTAATAGTGTATAATAATTTCAATGAGTATATTCTGATTGTTATGAGGACTGAGGAATCTCCCCCTTCCGACACACACACATTTGACAGAAATGTTTTTAAGTAAAGAATAATAGCTATAAGTGGGACCTGCAACAAAATGTTGCACTGTTGAGTGTTTCAATTGATAGTTTCAACCAATCAGCCATGCTTTCTTCTAAGATACTCCATACCATTCCTCTTCCCCCTGGTTTTTCTCCTGTCAGTCAGCATGCCATGACTCCTGAACATGCTCATTGTCAATTCATGCCTCCACCTTAGAGTTTTTTCTAAGTCCCCACCCCTGTATTTCCCCAAGTCACTCTTGTGCAGGAACTCTTTCCCTCTCTCTATCTTACTATAGAAGGAACCACATAGAGAACAAGTTCACAACCAGCACATGGTGATGGTTGTGATATAGACTCACAATGAAGAGGCTGCTTCTAACCATGGAATTTCAGGAATAGATAAAGCCAAGAATTATTATCATTAATATTTATTAATTTATAGCCTGTCCTTCATCTTGAAGGAGTCCAGAGCATCAAACAGATATACAAAACAGAAACATTCTAAAAGAGTTCAAAAAACTTAAAATCAGTTGCAGTTAATGCAGCCTAGAATTGCTATGGTTTTTTTCTTCTGCATCACACTGTTGACTCATGTTACGTTTGTGGTCTCGGAAGACCCGTAGATGTCAAGTTAGGTGTCCCACATCCTATATTTTGCATTTACTTGTGTATCCTATATTTCCCCACCTCCAACATGCTGGGTTCATTTATCATGCAATTGTTTATCTTGTTTGCCCTACAATGTATTATCAGAAGCTGATAACTGAGTTTCTACAGTATGTGAAAAGACAGGCTGTTCCTTAGAGCAGTGTTTCTCAACCAGTGTGCCTCTAGATGTTTTGGGACTACAACTCCCATCATCCCTAGCTAGCAAGACCAGTGGTCAGGAATGATGGGAGTTGTAGCCCAAAACATCTGGAGGCACACTGGTTGAGAAACACTGCCTTAGAGTCCATGCATATTATACATACGGTTAAGAGACAGAATATAAGACCCACCATCTCCCATGAACATAAGAACAGGCCAATAGCCCATATAATCCAGCTTCCCATTCTCACATTGGCCAACAAATGCCCATGAAAAACTGGCAAGCAGGATCTGAGCACAAGAGCTCTTTCCCCTCCTATGGTTTCCAGCAACCGGTATTCAGAAGTATTACTGCCTCTAACTCTGTAAGCAGAGCAGTAGCCATGGATCATATTGTCTTCAATGAATTTGTCTAATCCTCTTTTATAGCCATCCAATTTGGTGCCTCCTGTGGGACTGCATTCCATTGTTTAATTCTACATTGCATGAAGAAGTACTTCCTTTTTATATGTCCTGAATCTTCTAACATCCAGCTTTATTGGAGTCCTAGCTGGGCAGCTATCTTTTCGTAAGGGCCAACATTGATGCCGAACTGCAGCATCACAAGAGCTCTACCAGTGCAGCTTTCTCCCAATTGAAGCACAGAGTGTTTGAGGACCGGGACATTCACAAGGAAACAAAAATGCTCATTTACAAAGCTATTGTACTACCAACTTTACTGTATGCTTGTGAAACATGAACCACTTATGAACACTATCTCCAACTCCTCGAAAGATTCCATCAATGGTGTCCCCAAAATTTTGGAAAGACAGGTGAACTAATGTCAGTGTACTGGGAGAAGCAAAGATCACCAGTGTCAAAGCAATGATTCTTCAACATCAGCTTTGTTGGACTGGTCATGTTGTTCAGATGCCTGCTTATTGTCTTCCAAAGCAACTACCCTATTCTCAACTTAAGAATGGAAAGCAAAATACTGGTGGACAACAAAATAGGTTTAAAGATGCTGTCAATGCAAATATATATAAAAATGTAGTAAAAGCACTGGTAACTGGGAAACACTAGCCTGCAAGCACTCAAATTGGAGAATAGCCTTTACCAAAGGTGGACTTTGAAGAAGCACGAACTCAGGGCAAAAAGGAGAAATGAGCAAAGAGGAAGGCACGTTTGGCAAATCTGCACCATGATCATCTCCTGCTCAGAAACCTATGTCCCTACTATGGAAGGACGTTTGGATCCAGAATTAGCCCTCACAGTCACTGACTCAATGTTAAGACAGTGTTCATGGAAAACAATCTTACTTGGCTACAAGTGAGAAAGAAAGAAAGAAAGAAAGAAAGAAAGAAAGAAAGAAAGAAAGAAAGAAAGAAAGAAAGAAAGAAGTGTTATGAGAGAGGGGTGGTAGCTTTTTCTTTATCCCCCTTTTCCATGATATGCATCATTTTATAAACTACTACCATGTTGCCTCTTCCTTGCCTTTTCTCTAAACTAAAATGTCCCAAATACTGCAACTGTTACTCATAGGGAACTTGTTCCACCCCTTCATCATTTTGGTTGCTTTTTTTCTAAACCTTTTCCCAACCTTACAATAACCTTTCTGAAGTAAGGTGACCAGGACTTTACACAGCATTCCAAGTGGAACTCAGGCAGTACTAGGGTTAGTGACATCCATGCCTGGCCTCAGAGTTGGTCCAACTAGGAAAGTGGCAGAAACACACTTATGCCACAAATCCCACAAAAAAGTTCTGAATTCCATTATTCCCATCTCGGCATACATACCTTTTTCCTTTTTACAATACTGATCGATATTTTGCTCTCTGAAAATGCTTACTTACAAACATATAGCTGGGCATAATAGATATCAAGTGTCAAAAGTGAATACCAATATGGTGGAAAGATCAAACTCATCTGTTGATAGAAGTTCAGGTAATATTCTAGCAGCCAGCTAGATCCACTTATAAACCTATTGATTTGTGCCTGTGAGAGTAAATGAACAAGACTACAGCAACAAATTGCATGCAGTATATTCTGTTCCCTTCCCGTGATTGTCATCTCTGTTGTCTGTCAGTCGTGGGGAAAAGACCAAAGTGACCAAAGTGAAGACCTCTTAATCAACACAGCACAGAAAACAAATAAAATCTCCAGGCTGACAAAGAATGTGGCTCAACTGTCAAGTGAAATGAGATCTTAATTAGAGTTTTGGATGACTTTTCTGGTTGTAGATGTTTTTAGTGAGATGAATTGGGTCTTTTATTCCCAGGAATCTTAAACATTGCAAGATTGCCATTTTATATCGATACACTCAGAAAACATGGCAGTGAAGACATGGCTCTGTGACAAAAAAGGCAAAACAAAAAGAAGGGCTCTGAGAAGCAACTAGGGACTTCAATTCGGTTCACATGGAAATGTAAATCTATTAGTTCATACTTTCTGAAACAAAACGTGAAACAAAACATTGCCATCCTTCAAAATTCACACCACTCTGAGTTTTGCAATGCAGGGCACCTAAATCATAATATACAAAAATGCATGTACTGGTATAAAGTGTGTATAAGAATGAATATCAGTGAAAATAACATATAGAAATGAATTATGGTGGGGAAATTGATTTGCAAAAGCATCTATTCAGCAAAATGGCATATAAGCATGTGTATATTAAGAAAAACTTGCATTAAAATGTGCAGTAGAATGCTGCTGAATAGACTTGATTACATTTTTTAAAGTGGAAATGTGAAGAAGTGAATTTACAACTGGAAACAGGCTGGGCAAAGGTTAAGACAAAAAGAAGTCACTACATCATCTCAAGAGTCCTGCCCATATAATCAAGACAACTAAACTGAAAATGATCCACAAGATGCATACCCATCAATGGTCCCAGGACATCCCATTTTTTTCATGCAGGAGCACACCACGATCTCACACCCAAAATGCTGTGATCTTGCATGAGTCACATAACTCACACTGGAGCATGGCCCCAGAAGACTGAGTCTAGATTTTTCACTTTGACATGTTGGAGGGTATGGAGGTGAGCTTTGAAAGTCCCTGATCCAATCCTTGGCATCTCCAGACAGGGCTGGGAAAAGCCCCTTTCAAAAAACCAACATAATCTCTGCTTGCCAGACTAATTGAGGGATATGGCACCAGTGGCCTTCCAGGTGTGTTTTAGACATCTCATCATCCCTGACAACTGACCATGCAGGCTGATGGGAGTTGGTCTTGAGCAACATAAGGAGGACCCTAGGTAGACCCCCGGTGGCCCGGTGTGCCAGGGCGCCAAGCCAGTAGGGAGGGCGCCGCGCGGCAAAGCCATGCTACACCCTGCGAGGGCAGGGGCGCCGGAGCGATCTCCGCCCCTCAGCGCCAGGGCACGCGACCTGCTCGAGACTGCCCTGGGAGGACCTCAGGTTGGCTACCCCTGTCTAGGCTAAATTGACCTAGAGTAAACCAATGCTCTAATTTCATTGCAGTCATCAATGTTTCAGGCGTATACCCCGTCCATTGTCTGGTGGTCATCACCTGCCTCCGCCTGCAACCTTCTTCCTCCAGGAACAAAGCCCAGAGTCATATTTGCAGAGGAAGAGGGACTGGGAGCAAACTCCTCCCCTACTGACAGCACCAGATTTTCTAAACTTCCTAGACTGGCATGTCACTCACTTTTTAACCTCTCTCCCCTCACTCCTTCACAGTTAGCATTTTGTAGCCTGCAAGGATATCTGTCTCTCACAGCAGAGGAAGCAACCTTATCACAATGGTTTAAATTGTGATTGCCTTATCACAATGGTTTAGATTACTGCAATGTGCAAGGGGATCATTCAATTCTGATTTGCCTTTAAAAATACATGCACAGAACGTCTTCTTAAGCAACATTTGCATCCTGTGGGGCCCAAAGGAGCCATTGCGCATCATGCAAAATGCATTGCAAGCAACCAAATAGTGTGGCATACTGTCTGCAGTGTGCTGTATTGATTTATAGCAGGAGTGTCTATTTCCACAGACCCACTCAAAAGAGATTGTTGTTGTTTTTACCAAGATGTACAGGACATACTGCAGTGTGCTCCCACCCCACCCACCCCCACTGTCAGAAATGTAAGGAGTCATGAATAATTATGAAAGGAATCCCCCTTGCTGCTTTCCTCCTGGGAGAGATTCCTGCTTCTACATGTTAGGGAAATGGTATCTTTCATATAACACATTAGCCTTTCAGAGTTCAAAAGCCTGACTTTCCCAATTAAAGGTGATTGCATTCAGTTGACATGAATCACATTTCAGGAGAGGGAGAAATGATGAGGTCCCCCCTGAATTTAGAATGCCTCTGGGTTTAAGTCAGAATCTCTCCAAAATGTAACTGACTGACATTGAGGCCCAAAGTGCAGCACCTCTGGAGCAGAGAGGAAGCCGGCAGAGAGGTGGAAGGCCAGCTTTCTGACAGCACAGACAGTTAGCTTTGCAGCTGAGGGGCAGGGGGAGCAGTTCTCAGCACACCTTCTTGCAAACTGAACAGTGCACCAGAGCTTAAAACCTTGTCTCCACATCTAGGGATGAGGGGAGAAATTCAGTTCAGTTTCAACTTTAATACGTACAAACCATTGAGTGATGTAGTGACCCATACAAATGTATGAGTACAAAATTGCACAAAAAAGTACAAAATGGTGAAAATAGCATGCCTATTCCACACCGTAATGTTGGGAAGGAACAGTTAACTGTGGGTGCTGGATAATTAGACTGATTAGTTTAATAGCCTTTGTCACTTGGAAGGTGTGTGCAGTAAAGGGAAGAGATTCAGACAGATGGTGTGTACCTGCAGCATGTTTAAGGTGAAAAGTGATGCAATAAACTTGCACATAAGGCTTTGTGACACATGGGGCAGGGTATATATATAACTTCTGAAGTTAACCTGTGTCTCTGGCTTGGGGTTTTGCAGCCCCATGGGATTCTGAATCAGGAATACCTCCTTCACTTTAAGGGTGTGACAGATGGGAAGACTTGGAATTTAGGGCCACCTTTACTCCCTTCAGGGTAGGCTCATCTAGTCAACAGGCTTACGAGCCTGAAGAGTTCAGGGCTCCTCCTCACACATGGTTTTTATTTACCCCATATTCATTCATTATGTTCTCATGTTATTCAACAAAGTGGCTCTAGTTTTGCCCCCAAACTTTTGTCTTGCCTCCTTATTTCTGGTCTCCTAATGTAAACAACTATAGAAGAGTCATAGACTGCTTTCCCGCCCTCCCACACAAAGCATCATATTAAGTATTTCACATAGGGAACAAGTTATCTGCTACCTACCTGCAGTTGCAATAGAATTAATTTTATGCTTAGTGGCCTTCAAACTTGGAAGGTGCCCCCTGACTGCTTTGAAACTCATCAGCCTAATGAAATAGTCCATTCAGTTTGGGCATCTTTTGGAATACATATCAGCTTTCAAAGGGAACACTACGTGAGGTCTGGAGACACTGTTAAGGTGGTGCAGACATAAAATCATTTATTAGCTTGGCATTCAGTGTGACCAATTTGGACTTTTAGCCTTGAATTTTAATGGAGAGTTCTAATCAATCACATGTCTCTCTTCGTCCAACTCACTGGGAGGTTTTGCATCATCTTTGTGATGCTAAAATTCAGCAACGTGTATCAATGTGCTCTCATTCTGGTCCATGTTAAAATCTGCACAATAAGAATTTCCATAGATTTGAACACTCATGGCTCTAGAAGCAGGTCTACCTGCCTGGATTTCTGTTTTAGTTTTATTAGGAATTCACTGCATCTTTCCAGTCGAGGTGAACAAGTCCACTGGGACTCAATTAGAGCTGAACCAAAATGATTAGTATTTTTCTCTCTTCATGTGCATTGAAAAGCACCTCCAGATCCGAGACACTTTCAGCACCCAGGGTGAATACATTTGTACCATTTCATTGCTGTTTATCTCAATACCATTTTTCCTTCTGCTAATTTGCCCACCCTGCCAAATTGGCTGTGCTGACAAATATTATTGTCACCACAATGATACACCTGATGTGATATGATGACATCATGGATTCACTCTGTTTTACTGGAAATTAAAACAAACTTCCACCAGCAGTAAAACATAACCTCTGGACTGGCTGGTTGTCATTGTGCAATGTGCACTATCTTTCAATGAAAGCAATTGCAACCACAAAGAATTTTATGTATCTATTTACTTGTTTATGTTGAAAAATTTTGGAAGGCTTGCCAATATGCAACTGTGTTTTGTCTTTGAAACAACAACAAGAAAAATGTTAGGGAGCTGGGTATGTTTAGCCTGGAGAAGAGAAGGTTAAGGGGTGATATGATAGCCATGTTCAAATATATTAAAGGATGCCATATAGAGGAGGGAAGAAAGGATGTTTTCTGCTGCTCCAGAGAAGCAGACATGGAGCAATGGATTCAAACTACAAGAAAGAAGATTCCACCTAAACATTAGGAAAAACTTCCTGACAGTAAGAGCTGTTTGACAGTGGAATTTGCTGCCAAGGAGTGTGGTGGAGTCTCCTTCTTTGGAGGTCTTTAAGCAGAGGCTAGACAGCCATCTGTCAGGAATGCTTTGATGGTGTTCCCTGATTGGCAGCGGGTTGGACTGGATGGCCCTTGTGGTCTCTTCCAACTCTATGATTCTATGATTCTAAGTGGGAATCAATAAAATATAAGAACTTAATACAAGATCATTAAACACAATAGCATGACTATCTGAAGGGCTGTCATGTGGAAGATGGCACATGCTTGTTTTCTGCTGTTCCAGAGGGCAGGAGCCAAACCAATGGATTCAAATTACAAGAAAGGAGATTCCAACTCAACATAAGGAAGAACTTTCTTATGATAAGAGCTGTTCAACAGTGGAATGGCCTACATCGGAAGGTGGTATACTCCCCTTCATTGGAAGCTTTTAAACAGAGGCTGGCTCTGTCAGAGACTCTTTAGCTGTGATTCCTGCTTAATAACTAATATAACCCTTTGGGTCCCTTCCAACTCTACAGTTCTGTTTCTGTGATAAAGAACACGGTTCCACATCTTTCAGAAGGGCTGAAACTCGGTGGTGTAGCATATGTTTGCATGCTAGCTCAGCTGTTTTATGCCCCCAAACTGGGGATCCCCCAACCCAGCAGCCAAATGGGGGGGTTGCTGGTATTGCTCACCAGCTGATTGGCGCTACCTCCAAAGACCCATGCACAACCAGCTGATTGTCAGCACCTGCATTGTCATTATAATGTCAGGTGATTGACAGTTGGGTGGCTCTACTCACCTATCAAATTTGGACTGTGATGGGTGGGGGAGATAAGAATCTAGCCTGCTTTCCAGATCCAGTTTCAAACCCTCACTCTGCCCACTTGGAATTAATCCCCACGGACATCAACTAGAACTTGCTTTTTTGTGGACATGTATAGGACTGCACTCTCAGAGACTTAGCCAGCATGTATTTCATGCAGCTTACATATTTAGGGATTTCTTGGGGTTGGGTGGTAAGAATATGTGTATATTTACAGAAAACAGGGGAAGATAGGTGTTCAGTTGTACTGTTAAATTGCAGATCCCACTGTGGCAATCATTAACAAAATCCACAGGCTTTTCCCAGTTCAGATTTGCCTTGCCTTTTTCCTGCCATCTCTCAAGCTTATCTTATCAATTTACATGCTACATGTTGTCATTAAAAACACAGCATTACACAGATGCCACTAAGGACAACCAACAAATGGAATAAAGGAAGCTGCAAGATGAAGGACACCTGAGTTTTGGTTAGGTGGGCAAAGTGCAAAACATGAACAGAAGAGGGAACAGGAAGATAAACAGATAAAGGGAAGCAAAAGAAACTGAAGCAAAGCATAACAATGTGTTTTAGAATGTCAATTTAATTGTAATTCTGTTTCTGTCTATGGACATAATGTATTTGCATTGTAGCGACAACAATGTGTGCCCTGAGTGAGAGACAGTCTGCCTTTCCAAAGAAATTGTCCATGGAAGCCCCATACCAGTTAAGTTTATGTCAATAGCTACTGGGGGGAAGCCCTTTTCTGCAGTTGCACCCTACCTATGACCATGGGCGTAGCCAGGATTTTTGTTGGGAGGAGTGCAGGCTTTTGTTGGGGGGGGGGCAGAACCTCAGTTAGTTAAGTATTTTTATTGATTTTTTATTTATTTAGGGGGGCAGATACCCCCTGCCCTTCCCCCTTGGGTATGCCCATGCCTGTGACACAACTTCACAAGAGAGATCCACCTAGAACTACCTCTGCCATCATTTAGGTGCAATGAAAGCCTGTCATTTACACCAATGCCTTGCACATATCACTTGCATCGTTTGGTTGTTGAGGGTCACTGGGTTGTCTGAATGATTTGGTAGTGTTGCACGTGACTGCCACAGATTGAAATTCCCCATCCTAAGGAGGGAATTCTGTTCAGGAGTAAGCCTCACTGGGCTTGATTGGGTTACTCTCCAATAAGTACACAGGTTTTGGTTTTGATTTTGGGTACAACAGCTCAATACAGCTGTTGTTCTGAAATACAAGTGAAAGCAAATCCTTTCTTATTTTAGTATTTTACACAGAGCAAAGGACACACAGAGAGAAAGCAGAATCCATCAATCTATTCTCAAACAGCTGGGGCAGGGGGAAAGTTGGGGAAAGGAGGAGATGTTTGTTCACCATTATTATTTTCTGGTTCTAGAGTGCAGCATACAATGTTCTACCATTTACCTCTGTATGGTCATTGCATTACTTAACTGCACTGGGCATTAGAAACTTACCTGTGCACAGCATATGTTGTGTAGAATGGCTAGAGTGTTGAACTAGAACCTGGAGACCAGGGTACAAATACCCTCAGCCATGAAGTTCACTTGGGCTAATCACTGCCTCTCAGCCTAACCTAACTCACAGGATCATCGTGGGGATTAAAGGAGGAGAGGTAAAGGTAGAGATAAAGGACTCCTGGACAGTTACGTCCAGTCAAAGGCGACTATGGGGTTGTGGCACTCATCTCGTTTTCAGGCCGAGGGAGCCGGCATTTGTCCACAGACAGCATTCCTGGTCATGTGGCCAGCATGACTAAACCACTTCTGGTGCAAGGGAAACACCATGACAGAAGCCAGAGCACACGGAAACGCCGTTTACCTTCCTGCCACAGTGGTGCCTATTTATCTACTCGCACTGGTGTGCTTTATGAACTGCTAGGTTGGCAGGAGCTGGGACAGAACAACGGGAGCTCACTCCATCATGGGGATTCGAACCACCGACCTTCCAATTGGCAAGCCCAAGAGGCTCAGTGGTTTAGGCCACAGTAACACCCGTGTCCCTAAAGGAGGAGAGGAAGAACTACAGAAACCACTTTGAGAGCCTCGGAGAAAAGATGGGATATAAATGCAATAAATAAAAACAATATTTTAAAGAAATAATAACATCAATTAATTTTTTAATGAAATGTTGGGGTTTCCAATTGTCCTGGAACTATACATAAAGGGAGGGGTCTTTTAAAAACCAGGAAAACAGTGGGAGGAAATAAGCTCTGGTGGGATGGTAGAATACAATAGCTTTCAAAGGCTATGGGGCCACATTTAAATGAGGTTGGGGCCACCACCTGAGCTTTAAATAAATGCATCTTGCTATGTCACTTGTGTTATTTTCCTTGTCAAGATCATTAATATGACCAAAGCCCATGGCTATTATTAGATGTGATAATAACTGCCTCCCAAGTGCAGCATTTCTCCATGGTTTAATTTTGAAAGCGATCGCTCCCAAATGCTGATATGAAAATAGCTTTAATCAGGGGCAGTCCTCTAGGGCTGTCATGATGTTCCACATCTGAGTCCCTCCGCCCTGCCAGCCCAAGTCCTTTCAGGCTGAAAGATAATCACTTGCCATTATTGTTACATCGAAGACTTTTTGCTGCAGAAAAGAAGCACAGAACATACGTTTGGCCTTTCTGGACCCAAAAAACAAAAACAAACAAGTAATAAAGCATAGCTAAGCAACAGAGGAGACCCCTGGGCATTACTGCCATTAAGGTCAGACCTGGGGGCAGTTGCCTGGCGCGTCTCTCAGCAGAATGTGAAGGAAGGTCCCGAAACAGCAGCAGGGCTGACATACCACAAAGTTAATAAAGTAATATTCATTGGGCAGTGTGCTGTCCAATGCCCTTGTTCCATTAGCTCAAGGATTTGCAATTGTGAAATGGAAATTTCCTCCCTCTCCTTCCCCTGTACATGCTCTGTGTCCTCCCCAGGAGTGGGGGCTCAGGGGGAGGATGGGAAGGGAGCTCCATTGCACAATTTGTAAATCCTTGCCCTAACAGAGTGCACTGTAGTTGACTGTGCCATTTGATAGACTGGAAGATGAAAGGGGGAAGGACTGGAGCTCAGTGAGAGCATCTGCCTTGCATTCAGAAGGTCCCTGGTTCAATCCCTCACATCTCCAGGTAGGGCTGGGAGAAAATTATGCCTGAGACCCTGGAGAGTCACTATCAATACTGAGCAAGACAGACCAATGTTCTGATTTTTGTATAAGGCAGCTTCCTCCATATTGAAAGTGTGGCCTTTGGGGTCTGATTCTAGATATGTTTAAAAATGCACAATATATATTTCATGCAGGAAAAGCAACACTGATGGTCACTAAGTGCTGTTCGACCCTAACACTTTTATTCAAGTGCAGGTCTAAGGAAATATGTATCACATGGAGGTGGGAAGCACTCCCCACCATCACCGGTAACATATTTATAATTTTAAAATATAATATAATAAAACAATAAAGCAAGCTATCTAGGAGTCAGAACTCACTCCCAACTCCAACTGATTTCCCACCAAGTCCCTGGGATCAATCATGACTCTTGCACCCAGCTAATTAATACAGAGTCTCTCTTGCTCTGTCAACTCCTCACCTTCCTCATTGAGCCTGAATGAATTCTTATGCATTGGAAGAGAACACTGTATGAATAAATCTATAGGTCAGCGAGTGTAGTCTGCATAATGCTATTAAGCAAAAGGAAAAAGGAAAAGGAAAAAAAAGAACGCACAGAAGCCCGTAAGGATTTCTCCCAAGGATTTGGAACAAGCAGTGCTGATCCCACACAAAAATTCACAGCGCTTTCAAAATCCTCCCCTCTCTATTCCTCAAGAGATGCACAAGGGCAGAAGCAGCTGGGTTGATATTAATTATGGGCCAGACTGCAATCTCTCTTTGGTTTTAGTGATAGAAGCCCCACCACCTCCACTTTCCCTTTAGGAAACCTAAGTTTAGCAACCTCTCTGATTTCCATCTGGCTGAAATGTAGACCAGTGCAAAGGTAAGAGTGACATTCACTGGTGCACTCACTTATGTAGATGGTACGTGGTCCCCGAAACATTCTTCCCCACAAGAGAACGTGGCCCTTGATCTGGAAAAGGCTCCCCACCCCTTGTGTAAACAATGCTGACCTAGATGACATAAGAGTCTGACCTGGTGTGATACAGTTTCCGTTGTTTTTACAACCATTTACTTAAAGTGTGTAAAAGTGTGTAAAATATCACTGAGGTCTTAACACGAAGGGACCAAACCAGCCTCATCTGAGATTAAAACACCCACCAAGGTGAGCTGCACACAAAAAGGTTGCTGTAATAGTTTCCTAATTATGCCTTGCAAAAAAAGCAAAAAAAAACTTGTTTAAGTTGTTCCTAGCTGATTGTACCTGAAACAATTTCAGATTACAAACAATGTATTTAACTTATTAGAGGCAGGAAGAAGACGAAGAAACATTAAAAGCTTATGTTCAATCTCCTGCCTGGTATAATGAGAATTTTTTCCCCTAAAAAGGCATTCAATTACATTTCCAAAATAAATGGTGTTTATTTTCTTTCATTTAATGAAGTAGGAATGACAGTCACCTACTGCTGTTGCCTGTGGGCCTTTAAAAATGATTACTACAGGGAGGAAATTATACTGGCAATGTAATGGTTTAGGCTTTTTGTATCTTTAAACGCATAAAACTCATGTGAAATGCAAAATAAATAAATAAAAATAGACCACTCATCTAAGAAATAAAATCCATTTTAGCATTGGGTAAACAATGCTACTGCTTTTCAGCAGAAACAAAGATCATATCCCATCTGAAGTGGCCAGGAGCCTTTCTCCCCCAAAAGCAATGCTACAGCCCCTGGTTCTTTGGATTTCACACACCTGTTGTTCTCGAGAACCAGGGTGGTGTCATGGTTAGAGTGTTGAACAAGGACCTAGGACAGCGTTTCTCAACCGCTGTTCCGCGGCACACCAGTGTGCCGCGAGACGCTGGCTGGTGTGCCGCGACGAGAAAGGCAATTTGCATTGTCACGTCGCTGACCCGCCGGAAAGGAAGCCGGCCGGGTCACGACGCGAGGCGAGCGCCCGCGTTGTGACCCGGCCGGCTTCCTTTCCGGCGGGTGAGCGCTGTTTATTGGCGGCCGCCAGGCACGTGACAATGCAAATCGCCCTTCTCGTCGCCGCACGTCGCGGCAAATTACAGGCTGAGGTCGCGCCAGCTTCCCTTGGGATTTTCTTCCTCCCGTGTAAATGTGTCCTAAGATGTGCCGAATCCCAATTATTTGAGAAGAAACATCCCAATGGCCTCCGCGGAACCGGCTTGCACACGCAAATCCGATTTAAACTGCAATCCGGTTGCAGCCACTAGCCAGGTAGCAAGCCCCACTAAAACTCAGCGACGCTTCCTTCCGAGTAGAAATGCCTAGCTTTGCGTCGCCAGGTTGAATGCCGATGCTTGCTTGGGCGGCGGGGACTGAGGCCCACCGAACTGAGTGCGAGGTTTACTTGCAAGTAAATGTTGGACTAGGGACGGATTGTAACGTTTGTGGCTTTCAAGCAGCTTGGGAACTTCAGTTGGGTGGTGGATGGGGCCCGTTTGGGCAAAAAGCAGGGGCTATAGACAAACTAAACTAAATATAGGGCAGCACAGAGTTGGTGTGCCGCGTGATTTTTTTTTCATATAACATAGTGTGCTGTGGCCCAAAAAAGGTTGAGAAACACTGACCTAGGAGACTGGGGTTCAAATCTTGACTTGAACATGAAGTTCACTGGGTGAAATTGGACCAATAACTGCCCCTCAGCCAACCTCACAAGGTTGTTGTGGGGATTAAATGAGGAGAGGGAGAGCCATGTAGGCCACCTTGAGCTCCTTAGAGAAAAGAATCGAGCTATTAATGCATAAACAATAATTAAGCACCCACATGGGGGGGGGGGGTTGGATGCCAAAGATCCCCTGGTCTGGCATTGCAGCTACATACTCCAACATCTACTGCCAAAGCTGACTGATATGCTTTGCACAATGGTGGGGTTGGTCATGTTTGGATTGCAACCTTTTGGTAAATGGCACCAATTAAAGGTCAAAGGTCTGACTAAGTGTAAATCAGTTTCAGTATTTCTGTGGAGGCAGTTGTTGCCTTGGTAGAGGAAATCAATGTAATGTGTCTAAGAGCTTTGAGACACAAAACAGGTGGTCTACTGCTTATAGCTTTAGTTACAGGTAGGTAGCCGTGTTGGTCTAACATAGTTGAAACAAAATAAAAAAATTCCTTCCAGCAGTACCTTAGAGACCAACTAAGTTTGTCACTGGTATGAGCTTTCATGTGCATGCACACATCTTCAGATACTTCAGATCTGAAGAAGTGTGCATGCACACAAAAGCTCATACCAATGACAAACTTAGTTGGTCTCTAAGGTACTGCTGGAAGGAATTTTTTATTTTGCTTATACGTAGCTTTGACAGACCCTTTTGGTTTTATTGCAGAAGAGCTTCACTGGGTAGCCCTCCCCTGCGGAAACTGTAATCATCTTTATTCAAGCATGTTTGCAAGCCACCTCAAAGGCACAAATAGTGGGAAAGTGGATACAAACCTGTTAAGCAAGCAAATGATGTTATCCAATCTACCCCTCTCCTTGATGTTTCCAAGCTTCAAGCAATATCCTTTGTGTTACTGTTCTCTATTTCTCCCCTAAATCTGTTGAAAGCTTATGAGAATTCATAAATACTGCTGTATAAAAGAAGCAACGGTGCAGCATAGAGTGAGGTGACTTCCTTAGCCAGGGACAACATTGGCTTCCTTACTCAGGTTACCACTGATGAGCAGGGCCAGAGGCAAAACTGATGAACAGACTGGTTTGAATTTTAAAATTTGCAAACTAGACTAACTATATTCTAGCCAGAGCTTTCTACATTCAAGAGAGCAAGAGACACCACCACATTTCAATAATACATTCCAATGAGCATTCCAATGTGCAGAGAAGGCTTTGATATGGGTGTGTCCTAGGGAGATTCTTGAGGACCATGCAGAGAGACCTGATGGACCACATTCAGCTCCCAGGTTTGAGTTCTTCCACCCTGGTGACAGAATATATACATATGGACCTTGCCAATGCCATTTAACACAATGCAGTAACTGAAAGTGCAGGTGAGCCTAATGGAAGACCCTAAGAATTGTTCTGCAGACCAGGACTTTCAGTTGGTGCTTTCCAGCTGCACTCCCAATACATGCTGAGCTGGAAGTAAGTCTCATTGAACTAAATGGTACTTACTTCTGAGTAGAGATGTGTGAGATTGCATACACGTTCTCTCATTAACGTAAAACCATCTTTTTACTTTTTTTAAAGAGAGAGAGAGAGAGAGAGAGAGCAGCCGATAAGATTAAAAAACTAAAAAACAACCTAAAATGGCTTTGGAAATATGGAGAAATGAGAGTGTTTCGGGAATGAAATGCTACCATGGAAAATGCTTCTGACAGGCAAATTAATCATAATATTCAACAAGCACACTTCACAGGTAAGTTTTCTAAGTATCCTTATAAGAAATAGAATTATATGTTGTGTAATTGTTGACAATGTTGTCACGGCTTACTAAGGAATCAAAAGAAAAATAGACAGGAATGTGTTGTATAAAATGTTGATTTTTCCAAACTGTGCCCCCCCTCCCCACGCCTAAAACTACCCACACTGGATGTGAAAGAGGATAACTGAGACATAAAATGCAAAACAACTGCCAAGCGTGACAAGGAAGGAGAACTGATGTATTTCAGACATCTGAGCCAAAATATTTAAAACAAATTACAAAGAATCCAAAGTGCCTACATTTTGCCCTTCAGTGTGTGTGTGTGTGTGTGTGTGTGTGTGTGTAAATCAGGGGTAGGCAACCTAAGGCCCGTAGGCCAGATGCGGCCCAATCACCTTCTCAATCTGGCACGTGGCACGTGGACAGAATCAGTGTGTTTTTACATGAGTAGAATGTGTCCTTTTATTTAAAATGCATCTCTGGTTTATTTGTGGGGCATAGGAATTCATTCATCCCCCCCAAAAATATATATAGTCTGGCCCACCACATGGTCTGAGGGATGGTGGACTGGCCCACGGCTGGAAAAGGTTGCTGACGCCTGGTGTAAATGATTATGTTTTCAGGGCTAAATTTACAGTCATACCTCTAGTTACGTATGCTTCAGGTTGTGTACGACACGGGATACGTACGCGCTGAACCCGGAAGTAACGGAACGGGTTACTTCTGGGTTTGGTGATTAGCGCATGTGCAGATGTGCCGAATGACATCACACACGTGCACAGAAGCGCCGAATTGCGCAAGGAGCACAGATTCGGCACTTCAGGGTAAATACTGCTCTGGATGCATATGGGGCTCCGAAACAGATCCCATTCATATCCACTGTACCACTGTATAAGGAAAGGTTGGCCCTGTTAATGTGATCAAATGGCATTGATGATGATCGAATGACGCACACAGGAAACTAACTGCCTTACATAGAGTTGGTCCATTGGTCCAGCCAGCTAAATACTGTCTCCTCCGATTGACAGCAGCTCTTCAGGGTTTTACAGGGGGTACATTCCCAGCCCCATCTGGAAATGCCATTCAATACAGTTGTCCAACTCAACAATGTTTACAGAAATGCATATATTGGGGAAAGTGTGCATAGAAAACATTGTATTTGTGAAAACACCATACAAAATGCATTATATAAGGGGGGGGTATTTTTGTTTATTGCAGAAAAACTGACAAAAAAGGGTTTATGCCTTGAACAATATATGTGGTGCAGGTGACTTTATCAAAATATAGTACTCCTTTGTCAGAAATTCTAATGAATACAGTAATGACTGGAACCCACATAATTCAGAAACAGGGTTATGGCAAAAATTGATAAATTAATCTGCTATTTTGGTGGTGGGTGGGGAATGTTGGAACATGTCTGGGGGCACACGCAGCCTCCGGGATGAAACAGACCTCTCTGGGTGTCTTCCTGATGAAGCACAGCCCCGGGATGTTCTCCAATCTGCAGTCCTGGTGCGCTGTAGTGACACATGCAAGGACTAATCCCTATTCAGAAGATACACCTACATGTCCTTATCAACGTGTGAGTAGGCTGTGGAACCATATCAAATTGTCTCACCTCTGCATTGCATGTACCTAATGAGATTCACCTCTGGGATCTGTGTATACAGTGCAAAAGTATTCAGCAGAGACAGTGAATGTGCTGTCCTCTATACATTATTGGGCTGCATTTCTCATCATCCCTGCTCATTGGCCCATGCTGGTTGGGCTTGATGAGAGTTGAAGTCCAACAATAAGTGGAGGACACCTCATTGGCTACTCCTGGTCTACGGGGAGAAAAGAAAATAATAGAATAGAATAGATCTTTATTGTCATTGTCCCCTTGCAGAAACAATGAAATTTCTCGATTGCTGTATCAACTCAATTAAGACACTCCACATAAATTAAAATACTAATAAGCACAATACAATACAATACAATACAATGCCGAACAATAAGAAAACAAATAAATAAAATATAATGACTTCAATGTCCAGAATTTCCATTTAAGGCCAAAATTGCTCTGTTCTTGAGACGGCTTGTTCTCGCCTTCATTGTTCTATATCTCCATCCCGATGGCAGGAGCTCAAGGAAACAATGACCAGGATGTGATGAATCTCTTGATATGTCTAGTGCCTTTCTATGGCACCTGATAGTATAGATATGTTCTAAGGTAGAGAGAGAACAACCAATAATACTCTCTGCTGTTTTGTTAATTCTACACAAAATCTTTATACATACGTGCAAAAGCTTAGATGCCAGAGATGAGGGTTAGTCAACATGCACTGTGTTAGAGGAATGGCTACTTAGCAGTAACTTACTCCTTACTCATGCACATATAACACTTAATTTCTGAATAGGGCTCAACACAGAACCAGAATGATATTGGCACTCACGACTTGTGTGTGCATTCTCCCACTCCTTCTCATTTTCCCTTTTATTCTGGAGACCCAAGATGCCTCTCCTTTCATGGCACTCTTCACCACCGCACACATCTGGGGAAAAACTCAGCCATTTCTACCCATTGTCATTCCCACAACCTTTTTCCTCTTTACACTGAGGCACATATTAAAATTATGGAAACAATTCCCCCCAAAAGAGGGTTCACAACTTTGTTGAGGTTCTATGGGGTTTGGAGGCCAGGTGCCAACAAACCAAAACAAAAGACCTTCAATAGGGTCTTCCAGGGTTACTCCCTGCAATTTTCAGCCCAAGGGCTGCACTCTTTATAGAATTGTAGAGATGGAAGGGACCACAAGGTTCATCTGGTCCAACCTCCTGCAATGCAGGAATCTCAACTAAAAACATCCATGACAAATGGCCAACCAATGTCAGCTTAAAAACTTCCAAGGAAGGCGCATCCACCCCTTCCTTCCAGACTACTTTCCAGGGACCATATGCCAGTTGTGGATATGCAGAGCAATTAATGTAATGTTGTATGTGTGTACAGCGGGGTAGTTTCTACACACACTCACACACCCCTCAGTATCCTCCATCAAGCAAGGAAGAGGCAATATCAGCATTCAAAGACACATTCCAGTCAGGCAAAAACACCCAAGCCAGTGAGAGGGTTGTCTTAGAGAAGTGGTATAGCCTGCAGAGAGTCCTTAGGGCCAGACAGAGGGGCTCAGATGGCACCATTTTTGCCCTGAGTTGACGGTACATGGGCTTTTTGCAAGTATTTTAATTTCCACAGTCAACTAGAACAAGGGGGCTTTCAAAGGCAGCTGAAAACAGGCAGTTGCCTTGCTTCCAGGTGGATTTCAGCATCAAGGGCATTTGCATTTGCA
Source organism: Zootoca vivipara (assembly GCF_963506605.1). NCBI lineage: Eukaryota > Metazoa > Chordata > Lepidosauria > Squamata > Lacertidae > Zootoca > Zootoca vivipara. The sequence goes on along the minus strand of NC_083294.1, from coordinate 41,493,458 downwards.
AACCATAATTTCTCCCACATTTGCTATCATTCCCTTTTCTTTCTTTCTTTTTTAAAAAAGTATTTTAGCTTCCAAGTGCAAAACTCAGTCGTTGTCATTGATGAGCTACATAAAGGTGAGAGACATGCCAAATAGTTTATGGGCATTTGGAGACTTCCGTGAAGTGCAAAGACAATCGTCCTGCTCCCAATGTTCTTCTTTGTCATTTATTTGTCCATCCTTATCTGAATAGATAAAATCTTTGTGAGCGGGAGAGCAAATAGGATCACTTCACATCTACTTTAGAATCCCTGGGGGTTTCTCCCTCCCCCATTTAATGCCATCTTAAATTTTGATGCCAGTAGCCAATGATGTGACCTGTGAAACAATTAAATTTTAAAGTGCTCTTTATTTCTGACTTGGAAAAGATCCCAAGCTTTCAAAGTGTATGTTGAGGGCATTTGCCCACATTCTTCCCTCCCTGCCCTTGTCTCCTGCTGAACCCCTCTCCCCCCAGAAATGTTCTTGCATTGTCTAGCTTAGATTGTGCAGCAATATCACCTCTGGAATTACAGTGGTACCTCAGGTTAAGTACTTAATTGGTTCCGGAAGTCCGTACTTAACCTGAAGCGTACTTAACCTGAAGCGAACTTTCCCATTGAAAGTAATGGAAAGTGGATTAATCCGTTCCAGATGATGAAAAACACTCCCTAAAACAGTATTTAGCAGGAATTTTACTGTCTAATGAGACCATTGATCCATAAAATGAAGACAATAATCAATGTACTGTACTATAAAATAAGACAGTATTTTAGATGAAAAAATACAGTGCAGTGGTACCTCGGGTTAAGTACTTAATTGGTTCCAGGGTGCCATTCACACCCTGAAAAGTACTTAATCCAAGCGGCGATAGCGTACGCGAAGCGTCGGTAGGTCACTTCTGTGCATGCGTGAAGTGCGCATATCATTTCTGTGCATGCGTGCGTGGCAGAACCTGGAAGTAAACACTTCCAGGTCTGCGGAGAAAGTACTCAAACTGAAGTGTACTTAAACCGAGGTATGACTGTACAAATATCAGTCACAAAAAATAATTTTTATCAAATATAAGAGAGGTATAGTGGCCCAAAAAACTATTTCTCAGCTCAGATTTTAATCTAAGCTATAGAAACAGCCAAGCTCTTTTTCCAACCCACCCACCTATCCAACTCCAAACTTCCTATCTGTCCCCTACTTCATCTCAGCACCAGGCTGAGGGAAAACAGCTCAATTTTCCTGAGCCAGGCTCCAACCCTAACAAAGGCAGTTCACCCATCAGTAATTGTATGTTAAAAGGTAAAGGTAAAGGGTCAACGGAACCCCTGACCATTAGGTCCAGTCATGACCGACTCTGGGGCTGCGGCACTCATCTTGCTTTATTGGCCGAGGGAGCCGGCGTACAGCTTCCAGGTCATGTGGCCAGCATGACTAAGCCGCTTCTGGTGAACAAGAGCAGCGCACGGAAACGCCGTCTACCTTCCCACCGGAGCAGTACCTATTTATCTACTTGCACTTTGATGTGCTTTCGAACTGCTACCCTGTTCCCCCCCAAAATAAGACATACTCATAAAAAAGCTGTAGCAGGATTTCAAAGCATTTGCACAATATAAGCCATACCCTGAAAATAAGACATAGTGATAGGCGCAGTTCTGGAGGGCGCCAAGGAAGAGGCAAGGCTGGACACATAATAAAAAAATAAGACATCCCCTGAATATAGGTCATAGTGTGTCTTCTTGAGAAAAAATAAATATAAGGCAGTGTCTTATTTTCGGGAAAACACAGTAGGTTGGCAGGAGCAGGGACCAAACCACAGGAGCTCACCCAATTGCGGGGATTTGAACCGCCAACCTTCTGATCAGCAAGCCCTAGGCTCAGTGGTTTAACCCACAGAGCCACCTGCATCCCAATTGTATTTTAGGCATAGGTAAAGGGACCCCTGACCATTAGGTCCAGTCGTGACTGACTCTGGGGTTGCAGCGCTCATCTCACATTATTGGCTGAGGGAGCCGGTGAACAGCTTCCAGGTCATGTGGCCAGCATGACAGTGCCGCTTCTGGCGAACCAGAGTAGCACACGGAAATGCCGTTTACCTTCCCGCTATAGCAGTTCCTATTTATCTACTTGCACTTTTACATGCTTTCAAACTGCTAGGTTGGCAGGACTGGGACCAAGCAACGGGAGCTCACCCCGTCACAGGGATTCGAACTGCCGACCTTCTGATTGGCAAGCCCTAGGCTCTGTGGTTTAACCCACAGTGCCACCTGTGTCTCCGATGGTAATTGTATGTTACCTGAGCTCAAAAACTGTTTATTTGGTCATGTAGCCCATATCATACCCTCCAAGTGTCCTATTTTCCAAGAACAGTCCCAGAATTACAAAAGCCATTCCAGCTTTGGATTTGATCCCAGAATGTCCCTATTTCCCCTGTCAGTGCCACCACCATGTTCAGAAAGAATGGATGAAATAGTGCTTGTCCTAAGCAGTGGTGGCGGCAAGGGAGCATCCCATTGTCTCTCCATGGCCTTTCCATGGATGCTGCTGGCATCTTCCCTTGGGCAGCCCATAATGTCTGCTGGAGAAGGGGTGAGGAGGAGGAGAGTTTACAGCTCAGAGGGGCAGGCAGAGGTCAATGGCACCCTGGGAGGAAGGAAGGGGAGAGCAAAGTGGAGTGAAAGGAGTTGTTGTTTGGGGGGGGGAACCTTGTGCTTCCACATCTAATCTTGCCCCTTTCTAAAAATTTATTTATTGGTATGTGTGTTTCTTTTTTTGTAAATCTAAAATTTTGTAAATTTTGAATTATGTCTAAAAATTATGGGGAAAACATTTAACACTTGGTGAGATGTTTTCCCACTGAGCTGTCTCCTGTCAAAACTATCACAGTTTGAATCTGAGCTTAAATTTCCAATAGTTTGTACACTGTTCATCCAATATATGTTACAGGGTGCACATGAAGAAAACTATGTTACAGGGTGCACATGAAGAAACATCATTAAGCATATAAACAAATTCATATCACATGTGTTTTGCACATAAGCTGGAGGGAAATATACTAGCCCTTAAAATCAAGCTGGAACATTGAAGGGGGGGAATTCAATTGGCAGTCCAGATCCAGGTCAGGTTGGCCCAGCCCCCCAAAGCCCCCTGCCTGCTACTCACCAAGGAGAATTTGTGAGTCACCAACGGTGTATGGGTTAATGGTTAATGCTCATTAGATTTCAACTCTTTAAACATTTGTCAGGGTTTCCATATTAGCACCATGCAAATGTTTCTTTACAAGCAAATTTATATGATGTTGGGGGTGGGATGAAATGTGGAAAACCACTTTGCCAGTCTTTCTGGCCAATGAAGGAGGCATTGCAGTAATCACAATGTACGGGTGACTTATGCATTTGGATGCATTTCCCAATAAAAATACAATGAATCACTAAAGTGAGGCTCCTGGGGCTCAAGGGTACATAAAAGGGGAAAGCTACTTGACAAATGAGATTGCCCTTGTATCCAAAATGAGGAGACATAAATTAGCGCTGCGTCATACCAAAGCATTGTCTGAATACGATCTCCAGTTGTGGCATCCAGTTCTCATTGGCAGGCACACAATAGTCCATTAGAAAATGTCACCATTTGGGAATGGGTCATGGCTTAAGCTCTCACTTCGTGAATTCAAATGTTGACAAATAATTGTACTTTTTCACTCACTGATTTAGGGCTTTAGGAAGTACAAAGGTCAATGTTCAGATTTAGTTGTGCAATTATCCAAAATTGTTTTGGGACTATAGAGATGATTAAAAACAAGCAGAGCCTGGCTCTGTAATCACTTGACTCCATTTTCAAGACATGCCGTCTCCAAAACACCCCCACCCCCACCAAAAAAAAGTGATGCTGGTAAAGTCACATTTTTTAATCTTGTAAATCAAGGATGGGGAACATCCATCCTTGGTGTCAAGTTCCAGCTTCTTTCATCTGCACCCAGCATGTCTAATAGTCAAGAATAGTAGATGTTGTAGTGCAACAACATCTGGAGGATCACAAGTTCCTCATCTCTGGTATGAATGAACCTGTTTTATGGTACCAATGATTTTGAACTCAAGGTGTTGTTGAATCAGGGCTCTAGGCCATTCATTCTGTTGCACTGTGGTGACTTTTTGATGAGGAAGCTTTTCACCTGCTATCTGCTATACTTCAGTGACACCACCATGGGTGGTCAATGGGTGGTCCATCAGCTGCCAGTTGAGCAGGGACCAAATAATAATAATAATAATAATAATAATAATAATAATAATAATAATATTTATACCCCACCAATCTGGCTGGGTTTCCCCAGCCACTCTGGGCGACTTCCAACAGAAAAATGAAATAAAATAATCTATTAAACATTAAAAAGCCTCCCTAAACAGAGCTGCCTTCAGATGTCTTCTAAAAATCTGGTAGCTGTTTTTCTCTTTGACATCTGATGGGAGGGCGTTCCACAGGGCGGGTGCCACCACCGAGAAGGCCCTCTGCCTGGTTCCCTGCAACTTGGCTTCTCGCAACGAGGGAACCGCCAGAAGGCCCTCGGTACTGGACCTCAGTGTCCGGGCAGAACGATGGGGGTGGAGACGCTCCATCAGGTATACTGGACCGAGGCCATTTAGGGCTTTAAAGGTCAGCACCAACACTTTGAACTGTGCTCGGAAACGTACTGGGAGCCAATGTAGATCTTTCCAGACCGGTGTTTTGTGGTCTCGGCGGCCGCTCCCAGTCACCAGTCTAGCTGCCACATTCTGGATGAGTTGTAGTTTCCGGGTCACCTTCAAAGGTAGCCCCACGTAGAGTGCATTACAGTAGTCCAAGCGGGAGATAACCAGAGAATGCACCACTCTGGCGAGGCAGTCTGCAGGCAGGTAGGGTCTCAGCCTGCGTACCAGATGGAGCTGGTAGACAGTTGCCCTGGACACAGAATTGACCTGCGCCTCCATGGACAGCTGTGAGTCCAGAATGACTCCCAGGCTGCGCACCTGGTCCTTCAGGGGCACAGTTACCCCATTCAGGACCAGGGAGTCCTCCACATCTGCCTACCTCCTGTCCCCCACAAACAGTACTTCTGTCTTCTCAGGATTCAACCTCAATCTGTTAGCCACCATCCATCCTCCAACCTCCTCCAGGCGCTCACACAGGACCTTCACTGCCTTCACTGGTTCTGATTTAAAAGAGAGGTAGAGCTGGGTATCATCCGCATACTGATGAACACCCAGCCCAAACCCCCTGATGATCTCTCCCCGAGTAAATGGTCCAACAGTTTTCTGCCCCATCTTCTAAAGAGGCTGGTTCTGGGTTCCGGTTCCGGTCGCGCTAGAGAGCGGAGGGGAAAAGCGGAGCTCCGTGTCCACGGAGGTTTCAACGCTAAATCCGAAGGTTTTTAAGAGTCGGAGGCAAAAAAGAAAGGGGGGTGAGCGCTCAATACACCCCCCTTTACAACAGCAAAGCACGGGGCTTTGCTGGAAAACGGAACAGCGGCGTGAGAAGGCAGAACTCCGTACCGGCACCCCTCTTTTTAGCGGTGGTGGAGGCGACGGAGAGGAGCCGAACGCAGATCACAAACGCAACCAAGTTGCGACCGAGTTGCCTTTCGACAGAGCGCCCCCAGATCCGCCTAGCAAGCGTCCAGAACTCCCTGATCTAAGAAGAGGAAAAGTAACCGGTTTGGCAACACGGAAAGAACTCTAAGATCAATCGTACTGTAACAAACCGGAGAAGAAAGATCAGGGGATTGTTTGCAACTTCGCGAAAAGAACCTGCTAAGTATAATACTATATGTTACTTTTTTAAAGGGACTAACTAGTGGGAAGCTTGTCACATTGTAGCATTGGGAGAGACCGAACTGAAAGAAAGACTTTAGACTCCCGTCTCCTCCCCTCCCCCCCCACCGGCTCTTTTAAAGATACTTTAAACAGAGAGAACAGAGAGAACAGGATCCTGGAAAGGAGTGGAGGGGGAGGAAGAGACTGAAGTGCCGAAAGCAGTTTACAGCGCGCTTCAAAGAGAGGTGTAAGGACACTTTGCTTTTACAACTTTATGCAAGTGGGAGACCTTAGGAGAAGGGCAAAATGGAGACCTAAATTGTGCTAAGTCACGTAGCTTCACCTCTTCCGCTTTCTTTACGGAAATACAGGAGCAAGGAGAGAGCAATTAAGAGAATAAAGCAAAGTGGCCAAAGGGGAAGCAGAGACAGTTAAACAGCGCCACCCTGTGGACAGAAAGAATGCTTGCAGTCTGTAGTTCACAATTTAAAATATATTGTGCCTATAACTGAGAAAGTGCTGCCTGGTGGACTAAGTGCTGCATAAGACGCTAAGGGGGAATAATGTCTTGCTGAAACTGCGCCATGGGGGATTCCCAAAATTGAAAGGAGCAAATCAGGACGTGTTTTTTTAAGTGCGGAAAAGGTTTCTTTCTCTTTATGAAACAGTATATTGGACTTTGTAAATCATTTCAGGACAAGATAATGACGTCAACAAGGAGTACGAAAGCAGGTGCATCAGGAAATCAAAATAAAAGACAATCGATTTCGGCGGAAAATGATGCATTAGCTGATATAAAGGAGTTGATTACTGAAATGAATAAATCAATAAATGAGAAACTAGACTCAATGGAAGTTGAAATCAAACAAAATTCCAAAATGATTTCAGAAATGTCGGGTCAGATAAAAGAACTGAGTGGCAAGAACAAGGAATTAGATAAAGCAGTGAAAGAAGTGAACTTGAAGGTAAATAAACAGGGCGATTCGATAAAGAAGATAACTACAGAAAATAAAGAAATACAAAGAGTACAAGCAGCAGAAACAGAAGAAAGAAGAAAACTGAAGCAACAGCAAGAAGAATTGGCAGACCAGATAGCCATGCTGGAAATGAAACAAAGATCTCTGATTTTGCGCGTGAGGGGCGTGCCAGAGGCCCCAGGCGAGCAAATAGATGAAAAAATAGTAAAGGAGTTAGCAGCGTGGCTAAAGGTCAAAGAAGAGGACCTCTGGCTAGACATAGATAAAATCTTCAGAATAAGGTCGGATAGGAGGAGAGCTGATAAGATGCCAGGCGACTGCTTGATCCACATGAACTCGATGTTGTTGAAGGACAAAATTTTACAGAGGAAAAAACAAGCAAATTTGGTAATAGAAGGGAGAACAGTTTCCATTTTTAAAGAAATTCCAAAGAGACTGAGAATGAAAAGACAGAATTATAAAGTACTAACAGACGCCCTGAGTAAAGGGGGAAGCTGGTATGCTTGGGAATTCCCCGAAGGAGTAACATTCTCATTTAAAGGAAGAAGGAAGACGATAAGGTCGGCAGAAGAAGCCGAAAGTTTTGTCAAGAGAAACAAGAAAGATCTGAGGGGGGAGGAGGAGGAGGAGGAGAACAACGAAGAAGAGGGTCAAATCGAGGGATAACTGAAGGTTTAAATGTAGTGAAGGGTTTTTATAGTGTTGTTTAGTTTATCTTATTTTTCTTAATTTTTTTTTGTATTTTTCTACTTGAAAGCGTGTTTAGATAATTGAATTTAAATTTTAGTTAAACATAAACAATTATTAAGACCTATTTAGATTTGAGGGAGGAAATAGGAGGAACTAAGCAGATAAGGTAGAAGTTTGAGGGAAAATTGATATCTCCTTGGTGTTTAAAATTCTTTGCAAGTTCGTGAAATTTATTTTAGTGATTGGGAAAGTGTTATAATATTAATAAAGGAATGAATCTCAATATTATTACCTGGAATGTGAACGGTTTAAATAATAAATTTAAACGGAATAAGATAGAGCATGTTCTGAAAAAAAGCCAATGGGATGTGATATGCCTACAAGAAGTTCATATTGCAAGAAAACATGAAAGAGTTTTGAAAAATAAAAAATTGGGGGAAGAATTTGTTTCGCTAGACCCAAAAAAGAAAAGAGGGGTAGTAACATATATTAAACAGAAAATAAAAACAGAAAAAATATTTCAGGACAAGGAAGGGAGAGTGGTCGGAACGAGACTCTATCTCCCCAATGGTAATGTCATGGTAATAAATGTCTATGCGCCAAATGGGGGGAAAATAAATTTCTTTAAGGAGTTAAATGACTGGATAGGAGAATTTGCGAATGATGAAGAAATAATCCTAGTAGGAGATTTTAATGGGATAGTGAGACCGGATATAGACAAATCAAGCAACCAGAAAAAGAACAAAGGGAGACTACCAGGTGTGTTTTTCAATATCGTGGATAATTTTGATTTAGTAGATTGTTGGAGACTAAGAAATGAAAGAGAGAGAAGGTACACCTTCTATTCAGAGTCTAAAAAATCAGCGTCGAGAATTGACATCATGTGGGTATCTAAAAATTTACTTTCCAAAGTAGTGAAAACTGAAATAATGACAAAATCTTTGTCAGACCACAACCCGGTGATGTTGAAAATAAAAGATAATTATAAGAAATTTACCAGATGGCGTCTAGATGAGAGTGTTCTAAATGACGAGAATTTTGTAAACAAAATGAAGAAAGAAATAAAAGAATTTTTCCAAATTAATGAAACAGAAGGTATGAGCTTAGAAACAGTCTGGGATGCAGGTAAAGCATTTATAAGAGGTATGTATATACAGCAGAGAAGCAAAATAAAAAAAGAAAGGGAAAAAAATTAAATATAATTAAGGGGAAAATAGAGGAAGGAGAAAAAGAATTAGCTAAAAACCCTAAAAATGAGAAAGCAGCAATTCAAGTTAAAATCTGGCAAAATGAGTTATCAGCATTAATGGGTTATGAGTTAGAAAAGAAAATTAAATGGGCAAAACAGAGAACATTTGAAGCCGGGGGGAAAATTGGGAAATTATTGGCATGGAGGTTAAGGAAACAACAAAACGGGCAAACAATTACAAATATTAGAAACGGGGGAGAAAATTGGATTAAAAGAGAAGACATACAAAAATGCTTTGTGAAATATTACAAGAAATTATATACAGGGAGGAAGGTAGAGGAGGCGAAAATAGAAGAATATTTAAAAAATTGTAAAGTACCACAAATAAGTGAAGAAGAAAAGAGAATCTTAAATAATCCAATAACAATACAAGAGATTCATGAAAATATAGGTAAACTCAAAATAGGAAAATCACCGGGACCTGATGGTCTTTCAAATTTACATTATAAAGTATTCAGATCAGAATTAGAAGGGATGTATCAAAAATTAGTAAATAAAACATTGGAGGATGGCGTCACCCCCAAAACCTGGCAAGAGGCGTTTATAACGTTAATACCTAAAGGAGATAAAAGTAATGATCAGGTGGAAAATTTCAGGCCCATCTCTCTACTGAATTCAGATTATAAAATCTTCGCCGGAATTTTAGCAAATCGCTTGAAAGGGATTCTTAGTAGAATTATAGGAGCAGACCAGCAGGGTTTCCTACCAAAAAGGAAGATGAGCAGAAATGTGAGAATTGTATTAGATCTTATAGAGTTTCTGGATTGGAACCCTGGGAAAAAAGTAGCGTTTATATTCCTGGACGCAGAGAAAGCTTTTGATCATGTAAATTGGAACTATATGAAAAAAATGATGGTGAAAGTAGGAATAGAGGGGAAATTCTTCCAGGGTATAAACGCAATATATAAAAGGCAAGTAGCGAAATTAATTATCAACGGGGAATTATCAGATGAATTCGAAGTGTCAAGGGGGACACGCCAGGGGTGTCCACTGTCTCCTCTCCTGTTTGTGCTAACAATAGAATGCCTGTTGAAAATAATAAAGGAGGATGAGAACATTAAAGGGATCAAAGTGAAAAACAATGTGTTTAAAATTAAAGCATTCGCTGATGATGTAGTAATAATGGTAGAAGATCCAAAGGATTCAATAAAAAATCTTGAATTGGCGCTACAAAAATATGGAGAGGTGGCAGGATTAAGGATAAATTGGAAAAAAACTAAAATATTGGTCAAAAATATAAGAGGACAAGATGAAGAGGAGATAAAAGCAATAACAGAGTGGGAAATCGTGAAGAAAGTAAAGTATCTAGGAATTGAAATAACAACAAATAATATTAATTTATTCGAAAATAATTATGCAAAAATTTGGAAATCCATTAAAAAAGATTTAGAAAGATGGGGAAATTTGAAATTATCATTCTCAGCCAAAATTGCGGCAATCAAAATGTCAGTCTTACCCAAAATGTTATTTCTTTTTCAAATGCTTCCTATTATAGATAAAAAAGAGGTTTTTGAGAATTGGAGAAGGGATTTAAGTAAATTTATATGGGAGGGGAAAAAAGCTAGGATTCAATTTAGGCTACTTACTGACATTGAGGAAAGAGGGGGGTGGGGAGTCCCAGACTTAAAGATCTATTATGCCGCGGCAGGCTTGTGCTGGGTCAAGGATTGGATAAAATTGGAAGATAAAGAAATTTTGGATTTGGAAGGGTTTAGAAATTTAGCAGGCTGGCACACATATTTATTAAACGAAAAGAGAGGAAACCCCAAAGAATTCTCAGATCACGTTTTCAAAAAAGCATTATTAAAGATCTGGATGGATTATAAACACCTGTTGGAATCGAAAACGCCTTGGTGGACATCACCTTTAGAGATGACGGCCGTATGTAGTAGAATTTATGACAAAAGATGGCTAACCTATCAAGAATTATTGATTAAGGAAAATGGGAAATTAATATTGAAACCGTACTATGAGATTAAGGATAAGTGTTCGAGTTGGCTGCAATACCATCAGATGCAGAGTCTTTTAAACAAGCACAGGGAAATTGGTTTTATAGATAACAAATCTAAATTACAGGAGATCTTGTTAGATAATGAAAGTAAACTATTAGCAAAATTATACAGCCACTTGTTAGAGTGGGAATTGAAAGATGAAGAAGTCAAATGTACAATGATAAGGTGGGCACAAGATTTAGGAAGACCGATATTCAGAAAGCAATGGGATAATTTGTGGAGGGAAGGCATGAAATTTACAGCTTGTTCAAATATAAAAGAGAACATGATGAAGATAATATACAGGTGGCATCTCACACCGGAAAAGATAGCAAAAATTTATAAAACTAACTCGAAAGAATGTTGGAAATGCAAAAAGAAATTAGGAAATTATTACCATTGCTGGTGGCTGTGTGATAAAATACATGAATTCTGGAACAATGTGTATGAAAAATTAAAAAAGATGCTTAAGTTTACATTTGAGAAAAAACCAGAGATAATGTTATTGAGTATGGTGCCAGATAATTTCCCTAACGATAGGAAAAATATATTATTATATGCATGTGCTGCAGCTCGCCTTCTTATAGCAAAGAACTGGAAAGGAGAGAAAGTACCAACAATTGGTGAATGGCAAGTAAAATTAGTGGAATTCATGAACTTAGCAAAGATGACAGCAGCAATTAGAGATATCCCGATACAGAAAAGTAAAGCAGAATGGAAATATGTTGAAGAGTATCTTAAAAAAGAGAAAATAAACACAAGTTTGGTGATATGCTTTGAGTAAAATACATATAGGATGAATAACAAATGGGTAATTAATGGAGGAAATGTTAAATTGGTAGATAATGCGGGGATAGAGATAAAGCAGGACAAGGTAGAACTGATAAAGGGAAGCAATGTTCAAACAATAGGAAATATGTTTTTGTTTTTTTTCCCTTTTTTCTTTTTCTTTTTTAATCTGTATTATATTTCTATGTTTATGTAAGTGTTGTTTTTTACCTGGTATGTATATGTATGTGTGTATGCACACATATTACATATGCACGGGAGTATATATATATGCTATACTCCTTTTTTTCTTCTTTTTCTTCTTCTTTTTTTTTCTTTTTTTTTTTTCTCTTTTTTCTCTTCTACTTCTTTTTCTACCTCATTGATTTATGCTTTACGATTTTGTTATGTAACTTTGATATATAATTTATGATTTATGGTATATGTTTTATGTTCTCGTTTGTAATTATAAAATACGAAATAAAGGTTTGTTTAAAAAAAAAAAAAAAAAAGAGGCTGGTTCTGGCTGGGCTTCTCTATCTGTGCAACTCATCACACAGGTGCAGACTGAGATATGCTAGGGTTGTGTGTATTGTGCCTACTTTCTGGCCTGCTGGCTTTCCTCTGGACCTGATACCATCTTTCTTCAGACCTATTAAGAAACATAGATACGCAGATCATGTTTTTAAATGGAAGACTGCAAGCCACTGGAGGCTTCAGTCCACTTTTAGGAAGACCTCAGTGCTGTAACCCACCCAAGACCTCTGCATTGACCTGTTCCACCCTCTGGCAATAGTTGTAACCTTTTGGCTGGACCCACGCCACCAACAACAACCCACCAAATGCTGAGTAAAGATGGGGAAATACAAAGAAACTTAACAAGGAGGGAGTTCTCCTTTCTCTGAGGGGAAAGGGCCAGAGAAGGTATTGAAAGAAAATAGCTAAAAGGGATGAATACACACACACACACACACACACACACACACACACACACACACACACTGAACTGCAATGGAACAGAAAACTATTACAGATGGAAACTGTTATAACAGGGATAAGTGAATGTTAAAGGTAGTGTGAGGAAGGATTAAAGGAACAGACAACTTAGCCAAATAAGGAAGATATTTAGTGTGAAAGAAGAAGGGGAGAATAAATTAGGAGATGAATAAAAATTACTTTGAGAGGTGTAGGAGGAGAAGCTACCTAAAATAAAATAAAAAGCCTTATTGGCTCACAGCAGGGCTGGGAAACTGGACCCACCCACCTGTCAAAGGTGGCCTGGAGAGTCAAGTAGGCCCTGAGAATAGAAAGTTTGAGAATCCCTATTAAGGCAGAATATACAGTAACCTATTGCACAGAGATCTCTCCCATCCCCAGTTTTAAGTGGCTACTATTTCGGAGGGCTATTAAATACTGCCAACATTTTTTGCCTCCTTTACCATGTGTTGAGAAGTTGGAAAGGGGGGGGGGATATGGGAAACCAGAATAACCCTATCCACAGATGAAGACAAATGCAAGAAGTCCTCACAAATGAAGTGCATTGAAGGGGTTAGGCAGAAGGTGGAGGGGAGAAGATGAAGTGCGGTCTACGGAGGCATGAAAGTGAATTGCTATGCAGCCAGTTCTCCCATTTCTGTTTGATGTGAGTGAGTAATAAAGGTGTTAGAAATTCCTGACCTTTCCTCTTCATAATTCCACTCAACTACTTTGAAAGCTATAAAAATTTGCAGACTTCTCCCAGCCTGGGCTTTTAAACATGAGACAAGTTAATAAATGTGAAAGCCCCCTCAGCTTAGACTCTTTGCACAGATACTTATAAAATCTTACTGCTTTTACAATCTCTCTTTTTTTGCACACACATGCACAGTTTCCACCACTCCAATTTCGTTTATATGCCTAGTTAAACTTGTGGGCTTTGTTAGCTTGGAGGCCAGCTCTTGCACCTCCCAATTGAGCAAGTAACCTTTCTGGTCAAGTCCCTTGCCATCCAGAAAGGGCTGTTACTCAGTGATCTGCTTTGTATGCATGCAGAAGAACCCAAGTCTAATTCCCCAGCATCTCCAAGTAGACTGGGAGAGATCCATCTAAAATCCCAAAGAGCCTCTGCCAATTAGTAGATAATACTGAGCTTGTTGGAGCAATTGTTTGACTATAAGGCAGCTTCCTTCAAACTGGCAACTACCTGTATGCGTTGTAGGAGGGAATAAGTGTGAGTTGGATCATTAACAACATCAGCTCAGCCAAATATACCCCAATCTGGGTAAATCATCACTAGCTGGGGGGCGGGAGTGTCCATTAAGTTATCCCCCTGAACTGCCATACTCACTTACCACCTTGCCTGCTGACTTTTAGCCAACTGACCTTTCTGCTGTTACCCCTGAACATTTGAGATTCAGTAAATTTTATTCCCCACCAAGAGGTAACTGAGGATAGCCCTGACTTCTGTGTCTCAATAATAGCTATTCAGTCTGATTTAAACAGATATTTCCAAGAGACTGATCCAATCTGAAGCCCCTGAACTTGTGGACTGGAGCACAACTCATGGTCAGATTGCACATTTCTCTGCATTTTGCAATTCATTTTCAGTGTGCAAAAAGGTGGGGCAAATTTGTGTTAAGTAAAATTAATTGACACTGAAATGGGAATGCCTGTGTATTGGTGACATGGTAACATGGGGAGATTCCATTGAAGCTGATTTAAGAGCAAGAAGTGGTCTGTGAGTTCCTAAATAGGTTGATAATTAACTTTTGTTGTTTTCTGCTAGCTAACATGTGAGTGTTTAACCTTAGATCACATGGGAGGTGTGACGAATTTGAAACTGTTCTGTTATATTTTTCTTTCGCAACCGACCTATTGAAGGGTTAACCCAGACTCCTGGTTAACTGACAGCAACATTCCATGGGAGGCGTGACCTGCCGAGGGTTTATATAGAAAGGGCAACCGTTATGTTAGTTGAGAGGGATTTGGTGTGGGAGTTGGGAGGTTGGGAGGTTGTGAGGAGGGTGGATTAGAGTAGATGTGGTATTTGTTAGGTTATCTGATATTTGCTTATTAGGAACAATACCAATGAAACTAAGTTTGTATTAATAAAACCCGAAAGCAACCATCAAGAAATAATACAATAAATGCGCATAGTTGAAGTGTCATACAAACTATCGTCTGTGATATTTTTTCCAGCAAAGGTATCCTGAAACTCATTTGGCGGGAATACTCTTTTTAAAGACAAAACAGCCTTCAGGACTAGAAGGATTAAGTTGTGTCTGAGAGTGCACCAGGAGGAGGAGACAGGAACGAGACAGGTTTTGGGTTCTGACAAAGTTACCTCAGGAAGGAGGAAAGCTTTTCAGTAGGGGAGTTTCTAGTGGAGGGAACCCCTTATCTGTGTACACAAGGAACTGTCTCACTTATAGCCCTGGGTTCATTAAGGTACCTGACCATGTACGTGCTGGAAATACTACTCTCAAATTATTCTCAAACCCCAAGAGTTATAGGGGTGTGTTGTAAGACTAAAGGGAAGCGTGAGAGGTTTTTATTTTACCTCATAAACACCTGTTAGTACTTCTTTTAATTTGAGAGGTTTGAAGAAGTAAAGACGAAAGGCAGAGGCCGAGAGTCGCAGGAGGCTATTGAATTGCAAATAACCATTCAAAGTATACTGTAGTTGTCTTTAGTTTCTTTGTTCCTAGGCTCTGTGCAGTAAAGATGTGAAAATGGCTCTCAAGGAGCGCACAGCTTTGGGGCTGTAATGCAGGCAAATTGGAGAGAGCTATGTTTCTCAGCTCTGGTTATAACTTATTTTATTTCTAAGAAGATGCTGAGCCTATACTTGGATAAGCATATGTTTTGTGGAATTGTTTGGATGTATCTTTGATATTGTTGTTATGTTTTGAAGAAAGTTCTGCAAGTAAAGATTTGAATAATATCTAGTGAGTCTGGAAAATACTTCATTTCCAAAAGGAGTCAGTTTTCATGCATCCAGTTGTTTCAAACAGCACAATATTAATATCTGCAATAATTTGTGCACTCTTTACCCCTGGAGTTCCTTGCTCTCATCAGTAATGTCTAAACAGTATGTAACCACTATCAAGGCTGAGCTGCAGGCAACTGTCAGGTGTGAGTCAGGAATTAAACCAGAGCAGTCTCGAGCAGGTTGCGCGCCCTGGCGCTGAGGGGCAGAGATCGCTCCGGCGCCCCCGCCCTCGCAGGGCGCAGCATGGCTTCCGCGCGGCTTTGCTGTGCAGCGCCCTGCCTACCGGCCCAGCGTCCTAGCACCCCGCGCCTCCGGGACTCTACCTAGAGCCGGCCCTGAATTAAACCTGGGTTTCAGAGTAAAGAAATATACCCGAGCTGAGAAGATTTCATTGCTCAGGTGACATTTCATGTGTTCAGACAGGAAATCTGTTCAGGAAGGCCCAATGTCATTGGCCAGTCATGGTGTACAGGGCAAATCTGGCAATACTCCAGTTATGGGAAGGTATTCCAAGCTGCAATTGTGATAGTTCACAGGAAAGAGCAGTTGCACAAACAAGCAAACATTCCTCAGCAGTTTCCAAGCAGGGCACCAAAGAACTGCTTCTAAATAATGGTAGATGGAGGTACCAGTGACGTTTCCTAAAACAAAAAATGCAAATATGACTCTGAATGCCAGTTGCTGAAGATCACAGGTGGGAGAGTGCATGTCCTGCTTATGGTTAGGCACTGTGAAAACAGAATGCTGAACTAGAAAATAGACCTTTGGTCTGATCTTGTGATGAAGTTGGAGGTGCCAGCTCAGGCCAAATATGTTAGGAAAATCAAGGAAAGCTTTCTTAAAAAAGGCTGAACATATGCTTATTGGAAGATTGGAGTGGTTTCTGGTGCCCGCTGCAACTAGTGGGGTGAAAGATAAGAAGCCCATGCAATAGCCCATAAAGCCAGAACCAATGACAAGCAGAACCAACTAATTCTAGTTTTGCCCCCATCCTCCCACTGGCTGAATTCTCCAAAGGCAAAGCTGAGACCGAGGAGGAATAAGAAGGTGACAGGAAGTGGATCATCTCCTAGGACAGGCAGGTTGCTGAAACGGTGCTCCATTTGCCCTAATGAAGTAGCCTCCAGCATCTTTGCAACAAGCCTCAAGGACAGGGATAAGGAATGTGTAGCTCTTCAGATGCCACATCACCCCCATCATTCATGGTTACTGGGCCATGCTGGGAGTTGGCATTCAACACCATCTGGAGAACCACAGGCTAGCCATCCCTGCTGTAAGGTAGGTCAGTGTTATGAACCCTTTCCCAATATGGTATATATAGGATAGCTAAGGCTGAGAAAGACTGGCTTGCTTAAGGCTTCCTAGTAGAGGAAGATTTGAATCTGGGACCTCCTTATTAATAGCTCAGCCTCTTTATTATTTATTTATTTCATAAAATGTATACACCATTTTATTTTATTTTTAGAAAACTTCCTAGATGTTTACAAAAATAAGGTAAAACAAGGAGAATTACAACAGCATTTTAAAACATAAAAGCTAAAATGCTAAAACAGATATAAAATTGCCTCAGCTTCCCAAGTATCTGGGTTAAGCAAGAAAGTTTTTAGAAGGCACCAAAAGGAGTACAGTGAAAGCACTGACTTCATGTCAATAGGCAGGGAGTTCCAAAGTGCAGGTGCTGCCACACCAAATGCCTGAATTCTTGCAAATGCACGATAGGTAATATGGGGCACCTGTACTAGTGCCAGTTCCACCAACTGAAGTGGACACATGCAGGGTAAGACAATCTCATAGGTAAATGCCTCAAGCTGTTAAAAATATTTGCACCAAATGTTTGTGAAATGCCAAAGGTAGGAAGAGTTTTGATAAGTGCAGAGGTAGGTACTCTGTCCACAGCTTAATTTTTACACTTGCGGGTCAAAAAGTGATCCCCACTCTTGATCTTTAGCAAAGTCTGGTATCGCCACACACCCACCCTTGATTTTTCCTTAAAGTGCATGGATTCTCACCAATATCCACTCTTGAAAACATTTTGTGACTACCATGTGCATCAAACTAGGCAATGTATCGCTATCTTGGTTTTTATGACTCATAATCATTGTCATTAAATTAAAAGCTTACAAAGCTACAGTACAAGTTTAAGGTATTAATTCATGGAACAGAGCTCAGAAAAAGCCTGAGGCCTCTGATATACCCGCCCCCCCCAGTTGTACAGAATCCTACGCTGTAATGAACAATGCATTATAAAACTAGATCTTCCTTGAGTATCATGAGAAGTAAATAATAAAAAGATCTGAATTCTCACCCACTCTCTAGCAAATTACATTTAGATGGCTGAAGCCTTTTCTCATTAGAATTTGGCACAATCAATCCTTTTATGTGCTTGGCATACAAATTAAGAATCGTGCTGTCAGAAAGCATGTGGGCCCAAACACATCAGGATCTATGGTCTCTTTTTATTGGGGCAGGATAGCACATTTGTAGATCAGTAATGAAATAATATGTGAATTTGAAAATTGACAGCAGCAACAAAAACATTCCAAATGCTATGATCCACCCCCCCCCCCATTTTCAAAATTTGGAATTTGACTTTGAGGAACAATTGTAGATCTAATAGGCTGTCTCCAACTAAGTTTTATGCAGAGTACAGTCATTAAAATTGATGAACTTATGTTAGTTATGGTCATGAATTTCAATGGGTTTACTCTGAGCAAGACTACCATTGTCTACAACCCTAACCCTTCTTGATGACCTTTTAAGATAGTATACACAGGGTCATTTTGAGCCTATCCAGTGCCGTGGTTCAAAGATCCCTCCGGCGGGCGCCCCCCCCCATTTCCCAGAGTTGGGATCTCACTGGGAACACATTAAAAAAACTGTACATACATGTCTGCCCTATTAGGTTCTATTTAGGATAGATGGATCTTCTTGGAGTAAAATATAACGTAATAAACAATACTTTCAAACTACCACATCAGTTACTTGGGGCGTTTCTTTAACAAGTTATTCAACTGAAAGGTATCTGAAAACCTAGTCGGGCTTTCCTTGCAAAAATGTGTTCCAAAGCTGAGCAGTCTATTTTGCATGATACAATCAATGCTTCAAAAGAATCCTCATTTAGTATTTCATTTCATGGACATTAATGAACGGGAAGTGAGTTCCACAGTTTTAGCGATGTGCTGTGTGAAGAAGGCACTTATCTCTGTCTTGAATCCCCCAATATTCAGCTTCACGGGATGTGTGCGAGTTGGAGTGTTAGGTGAGAAAGGAAGGAAAAAGTGATTATGTCACTTTCCCCGTGCCTTTTCCCCAAACCAAAAGAGCCCCAAACCTTTCCCCGCAGCGGAGTGGCTCCTCCGGCCCCTTTCCTCCCACCCACTACTATTATTGCCTGCACTCTGCACCCCCTCAAGAGGCGCGCGCCCCTTGGCCGAAGACATGGGCTCCTTCCCCCCCATCTTTGCAGACGCACCTCCCCGCTTCCTCCAAACCTTCCCCCTCGCCCCTGAATACCCAACCACTTCCTCCACCATCACTCCTCCGATGCCACATGTGGTACTCGCGGGGGTGGAGCAGCCTCACAGAGCAGGCAGCCGCAGACCCCTTTGCACCCGCAGCAGCCCCTGGGCTTGCCTCCCGCTCCCCACCCTCTGGAGGCGGCAGCATCGGCAGTCGCCACTGCCACCTCCTCCATCCCGAGCCCGGTAGCTCTTGGGGCCCCAACCTTGTGGCTAGATCGCCACCGCGGAGCCAGTGGGGAGAGCTCCGGACTTCGGGGAAGCACCCGGAGCCTTCCCGCCGCAGGGATGACCCTGGTGCTGGAGGCACGCAGCGCAGGCACCGAACCCCTGCTCCTCCTCGATTACCTCCCCACACTCTCCCCGGACTCTCTGGCGTCCCCCCGACCTTGGCGCCCTGGTTCCCCGCGCAACTACCCTCAGTGGTAAAGACATCCCTGAGTATACATATCCACTTGGCATTCCTAGAATCCACTATTTTACTCTCTCTCCTTGTTTTTCTTATTCTTTTCACACAGCACATGCTTAGACAATAGAACTCACTTCTGCAGGAAGCAGTGATGGCCACCAACTTGGATGGCTTTAAAAGAGGATTGGACAAATTACCAGAGAAGGCTATCAATAGCTGCTAGTCATATTTGCTATGCTCTGCTTCTGTGACTGGAGGCAGTACTGCTTCTGAACAACAGTTGCTGGTAACTACAGGAAGCGGCAGGGCTCTTGTGCTCAAGTCCTCCTTGTGGGTTTCCCACAGGTATCTGGGTGGCTACTGCAGGAACAGGATGCTTAAATAGATGTTCCAGCGGCCCTTCTTATTTTATTATGCTATTATTCTGCCTAACAAGTAGAACTGCTCTTACTTTGTTGAAAATAGGGGGGTTTTCCCACCAGAATTCTTTCTTTCTTCACTTCCTTTTAAACTTATTATGGACAAAAACTTGTGCGCAATCCTCAGACTATAGATTTCCTTCCTACCATTTGGTGTTAGGGTATTTCCTTGCTGCAGGCTATTATTAAAGCAGTGTTTCTCAACCAGTGTGCCTCCAGATGTTTTGGGATTACAACTCCCATCATCCCTAGCTAGCAAGACCAGTGGTCAGGAATGATGGGAGTTGTAGTCCCAAAACATCTGGAGGCACACTGGTTGAGAAACACTGTATTAAAGAGTCTCAGTTTTATGGCAAATTAATGGGGCAATCTGTTCTTAACAAAGAGAAAAGTGAAGGAATCTGTTCCTATCTCATGGGGTGGCAGCTCATTGCTTCAGACAAATTTTGGGGTTCTGCTGAGTCAGCCAACTGGCTTGTTATGCATAAGGTGCTCTTTAAATTTTTAATATAATTTTTGTTATGACTTTGAAGTTCTGAGAGGTTCTGGGAGCCGTTTGGCCAGATATGTCAAACCATAACCCATTAACAGCATTCTGCATTTTCAGCAAGTAGGAATTTGTCAGTTTAGCTTTTTCTCTTAACGGTTCCATCAAATTAACTAGAAGTACAAGATGCAAAGTGACATCTGAACAGTACGTGGATGGGGAAACCTTGCTTGCACTCAAATGATGTGCATAAATTTTCACGAAGGGAAGACACATTTTGATGAACGGAAAATACGCACAATGCTGAAGGGAAGTACCTGGCTTATGTAAGCTCTATGGGAGAAATAATAAAAGAGTCGCCAACACACTGAAGCAGGCTATGCCATGCTTCTTAGCTTCCCATGGGCAACTGGTTGACCAGTGTGGGAACAGAACACTGAGCTTGAAGGACCCTTGGCCTGATCCAGCAGCAGGGTTCTTCTTGTATATAGGTAGGTACTAGTAGTCATCTTCACTGAGGATCAGGCCTGATTAGAGGTGAATATGAACTTGCCCAATTCACACTTCACACTTGTGAAACAAATTCACAAGTACTTCACATTATTGGACTAGTCTTATAAGTGATCTCAACCAATGAAGGATCCAGCTGTGGTCAATCTGATGTAGGGATAGGGGAGGAATTCATTGGGCAAGCCTACCTGATGCATACACCCTGGACTGATGTGTGGCTCAGAACGCATCCCACCAGAAAACTGCACTCTACTGAATCCGTGATCGGAGGCTGGTACATAAGGGCAAATTGGGTGCTGCCACACCAAACACATTCTGTCCTCAACCAGTCCCTGCTACCTTCTTTTCTTCTGTCTAGGACAAGAGGTGGCTCTGCCTGACAGCTTCTTCCTCAGTCCTAATGTTGCCCTTGTAGAACTTAACAGGGAGAAGGATCGAATCAGAACTAGAATGAGTCCATTCTGGTTCACTTTATTCTTTGTCTCCCTGCATTCCACCCTTCCAATCTCAATGGGCACTAGCTGTCACTAGCAGACTTCATTTAACAGTTAAGTGCTGCTTGGGGCAGCTAGGAAGCGGGGCTACTGATGTGCTTTAAAATGTATTTCCTGTGTCCCTTGAATAGTCAATAATGGCTTAGAATGCCTAGCAATGCTCTATACAGCTAAGGCAGCAGCCAACTTTCTCAATATATGGTAGGCATATTAGAACCATCACCCCATTTGTGGCTCCAGTTTTGAAAATGGGTACTTTCAGCCACACTTTCTAGCTGCTCTAAGCTGCTTTTAAACCTTTATGGGGAAAGGTTTTTAAATGCACAAGCTGTTATCTGTTAAAAAGAAAGAAAGGTGAGTGATAACTTAAAAGGCAGTCCTTGGACCACTTCATAATCTCAGGGAAGGAGGAGTTTCAGGGTTTTATGCAGATTTCCTTTTGAACAACCCCTCCCTCCCAAAATAGGACGAGAGTTGAATAAACTGGAAATGACCAGATCCTTCCACCTGTAGTCTGATGCCACAGAACAATACAGATTTGGATACATGATATTCCTCAGAACAAATGAGTTCAGTTCAGAATGGGGACAACATGAGGCCATTGCTTCCTGGATTAGTCAGAGTGGTGATTTAGGCAATCAGGAATCATACAGAGAATTAGCTGACAACACAGGACTTTGTAGCTCATTGTATTTGCCTATGGTGATGTTGCTGAGGGCAAATGAAGCTTAGCTGAGAGTGAGAACAACTTAAGAAAAAAATGTTTTCATATTGAGTGTCAAAAAATAATAATCATTCAGCAATGATGAACAGGTCCTATTTTGCATGCTGATAGACAAAGCAGAAAGAGAAATTTTTAATACCAATATTCAGTGGAGAAAGCTCTCTGGTTGCGGTAACAGGAAAGGCAAAGTAATTTCTGATTTCTGATGAGGTTTGCATTGAGGTGAAAGGCAACCTTCCTAATATTGATTTCAGCAAATTGCAAAAACCCATTACATACGCTGAATGGTGCCAAACGGTCTGCATTTACATTAAACAAATATTTGGGGACAGACAAACATCAGAAACCACAAATGTGTGTGACAATCTCCTAACAGATTGCTAATGTGTATTAAAAGTCTGGAACAATTACTTTGGATTTCAAGCCCACAGCTTGCAAAAATCACAGAAGATTGAGTGCCCCATGCTATCTCTATCCTTTTGTGGGTTTTTGGCTATTCCTGTCACATAGTGGTGGTCAATTCCAAGCGCTTCAGTTGCTAGCAACCTCAAGGAAATACAAGGTCAAAAGCAAAGGTTAGGAGTAAATCGGTTCTGTTAAAACGGTGATGAGTCATGCCCTGTTTATTCATAAATCACAGAGCCCAGACCAGAAGAGCAATGAGCTACTCTGGCTGCAGAATAATGCACCCCTGAAGGACCACATATAGAAAATCATCTTGGTTGCCTGCATATCTGATATTAATGACAAACATGTGATTATCTGCCAAATAGGGAGGTTTCATCAGGATCAAGCTGGTTTGACTTTTGTGTTCCATTATTTATAGGGCCCAACTACTTTAAAAAACAAAACAAAACAACTGTAGCCACAATATGCATCTCGCTGGCATCACATGAAACAACAGTTTCATACAAAGATGTGCTCTCCTAAGCTCACATTCCCAGCATGTTCGTACTCCTGTCCCAGAGACGTCTATACTGGCTTGATCGTATCCACAGAATGGAAAATTACAGGATCCCCAAGGATGTTCTCCACGGGGGTCTAGTTTCAGGCACCAGACATATTGGCAGCCCAAAACTGCATTACAAAGATGTCTGCAAATGTGACATGAAAGCTGGCAACATTAACACCACTGTGTGGGAATCCAGGTGAATGCAGTGCTTGAAACAGACAGGTCATGTATTTACAGCAATGACCAGAGGAGGAATGACCGCTGGGAGAAGTGCAGAGAGAAGAAACGCTATGGGACATCTGTAGCAGCACAACCAGACATCTTCATCTGCCCCAGCTGCAACAAAAGATGCTTCTTATCACTGGACAACCTTATTGATGGACTGCAACTAATCCATAATCATTCACAATGCTGGCTGGGACTGATAGGAGCTACACCCCAACATCTGTAGCTGTAGTACAACAACATCTGTGGCCACCATGTTGACTACCCTTCTTCTAACATCTATGGTTAAGAATGGAGGGGTGACAATATGCCCAATAAAATATTTGTTTTATTGAAATGGCACCCTTGTCTTGCACTGCCAATTATTGTATGTGAGACTGCAGGGTACATCAAGAGAGATCACAGGAGAAATGATTTTTATAAAATAAACTAGTTTGGACCTCTTATAAGAGTGACAGCTTTCACATTTCACTGACAGCCATTTAAAACTACTTTTGAAAACTGCCTTAGAAAGTTTTTCAGAGGAAATATCATAATCCATTTGACTCATAAATTTGATGGAAACATGTGCCTCTCTCCTCTAAGTGCACATTTTATGTCTTGTCTTTTGTAATGGATCAAAACCAGATGCCAGACTGTTATTACATTTATATATTTGTGTGTCTGGTATGGATTAGTGACAAATAGCACAGATAAATTGTACACAGAAATGTTTGAAAGGGGTTATGTAGCCTTCAAATTTGGGTGTGTGTTTGCATGTGTTTACCAAGGTTGTACACCTAAACGCTTCTCTGCAAATGCCCTTAAGTATCTTTTGTTATGATGTCTGACAGCTGATATATGCGGATAGCAAAGCTATGTTCCATGTGGAAAATACTCCCTCCTAATTATAAAGCTCCTTCAGCTGTACAGAATCTGGAGGAAAATGTTTATTTATGATATTTCTATCTGTTCCTTTCTCCAGCAAGTTCAGGCATAACTCTACCCACTGCCAGGTAGGTTAAACTGAGTGTTATTCTCTTTTGAGCAAGAGCCTCTGAAGTAGATGGTTCATTTTTGGACAAATGGAACAAGGTGAAGTAAAGCAGCACCTGACCAGGATTCAATGGTATTTTGGACAGCTCCATGGAAAGCTCAGGTTGGAGACTCCATAGGAGCAAAGCTCAAATGTTTCAGCAACAGTTTCAATCTATTGATCAGGGAAGGGGAGATTCACATCACATTAAGACAGGGGGCTCTACCAATCCCAAAGCTATGTTTGTTTTGATTTTTTATTTGATATTTATTTATTTATTTTGTTGTTCCATCAAAATTAGTGAGGGTCTTTATATTCATATACAAATATACACCTTTCCTATATTTAGCACACCCAAACACACATCAATCTCAGGACCTTCCCTACAAAAAGGAATAATTAGATATGTGAGCAGGTTTACAATGAGCTCGTTGTCCCGTCCCCGTCCCCCTTCTATGCTTGGACTACTGCAATGTGCTCTCTGTGAGGCTACCTTTGAGATGACCCGGAAACTGCAAGTATTCCAGAATGTGGCAGCTAGACTGGTGACTGGGAGCAGCCGCCAAGACCATATAACACCGGTCCTGAAATACTTACATTGGCTCCCAGTACGTTTCCGAGCACAATTCAAAGTGTTGTTGCTGACTGTTAAAGCCCAAAACGACCTCAGCCCAGTATAGCTGAAGGAGCATCTCCACCCCCATCGTTCAGCCTAGACACTGAGGTCCAGTGCTGAGGGTCTCCTGGCGGTTCCCTCACTGTGAGAAGTGAAGTTACAGAGAACCAGACAGAGGGTAGTGGCGCCCACCCTGTGATCAGATTCTGCTTGCAGTTTTTGCACAGGCATCTGTGAGAATGAGATACTGAACTTGGGCCACTGGCCTGATCCAGGCAGCTTTCTTATGTTACAAAGGAACAACTACCTGACATTTAGAAGACATCTGAAGGCAGTCCTGTTTAGGGAAGTTTTTAATTTGTAACCTTTTAATGAATTTTTAATCTTTGTTGGAAGCCGCCCAGAGTGGCTGGGGAAACCCAGCCAGATGGGCAGGGTACAAATAATAAATTATTATTATTATTATTATTATTATTATTATTATTATTATTATTATTATTATACTTGTCTTTGTCACCCAGCCCTGATCTATCCATAGTGGCAGCACACAAGTTCTCATCCTACAGCCAGATTTTATATATGGTGCCCAGCCCCACTGGCCCAACAAAGTGTTGTAATCTTGTGCCTCTTTCTTGCTGTATGTTTTTGTCCAACTGGAATATAACCTATGTACAAAAGCAAGAGCCATTTTCATTGCTCTGACCACTTTGGCCTCTGCCCCGCCATATGCATGCTGCCCAATGAAAGAATGTAGCATCTCGTATTTAAAAAGGCCAATGCAGAAGGTCCACTGACATGGGAAAGGGCCACCCAAAGAGCGCTTTGCCAATGTCTCTCACAAATCAAATTTGACAAGTGGATGCACCTGCAAAGTATGGAGAAGGAAACACTGCTATCAGTTAGCATTTCTCTACTTCTCAATGTCTGGAAGAAACATATAAATAAGATTTTGAATCCACCTGCATTATTACTCTTTAAAATATATATATACTTTCTATTCTCTGAGTAACCCTCTATTAAAATAAGATTTCATGGCTCCCAGTCCTCTCAAATTGCAGAGCTTCTGCTTCTTATCATGCTATTTGCATGTCAATATTCATCTGAGATATCTAGTCTGACATTATTTTACCAGCGGCACAAATCTAATTTTAGTCCACTGTGCATAATAATGCACACACCTGTATATATATACCTCCGAGTGATGCGTACCAGGTAGAATCAGCCATCACCAGGGCAACAAATCTTAGCAACATCCTTCCTAGCAATTGTGTCTTCAGAAAGAGGGCTTATAGTATAATTTACCTGAGTCAACATGTGTATTTATATCTGCTTCTTGCTCTGAAACGTGTGCATCTCAAATCCAGTGCTGGAAGGTGTCTGGATATGCTGCTACAGATACACCATGGTGTTTCTTCTTCTCCCAGTGGCTATTCCTCCTCTGGTCACTGCTGCGTATACACAACCTGACTGTCTGCCTCCAGATACTGCAACTGTCTGCAATGGATTCCCATAGGGTGGGGTTAACGTTGCCTGCCTTCATGTCATGCTTGCAGACATCTGGCGCCATGGTGCCCGCCACCCCCATGGGTGTCCCTTCACCCTCCCACACACACATGCCGTGTTTGACATTGTTCCCTGATTTGTATTGTTAGCTAGCTTCAGGCTGGGCCCCCTGTCCTGTCCCATCCCGTGCCGTGCCCACCCCACCCCCCCATTCCCGGCAAGGGCTCCCCTTTCCCCCTTCCTTCCTTCAGCTGCTGAAGGGGCTGCTGCTCCTCCTACTGAGCAGGACCAGGCGATCTTTGACCAGGTTTTCATTGCAAGCCTTCTCATTCCTGTGACCGAGCATCCCCTCTGGCTCCTGCTCCTTCTTCACTTAGATCATGAACGTCGGAGACCAGCACCTGGCTAGAGGTCCCTCAGAGGGAATAACTGGCTGCAGTCCCGTCCTGGGCTGGGGTGAAGGGCTGGGGGAGTTGAGTGACAAGCAAGAAGCAGCCTCCCTTCCTGCAGAAAGAGGGTTTTCTGTATCTCGGGTCTCCTGGAATTTAATGTGACGAGAAGGGGAGCGGCCCGTCCAAAGGCGCTTGGCTTCCCCCCTCCCATCCTTCCCTGTCGGGCAGCAGTAGTGCACAGTCATTGAGCTTCCTCTCCTTCTCTTCTTGCCCATGAAGCAGAATCAGCGAGAGTCCTGCCTAGAGTGGCAGCAGGCGAGTGGTGCCACTCTAGGCAGGAGTCTCACTGATTCTGCTTCATGGGCAAGAAGAGAAGGAGAGGATGCTCAGCTGATAGGAGACACGCGGGTGCCTGGAGCTGGCTGCCTCAGCTGCAAGCAGCCAGCAGCAGCGCCTCCCTCAAAGCCTTTCCTCTCTCGGAGCCACAGCAGCAACATGTGCCGGCAGCAGCTGCTCCCAGATACCAGCCGTTTGGCGCCCCTTCCACGCCGCTGGTGGCCAGGCGCCCTGGCGCATTGCGCCACCCAGCCCAGGCCTAGAGACGGCCCTGCTCCCTATAGAGCTTGTCCTTGGAGAGTATGCCATATTCTATTCTGCAGATATGACCAAGCCAACCTGAGACAGTAATGTGGACATCCTTTGAATTTGGGCTTGGGAGAGCACATCTTTATTTTAGACTCTGCCTGCCATGTGATGCCCAAAATCTTCCTGGAACAGCACATATTTACAGCAACATTATTTCTCTCTTTCTAATCTTTTTTGAAGCCAGTGCAAAAAGAGCCACTTTATGTGTCACAAAGCCATTAGTGTCACTCAAAAGAAATAATATTCTTTCTACCATTGTATTCCTGTTTCCATATCAACAAAGGTTTCAGAAATCTCTCTTGGATCACTATAAAAAGGACAGATTGGTTGGCATCTGTCTGTTGGAAGACAATGGATGGATATCCCTTTGGGGATTGGAAGGTTATAGTGCCTGCTGTGGCTATAGAGACCAAAAAGGAAGAGACATGTTTTGTTCAAGCTGGGGCAGATGAAGGTGACCAGTTTTGCTGCTGCAGATGCATCATGGCATTTCTACTCTCTGTGTTCTTCCCAGTGCTCATTCATCCTCTGGTCACTGCTATGGATACATGACATGATTGCAGTGGCATAGTAATAGGGGGCGGGGGGGCGCTGCCCCGGGCAGCAGGCTGGGCGGGGGGAAGCAGGCTGGATGGGGCTGACCACCTCCGACGGCCACCGCCATGGAGGAGAAGCCCTGATGCAAGCGAGACTGCCTCACTCCGCGGCCTGCTCTTTCTGTCTCTTTCTGTCTGTCTCTATCCCTGTCCCTGCCTCAATAGCATTTGCATTCTGAATGCCTTTTACATCATTGGTTGGTGGACTGCCCCTTCTCCATTTTTCTCATTTCCTGCAGCCATGCTCTAACTTATCTTAAATGCTTCTTTTCCTATCTTTTTTGTTCGTGTTTTGAACTTTATTTATTTATTAATTTCCAGGTCCACTTAGCAACCTGGACTTGCCTGATGCAAGTCCTTTGCTCTCTGCTACCCCCTGCTGCCTTTCACTGAAGCACTGGCAGAGAGAGACTAGGAATGCTTTCAGAAGGGTTAGTAAGGCTGGAGCAAAACATGAAAGGAGACTTGTGGGGCTGTTTCCAAAAGCAGCAGCTAGTAGCATCTGGAAGTGTGATCCCTGCTAGCAAAAACAAAAAAGAGCAGAGAAGTCCATAGTCAGGGCCAACCTTTTGCCTGAAGCAAAGGCTGTGATTGCACCGCTCCCATTCTGTGTGCCAGAAGCCAACAGGACTGGAAGCTGGCTCTTACTTCAACAATGGCTATGAAAGGGGGTCTTCTACTGCATCTGAGCATAGCTGGCCACTAGGGGTTCATGAAAAACATGTTCTGATCTCCATCTGAGGAAGCTGCCTCACTCTGTCTAATAGTAGCACCAGCCAAGCTCCTGGTGCAATGATAGAAAGTCATGCATTTTTATTCCACCACCAGGCCCAAACAGAGGGTGGGCCATATGGGCCATTTGGCCCGGGCCTCCAATTCCAAAGGGGGCCTCGGCCAGGCTCACTTGTCTTATCTCAGCCTATTGTACCACAGCTTCCTTTCTTGATTAGCTCCTGAACCCCAGAGACAAAGGCACAAGGCAGACTCATGTAAACAAATCCCAAAATCCCTTGCAGAATCCAAAAAAATTCCAGTCCCCCTCCCGAAATATTCGGTTGTCGAGTCATTCGTAAGTCGAGGTACCACTGTATATAGTTCAGGGTTTTTCGTGATCATGTTCAAGGGATTTGCCAAGGGTGTGGTCCTCATTGTGGAGCACAAACATAAAACAGTTCTTATCTGTCCCATCTGCCCCTACCATCTGCAGCACTCGAGGCTTCTTCCAGTCCTCCTCGTCCCCCACCCTCTTCCTCGCAAGGCCGCTAAGCGCAGAGGACCTAAATAGCACTGTTGTATATCTATATCAGGGGTCCCCAAACTTACCTGGCTTTGGGCCGGATGCCCGCCGCGCTGATTGCGTGGTGGGCCAGAGGGTGGGGGCGCGGGAGCGTGCTGCTGTGTGCGCCCATGCACATGTGTGAACGCTATTTCTGGTACACTCCCGACTTGGAAAGTGCAGGAAATAGTTTGTGCGCATGTGCAGAATCCTCCTCCGATCCGGAAGTACACCGGAAATAACACTTGCGCGTGCGCACAAGCTATTTTCGTCACTTTTCCAGGTCGGAGGTCGGCAGCCGCGCCGCACCGCGGCGGTAAGAGTGGGCGGCGGGGGTCCCCTGGGCCACATAAAAGAGCCTCGGGGGCCGTATGTGGCCCCTGGGTCGTAGTCTGGGGACCCCTGATCTATATTTTCCGTTTTGTTTTTATATGCAGATACGGTTCAAGCCTTGAATTAAAATTATTTGTCAGCATAACTTTTGTAAAAATTATTTATATACTTACTTATTTATAAGACTTCAGTGATCCCCAGGGGAAAAAGGGGGGGCCCACATTATCTACCTGGCCTGGCTCTGCAAGGGCCTGTCCACCACCAGATAGACTAGGGGAAAACCTCTGCTTCAAAGGCATGCTGAAAGAGGAAAGTTTTCAACAGGCACCAAACTGACAATGAAGAAAGTGCCATGGTGAGTCTTGTCATAGTTACTCAATAGCAGGGGCAAACATTTTGGCACATGTGTAGAGACACCCTTGTTTCATATTAACTGTGCATGTTCCAGTTGAAAACAATCTGTAAAGCTCCCTCACCAGTGAGGTAATGTAGGTTGTGTCCTGTGTCTTACCTCCTATCTGCCTATCTGCCTGAAGGTTATATTCTACCTCCACTTTGACAGCATGCCTCTTAATATCAGTTGCTTGGAATAACAAATGGGGATAGTTTGATGGTGTGTGTGTGTGTGTGTGTGTGTGTGTGTGTGTGTGTGTGTGTGAATTTATATCCCACCCATCTGGCTAGGTTTCCCCAGCCGCTCTGGGTGGCTTTAAAGCTATAGGTAAAGGAACCCTTGACCATTAGGTCCAGTTGCGGACAACTCGCTTTACTGGCCGAGGGAGCCGACATACAGCTTCCGGGTCATGTGGCCAGCATGACAAAGCCGCTTCTGGCGAACCAGAGCAGCGCACGGAAATGCCATTTACCTTCCCCCTTGGAGCGGTACCTATTTATCTACTTGCACTTTGACGTGCTTTCGAACTGCTAGGTTGGCAGGAGCTGGGACCGAACAATGGGAGCTCACCCCGTTGCGGGGATTCGAACCGCTGACCTTCTGATCAGCAAGCCCTAGGCTCTGTGGTTTAACCCACAGCGCCACCCACGTCTCATTCTGGGTGGCTTACAACATATAGAAAAACACAACAAAACATCAAACATTAAAAAACAAAATATCATATGCAAGCAACAAACAAACCAATAAATCAATAGAAACAAACAAGCAACAACAATAACAACAACAAAGAGTTTACTTTTATATCCAAATTAAAGTAACCTAACCACCAACCCCAACTAAACATTTAACCAACACCAACCCTACAAAAATGAAACAGATGAACCAAAATTAGAGCCATTTAAAACATTTTAGCCAGTTGCCCTGACCTAAGAGTTGTTCCATCAATGTCCCTCCAGCTTAATATTAATAACGACTGTGCGAATAGGATGCTGGATTAAGTTGAGCCTTTGGCCTGATACAGGAGGGCTCTTCTGGGGTTCATTCGTTTTTCTTTCTCTCTCTCTCTCTTTCTCACATGTTGATGCTAGATGGTAGAATAATGTAAACTGCAGTTGCTCGAAACTCATAGCCAGTGTTAATTTCTCACTCTAGTACACACTGACATAACAAAAGTGTCAACGCATTTGAACTAGCATTTGATATTAATTGGGATTTAACTGTAAACTGTAGTTTTAATTTCATATAAACTAGCATCTGTGCACTTAATTACATAAGCTAATGATCTATCCAAAGTATGTACAAGATGCTATGGTTCAACGAATAAATGATAAGACATTTGGAACAATGTAATATGTGTTTTTTTCTCTATTACTGGAATAAAAAGAGCAACATCTCACTGCAGAAACATAGGAGCTTCTCCAGCACAAGCTATGGTGTAAGCAAGAGATGCAGTCTAAACTAGGGATGCTTCTAAAATTCTTCTCATCTGAAGGGCTGTGGCTCAGTGGAAGAGCTTCTACTTTGCATGCAAAAGGTCCCATGTTAAATTCCTGGCCAGCACCGTCTTAAGCGTCCCTGTCGCCATGGTGCGCCGGATCTCTCCGGCGCCCTTCCGCCCCATTTCCCAGTGTGGTGGGCGGGTGGGCGCGGTGCTGCTGCGCGGCGGGCGGGCGGGCACAGCGTGATCTCTCCGGCGCCCCCCCCCGCCCCATTTCCCAGCGCGGTGGGCAGGTGGGCGCCGCGCGCAGCTGCACAGCGGACCGGCAGACCGGGCGGCCAGCGGGCGGGCGCAACTCGCGGCGCCCTCCTGGCAGGCCGGCGCCATGGTGCCCTGCGCCACCGGGGGTCTATGACGAGCCGGCACTGTTCCTGGCATATTCATGCTGAGTCAGCGGATTAGCCAGTTTAGTTCAGTGTTGTTTACACTGACTAGCTATGGCTTCTCCCCACATTGGTTGATCCTTCGTTGAGCCTTACTCATTAACTCATCCTTCTCATAGTTGAGGTCCATAATTATCCAAATGTTTGGTTTTACGAGCATGTCTAGCTGTCAGGTACATTTAAAGTTAAGCACTTGAGCAAAAAAAAAAGTGTTCTCCCCCTCCCCTATATGTAATTAACACTTGTAATGAAGGTGCAACATAAACACACACAGCACCTCCTCTTTATCAGCTGTGAATTACAGTTGTTGTTGCTGTTGCTGTTGTTGCTGTTGTTGTTGTTGCTACTGCTGCTGTTGTCTTTGCATCTTCCATTGTAGCAAATGAGAGTTGGCAAATAAGTGAAGGGTCAATTTTCTTTGTTGTTTAAGCCTTAGGAAAAGTGCAGGGGAAAGGCAGCCTATTGAAACCCTAATGAGCACTGCACTGAATTAATAACTTTTCCCTCTTCCCCTCTAGAATTAATTCATGGCTTACACTGACATTAGCTCTTCCTCAAAAATCCCATTTGCATTATATAATGCCCTGACATTATCCCACTGGCAACAGATGCTCTTCTTCTCCTGGAAAAAAAATGAAAGGAGTCAATTGTTTTTTAATGTGATTTATATTTTAAAAAAGGATTTGAAAATAGATTTATAAGTCGAACTGAATATTCATATACCACTTTGTTTGAAGAGCAAATATGATTCAGGCATTAAGATGTCATTCAATGTTTAAGACAGAGATGGGAGTCATTTGATGGGACACAGTTCAACAAAACATTTAAGCAGCAGCGATGCCTTGTTGAACATAAAAGTGTGCTTTAAAGCTCATGTGGTTGAATGAGAGGCAATTCCTTGTTGGAAAACCCTATTTTTGGAGTTTATAACTGCATCACTAAAAATGTGAGGTTCCCAAAATGACAGCATTTGAAACCACAGTGAGTTTTGATCTGTGGACTGTCAAGCAAGTATTTGATCCCACAGGGGAAATGTAGGGAGATCAACAACCAAAGAAGCCTCTTTGTACCAATAGGACAGAGTGATCCATTACAAAAGCTTCTGGATCAATCAACTAGAATATCTAGTCAGGTCTGGACCTTGGGCAGCAGCTTGAGGGGAACCGATAGCCAAGACAGAATACAAGCCAGAAATCAGGATTAAAGAACAAGTCAGGACCAAAAGCAAGCCAGGGGACAAAGTCTCAGGAGCAAATTCAGGAACACACCAGAACTCAAGAATGTCATGTTGCTTGAACAAGGCTCAACTAGAACAGGAAGTCCTTTATACTCCTTCCTGCTAAGAAGAAGACAATGGCCAGACAGGGTGAGCATGGTCAGGTATTTTAGTGAAAAGGTTGTCATTTGTAATTCAATGGTTCACCATGTGGGGCAGTCACACACAGATCCAACAATCTCAAGACATTCCTACACTACAGATTGCCTTCAGTTTAATACTCCTGCTGCCCACACCCCATTTTGATGGCCATGGCTAACATTGACCCTTTTCCTTCAACGAGTCAATGAATAAAACAAAGAAAGCTGCCCAATGCTAATTGAGACCTACTAGTCCATCTAGCTTAAAAGTACAGTGGAACCTCGGTTTACACCTACCGGTACCTCTGTTTATGAATGCCTCCGTTTACGAATGCCGCGGACCCGGAAGTGTTTACGTCCGGGTTCCGTGGTGTCGGATGCGCAGATCACTTCTGCGCAGCTTGCGCATGCGCAGAAGCGATCTGCACAGTGCGTGCGTGCACAGAAGCGCTCTAGCGGCGCTTCGTGCACGCAAAGAAGCCTTTGGGGAGTGAATGCCTCCGTTTATGAACGCCTCCGTGGAACGGATTGCGTTCGTTAACCGAGGTTCCACTGTAAAGGTAAAGGGAGCCCTGACCATTAGGTCCTGTTGCGGATGACTCTGGGGTTGCGGCGCTCATCTTGTTTTATTGGCCGAGGGAGCCAGCGTACAGCTTCCAGGTCATGTGGCCAGCATGACAAAGCCGCTTCTGGCGAACCAGAGCAGCACACAGAAACACTGTTTACCTTCCTGGCTGTACGGGTACCTATTTATCTACTTGCACTTTGACGTGCTTTCGAACTGCTAGGTTGGCAGAAGCTGTGACCGAGTAACGGGAGCTCACCCTGTGGCGGGGATTTGAACCACCGACCTTCTGATCAGTTTAACCCAGAGCACCACCCGCGTTGTCTAAACTGAATGGCAGTTACTTTCCAGGATTTTAGACAGGAAGTTTCCCCTCACCCTGCTAGTTGCTGGAAACCACAGGAGGGGAGAGTACTCTTGTGCTCAAGTCCTCCTTTCAGGCTTCCCACAGAGCATTTTTAGAACAGGATGCTGGAACTAGATATTCTATTGGCGTAATCCAGCAGGCTCTTTTATTATTAAATTATTATTTTTTTAATTGCTTTATTGAAATTATAAATTAAAATTTACAAATCAAACAAAACAAATCAAACCAATCAAAACATACTCAAATCAAAATTACACAAGTAATCCCTTTTTGTGTAATCCCAAATTACACAAGTAATCCCTTTACAGTGGTACCTCAGTTTATGAACACAACTGGTTCTGGAAGTCTGTTCATAAACTGAAGCAAATTTTCCCATTGAAAGTAATGGAAAGTGGATTAATCTGTTCCAGACGGTCCGCGGAGTACTTAAACTGAAGCGTTCATAAACTGAAAGTAATGGAAAGTGAATTAATCCATTCCAGATGGGTCCACGGCGTTCGTAAACTGAAAATTCGTAAACTGAGGTGTTCATAAACTGAGGTTCCACTGTACTCATAATTAGATCAAATAAAGTAAAGTAAAACAACTCATATATACAATAAACATATCACACAAATAAACTGATCCTCTCCTTCCATAAACCTCCTCTTGTCTTCATCTTGGTCTCATTGATTTTTAGCTGGTCACTACTTCCCTCAGCATGATAGATTTCCCTGATAGTTCTTCTTGTCTTTGTATTCGTTACACACAGTACAGAGCTTTAAAAATAGATCCAGGATTTTTATGTAGGGCATTGTTGCTTCATGTAATCCCCAAATTTCCAATTTTGCTCAAATTTCTGTTTACTACAGCCTCTGATTGAATTAGTTAATTTCGCTAAATCCATATATCCAAATAATTTCTCTTGCCATTCACTATTTTTTGGTATATCCTGACTTTTCCAATATGTGGCTATCAATATTCTTATGGCTGCAGTTGCGTATAGAAATATTTTTTCGTCTTGTTGTTTGATTCCTTCATCTAACATTCCCAATAGAAAATATTCCAGGTTTTTCTTAACATTATACTTCAATATTTTTTAAATTTCTTCGAAAATTTGGTTCCAATAGGGTTTGATCTTATCGCAATGCCACCACATATGTACAAAGGTTCCTATTTCTTTTTGACACCTCCAGCATAAATTATCTTTTGTCTTGTACATTTTATGGATCTTAACCGGTGTCATGTACCACCTATAGAACGTTTTGATCATGTTTTCCTTAATTCCTTGAGAGGCCATAAACTTCCATTAAATTTCCCATATTTTTTCCCATTGCTCTATTTGGATCGCTTTCCCTAAATCAGATGCCCATTTGATCATCCTATCCTTTGGTAATTCATCTTTAACCTCCCATTCTAATAAAACATTATACATTTTAGAAATAATTTTATTATTGTTTTGGAGCAGGTGTTCTTCTAATAGCGAGGGCTTATCCTTAAATCCTTCTTGCAATTTATCTTGGTTAAATTTACTGTTTATTTGATGGTACTGAATCCAGCCTGTCAATAGATGTTTTATTTCTTCATATTCCTTTATTTTCAGCTTCCCTTCCTTTTCTTCTATTAAATCTTTATATTTTCCCCACTTTCCATCTGAATTTCTCTTTTTCACTGTTAATATTTCTACGGGTGACAGCCATCTGGCTATTTTTGGCTCTAATAATCTTTTTTGTTTCTCCCATATTTTTAATAGTGATTTCTTTATAACATGATTATTGAACTCCTTATTTACTTTGATTTTATCCTCCCCCAGATAGGCATGCCACCCGAATTTGTTTTGGTATCCCTCCAGATCTAGTAGTTTATGATTTTCTTTAAAAATTCATTCTTTTAACCACATAAAGCCCACCGCATCATGGTATAAATTCAAATTTGGCAGTGCCAGTCCTCCCCCTTTTTTTATATCAATCATTAATTTATACTTAATTCTTGCAGGTTTATTATTCCATAGAAATTAAATAATATCTTTTTTCCACTGTTTGAAAATTTCCATTTTAGATCCTAGAATTGGTATCATCTGGAACAAGAATACCATTTTCGGCAAAACATTCATCTTAACACCTGCCACAACTCCAGAGTCGTCTGCGACTGGACCTAACGGTCAGGGGTCCCTTTACCTTTACCCTGTACAAACAAAATACAAGATTAAAGGTTATAGACTGGTCTTGCAGGGAATATACAATCAATCCCTTTTCCCATAGAATTCTGTAAATTGTAGCTTTCTGAGGCAAATATGGGCCTTACAGAATCATAAAACTGCAGTCTTTATCTTGCTGCAGCAACACACCATTGACTCATGTTAAGCTTGTGGTCTACTAAGACCCCTACACCCTTTTCACATGTTCTACTGGCAAGCCAGGTGCCCCCCGCCCATCCTATATTTGTGCAGCCAGTTATTCCATGTTGAAATTCATTAGTTTTGGCCCAGCTCTCCAATCTGCTAAGGTCATATTGAATCCTGAATATGGTTTCTGCAGCATTGGCTAGTCTAGGCTGCATCAAGTGCAAAATATAGTACCACTTTACTCTGCCTTTGTTAGATCACACCTAGAGTACTATGTCCAGTTCAACAAGTATATTGACAGGCTGGAACATGTGAATTATTATTATTATTATTATTATTATTATTATTATTATTATTATTATTTCTTATACCCAGCCTATCTGACGGGGTGCCCCAGTCACTCTGGGTGGCTTCCAACAAAAATAGAAATAAAACAAAGAAAAAGCAAACAATAAAAGTTTTCCAATACAAGGTTGTTTTCAGAGTACGTGCAGAAGTTTAGAGTCTCAGACTAAGGCCAGTTTCCACTTCCTAAAAAAGCTCATCACCCTTGACAAACTACAGGTCCCATGGTCTGATTGAGGACCAGACAGTAAGCATAGGGGTAGAAGGCTGGATTGCTCTGTATTTATCTAGTTTCCAATGTTTAAACACCAAAGCACAGGTGAAACATGGTTAACAGGAAACCCCACTGAATTTCCGGCTTCCTCTTCCAGTCTAGTATCACATCCAAAATGGCTTCAGCTTTCATATTCCTCCAGTCCTCCAGACACTACTCCCAAGAAAGCCCGCAGCATTGATGTATGACTCTACATTATGGCAGTGCAAGCTAATCATAATAACAGCATAATTCAGCAAGAACTCAGTAGACAGCATAAATTTGCATTGCTTATAACCCTGTTTTAATGAGAATAGTTTCATTCTTAATTAAAGATAATTATTTCATTTCTCAAACTTTTGTGGGAAAGGACATTTTACTGTGGGTTTTGGGTAAAAGTTGTAGATTTTCTTAATCACTATTGTTTCAGATGAAATTTTAATTTGCATTTTCTAAGAGGTTCAGAGTCTATTATTAGAGCCATTGAAAGCCATTATGTGCACACCATAAAGTATCTATCCTTATGTGTACATTATCTGTTATCTGTTACTGTTGCATCAAATTATTGGCTTTTACATAATATTTCAAAAGTCATATCAGAAGGTCTTAGACTAGTATTTAAATTTCCAGAGTATTTTTGATCACAATAAGCCCACAATTATCTTTAAAAAATTTTTTGGAAAAGAAAGCTTAGAAAAAGCTGTAAAAAACCCCTTTAAAATAATGAATATTATTAACTCATCTTCCGAAGAAATTTTGTGCATTGTACAAAAGGGATAATACTATGGTGGCTCAAGCCATCTTTCCCCCTTGGGTTTATATTAGATGTGTTCAGACCTAGCTACTTACTGAATTTGTGCTTAAACTATCATTGCACACAGTGCATTGCTACACAGGGTATTTCTACTCGGTGCTGTTTTTCTAGGAAAAGAGGTGCCAGAACTCATCATGAATGCCTCCATTGTGTAATGGAGTAATAAAAGAAATCAGAGCTAGAGGGTTTTTAATGAATTGGTTCAACATCAGAAACAAGGCCACGCCATTCAAAACCTAGAACTCTGTAGAGAAATTTGGGTGAGGATCTCAGAAGAATTGTTGCCGTTTGTTTTCTTCTTCTTGTGTTTCTGTGCAGCCCTGTGATATATAGCCAGTTATGTTTCCAACTTGGCAAACTAAAACATTGAATTTTGCTAAACTCACAAATGACCCTCTCATTTAGGTCAAAGAGGAAGGAAGGCAAGTGTGTGGGGTGGGTGGGTAGCATTTGTTATTTGCAGACCAGGAAGTATGTGGTATATCCTCCAACAATATACCACCTCAAGCTCAACAAAGCTGCAACAACAAATAAGGGACACCTTGGTGCCTTTCAAATAAAAATTGATATGGAATGGATCTTGCCTGGCCTCAGGGAAACATACAGTAACATTTATTTAGTTTGAAATGGATTCCCTCACCGAAAGTTCTGCACCTTAAGGGTATAAGAAGCAATTTTGTCTTTAGATAAATGCTAAATAATAAATGAGCTCTGTGGAAGCATGGCATCTTTCGAGTATCCTTCTGGTGGAAAAACAAGCTCCTTGATACCTGTTTATAAAGACAGTAAATAAGTGCCTGGATAGCTTATTTCAGACTCCATTACGTTTCTAAAACCTGAAACATGAGGTGCATCCATATGAAGAAAGGAAAGCCACAGAGCATAAGACTGAGTAGAAGGTGAAAATTTTGGCCTTAGCTCCTGGGACCATGGAGTTATCCATAATGCAACTAGACATAAATACCATAGAGGTAGGTACCCAGCTGGACTGTTGGCGGGAGAGACTACTGCTGGCACGTAACAGTGCTTAATAGCTTGTACTGGCTACTTCCACCCAGCTGGTTTCCTTCCATTTGAACTTCCAGCACTTAGTGAAGACTTTCGGTTTTTTAAAAACATTTTAAGTCAGTTTTTTTCCTGATTTATGGCTAATTTTAACTAGTGTTGAAATCATACTGTAACATTTCTGAAGCTCTGATGTACACCACTTAAAAAGTGCAATATTAAGTGGTATATAATTCTCAAGATAAATAACTTAGCTAGAGTAGCTCACTTCCACTGTGACCCAGAAACAAGTCCTACTGTGTTCAGTGGGGATCACTCCCTACCTAGCAAATGGGTTGGTTTGGATCACTCCCTACCTAGCAAATGGGTTGGAGACAGATTACAACAGATTATGTTTTAGTCCAAGGGTGGGGAACTTGTGGCTCTTAGCTGTGGTTGGAGTCGAAATCCCAGCAATCCCACCCACCATGGCCAGTGATCGGGGTGATCAAAGTTGTAATCCAACATCTCAGTTTGCCCTAACATGCCTCATTGATCTCAGTGGAACTAAATCATTTAGTTTTACAGCTCCAGCTCTCTGGAATCAATTAGCAGCCAAAATTAGAGAAGTGCCTAGTGTGAATATATTTTTGTTAAGGAAGGCTATCCCTGAGGTGTAACCCAGTCATTTTGGAAGACCAGGTTTAGCTTTCACTGTTTTCAGAATCTGTAGAAATGGTTTTTAGAGTTTTAGAATTTGCTGAACAGATTTTATTGTTTATAGAGCAGGTGTCTCTGTGTTTTTTCTGTTTCTATCCTGTTCACTGCTTAAGTGGCCTGATGCCATGATGTGGTCTATAAATTTGTATTGTAGTAGTAGTAGTAGTAGTAGTAGTAATGCTACCAACACAGTGTTTGGACTGTGGCTTCTAAGGGTAAGATAATGAATCACTTAACTAAAAATGCAGGATCATCAAGAAATTTGGCCCACAGACTGGAAGCTTTTCATCCCAGATGTAAGGAATGCTAAACTAGATGGACAAATTATCTGCCACAAAGGCCTCATCTACACTATACATTTAAAGCAACATCATACCACTTTAAACAGTCATGGCTTAGCCAAAGAATCCTGTGCACTGGATTCTGCCCTTCTATTCTCCTCATAATGCTACAATTTCCAGAGTTCCCTGGAAGAAGGGTTGATTGTTAAACGACTACTAGAACTGTAGCTGTGTGAGGGAATTTGGGATCAACTAACTTCACGTAGCACCCTTAAGCATTTCCCAGGAGACTTTGGAAGAAGCCGTGGTTGTTTAAAGTGTTATTGTGTACTGCAAACAAGGCCTAAGGATGCCAAAATGTTCTATGCTTGGAAGTAAAGAGTGCCAAACACAGTCTTGTGTCTTCATGTAAGATTTTTTGCCAAATATTCAGCTACAAACTTTTTGTGTTCTGTCCAAAGCCTCTCACAACTTTGATGTACAACTATCCCTTACTTCATAAAATTGGACTAGCTCATACATATGCATTTCACTCCCTCTGAATATGTAATTTCTTGGTGGATTTTCTACATTCTAATATCCACCACAGGTAGATGTGAAGAGAAAGGAATATTCTCTTTTCGCATCACTATGCCCACACTTTTTCTCTTCAGAGACACATTCTTTGGACATTTGATCCTGTGCTATATTATATATATTTAAAAATAATAACATAGAAGCTTGTTCTTAAAGCTGGGTAATAGCAAACCATTATAGGAATTTGACACTGCTGAGGTGGTAAAAGGTTTCTGGAGTCACAAATCTAACATGGAAGCAAAGAGATGTGTACATGCGAAGAAAAGGCTCATCTTGTGAATGTTGTGGGTTGTTTTTTTAATGCAGAAATCTTTCAACAGCTAAAGAAAAAGGAAAATACTTCATGGCTAAATACTGCTGAAAGAAATGGAGGAATGTAAATTGAAGAAACCATTAATAATACAGTATGCTCAATCAAAGATACAGAGTAAGTATTTTCCTTCTAGTAAAGAAGAATATCTTTGATACCATCATTGGGAGGTTCTTTTAATCTTTTCTAATTACGACTATTAATTCAGACCTGCACTCTTTCCTTACAAGTCTAGATTCCATCTTTCCCAAGAGTCCAGAGGGGATGCTTTCAAAGACAAGCTATATATTTCACAAAATTCTCACCAAGCTTGACGTTTAAGTGTTACAAATGCAGTGGTTTTATTTTTATTCTGCATGAAGCATACAAAAAAAAAATATCAGTCTATCTACTGCAGTCTGATGTAAAGCTAAATCCAAACTATTCTCCATACTTTACCAACTCTCTAGATACCACAATCCCCACTAAAAGACTAATTTTATTATTATTATTTGGCTGTATGTTTCATTAATTACCCCAGTTTGAGTCACTACACTAGCAGATGGGTCAACAGTTGCTTGCTGGAATGAAGGAGGAAGTCAAGGCAGAATGGAGCAAAAATACCAGCAGAGCCAATCCAGCACCCCTGTTTGCACCATGCTGACTTTCCTATCACTTCACTCTTTCCAGCAAGCCACAGTGTCCCACCTGCTGGGAAGCTAGTGTATCATTTCCTTCCACCCAGTAAGGCACGTCTGCCAGTATCTCCAGGTAGGGTTGAAATATCCTTTGCCTGGATAGCCACTGCTGGTCAGTGTAGACAATTCTGAGTTCTACCTCTTCACCTTGCTGCTTAGGTACCTTTGAGTTAGCTGCTTATTTTAGGAACCTGCATGTTGTCGAATATTGCAGACCTTTTATACTGGCCAGGTTACTCTTTTTCCATTCCAAGTGCTTTCGAGCAGATATGTTGTTCCCCATCATTCCTTATCTCTGTCTAAGGCACTGTCTTTTAAACTGCAGTGTCTAAGGGCTCACCCACACTTCATTTTATGTAATGCTTTCTAGGCGCAGGTAGAGGATTTCCAGATCGATGTCTGAGGGGTTTTCTTTTCTTTTGCCTGCCACTTTCAGTTTACCACTGAATCAGACCCTACCTGTCTGCAGACTGTCTCGCCAGAGTGGTGCATGCTCTAGTTATCTCTCACTTGGACTACTTCAATGCGCTCTATGGGGGGCTACCTTTGAAGGTGACCAAGAAACTACAAGAAATCCAGAATGCAGCAGCTAGACTGGTGACTGGGAGCAGCCACTGAGACCTACTTTGGCTCCCAGTACGTTGGTGTTGGTGTTGACCTTTAAAGCCCTAAATGGCCTCAGTCCAGTATACCTGAAGGAGCATCTCCACCCCCATCGTTCTGCCTGGACACTGAGGTCCAGCACTGAGGGCCTTCTGGCAGTTCCCTTGTTGTGAGGGCCTTCTCGGTAGTGGCACCCACCCTATAGAACACCCTCCCATCAGATGTCAAAGAGAAAAACAACTACCAGATTTTTAGAGGACATCTGAAGGCAGCCTTGTGTTTAGGGAGGTTTTTAATGTTCAATGGATTATTGTATTTTACTTTTCTGTTGGAAGCCGCCCAGAGTGGCTGGGGAAACCCAGGCAGATGGGCGGGGTATAAATAAATTATTATTATTATTATTATTATTATTATTATTATTATTATTATTATTATTCATGAATCAGCCTAAACACTTTTAGTCACAGAAGCTAGCAGTTAAAATAAGCTATTATATGATACTAGTTGTTGTTTTTATTAAAAGCCTGGCGGGGGGGCTTATTTTTACCATTGCATTTAGTGTTTAGAGGTGTCTGACATTATTTTTAAAACCTTTTTGCAATTCACTTTTTAAAATAAAAGTGGGGTAGAACGATCTAAATAAATATTCATAAGCCAAGATGTAGTGCAATAAGAAATAAATGGGAAAAAGTAAGGTCCTTAAAATTAATATGGCTTG
Source organism: Zootoca vivipara (assembly GCF_963506605.1). NCBI lineage: Eukaryota > Metazoa > Chordata > Lepidosauria > Squamata > Lacertidae > Zootoca > Zootoca vivipara. Next base: position 41,450,740 of record NC_083294.1, on the reverse strand, counting down.
ATTCACTTCAAATATCCCATCCAAGAATAGGACAAACTTCAATGGAACCATTGAATAAAAAATTGATAATTGAATCGAGCTAACATCTGCTCACATTTTAGGCAAATGGAAGATTGTTAGTGTTTTATTTTAAAAGGCAATTAGACGCCAATATCCGAGGGAACAGAAGAAAGTGCCAAACATACTGCTAACTCTGCAATTTGGAAAGCATTCACCATGCAGTAAAGTTCCTGCTAACACATCTGCAGCAGGATGACTAAATTTGTCATAACATTTTAAAAACACAGATTACATTTTGCTCTTCCATGTTTCTAATTGTTGTGAGCGGCGGAAAGAAGTGCTGGGTGGCAGAGGGAGGAGAGGAAGTGTTTTTGAAAGTAACACATGGACTGGAGCTAAAATTAATTTCTTTCTGGTGTTCTGGAAATGCAATGTTTCTCTGGACATAAAGGCACAGACTGCCCAGCCCATTCGAAATGGAGAGCCCACGTAAATGACCAATTTGCTTAAATAACCCCCATCTTGCTAAGTGGTACAAAACTACCCAGAAGTCATTCTATATAAAATATGCAATAGCTAAACAAACTCGGTCTATGTATGTGTTCACTCACAGACTATACATAATCATGTTAAAACATATGTCTTCTATAAAGTGATATATGTGGCTTTCTCCTCTCTAATATCGCATTGGTCCAAATATAAGCCGCACCCACAAATAAGCAGCACCTTTAAAATTCAGGGAGGGGCGAGAAAGAGAAAGACAATACCCGAATATAAGCCGCTCCCTTAAAATTCTGCAGGAACTCACACCCGTAAATGGGAAATGTAGAACATCCTACGGATACCATTTCCCCGCACTCCTGGGCTGCTTCCTAGGGGAGAGGCTTGGGAGGTGAGATCAGGATGAGTGCCGTTGTCCCACACACCCGACGGCTCTCGTGGTGGCATCCGGGCTGGCACTCTCCATTCCGGCCTTGGAAGGCAAGGCAGGGCCACAGACCTAGGGCAGCTGTTTCAGCAGCGATATTGTAAGGTCAAGAATATAAGCCACACTTTTAACTTTTCACAGTCAATTTCTTTGTGTGTGGTTTATATTTGGGCTAATACGGCAATCAATGGATGGTTGTCCATTTGGGACAAAGGAATTGCATTGTACTCTTATGCAATTTGTCCTTTTAGTCACAGTGGCATGTTCGTTCCTCTGTTCTTGCAGTTGTTTTTGGTCTCTAAAATTCTGTACTGGGTTCTCATGCATGTGCTCCCATGTATAGTAGCAGTGAAAACAAAGTTTGGAATATATTTTCACTTGTAAAGTCTGCCTGCTGGTATTATTTGATGGGGGTGATTGTTGTTGTTGTGGTGGTGGTGGTGATGAGGATGATAATGATGGGGATAAATTGGCCGCTTTTTTGCCACAGGCAACCTAACAAACTTTCAAAGGAAAAATCCAGAAAAGAAACAGGAAAGGAAATACTTTAAAACACTCCACTTTCCTAAAACTGCCCAGGATCATTAAAAGTCAAAGACCTGGTTGGAGGAATGTTTTCACCTGATGCCTGAAAAGATCTAATGATTGTGATCCTCCCTAGGAGCATTCCACAATCAGGGAGCCACCACTGAAAAGGCCCCGTTCACAGGTTTCCACCCTCAGGATCTGCCATAGAGAGGCTGGATGCACCGAGCAGTTCTTCTCTGTCTTGGATTACAGACTGAGCTAGGTAATAGTTATGCCTCTGGCTCACTTACCTGACTATAGTGGTGACAGTGAGTGATATCCAACTAAGACTTATTCATAGTAGGCCCCTTCCAGCTCTAAGAGTCTATGATAATTTGGCTTTCTATGACTGTTTTCCAGGCTGACCAAGAGAGGCCACCTCATCACAAGAAATAACCATCATTGCTTTGTCCCAGTTCTCCCTCTTAGATTAGTGCTTGATTTGTTTTTATTATTACATTTATATTCTTTTCCTCAAGAAGCTCAAGCTGTGCAAGGTTCCCCAAACCCCATTTTATATACACAAGAGAGATTGGACTGAGAGATGATGACTGTTCCAGGGTCTCCAAGGGAGCTTCATGATGGTGTAGAAATTTACATGGAAATTTATATGGACATTATATGGGAGTGGTTTCATACCAAGTCAGATTATTGATCCATCTAGCTCAGAACTGTCTACACTCATTGGCAGCTGCACTCCAGTGTTTCAGGCAAGGATCTCTCTTTGCCCTTCCTGGAGATGACAAAGATTGAACCCGGGACTTTCTGCATGAAAAGCAAATGTTGCACCAGTGAACTATGGCCCTTCCCAGGTCCTAGTCCAGCATTCTAACTGCACAACCCTGCTCGATTATTGTTGCTGTTGTTATCATCATCATCAACAGCACCATCAAATGTTTTGTCTGAATAAACTTTTCCTTACAAACTCTCAGCCTAAAGGGACCAATGTTTTTTGGCTTTCCAGAGGCAGGTTTCCTATCAAAGGAAGATATTGATCTAAGATACAGTAGTCTTTCCTTAATTAGATTTTTCTTTTATCTACAGTTTATGTGTCAAAACACTTCTTTAAGGAATCAGCAAACAGAAGGAAAGAAGAGATAAAAGGGGAGGGAGGAACTGAGCATGGCGGGCATGCTTCATTGAGTTCATTATTTCTTGCTAATTAGGATTTTTTAAAATAATAATAATAAACCAGTGCTTTTGTTTTTCTTTTTTGCGCAAAGTAATATCTTTATTATGTTAATCCATATACAATCTTATATACATGTATACTATTGATTACTTACAATATTAAACATTTGTTACATATTTAGTGATACATGCTTATTATTTTCTTTTTCCTATGCTATTTGCATTAAATCAAATATATACAAAATATATTCAAAAATTAAACATACTCAAACATAACTTGTTAAACTAAGACTATTGACTTCCTGTCACCTCCCTAAGTACATTACTTTTAATATTGCTGTACTTACTTTTCTTACCGTATTCTTAATATCCTTTTTTGTACTTCTCATATCATGTCATACCATCATTTTCCTGTAGATTATATGTTTGCTTTATACACGAGTCATTCTAATGCTGCCATGGAGATTGCATCATTGTTGTTATTTTCTTGTAAATATCTCTTGAAAATATCCCCCCCTTTTTTTTTTACAAATGAGTGTTTTGTGTTTCCCCTCACTTTGTATGTTAATTGAGCCATTTCTGCTTAATCCAAAAGCTTGTTTTGGCATTCCCTTACTGTTGGGATTTTGTCCCCTTTCCAGTTTGCAGCTATTAACAAGCGGGCTGCTGCTGTGGCATACAGAAAAATTTCTCTTACATTTATAGGGATGTCACTGCTCAGAATTCTGAGAAGGAAGGCCTCTGGTTTTTTAGTAAAAGTTAATCTAAAGATCTTTTTCATCTCCTCATATATGAGGTTCCAAAAATTTTTGATTTTCCGGCAAACCCACCACATATGATACATGTCTCCTCTTGTCTCCCCACACCTACAATATTTATCTGATATACTTTTATACATTTTGAAGAGTTTTGATGGTGTAAGGTACCATCAGTATTGCATTGACATCATGTTTTCCTTAATTGTATAACACGCCATAAAATTCATTTTACTTTTCCAGAGGGTCTCCCATTCGCTCCTTCCCAGTCAAGGAAGAGGCGGTACATTCTTGAAATGACATGTATTAATAATGACTTGTATGTCATCCAGTTATCTGTGATATTTTTTTTCTTAACTGCTTTGGCCTCCAAAGGAGAAATCCAATGTGGTGTTTTTGGCTCCAACAGGTCTCTATAATTTGCCCATACTTTAGACAACGAGCCTCTTATTATGTGGTTGGTGAACCCCCAACCACATAATAAGAGGCTCATTGTCTAAAGTATGGGCAAATTATAGAGACCTGTTGGAGCCAAAAACACCACATTGGATTTCTCCTTTGGAGGCCAAAGCAGTTAAGAAAAAAAATATCACAGATATGGTCTTATTGTAGTTCAGGTAGGCATGCCACCCAAATCTTAAATCGTGTCCCTCAATGTCCAGTAGGTCTGTTTTTTGAAGTTGGAACCAATCTTTTAACCATGAAAGGCATGCAGCTTCATAATATAATTTGAAGTCAGGGAGGCCAAATCCCCCCCCTTTCCTTAATATCAATAAGCAGGGTATGTTTTATCCTTGGCCTTGACCCTTGCCATATAAATTTAGAAATGTCCTTCTGCCATGTTGTTATGCAGCCTGTGCCTCCTAAGATTGGTATATTTTGGAACAAAAACATAAATTTTGGTAAGACATCCATTTTTCTCGCCAAAACGCATCCCCAAAAAGATAACTTTTGTTTACTCCAGATCTCCATATTCCTTTTTATTTCCAACCACGTTTTGGTGCAATTATCCTGGTAAAGATATTCTTCGGTGTTAACCATATTCCAAGGTATTTCATTTTTTGACAAAATTTTAGTTGTGTTGCTCGCTCAATTTCTTTTTTCTTCTGTTGAGAGGTTCTTAGCCATAAGTTTAGTTTTTTTGTTGCCACTCTCCCGTAGTCATTAGTTATTTCTAATATTTTTATTATACAGTACTCTCTTTTGGGTTCTCCGTGGTAATTATCAGATCGTCTGCAAACGCACATAGTTTATATGTTCTGTCTCTGAGTGTTATCTCCTTGATCTTCTCTTCCTCTCTAATTTTCTTATTTAGCACTTCTATTACTAAAATCAAAATTAATGGGGATAGAGGACATCCTTGCCCGGTTCCTTTGTTTATTTCACACTCATTAGATATATTACTGTTTACTATTATTCTTGCTTTTTGCTTAGTGTAAATTGCCTGAATTCCATTGCAGAAGAATTCTCCAAATCCCACTTGATGTATCATGGCTGTCATAAATTTCCATGAAATTTTGTCGAACGCTTTTTCAGCATCGACTGAGATTAATAGAGCTGGTTTGTCTATTCTTATATCTGGATATTCTAAAATATTTCTAATATTTATAATGTTGTTCTGCATTAGACATCAGGGGAGAAAGCTTGCTTGGTCTTCATGTATGATCTTTAATAAAATATTATTTAGCCTACCTGATAGAATACTAGCAAATAGCTTATAATCGTTATTTAGTAACAAAATAGGCCTGTAATTTGAGGCCAAAGTCCGTTCCCTGTTTTGGAATTAGAGTTATGTAACCCCCCCCCCAATGATTCTGGCAATATGTTATTCATTATTACCTGTAATGGTTCAGCCATGATCTCTTCTAATTTTTTATAGTATACTACGGGTAGCCCGTCGGGAGCAGGTGTTTTCCCTAATTTGGCTTTTTTAATTGCTTGGGTAACATCGAATATTGAGATCCGAGCATTCGGAGCCTTTGCTTGTTCTGTAATTATTTTCCTTAAGTTATTTTGGTCCACATATTATTTAATTTCTTCTGGTGATTCTTTTCCTTCTCTATATAATTCTTTATAAAAGTCCAGAAAGATTTTTTCGATTTCTTTTGGATTGCTTGTAATATTATCTCCTATTTTCATTTTATTATTAATTCTTTCGCTTTGTCATTTTTTTCAATTGCCAGGCAAGTAGTTTACCCGGTTTCTTGGCATACTTAAAATTCTTTTGTCTCAACATTTTTAATTTCCACTGTATCTCCTTGTTTATAATCATTGACTATTGTGATTGGAGTAGTTTAATATTTTGTTTGATTTTTTCATTTTCTGGTTTTTTATAAAGTTCATTTTAATTATTTCTGATCTCTTCCCAAATTTTTTGTTTCTTTTTGTTTTATTTGAATTGCATTTTGTTTAATAAAAAACCCTCTAATAACTGCTTTTCCGGCATCCCATACGGTTGTAATAGGTGTTCCTTTATCTAGACTGAATTTGAAAAACTCTTTAAGGGTCTGTTTAGCTTTTTCCACTATCTCTTCGTCATATAGCAAAGATTCATTTACGCTTCATCTTCTTAGTTTTTTCTCCTCCTTCTTTAACCAAATAAAGACAAGATTATGGTCTGATAAAGTCTTGGATTGAATTTCGGCTTTATGTGCTCTTAGGGTTAACTCTTTGGAGACCCATATGGCATCAATTCTTCCCGCGGTCTTATTGGGCTCTGTGTCCATCATTCGATTAAAATCTATTGGTAATTTGGACTGCTTAGATTCAGTATTGTTCTTTTTTGTGTTCTGTCTATTTCTGGTGATGTTACGCCATTTAGATCTCCTAATAAAACTATCTTCTCTCCCACAAATTCTAGTAATTTCTTTTCCAATGTTTGATAGAATTCCTTTTATTTTTTATTTGGAGAGTATATGCCAATTATTAGCTCTACCACTCTTTCAAATCAGAACCAGTGAAGGCGGTGAAGGTCCTGCGTGAGTGTCTGGAGGCGGTTGGAGGATGGATGGTAGCTAACAGATTGAGATTGAATCCTGACAAGACAGAAGTACTCTTTGTGGGGGACAGGAAGCGGGCAGGTGTGGAGGACTCCCTGGTCCTAAACAGGGTAACTGTGCCCCTGTAGGACCAGGTGCGCAGCCTGGGAGTCATGCTTCTTCTGCTCTCAAGAAACTTTGTCTCATGACATATTGCACCCATACCCTGAGTTCAGTCATGTCCCCAGTTTCAGATCTCTGGTCCCTCAAAAGTAATATTTAATAATGATGATGATAATAATAATAATAATAATAATTTTATTTATACCCCGCTCTCCCCAGTCAAAACCGGGCTCAGGGCGGCTCACACCAATAAAATTACAATAAAACATAAAAAGCAATTAATTAAAATAACAGATTAAAATACAGTATTAAAATTTAAAATGCATCCTCATTTTAAGTGGTCCATAAATCCAAGCCATGAGGGAGGAAAACACAGGGGTCAGACTAAGTCCAACCCAAAGGCCAGACGGAACAGCTCTGTCTTGCAGGCCCTGCGGAAAGATGACAAATATTTTCATGTTCATTTTACTTAAGAGCGATGCTGGATCAAGCCAATGGTTCCCCCCAGGCTGGATCTAGACACATCAAAGAAGCATTTCAGTTTAAGGTGCTGTAAATTTAAACATAGAAAACAGGTAGAGAAAAACAGGACTACACATTGCCCGCTAGTGGTACAATGTTATATCGCACACACAACACATATAAATCTCTTTTTTCTTTACCAGTCCAGCTGAGTCCCTAGTCTAGCAAACCTGTTCTCACAGTGGCAAGCTCGCAAGCAGGACCCAAGTACAACAGCACCCACCCTCTCAGTGAGGCATAGTGCCTCTAGGCTGGAGGTAGAATATAGCAATTGTGGCTAATAGCCATCTATAGATTTGCCCTCTGTGCAATTCTTTCCTTATTTCTTGCTTCTTAAAGGCTCCCTTGAATGTAAACTCATTCATTGTATTGTTTTGTCTACTCCACTCTCTGTAATTATTATACAGCTTTTTGCTTCCTTTGTTTCTCTTTTGAGATTTGGCAATAATCATAGATTCCTTTTCATGCAAACATGTCTCTCCCTTCAATCACCACACACTCTAAAAGACTATGAATATTGGGGGGAAAGTAAGAGCATGACAGCTTATTTATCCATGGTTTTGATTAATTACTTTTTTTCCTGCAAGAACTTTATATGATTTATACACCAATCTAATAAATTAAAACCAAAGGAGGATTTGGTTTTAAGAAAGGCAGCCATTTAGCAATGTTGCAAAACAATTTTGCATGAACTGGTGAGTGATTTTTAAGGTTAAACGCAAGACTGTTATAAAATTATTTAAGGGGTCAGATTGACATGACTGAAAAGCCATTCTTGATCAAAATATGCACTACCAAATAGCCATTATAAAAAGAGAATAATTCCCTTTATTAGCTGGATGTGTTTGCGCAATAGGACTATTTATTTTACTGATGCTGATACATATTTTAAAAGGGGTGGGGGTGTTCAAGAAGTACCATGTCAAAGAAGACAAACTATATTGTTGCACGCCACACCAATCTCTGAGAGCTGAGAGAATCCAAAGGTTCCAGGCACTTACCCAGAGTTCAGCAAAAACTGTTGTGCCTTTGTGATACATGGCCTATTTCCATATTTGGCCTGATTTTCACCAACCATCTGGTATCCTGTTCATGTTATTTCACAGCTTTCCTGGGTTACAGAATGTCCCTGCCAGGGCAAATTCTGTACCATAAACTAAATGACAAAATGGACCTCTTCAATAAGAGCTCCAATTAAGCAAAGAAAAAGTGATGTGGCGGGGAAAGAAAGTTTGATAATTTTGTGGCTTTTCCAAGGTTAAGCAAATATTGTACAGTATCACTGGGAAGTGACTCTAGGCTATGAAATAATAAGCTGTAATATCAGTTGTCCAGAATATGATGTAAGAAGTGGGTTTTAAATTGAAATATCCAGCCTGCTCTGCAATCTCGTAGCTATAACCAAAACAGTATATTTCTTAAATGTTCCCACCGAAGAAGGGGGTGGGGAGCTAATGAATTAATCAACTCAAGGATCAGTTGATTAATTTTGGGTGGCTAATTGTGATTAAATAAAAACTTAACAGGCAAGGCTGTGAGTTGACAGGACAGTTGTTAATTATTTGGAGGCAACACACATTTGAATGCTTTCATCACATTGCATTTATGACAGAAGAATGTGTTAGACCTTGTTCAAGGCTCTGGAGGTACGTGTCATACATATTGCACATGCAAACATTCTATGGAAATTACTTCATCAGTATGTGCAGGTTAGGGGTGGAACTATTGGATATGCTTCTCTTTTTACAACGGCTAGATCAAGCTTTAGAAAATATGAGGATAATGCAAGAGATCTCATTTATACTGGCATCCTACCAGCTTTTAAAGATGCACCTGTGTACACAAGTATTTTCTTGATCTCTCAGCCTGAGCCTCCTGTTTTCATTGATTTGTTGTTTTCGAAGGTTTTATTGTTTGTTTTAAATACAGACCTTTCTACTTTAATGTTTAGTGAGGTTGCTTTAATGTATTTTTAAATTATGGGTGTTTATGTTTTAATGTTTGTGAAACTGTTTGTTTTTTTATATAAAAAGAATGTTGTAAACTGTTTAGAAGCCTGCACTGACATTAAGCAGCATATAAATAAATAAAAGATGGCATCATAGAATGCATATGTATGTATGTATGTATGTATGTAAATAAATAAAAAAAGTTATATCTATGTAAGCAGAGCCCCTGAGTAGACAGTGGGTTGGATCAGAATAGACCCAATGAAATCAATAGGACAAGTCTGGATCCTATCCAAAACATTTCTCACATGATTATGTATCCCATGATTATTATTTTCTGTTAGAAACAGCAGTTGCAGGGGAGATTTAGTTCAAGGTCATGGTACACAGGAAGAGGGACTGCCTCTTCAACTTGTGCCATTTCCTCTGCCCTGAAAACTGCCCATCAAAAAAACTTCTATTTGCCATTCAACATGCCACTCAACCCCGGTGTCGTTTTGACTATCTCTGTCCTGCCTGGGTGCAACTTAAAGGACCCTTACTAGCTGATAAGGCTACACAACTTGCAGCAAACCTGCTTTCTTTCTCTCTTTCTTTTAAATAAAGTCTTTTTGCTGTTAGGAAAGCAAGGAGAGAAATATACAGAGAAATATGTAGGGTGAACGAATGATTAATGGGATGACATATGAACATACTCAGGATGTTTAAACATGAAGTTGGGACCATGTAACACTTGTCCTAAATGATCTACATTGGCTCCCAGCATGTTTCCGAGTACAATTCAAAGTGTGGGTGCTGACCTTTAAAGCCCTAAATGGCTTCAGCCAGATGAATTCAGGATGAACACTCATTGTCATATAACCTCCCCACAAACAAATCTGACTGAATGCTCAACAAATATCAGATCCAGTCTAACCGGCATGTAGGTGTCTCACGAGCAAAATCAGGATGAATGATCAACAAATTGGTCAACTGGAGGAGGCAAGAGTGACACTATACTATATAGTGAATTCTCTGAGTTGTCACCAAATTCAGCATATATAACTGTAAGAAGAGGTATAAAAAGAGATTCAAACCCAATGGATTGAATGACAAAATGAAGGTGCTTACACATTTGTCCAAGAGGAAAATCAAGAGGCTTAAACATTTGGCAGTTTGGCCCAAGGAGTGTATTTGAAAGAAAATGAAATAGGAAGTTAGCTTCATGAAATGAAATTGGGGGGGGGGGTGTGTTTCATTGGAGCAAGTTAGAACAGAAACCACTGAAGGAACTCAGAGCTGGCAGGGCTGTTGTCTACAAGAACAAAAAGAAAACACCAAGGAACCAAGTGATACATGAATGTACTGCAAGCTATGATCAAAGTGATACATTGGAGTCTCTCAAATGATCACAGAAAGCAAAGAAGAAGAAGGGGGGGGGTATTGTGAGAAATTATTTAGTACCAAAGAGAATGTTCACTTCTAAGTGGGATGAATTAATCACGCTGCTCATTGGTGGGAATACCCTTGGACAACATCTTTTGTGTAATGTATTCAATACACACGCACACATGTTCTAGAATTTTATGGTAGATGAGGGACATGAAACAACAAAAATAACCCAGCTAAGCAATAATAGCTGCAAGCAAATTGGAGGAGTGGGTACAAAAAGAAATAATAAAGCAGCAGTAAGTAGGAATATGTTTAAAATAAAGTAATATAGGATCATGAAGATAAGAATAATTAGTAACAAGACTGGCATTTACAGAGTGCTTTTAGAGTATCTAAAGTGTCTCATAGTGACATAGAAAGCTGCCTTATACTGAAGTGGTATTGGTTGGTCTAGCTCTTTACTGCCTACTTTAAGGATAAAGGATCTCTCTCTCTCTCCAGATGTTGCTAGACTGCAATCCTCCTTAGCTCTACACAGGGATGGTGGGAACTGTACTGAAGGGTGAGACATTACCCAGCTCTTCATCTGTTCCATCCACTCCAACATCACAGGTGCCAAAATCAGGATGCTCCTTTTTATGTCCCGAGCTCTCTTGCACATGCGCGAGAGTTTGAGACCAAAAGACGCTAATTCCGTGCTCTGGCGTGACTCACCTGAGTTGTGCCACAGTATGAGACTGAAAAGGGAGTGTCTTCCAGTCAGGCACCAATCTGGCACGACCCAGCTGACTCATGCCAGAGTAAGTGTCTTTTGGTCCAGTGTTCTGGTGTGAGCCAACTGACTCACACCAGAGCACCAGACCCAAAAATGGGAGATTCCAGGATCCAGTCAGAAACTGGGATTGGCTTCTGTAATTCCAGGATGTCCTACTTAAAATGAGGTGGTTGAGTGGTATGCTATTCTAACTATCAGTAGCTCTGTAATGTGTTGGGTCTTTGCTGCTGCTGCTGCTGCTGCTATATTTATTATCCCAGCCTTTTTCCAAGACCAGGACTCAGGGCAACTTACAGATAAAATCGAAGAAGCTAAAACACAGAAAAGCAATAAAACACCAACAGATTTAAATATATCTTTCTTTCTCATATCTCTCAAAACTATAGTAGAACTGCCGAATGTCTGGAATTTCCCGGACGTAGCCAGGGTTTGTCTGTCAAAAATGGTGTCCGGATGAAATTTTCAGAAGTCAGTTTAAATGTCCAGGAAAACCCAGACGCATGGCAGCCCATATTGAAAGTGTCTGGGTTTTTTTAGCGAATTTCTGAAAAATAGCTCAAAAACTTCATTTGGGGGAAACTTTGCAACTCCCCCCCCCCAAAAAAAAGTTCAATTACTTTTGTGTCCAGATTTTCACTTCTTGAAATATGGCAACCCTGAGCTATAGATATTAGCAATGAAAACATCACAGCACCAGCTCTTTCCTTAAAACCAGTCAGTTCCTTAAAGCCTGATGGACTAAGGTTTTCATGTGCTGGAAGAACAACAAGGAGGGAGCCATTTAACTTCTCTAGGATAGGAGTGCCAAAGTCTGGGAGCAGCCACTGATAAGGCCCTTTCCTGCGTCCCCACCAAGCATGCCTTTAAAGGAGGTGGGACTGAAAGAAGGGTCTCACCCAAAGATATCAGAGCCCAAGCTGGTTTGTTGGGAGAGTACAGTCTTTAACTAGCAATGCTTGGGACTGACTCTAGAGTCTTTGGCATGTAAGGCATGTGATGTATTACAGAATTCCCCCTGTATGTACCATGTCCTTACAGAAACTCCATATCTTTCATTCATACGTAACAGTTTTAATGAAGTCACTTCAATTCCCATGGCTCTAGTTTGGAGAAGCAAGATGGAACCTTTGTTCTGTAGGAAAGCTGACTCAGGATTGGTTCTACAGCCTCCTTTTGATGATGCAGCACTAGGGATGTACAGAACAACCTAAGTCAGTTCTATGTCACGTTCACTGGCACACAGTCATTGGTCTGCTCCCTCTCTTCCCTTTTTCTTTTCCTTTTTTTGCAAACTTGCAAAGGAACCTACAGAAGGCTCTGTAAGAAACACCAACTTCAATGCACTTCAGTGCTTTTCAGTACAGTTTTCTCCATAAGATGCGAACACTTTATAATACAACTTGTTATTATTTTTAATGAAAACTTTTGGCATCCAAAACTGCATGGCAAAATGTGGAGAAGTGAGTAATCTGACAGATATGGTCATTTTGCATTTTGGAAAGTGCTGAAGGAATGGATTGGAAAGTGTGGGGTGGGTGAATGGTTATTGGGAAGATGGGTCAATGCCACACAAGCAAGCCATGATGACTGCAGGATGAGAGTTTGTTGTCTTATAACTGCCCTATATATATATATATATATATATATATGGTCCATAAAGACCAGATGGAGTCTAACCACTGTGTAAGCTTTGTGCAAGCCAGCCTGGATGAATGCTCAATAAATAGGTCATCTGGAGGAGCTGCCTATCTCACTGGTACTTCACTTCTCATTCTCATCTACCCATCCTATCTCTGTAACAGCCTTATGGGTTATGCATTAGATCAAATCATAGAATTGTGGAGTTGGAAGGGACATTGAGGGTCATTTAGCCCAAGCCCAAGCCCTTGGTCTTTTCTTTTAATTTTGGGGGAAGCTTTACCTTTTTTCCATTGCTTCCTCCAGAAGCTTTTCTTTCCACTACCTAGACAACATCCCGAGTTATTCACTCTCTATTCCTGCATATTTGGGTAAACATTCTAGTTTCGGGGCCAACTCTATTAGACAGACAACAGCCTGTCCCCTGGCAGAACACAGCAGGATTTTAGTGGGGGGAGAATTCCTTTGCCCTAGAGCTGATCCCCTACCCCCAATCTTTCACATTCCAGAAGTGCTTGTTCCCTGAACACAGAGAAGTGGTTTACAGATGTCTGTAGGAACATGTTCCCCAAGCAAGCATGGGAACCGGTGTGTTTGTCTGTGACAGCACAATTACGGATTATCAGCAGGGATTTAGAAATAAGGGCTTATGCCTGTGAAGGATAGGAGGTATAATTTACCTGGACATTAAGCAAAAAGCTTTTAACACTCATCTGCAAGGTCAGTAGTACTGTATGTCATATGGAGTGAATTACTTGAACAGATTAAGAACTCATTTCGATGTCAAAAAGAAAACCCCTGAGTGGCCTGCGCTCTGTAAGTGTATTTCAGGACAGAAATGTACTTTCCCCAAACCTATTTTTAGCACAAGTGGGTATCAGAAAGTTTGAAAAATAGCCACTGAGCAATCTTGTTGAGTCCCTTGTACTTTAGAAGGAGGACTCTTGAAGGGAAGGTAGGGTGGACTTATAGAATGCAGGAACAAAACATGCATTCAAAACGATAGGTGTAAATGGTTTATTATGGTGCCAAAAATACTTTTAAAATCTATCTAAATACAATAGCGCACCTCAGGAGTGAAACAACTCCAGCAGAATAATTTTTATTACACATTCAATGAAGGGGGGGATCTACAAGTTGAAGTGCAGGTGTGTGTGTGCGTGTGTGTGTGTGTTGTGTTAACTCAGAAAAGTGATAGCAACAACACTTTCATGCTAGCTATCACTCTATTCTAGAGCATATGCTATATAGCATGTGTCAAATGTACAAGCTGTGTTTCCAAAAAAAGTAAAAGGGAAAAGTAGGGAAAAGAGAGAAAGGAGTTTTTCTACAGTTGCTTATTCTACTGGTTGAGGAGCTGGCACAATCAAACAAAAGGGGTAATCTTATGAAGGGACACAATGTGAATTAGATGTCCCCCACCAGAATTTTGCTAGCAAGCAAATGCCTCAAAAGGCCAGTTCCCCAGAATCCAAGAGGGAGCAGCTCAGAGCTCTGACAAGCCATGAGATTATCCTGGCATGTGGTCTCTTCATTAGCTGATCACTGACAAACATGAGAAGCAACATCCAAGAAAGACATCAACCTCTCTCTCTCTCTCCTCTCTCCTCTCTCTCTCTCTCTCTCTCTCTCTCTCTCTCTCTCTCTCTCTCTCTCTCTCTCTGTGTGTGTGTGTGTGTGTGTGTGTGTGTGTGTGTGTGTCTTTCTCTCTTTTACAAAAGCTTCTCCAACGACTTTTGCCTTAACTGACTCTGCTCCTGCTAGTTACCACCATTGTGCTTTGCTTTGCAACATGATGTATTTAGCAGCTAAAGGAAAGTACGTGGCATTTAGGGTTTTGGTTCTTTTTAGTTTAGAATAAAAGGTGTGGAAAGGAGCATGTGATGGAGGCCTCTATGATTCTGCATGTGGAGGGTGTAGGTAGGGAGCAGGGTCCCCCCCCCCGTCTCTCATAACATTAGAACTCTGTGTCATCTAATTAAACTGAATGTTGGGAGATTTAGGAATATAAAAGAAAACAATTTACATGGCACATAATTAAACTATGGAATTTGCTCCTGCAAAATATAGTGGTGACCAACAATATGGGTTGCACTAAAGGGGGATTAGACAAATTCATGGGGGACAAGTCTATCAACAGCTACTTGCCATGATATTCAAGTTGAAGTTTATAAGTTTATTGTTGTTGCCAAAGGCCAAGACAAACTTGTAGCAATAGTATCAATGAAATAATATAGAAGATAATCCATAAAATAAGCCAACATCCCTGATCATAGAACCACAGAATTGTAGAATTTAGAGGGACCCAAGGGTCATCTAGTCCAACCCCTTGCAATGCAGGTATCTGAGCTAAAGCATCCATGATAGATGACCATCCAACCTCTGCTTAAAAACCTCCAAGGAAGGAGAGCCCACAACCTCCCAAGGGAGACTGTTCCACTGTCAGACAGCTCTTACTGTCAAAATGTTTTTCCTGATGCTTAGTTGGAATCTCTTTTCTTATAACTTGAAGCCACTGGTTCAACTCCTACCCTCCAGAACAGGAGAAAACAGGCTCATTCCTCTTCCACGGGACAGCCCTTGAGATATCTGAAGGTGGCTATCATGAATGAGAGATGATACCAGAGTCACCAACAAGCTTAATTCTTTCTTGATTTCTGATTAAATCTCCAACTCACTAAACCATCTTAAAGGTGATTTTATCTAACTCCCTTTTCCTAATTTCTTTTTTTGTAGCCAGTGCATAGAGGGCCACTCTGTGTGTTGTGAAGCTCTAACTGTCTCTCAAAAGAAACTGAACTATTTTTTGCTGGGTTGTATATCCTGGCTTTTGGAAACAAAGGTTTCAGACAGTGATCTGTTGTGTCTCTATATAAGGGCAGAATAACAGATAATGAGTGATGTCTTCCACCTGAGGCTGACCAGAAATACAAAGTCTGTCTGGATACTGAAGCCTTTTATTCTGGCCGTACTTGCCACAATGACTGTGTTCTACCTTTAGTGCTAGAAGTAGTCTGCTAGTGAATACTGGGAATCACAAGTGGGATAAGCACAGAACTAAAGCAGTCATCAAATACCTACACGAGCAACATGGCACATGCCAAAAGGACTCGGAACCAGATCTCAAAAAAACCTGGGAGAACAGGAAAGTATTACCATAACCTATCACCAAAAACACAGCAATGCAGGCAGCATTGGGTTTTGTCGGGAGAGCATTTTCATCTGGAAGGGGAGATAACAGAAAATGCCCTCTTTCTTTTGCCCTCTTTCATTGACCTAACTCAATGGGCATACAAAGAAGGGCTTTTGCAGAAGTCCTGAGGATATGGTTGGGAACATCCAGGAAGAGATGTTCAGCTAAGTACTGAGGTCACAAACCACATAGGATTCTGTAGGTCAAAGCCAGCCCAATGAATTTGGCTAGGAAACAAGTCAGAAGTCAGTGCAAGTGAGACAGGGCCAGCATTTTCATATTGCTCCATGCAGGAGTCTTTAAAAAAATTAAGTAAAAGCATACCCTATGACCTTGGTTGTTCAAAAGAAATCCTTTCTTAAAGTTGCCTTTCTCATCTCTTCCTAACACAAAACCAAGCAGCATTATGAAAGTGTCAACATAATTACGTTTTTCAATCAAATCCTGCCTCCGGCAGCCTTATTACCATTCCGAAACTATGATTTATTATGTACCGAGTCAACCGCAGATGTAACCTTCAATCTAATAGGGTTTCTTCCATTTTCAAAGCTGACTCCGAACCGAATTCATTCTTTAGCTGTGTTTGTGATATTTAGCTCTTGATGGAATAAGGTGTTACAAGCAATTTTTTAAAAAAAGAAAAAGAAATCACACATTGTATTCCATCTGGCATGAGGCAATTTTGCTTTTTGGAAAACCTGCAAATGGTTGTTAAATCAACAGGTGTGGCAATGTGTTAGGACACTTAAACTATTGATGCTTTATTTATTCTGGGCTTCACAGCTGTCACAGATTGACATCACAAGTTATTTGCATACTCTACTCTCTAAAGAGACATGATTTTTTTTTTTGTTTAGAAGGCAGGGGAATAATTGGCCTTTGCTCATCTGACTAAAGGAATCAGATGTGATGTAGAACAGAAGAGTCTTTTAGCTTACCATAATATTAACTTTTCAATTATACTTATAAACCATACATCCTTAAAAGAGCTCAAGTACTGACAGGGATGAGGAAATTGAGACCTTCCAGGCAGAAGTGGCTCATCCAGGTAGGGTGGAGCTGCTTTGTTACCTTAGCAGATAGTGGGCACTGTTAGTTTGTTTTTTGCTCCAGAGCTTTCCTATGAAAAGCCCTATTTTACCACTGCAATCAACTGGAAACCCAAACTGCCATTTCCTCCAATTAAACTTTAAAGAGTGGGTTTATGTGGGGAAAACTCTGGGGTGAAAAGAAAAGTGCTCAGACACAGACCTTTAAAGCATGAACCTCCGCCTGGAAAGCAGGGGCAAAAGGCAGGTGGGTATAAGACCTTACTTAATTGCAGCTTGATTAACTGGAGCTGTTGTTACTGGCATCTCTCTGTCTTGGGAGACTAGGGACGAGTGTGCCTTCAGGATTAAAGTGAAACCACTGGAGAGTTACAGCGCCTGCTGTGGTTGTAGAGAGACATGGGAGAGACATGTTTTGTTGCAGCTAGGGCAGATGAAGGTGTCCAGTGCTGCTGCTGATGATGCACCATGACATTTCTTCTCTTTGTGCTCCTCCCAGTGATCATTCCTTCTCTGATCACTGCTATGGATGCAAGACCTCACTGATTGTCCCCTGGCACTGTGGTCATCTGCACATGGTCAGCTTAGCTTGTGAATAATGCCTGTTAAAAACTTACATTCCCAGACATTTGTTACTGCTTCTGTTATTTTTTTTTAAAAAAAGTTATGTTGGTTTTATCTATATTTTGGTAATTTTATTGGGAAGTATGCATCATTGCATCCTGTCAATGCAAAGATTTCCACCTGTGCAATGGGGCTTTCCCCTCCTTCCTTCCTCCCTCTGAGTGTGCCCAAACCTGCTTGAGAACCCCTGGAGGATTGGAAGAACCCCTAGAATGGATTTTGGGAGGCATAGGAGAGGAAAGTCACATTGTGCAAGCAGAAATCCTTGTGCTGGCAGGGTGCATTGCTCGGTGCTGCTTTGGATACAACCGATTGTGACTACTGTTTTTAAAAGTCTGTTTCACTTGCTTTTAAAAATTAATACTGTCTACCATTTTATGTAAACCGTTTAGAGATATTTTGTGATAAAGTGGTGTTTAAACCTTGATAAATAAATAAACAACCACAGATGTGTCACAAACTAAGACAAGTGCTGCCTGGCTCAGACAAAAGATTCATATTGTTTCCTTCAATCACCTTTGGTACGCCCACAAACATAGCAAGATGGCAACAGCCCTGCCCTCAGTATCACCTCCCCCAGGAACTGTTATTCAGAAGTATGCTAAATATTGAAATGCACAGAAACTCACACACTTCTGCAAGGCCATTCCTTCCCACCCACAAAAATGGGAGATTGCTGTTAACTTGAGGTGGGCTGCAAAATCTGCATGTGTTTTATGGAGGTTGGTGTCATACCTTAATTGAAAATCAAATAGGAGCTGCTGTTCTTCTGTTGTGGAACAATGAGCTTGACTACAATGAGAAAGTTGGCTATGTTTTCTGTCAGTAGCAAATGGGGGGAGGGATGTTGCCACTCACCTGACCTCCACATTGCTGCTGCTTTCAGGGAGGAAGAGGGAGAGGGAGAGGGGCAAGATCGCAACAAGGTCAGCAAACTGCAAAGACACCTGCGGGAGTGCCAAATTGCATCCACCAGTACATTTCCCCAGTACCAACCATGTCTTGGCCTTTACTGATGGATGAAGAACTTGAGTTTCCATTTCTGAAAAACTCTTTAATGCACAAATCTGAGTGGTTTATAGGTAAGGGCACAGCGGGTGAATTGCATGGCTAATAGTAAGCTGCAACATTGATCCAAGAAGCTGCACACACCCTGCCTCTTCCATTTGAAGAGTGGGCCATACCAAAGCCTTAACGTGGCAACTAGTAGGTGTTTCTGCTTTGGGCAAACAAATAGGTGTTTCTGCGAGTGGGTGGGGCCTGTGAAGCTTGTTTCTGTTGGCACTGACATCTCTTTGCTCTTGGCAATGGGGTGCTAGCTCAGCACCCACCGAATCCCACTCTCCAGATCATCACCTTGTCATAGTGAATGGACTTGCACATTCTTATGAACCCTGTGAGCGAAGCCATCAGGAGTCTTGTACCCCCAGTAAGAGCAAACAAGGTGGTAGGGTCATGGGGGGAGGAGCTAGACAAAGAATGACCCAAGAAGTCCTCAATGGCAGAACAGGCAAAAGATAACTAGTGGTATGTTACAAGAGCTGAAAAGGCAGATGAAAGCTGCAGCAGATAAGACACTACCAATAATTGTGTTACTCATGTCATCAGAATAGAGCCCTTCTACAAAGACTGTGCATTGATCAGCGTGCACTGATCTCCACACATAAAACAAATTCACGCACAGGCATCTTCCAAAAACCCATCTTCATGGAAGACAATCTTACTTGGCCACAAGTGATCACCAAGAGAGAGGGGCTGCTAGCTCAGCAGCGGCAGGCTTTGATCTTTCAAATTTCAGCAGTGCCCTGTGCAAGGTCAAAATTCTGCCCCTTGCCTTCCCTTGTCCTCAGGGCACTACAATCAGGCATGCCCAATAGGTAGATTGTGATTGCGGAGTGTTTCTGGGAGATCCTGGCAGATCTTTGACCTCTTCCCAAAAAAGCTCAACAACTTTGGTCCATCCAACAACAATGGGTAGATCACAGCCAGTTTTTTAATACTGTGAGTAGATCACAGCCTTTTGGGAGTTGGGCATCCCTGCACTACATCATAGTCACAACATCCTGCACACACACACACCCCATGCACAGTGCTCAGTGTGGTGGAACTGGTTGTGCTGCCCTAAATCCACCTCTGAGATTTTACTGAGTGACAGGAGGGGCTGGCAGCAGTGATGGCAATAGGCCTTTGGGGAGGGGGCTGACTAGAGAAGTCCAGTGTCACAGCGGTAGGACCCTGTTCTGACAACCCACTTGAACCTTTCCCAGGATCCAGCTCCTGTCCTTCCTGATCACCGGCCCCTTCTGCCAGCTCTGACATTCCTTGAGGCGCAAAGCTGCTTCCCTCAACCCACTCTCCTCTGGGTTCTCTAACTCCCTGATCTCTGCCTCTACCTATTTGGGATATGCCCACCCACTCCCATGACAACTCCATGGACCTCATGGCAAATGCTCTCCCCTTCCCCTCTAACCTCCCAGTAAACAGTAGCAGCAATGACTGGATATCAGTTGAGCAGCAGCACCCTGTGATGCCATGTGCTTGTTGTTGTTTAGTCATTTAGTCGTGTCCGACTCTTCGTGACCCCATGGACCAGAGCACGCCAGGCACTCCTGTCTTCCACTGCCTCCCGCAGTTTGGTCAAACTCATGTTTGTAGCTTCGAGAACACTGTCCAACCATCTCGTCCTCTGTCGTCCCCTTCTCCTAGTGCCCTCAATCTTTCCCAACATCAGGGTCTTTTCCAAGGATTCTTCTCTTCTCATGAGGTGGCCAAAGTATTGGAGCCTCAGCTTCACGATCTGTCCTGTGCCATGTGCTAACCATGGAAAATATAGCTAGGTTCCTCCTTGTAGTCAACAAAACTGGGCCACAATCATTACAGGGAAGCCGAGTTCTGAATCAAAATTGTCTGTATCCTTGACAATGTCTGATCATGCATTTTGTTACACTCCTGTTGAATGTAAGTGGTTTTTGTTGCACTTTTATTTTAAAAGGGGGGAAGTTTGTGCTTGCATTTTCTTTGGTTTTTCTACCTCTTTGCTGTGGTTGTCTTGATGGCACTATACTGTACTTTATGTGTATGTTTTTCTGTAGACAAAAAAATGAAACCTGGACTGTTGAGGAACCACTGCTAACATGATGTGTTTTGAAAAGTTCAGCATCTCTCTTCTTCCTCTGAAACTTGGTGACATTTTACCATAAGTGGGGGACTAAAATCTGAACCTGAGCATTCTCCAGATGAATCAACATCTATTAAAAGGCTCAGAGCTCTTCCTTCCGCTGTTCCTTTCATTCCTGGCAATGATCAGATAATGAAAAGATGGGAAGTAATTGATGGACAACATGAAAAAAAAATAGAGTTTTCAAAAAATAATGATTGGATTTGAGCATAAATCTATACAATTATTTCCATGTAGCAAGAGCAGAGCTAATAATAAAGGCTTCACATTAAATACCAATGTCATATATTTATGCTATCATGGAGAGTGAATGCATTCTTTACATCCCATTTGGAAAATTTATTATCTACTTATTTTTCACTGCACGACCCAGCAGTACCAGTGGTGTGTGTGTGTGTGTGTGTGTGTGTGTGTGTGTGTGTGTGTGTTAAGAAAGCATCTTAGATTTGTTATATTTGTTGGTTCATATCCTCTGCTAATGTAAAACAGTTACATTTTAGCAGTTTGAGGTCAAAATACTGAGCATTCACAGGTATAAGTAATCTCCATTTAAATGAATGGGACTTCCTTTCATGTATTTGATCCATTGTAGCTGCATTGTAATCAGAACAATTTAAGACTTTCTTTACTAAGGTCTAGAGCGATGATGGAACACTTTCAGATGTTGTTGAACCCTGAACTTCCCCAGCCCACACGTAGCACTTGGGGTACTTTAATTCAAATCTCTGATCTCCATCTCATAGGACTTTTTGACAATTCATTACCAGCCTATCCCCAAGATTTGTAGCAGGTCCAGTCGTGTCCGACTCTGGGGTTGCGGCACTCACCTTGCTCTATAGGCCGAGGGAGCCAGAGTTTGTCCGCAGACAGCTTCCGGGTCATGTGGCCAGCATGACAAAGCTGTTTCTGGCGAACCAGAGCAGCACACGGAAATGCCATTTACCTTCCCGCCGGAGCGGTCCCTATTTATCTACTTGCACTTTGACGTGGTTTCGAACTGCTAGGTGGGCAGGAGCTGGGACCGAGCAACGGGAGCTCACCCCATTGCAGGGATTCGAACCACCGACCTTCTGATCAGCAAGCCCTAGACTCTGTGGTTTAACCCACAGCGCCACCTGGGTCCCAGCTGCTAGATTAGGTAGGAACAAATTTGTGGTGGCAAAGAAACCACCAGATGCCTGGTGCATGAAAAATGTGGGTGGCTGGATCTGCTTTTCCTCTCCGTTGCAGTGCAGGGAGAGGTTGTAAACTTCCACAGTAAGCCCAGAGCTGTGATGGGGATATCACCACACCACAGTCCTGGGTTTGATGGGGAGATTTAAACCTTTCCCAGTATTGGACAGCTCTGCTATGGAATCAACTTTATGCAATACCAGAATGAGACTGTACACTACAGAAACATAACTCAAGGGCAGCTAGGAATTCATTTAAAACTGGAGTATGTAAGGCATCAGTCAATGTAATTGTGGACTGTTTACCACATGCATGTATGAATATTACTGTGTGTGTGGAGGGGGGAAGTTTTCTATCTTGCATGGCAGAGGCAATATTGCTTAGAGCCTTGAAAAAGCGACTGACTACCCATTCCATTACTGGAGAAATTGTTAATCAATCAGTAGATAACAGGAACCAGGCAAACATTATTTCCATGCATATTCTATGCATTTTGATAAGGGTCCCTTCTAGAGGAAATTATCCCAGCAGTTAAATAACTAAACATGGAGCATCGCTCTAGTGATAAGAATCATGTTAAGATACAGAAAATGGACCGTTAACAATAAATGCTAAGAAAGGAAGCCAAGTACTACTAGAGGTAGTTTAAAGATAGTTCAGAAACAGTAAACCATTCACTATGCATATTTTAGTTTCTTGAAAGAAGCTGCTTTCAAAAAAAGGGGGGCAATGAAGTGGCATTCGAATAGACCAGGTGGATCATGGCTAGCGGGGCGGGGAATCTATTTTTAGCTAACTTCCCATTCAAACATACACATTTCCACATTTTCCCACTCATGAATCACAACTGAATTTCTTTAACATATAAATATAAAGTAAATAAGGGAATTTGTTTAACTTAGGCTGCAACCCCAAGCATATTTACTTAGAAGTGCCACTGAGTACAAAGGGGCATAATTACTCAAGTAACTATGCCTGCCTTCCTCTTTTCCATGGCTGCTCACTGTCCAAGCAAGCAAGTGCTGGCTGAGTGATCATTCAAGGAGGAGGCCGGGGGCACAGCAGTGAGAGCCAGGTGGGTTCTGGGACCTAGAGAGCCCCAGCAGCCTGCAGGGTGGGATGGGGATTCCTGCATCAGGGCACCTGGTTTACACCTCCTTAAAATTTTGTGCTCAAGGCCATGGCCCCCTGCACCCCCACACTACACCCCTGCATGTTGGTGGGTTGTATTTAAACCAACAACATTTCCTCCCTTGAAAACAGACGTATCATAGCATCACTTTGGACAGTAAATGGCAAGCTACTTTCAGGTCTTTGCCCCACTTGTCCACCCCCCAAAAAATTATCCAGGCAGCTCTTCATCACGGGGCAAGTGAAACTGAGCTCCAATTCCTTAGGGTGGGGGATGCAATAATTTTCAGGGTCAGCACACATGTGTCTGTATTATGAGCTGGGAAAGAATTCTCAAGAAACAGATTTGGAAGAAAGCTGGTAAATAGAGAGCTAACACAGAGCAGAGAGGGATTTGCTCGTCATTCCTTACTGCTAGCTACCCAAATCTTTTGCTCCAGCAATTACAGCTGATGAAACAAGTGATTTGGAAAATCCTGCTTAATTCAGAAAAAGTTCACAGGGGAATCAGGCTTGCCAAGGAGTTTAAATTGGGATAACTTTCTTGTTGACGAAGGTATGAATTGTGCCTGCGCCATCTTTGACAAGCTGCCGAACTTGGTACTAATTGATAATATTTGCCTTTCAGCAACTTTTGCAAGTGATCAAGGAAACATCATTCTGATATTCAAATTTAACGTTCATCGCAAGAAGTTTGTTTCCAGAGGCGTTCCACAGTTGTCAGAAGAGGCTGCCACTTTGTTTAATTGAAATCAAAGAGTGAAAACATATTATGCAAAATATGATCATCACAATAAATTATATTGCTTCATCAATATATACATTGTGGGGTTGTTGTTTTTTTAGTAAATCTTGCATAGCTAACATCGGTTTCACCATAGTCATGGGTATTAATCATCTTGGGAGGAGGATACTTTCCTTTGTATGTGTGTTTCTGTGTGTTTCATTTTAAATTGCAAATCAAGATTCTAATGACTTCCTTTGGTTTCTCCTAAATGAAGTAGAAGAAACTGGTATATTAAAAAGTCTGGGTCACATTCACCCACTGTTCATTAACTGTTCTAAAAGCACAGTTCTAAAAGCATTCAAAGAAGAAGAACATTCAGTTCAAAAATCAGGCGATGAGATTTTGGAAGAGGGTAGTATATTTGGAGGAACAGCAACGTTTCTTAATGAGATTTTTTTTAGGGTGACTTCTCCTTGGTAGTGACATTCAGTATATTTTAGAGTAGCTGTTTATTTCTACCTGTGGCAGTGATGGAAGTAGAGCTCTTATCAACAGTTGTCATCCATCCGTCTTGAGAGAGAATGGAGTCC
Source organism: Zootoca vivipara (assembly GCF_963506605.1). Lineage (NCBI taxonomy): Eukaryota > Metazoa > Chordata > Lepidosauria > Squamata > Lacertidae > Zootoca > Zootoca vivipara. Next base: position 41,426,338 of record NC_083294.1, on the reverse strand, counting down.
AGGGGTGAAATCAAACTGCTGTGTCACCAGCACAGAAGTGACCTCCCCAGGGTGTAAGCCTGGGCAGTGTGTACAGAAGTCTTGGGCTGCCCAGACATCAAGACCCCATTCTCAGCCTCACTGATGTGGTACAAGGAAAAGCAGAGCAATATGTTTGGCACTAGCTTGGCTGCATGAGCTGCCAGGAGGAGGCATATGAGGCACCATCCAACATCTTAGGCAGCCATGTTCCCCAGACAGCTTAACCATCAAATGTCTGGGGCAAGTGTACCTGGCTTGCCCCCACCCTCTGCCTGGTCTTAAGGACTCCACTCCAGATTTTTGTAGGGTTTACTCCTTAGCCTTTTCTTCTCTTGAAGATATCCCACAAGGCAGTGAATGATTAGGATCAGAGTTTCCCATTGGATGGGCTACCTTCTCACGTTGACAAGCCCCATCTGCACCTCACTTCCCCACATGCAGAAAATGCCTTATTGACCATTGGACCCACTATTGGTCATGTCCCCTGAGTCCACCAGAGCCTGTCTTCTCGTGCAGGGCAAGTCCCTAACTCACTGAAGGTCTGAGATGCATGGGTTACCCTCATCTGGTTTAGCTGGCCAGTCCAAGTCATTCCTTGGATGTGGCCGCTGTCACATGCTGACAGCTTCTAGGAGGCACAGGTGAGAGCTGAGTGAAGGGTGAGGACCAAAGATGGAGTACAAATGTCCCCCACCAGTGCTACTACTCCCCTAACACCCTTTACAACAACAGCTGGCATATACTCTCCCCTTTTGCCATAATGGCTCAGACATAGGATTAAACCTTGGCTGAGGTCCCCCAAGCAAGTTCTATGGCTATGTGGAGATTAGAACCTTGGTCTCCTCAGTCTACTCCAGTATTAGTACCAGGTCCGTCTTACCCACAGGCTCTAGGGATGCAGGGCACCCGGGCGTCGGGCTCTCAGGTGCGCCAAGCCGAGAGTCCAGGGCCCGAGAGTTGAGTTCAGGAAAGAGCCCACCTGTTGGTGAGAGCACCATGGTGGGATCTTCTGCTGTAGGCGACTCTGTGCCGCAAGTTTGGGGGTGACTGAGCCAGCAAGATGCTGAGGCAGGTGGCCGGCTCTGCCCTCCTGTGTACCTGGGACTGGGTGGATCTTTGCACCCAAGCGCCGCATATGCTTAAGACAGCCCTGATTAGTACTATTGCAGCTCACCTCATTTTATAACCTGCCTGAGTCCTTGATGGAGGGCAGGCTTGCACAATCTGTGACTCACTAACCTAGACTTCATTCAGACGCCCGCCCCCCCACCATTTCCCCAACCATCCCTTTCTTGCCTGTACATAAGAATAGCCCTCCTGGATCAGGCCAACAGCCCTTCTGGTCCAGCATCCTGCTCTCAAAGTGACCAACCAAGTGTCTTTGAGACACTCACAAGCAGGACCTGGGTAAAACAGCACTGTCTCCACTTGTGAGTCTTAGTAACTGGAATAGACAGGCAAAGTGCCTCTAACAATGAAGGTTATATATAACCATCATGGCTACAGTTTGCCATGTTGTGTTCTGTACTTGTGAGGCTTAGAAAATGATCCTGGATCTTTGCTTCTGTAGGTCACCAGTGGTGCAGTTCTGATGGAGATTGTGGTGTGTTCTCCATATTTATATAAAGAGGAAGCTTTGAGGTCTCAACATAGCATCACAAATATTTCACTGGCATGTCCCTGTTAACATCCGCGGCAATTAAGTGGCTGCAGCATCCCCAAAACATGGTGCATTTACAACCCTTTTCTTGCTGCAAGCACTTGAGTTAAGTAGCATTACCATGGCAACGGAGTGCGATATTTAAAAGCTCCGAGAAAGCTACATTTCAGCTGATAATTCATCCCGAACTGCCATGTACTTTTCTCTCCATTATCCAAGACTGTGTTTAGCAAAAGCATTCAAAGCCTCCTGGTTTTTACAGCATAAAGCAAGGCTTCTCTTGACACATTATTTTGAAAGAATATCACCAAATATTCAGTAAACAAAAGTAGACCCTTTTCTCTTCACATCAAAAACAATATATTTTAACACTTCAAAGACCACTGAGGTTTGTATTCTAACATGGGGGAGGACGAGGAGGGGACTGGATCCCAGGATGATTTCTGTCATTTGAGGACTAATTAATATGCAGTGCTGACCCATGGGTGGGAAATCCTTTTGACTTCTGAGCTAGTTGTCAGATTAGTTTATCTCCAGGAAGCACTCACCTACAGAGCACAGCAATAATCTAGGGGGCAACTCTTTATTCTAACCTTCCCATATGCTTTTAAAAGGAAGTACAGTACTTGAAGTGAATAGATAGCTTTTCTGTGTTGTTGTTGTTGTTGTTGTTGTTGTTGTTGTTGTTGTTGTTGTTGAAATTTGTATCTCACCCTTCCTCCCAAAGTATCTAAAAGCTATTCCAGCCTGGGGAAGACCTCTACCTTAAAAGGCTTGTTGAAAGAGGAAGATCTTTATATGGTGCTGAAAAGGAAAATAGATGGTACCTGTCTTACATTTAATGGGAATTCCAAAGGATAGGTTCCACAACACTTAAGGCCTGATTTCCAACATGGTACAGAAGACGTGGGATAACCAGAATTATATAATCATCATGCTTAAGTCTAATTAATGCATGAATGTTGATTAATTTCTGTGCGGAATTAAAAATAGAATGATGAGGAAACGAGAAGACCTGAAGTCTGGAAATATGAGAAACAGAGAAATTAAAATTCACCAATTCTTCCAGCCCTAGGCCCTGCAAAAAGATACCTGATGTTGAGCTCACACACCTCTAAATGGATTAAATTAGACGATCTTTCTCCTTGATGTGAACCATTCAAATGGTGGGGGGTTGTGTGTGGTCTTCCACCTCTGATATTCTCAGTTGAAGGACCACAGCTCACTGACTGAGCACTGCCTTCCATGAAGAAGGTCCACAGTTCAATCCTTGGCAACTCCAGGTATGACTTGGAATACCCCCTACTGAAACCATGGAGAGCCACTGCTAGTCTGTGTACATGATACTGATCTAGAGGGATCAATGATCTGATAAAATGCAGCTTTAAATGCTCTGTGGATGTATGGACTAAGTCTGTCTTAAACCAAAAGCTCATACAATGTCTCCAGAGCAAAGATGTGTCCCTCCCTCCATGAAAATGATCCCAGTTATTTTCTCATTATGCCACCAAGCTTTCATTTTAAATCTCAGAGACAGCAAGAAGAAATTCTAAACACTGGCCTCTTTTCATGATTTCTCTTGGGATTTCAACCAGGCAGCTGAAGGCAGCTGCTCTAATTAGCACAGCAAACAGCAAGTTTGCTTAGAAGTAAGACTCAGGCAGAACGGGCCGGGGGGGGGGGGGAGATGAGAAATATTTGTTGGTATGTCCACTTAAGTACCATATATGGATTATAGCAAACCAAAGGCAAAACCAGCAATGTGGGAAGGATTTGTGAAAAAGGTTTTTGCTACAAGAGGCAATCTCCCAGGGACCACAGCCCCATGGTAGGCAGGGCATAGGGAAAATTGAGTGGAATAAAGGATCTGGTAGACTACATTCTGGCCATGCAAAAACCAGAAATTTTGACATCTCTCCATACAGGCAGTCAAGAGCAATATTCTGAAGGAACATATCTCCCTACATGAACATGCCCAGCAGGCTTTGCTATCTTCTGTGGAGGTATTTCTCTCAGTACTACCACCTTCTCAGGCATGTTGAGTGAGGATGTGAAAGGGGGTCTTCTCGGGGGCTGCTCTCAAATTGTGGCACACCCTTCTGCAGGAGGCCAAACTGTCCTACTCTCTGCTTCCTTTCTCCAGTGGGAAAAGACTTTTTCATTCCAACAGTCATTTGGCTGCAAACTGAGGTGGAGGTGGGGTGGGGGCATTGTACTTTTATTCTTTTATTGTGCTTTTAAATGGTTGTGAGTCCTTTCAGGGCTGCTTTTAATAGGGTTATATTCTTAATTGTTTAAAAATATTTCTGTTTGTTGTGTGTGTTTTTAGTTGTATCTGTTTTAATTTGTGCTGTGAAGTACCTTGGGCTTTGCATTGGGAGAAAGGTGGGGTATACAGTAAATACATAAATAAATAAGCATTTCACAATGCGAAGACACGTTTCAGCCAGTCAATGAGGGATGTGGACTAGGGCTGCTCATGGGAGTGACCTGATGGGTGTCCATCCAGGACCAGATAGGGAAGGCCTGAGGTTTTAATGATGTAGCATCATTCCAAGACACTTTCTTGGTGAGGGTGGGGGAGATGGCAATGACTCTCAACACCTCATCTAATTGTGAGGTACTTCCACCTGAACTTTTGCTACCATCACACTCACATATCAACACTTGAAAACACCAGGAGCATTTTTTTGCATTTTGCATTTTCCCCAAATGTAGTGAGGAATTAGTGGCCTGAATTAGTGCTGGGTGGAAATCTGTCCAGTTTCTCAAAGGAAACTGCATGTTATACATGCAAAAGTAGGGAGAGGTTCTGATGCAAAATGCCGAAAGAGGAAGCTCTGGGTCACATGCATGTAGGTCCCTTGATCCTGTGAAGGAAGGTGCCATTTCTTTCTATCTCCTTCTCAGAGGACTTGAGAAGTGATTTGGAATTTTTCTGGGCACTAGTTATTTAGCATATTTTCATTGGTAGGTGCCCAAGAGTGGTATATGTGGTTTTTCCATACTTGTAATTGTAGAATGAAAGAAAGGACACTCACAAACACCTCTTGACCGCCTCAAGCTTAAGGCAGGCACATCAAAACCCCAGCACCCCAGCCATGTGAATTGCACCAAAATTCTCTATCCCCTTTGATACTTCTAAAAGACAAGTTATTTTCCCATTAATTGGTGGAGAATTGTCAAAGAAAAAATGAAGGCACCGTTGTCAGCACAGCGCTAGGCTGAACACTTCAGCTGGGTCCTACATTTGACCATACTCTACTCTCCCAGTACAAATACTTGAAAGGGTCTCATTACAGCGGATTTGAAGACTAGTGAGTGCACTTTTCTTTCTCTCCTTTAATATTGATTTATTTCAAATTCTTAAGCAGGTGCTTGCAAGCATGCAAAGATCTCCTGTTCCTTAAAACAGATTCAACTCCTTTCTCTTGTTTAATTCAGTCATCCAGAAAGAATGACTAAATTAACCATCCATTATATTAAAGCTTAAGAAGATAAGGAAGCTTTTTTGCTTTTTCTTCTCCTTATAGCACTTATGAGGCACATATCTCAGCTGAGCACTGATAGATTTAGCCTCATCCAGGAGAGAGCTATAAATAGCAATAAGGAGTTTTAGGTCTGGCCTAGCATTGGAGCACACTGCTGCCTATCAAAATCAGATGGCAACTGCAAAAGTTTAAAGTGGATCTGGTGTCGGGTGATACGGTCAGAGAAGCAAAATGAGGAAGCAGAGAGTGACAAATCAACAAGGTCCTAAGGATAATTAGGCAAGTTATATTGCTGCAGAGCAGACTTCCCCAGACTGGTTACCTCCACAACCCCCATCAGCCCCACCAAAATGCTGGAAATTGTTGTCCGACAAGTTATGGGGGAGCAACAGGTTACAGACTGTTACTGCAGAGTCAGGTGTTACAAAGAAGGGCTGTAACTATGGGCTCATCTGCAGAATTCATTTAAAGCACTTTCATACCACTTTAAACAGTTATGGCTCCCCCCCCAAAGATTTATGGGAAGTGTTGCTTGTTAGGGGTGCTGAGAGCTGCAAGGAGGCCCCTGTACCCCACCCCAAAGGAGTTACAATCCTCACAGTTCCCTAGGAAGATAGGTTGGTTTATCTGGGAACCGTGGCTGTCTTAGTGGAACAGAGGTCTCCTTAACAACTCTCGACACACTTAACAACCTCCTGGTATTGTTTGGCAGAAGCCATTATAGCTTAAAGTGGTATGATACTGCTTTCAGTCTTTAGTGCAGATGGGGGCCCCAGATGTGGAGGAACCCCTATGGGAGCTTCCAGATTCAGTGCCCATGACCTTCCTTTGAAATGACTAGAATAAGTTCACCCAAGTCTGATAATATCTCCTCTCTAGTGCATGGATGGTGCTGTTTTTGTTGCATGAGGATCCACATTGTGATAATGGATTTTCCATTAGTATCTTGCAGGAGTGAAGCTCCTCAGGTCTGGGAGTGAATTTGCCGCTTCCTGGTCTAGAGCTGTCTCTTCAGCTACACACCCCTCTTCCCATACCACACCACCTACTTTGCTCTCAAACCCTTGAATATTCTTGCCTGGTTGGAATGTGTTCTCGGCTGGAGGTTGGGGAATGTGTGTATAAGCTAGCCTGCTATACAAAAATAAAATTACCATCCATTGCTCTGCTTTCCCCCTGGAAAGTCGCCAAAAGAGAAAACTGGCATCCAATAAGAGGTCAAATCCTCTTCATCACTTAGAAGGACTATACAGACAAATGTGCTTACATGCACATCCTGTAAAGTTACTACATTAGGTAAGAAGAACTTGCTAGTCCAGCATCCTGGTCTCACAGTGGCCAGTCAGGTGCCTATGTGAAGCCCACAAGCAGGATCTAAGCACAATAACACTCTTACTTCCTGTGGTTTCCAGCATCTGGTATTCAGAAGCATACCGTACTTCCCCTACAGTGAAGGGAGAACATGGTTAGTAGCATTCATATCCTCCATGAATTTGCCTAGTCTTTTAAAGCTTTCCAAATTGGTGATCATCACTTCCTCTCGTGAGAGTGAGTTCCATAGTTTAACTATGACGTGTGAAGAAGTGCTTTCTTTTTTCTGTTCTGAATCTTCAAACATCCATTTTTGTTGTATGTCCCCAAGTTCTAATGTGATGGGAGAGGGAGAAAAACATTTCTCTATCTACTTTCTCCATGCCTTCATAATTTTATACATTCTATCATGATACCTCTTACTCATACCAGTACTTTTTCTTTTAAAAATCCCCCAAATGCTGCAACCTTTTCCTTTGATGTAACTTGCTCTGTTCCCTTGATCTTGTCTGAACTTTTTCCACCTACACAATATCATTTCTAGTCACCCTGAAAAGAAAAAATCCAACTGAACTCCACTTTTAGGGTATGGGCATCAAGTCACTAGTACTGCTATTATGGATTCTGCAGAGCAGTAATGAGATTAATTTAGTATAAAGCCTTGTGGAATGTTTAAAGCAGAACTGAACAAATGATACATATGCATGACAGTTGAACTTTCAAAATTTAATTATGAGGCATGTGTAACATAACAGTTTTAAAAAGATGGGTATGTGATGGATGGGCAGAAAGACAGCTGTAATTTTCTGTTTTATTTATTTTTAAGAAGAGCTGTATGAACTTTGAAAAGAAAGGAGGCATTAAAAACAATTTCAGTGAAAGTTTTTTCTTCTTCTAGGTAGGCAGATGCATTCAAACGGCTTATGCAGAAGTCCTTCTCAGATCAATTGGATTTATTTGCTATTATCTAGGGTTGCAGTTTAAGGAATGAGGATTCTTTAGCGAATTGGAGGATTTTGTTGGTTTCAGAATTAATTGAAGCACACTTGAACCAAATGGAATGGAATATATATTGAGTAGAAAGTCTAAACAGCACCAAGCAAGATTTAATATGTAACTGACCAGATAGATTAAATATTTACTTATGAACATTTCAAGAGCTTTGACATTTGATAGCTAAGCATCAAATAATTTCAAACTTCTGCAGGTGGTATTACAAAAGATTCGGATGAATTCAATATTTGGATTCAAGCTTAACAGCCGCTGCTCATCCCCACTTGTTAAAATGAATTTTTTACTCAAGATACCTCTACCTGTTCCAGATACTTCAGAGGCAATCCAGCTGGCTTTCCACAGGCACCGATGCACAAATCTATCCATCTTGTATGCTTTCATTTAAAGGTTAAGTGCAGCCTTGAAGAAGTTCTAGACCTGCTAGATCAAAGTGGAATCATTCTCTAGTCTGGAAGGACATTTTGTGTGAGTGGGAGACCAATGAAGGACAGGGCAGATGCTTTGGCAAATGTTGTACAGATGTATTAGAATTAAAAGGTAAAGGGGCCCCTGACCATCAGGTCCAGTCGTGTCCGACTCTGGGGTTGCGGCACTCATCTCGCTCTATAGGCCGAGGGAGCCGGCGTTTGTCCGCAGACAGCTTCCGGGTCATGTGGCCAGCATGACAAAGCTGCTTCTGGCGAACCAGAGCAGCGCATGGAAACGTCGTTTACCTTCCCGCCGGAGCGGTCCCTATTTATCTACTTGCACTTTGATGTGCTTTCAAACTGCTAGGTGGGCAGGAGCTGGAGTTCCTTAATGGAAGATGATTTGGAAGAGGCAAGTCTAAAGGAGCATTTCCTGCAAAATGCAGTGAATAGCTTCCTCCATGTGCTTTGGATTCATAGGAACCCGTTCTCTTCGAATGGCAATGTGTTTGAATTCTTAACTATTATTCCAACTAAAATGAATGAAACAAATGAGGCTCTTTGTTATTTAATGAATTATTAAAATGAATGCATACCTCTCATTCTGCCTTCTCCACCTGCTGTCAGGGATTCTTCATCTGGATACATGGGGTCTTATACATCAGCAATTTGGAACCTGTGGTCCTCCAGACATTGTTGGACTCCAGTTCCCATCAGTCCTAGCCGTCGTGGACAATGGTCAGAAATTATGGAAGCTGCAGTCCAACACCACCTGGATGGTGACAGGTTTCCCCATCTATGTTATACATGCAAAGCTTGTTCTCTCCCACTGTGTCTAGCCTGTACCAGGTAAATTGTACTGTAATCATTCAGAAACCATTGAGACACTTCATCACGCTCAACAGAATAAGACATGGAAAAGTCTGGTGCTTGTTTTTCAGTTGCCATTCTTTATTTCCAAGTTGAAAATAGATTACGAGTATTATTAGATTTCAAAAAGATAATGCTCTACCCAGGCAAGAAAACACACACAGCCCAAAAAATTGCACTGTAATTGTTTGAGCAGGAAATGTGGTTATTTACAGCAAATGAAATTAATGTGTTACAAGCTTACTTTTTGTTAGACACTTTATAAGCCATAGGAATAATGTGAGGACATGCAAATTGTGGGTTGTTGTTGTTATTTAAAAAAAAAAAACCACTCCCCATTATCATAAAAGACACATACTTACCTCTGTGAATTATATTCTCATAATGAATGATGAACACAGTATATTATTTTAATATAATTATCACTCCAGGTGGTGTTCATTTGGTGATTACAGGAATGTGTGTACAGCTTATTTGTGCTTTGCTAACACATTATCCTGCCAACCTAGCAGTTCGAAAGCATGTCCAAGTGCAAGTAGATAAATAGGTACCACTCCGGTGGGAAGGTAAATGGTGTTTCCGTGCACTGCTCTGGTTTGCCAGAAGTGGCTTAGTCATGCTGGCCACATGACCTGGAAGCTGTCATTGGATCCCTCGGCCAATAAAGCGAGATGAGCGCCGCAACCCCAGAGTTGTCTGCGACTGGACCTAATGGTCAGGGGTCCCTTTACCTTTACCTTTTAACACATTATGAATACCAGCATATTCATTCCCCACTCCCCAGTGTGCTCAAGTTTGGGAATCCCCGGTATAGAAGAGCACATGGAAGAACACAAGGTTTTCATGCAAGAGGTCCCAGCTTCAATCCCTAACATCTACACAGTAAATGGGGCTGTTGCCATTCATAAGAACATGCAATCCCCATGCATCAAAACAAAGGCACAGCTAGTCTTAATCTTGAGAACATAAAAAGAGCCTGCTAGACCAGGACAATTTATTCCAGCATCCTGTTCTCACTGTGACCAACCAGGTATATGCAGGAAACCCACAAGCTGGACCATAGCACAAGAGCATGCCCTCCTGTGGCTTAGATGCATATCAAAAGCTTGGAAGCAGGACCTGAGTGCAACAGTACTCTCCCCACTGGTATTCAGCAGCTAGTATTCAGAGGCATACTGTGTCCTGCCTCATGACCAACAAATGCACAAAAGATACCTTTATTCAAGCAAGTGATGGTACAGGCTTGGCAGCAGAGTTCAGGATTCACAATTCAGAAGTTCAGGAATCAGGCAAAATAGGGAAAAAAACCAAGGTATCCCAAGAGTTTCAGCTCCCCACCTGTCAAGCTTTAAAACACGAAGTGCCACTCACTGACTTTGTGAGAATGTCAGGGTTGGAAAATACTGTTCCTCTAGGGTAGGTGGGTCTTCTGCCATCAGTGAAGGGAGTCCTTAGTTCTAGGTCACAATAAGGCACCCTCCTGATCAGACATTGCCAGTTCTTGAAGTGCCTTCCTCCTTGGCTGCCCACAAACCTTCCCATCCTCCACTGAGACTATGTTTTATCAGAAGTTTATCAGGGAAGAGCCAACACCTCCCCCCACCCCTTCAAAGTGGCTGAGGTTGGACTTCCGGTCTGCTGCGCTGGCAGAGAGGCGCAGAAACCTCGAGCTCCAAGGTTTCTGGCTACGCAGAGGGGGGAATCCCGCGAGGGCCACGCGGATCCCTGTAAGAACCCTGGGTAGAGCGTCCCGGGGGCGAAGTAGCCTGGCAAAACTCCAAGGCGACTCCTCCACTGCCCATCAAGCTCGTCAGAGCCCCAAGAGCAGTCGCGGGAGCCATTTTGGGCACCATCGTTACCTCCACGAAGCGAAGCTCCGTGCCTACAGCCTGAAAGCGGCGGATTCTTCCCGTTAAAAGAAGAGATTTGGACCAAATGAGTCAAAATTGGTGAATTGGACTGAGAAATTTGGCGCTGGGAGGAGGCTTAAAAGGGAAGTCAGCCCCCCCCCCAATTGAGTAATGGACGATGCAGTAAAGCTACGGAAAGCTCAGAAATTTATTCCTTTAAAAAAAACTTTTTCCTGATGCAGAGTAAGGGAAAAGGAGAAAGTGTGCATAAATCTCTGCAAAAGACTGTGATTTGATAAGGGGAAACCCCCCTGTGAACTTGGAGTCGGGTCAAAGGAAGGACCGGCTAGCCGTCTTTATGACGTCACAATAGAAAAGAATGTGACTGTCTGTATGAGTCTGCGACTGAGAGCTGCAGGCAAGTAAAAGAGGAAGTTTTTAAAATAAATCTCAAGGCTGCTCAGTGCTGAATTTGAGATTGAATTTAAGAGGAAAAGTAAAGAAATACAGGTTGATCCAGTTCAGACAGGATTTATTCTTTTTATATTTGGAAATATAAAACAAAGATAACAACAATACCACCTCCTGCCTGCCACAACTATGGAGGCGGAGAGCAACAACAGGCTGGAAGAGAAGGTTCTGGACTGTGAGAAGAATAGTACACAGTGGGATTTGATTTTGATAACAATCTTGGAAATGACAGAGGAGATCCGTAATCCTAAAGGTGCTGCAATAAGCATGGATGAGAGGACTGGTGAATTAACAGAACTGAAATTTGAAACAGATGATCCATATGAATTTAGAGAGGAAGAAAAAGGAGAAGAGGAAGAAGGACTAGGGGGAGGACTAAAAGAAGACACATGCTGTGACATGATTCCAGGGAAATTTTTGGAAAAGACAGAGGATAACTGCAACCCTGAAGGAAATACAACAACTACGGGAGAGGAGACAGCTGACCCAACAGAACTGAACTTTGAGATAGAAGAGGATGAAGAAGAAATCACTGTTTCACCGGTGGGAGGGGTGGAACAGGGAAGGGATTTGATGCAAAAGTCCCCCCAAAAGGGGGGGAGCGGATGAAGAAGAAATAACTGTTTCACCGGTGGGAGGGGTGGAACAGGGAAGGGGTTTGATTCAAAAGTCCCCCCAAAAGGGGAAAAATAAAAAGGTTGTTACCCCAGTGAGAGAGGGGGAGAAGGAAGCAGGTGGGGGGCAGAAAGAGAATGAGATTGAAGATAACTTGTTGGGAATACAGCGGGGGGGAGGGCTGAGCAAAGTTTAGACTGGGACAGAGCAGGAGTGGGGTGAGGAAGAAATGGGGTGATTTTTATAGGTGGATAAAACACGGTTTAAACTCGGAATGTACTAAGGAGCTGGTTGAGATCTCTGGAGACATCGATTCCAAAGAAAGGGGGTAGCTTTAGTTTTGAGGGGGGGAATAAAAAGGGGGAAAATATTTTGAAAATTAATTATGAATATTTTGGGGTAAAAGGTTAGAGAATATTGGGTAATAAAGGTAAAGAGAAATATGAAGGGTAAATGGATAAAAAGAGGTTGTAAATTGGAAGAAAGAATGTAATATTAGATTTGGAAACTGCAATAATTAGTGATTAATAAGGAACTCAAGAAGGGGAAATGGGGAAGTCCGAAAGGTTTAGATTAGAAATTAGAAAATTTGATATGTCTTTTTATCTTTATTTTGGTTTTTCTATTTTTCACTTCTTCTTTTTTTACATAGTATGATTAAGAATTTTTTAAGAATATGAAATGGGAAATAAGATATAATTTTACGATGTTTAGATAAGATTTGGAAATGGCAAGAATTAATTATTAATAAGGATTGCAAGAAGGGGAAGTGAGGAATTTTGATGTGACAATATTGTTATTTTTCATTTTTTTCTTTGTATTTTTTTCTTTTTTCTTTTTCTTTTTTCTATGTAAAACTCAATAAAAATTATTTTAAAACAAAAACAAAAACAAAGTGGCTGAGGTTGAGGTATTCCGGGGGGACCACTTTCTGCAGCACCGGTTTCCTCCAATCAGCCCCGCTCTCCCATTTCTTCCTTCTCCTCCTGTGTCAGGGCATGCCAGCCCAACCCAACATAACCGTGAGGTTCACAGCAAACCATAGTTATCACAACTAGCAGACACTGACAACCTTATCTGCCTGGATTTCCCTAGTCATCTTATAAAACCATCCAATTTGGTGGCAATCACTGTGTCCTGTGGGAGCAAGTTTTACTATGCACTACCGGTACATGAATCATTGGGTCACTGCCTTGTCATGGTGAAGGGGTTTGAATAACTCAGAGAAGCTATGAGCTATGCCGTGCAGGGCTACCCAAGATGGACAGGTCATAGTGGAGAGTTTTAACTAAATGTGATCCACCTGGAGCAGGAACCAGCAAGCCGCTCCGGTATCCCTGCCAAGAAAACACCATGGACAAAAACAACAGGCATATAAAAGTTGTGACGCTGGAAGATGATCCCCTCAGGTTGGAAGGCATCCAACATGCTACTGAGCAAGAGTGGAGGACAAGTAGATTCAGAGCTGATGAAGCGGCTGGGCCAAAGCCGAAAGGTCGCTCAGTTGCGGATATGCCTGGAAGTGAAAGGAAAGTTCAATGCTGTAAAGAAAAATGTTGCATAGGAACCTGGAATGTAAGAACCATGGATAATGGTGAGCTGGATGTGGTCAAAAATGAGATGGCAAGAATAAATATTGACATCCTGGGCATCAGTGAACTAAAATGGACGGGAATGGGCAAATTCAAATAGGATGATCATCATATCTACTACTGTGGGCAGGACTCCCATAGAAGAAATGGAGTGGCCCTCATATTGAACAAAAGAGTGGCGAAAGCTGTACTGGGATGCAATCTCAAAGATGATAGAATTATCTCGATACGATTCCAAAGCAGACCTTTTAACATCACAGTAATCCAAATTTATGCACCAACTTCCGGTGCTGAAACACAGAAATTGACCAATTCTATAAAGACTTCACTGCCTGAAAGAGTCTCAAAGCAGCTAACATTCTCGTTTCCCTTCCTCTCCCACAACAAACACTTTGTGAGGTGAGTGGGGCTGAGAGACTTCAAAGAAGTGTGACTAGCTCAAGGTCACCCAGCAGCTGCATGTGGAGGAGCGGAGACGTGAACCCAGTTCACCAGATTATGAGTCTACCGCTCTTGACCACTTGACTACACTGGCTCTCAACTCTGGAAGAACGTCTTCACGTATTGTTGTTGTTGTTGTTGTTGTTGTTTAGTCATTTAGCCGTGTCTGACTCTTCATGACCCCATGGACTAGAGAATGCCAGCCTCTCACAGTTTGGTCAAATTCATGTTAGTAGCTTTGAGAACACTGTCCAACCATCACATCTTCTGTTGTTCCCTTCTCCTTGTGCCCCCATCTTTCCCAAAATCAGGGTCTTTTCCAGGGAGTCTTCTCTTCTCATGAGGTGGCCAAAGTATTAGAGCCTCAGCTTCAGGATCTGTCCTTCCAGTGAGCACTCAGGGCTGATTTCCTTAAGAATGGTTAGGTTTGATCTTCTTGCAGTTCATGGGACTCTGAAGAGCAGGCATCCCCAAACTTTGGCCCCCCCAGATGTTTTGGACTACAATTCCCATCTTCCCTGACTACTGGTCCTGTTAGCTAGGGATCATGGGAGTTGTAGGCCAAAACATCAGGAGGGCTGCAGTATGGGGATGCCTGCTCAAGAGTCTCCTCCAGCACCATAATTCAAAAGCATCAATTCTTTGGCAATCAGCCTGCTTTATGGTCCAGCTCTCACTTGCATACATCACTACTGGGGAAACCATAGCTTTAACTATACAGACCTTTGTCAGCAAGGTGATGTCTCTGCTTTTTAAGATGCTGTCTAGGTTTGTCATCGTTTTTCTCCCAAGAAGCAGGCGTCTTTTAATTTCATGACTGCTGTCACCATCTGCAGTGATCATGGAGCCCAAGTAAGTAAACTCTCTCACTGCCTCCATTTCTTCCCCTTCTATTTGCCAGGAGGTGATGGGACCAGTGGCCATGATCTTGGTTTTTTTGATGTTGAGCTTCAGACCATATTTTGCGCTCTCCTCTTTCACCCTCATTAAGGGGTTCTTTAATTCCTCCTCACTTTCTGCCATCCATGTTGTGCCATCTGCATATCTGATTGCTGGAAGAAATATCAACAATCCTCAAATCCTCAAATCTTCTTCCTCCTCCTCCTCCTCCTCCTCTTCTTCTTCTTCTTCTTCTTCTTCTTCTTCTTCTTCTTCTTCTTCTGTCTATTTTGAATTTCCCAACAATCATCTGTTCTATTTCCTGCAGAGGTCAACAAATGGATAATCAGGAAAACCAAACATGCAACTGCAGCTTGGTCTATTAACTTCAATGAGTCTACTCTGAGTAAAATTTAGTTGACTACCACCCAAAGCTTTGCATGAGGAAGGGCCCCAGGTTCAATCCTGATGTCTCCAGGTAAGGCTCACCATCAATAAATGTGCTCATAAAGTAATGTTATGTATATTGTTGTTTTATGCTTTATTGCACACCACCCTGGTTTTGAAGGGTTGGAATAAAAAAGTTTTCAATAAATAAATATTCTGGGGGCAAAAAGAAGAAGAAGCCTGCTAGCTGATACTGCATATTCTCAAAACCTTCGAATGGCCATACAAGTATTGCAATTATACATCCCAGATGCTATGGTAAGAGGTCTCATTCACCTTCCATTCCCTTTCACTAAACCAGTCATCTGAAACAAATGAAACTAAGCTATGTTGGCTGGCATAAGTTTTTTTTCAAGGGTCAAGGAGAGTTTCCTAGGCACTCCTGGAATGAAATCATTCATCAAGAGATTCAAATTACACATTTAAATTCAATTTTTAGTCCTGGAGAGCTGGAACTCTTGGAAAGAGAAGGGAAGCAATTCCGCTAAAAGATTTTTCTCATGCTGAAGCAGAGAATGCAATTTCTCCCCTGGAATGGGTGGGCCCCCAGTGACCACGCTAATGGGTCCATTAAACTTCTGCAGTGTATGTTTTGTGCCTTTGCAGCTGACAAAACTGATTGCAGCCCTCTGGCAACAAAAGTGGTTTTAAAAAAAGAGAAGTCTTCCTTCATCTTCCGTCTTTGACTTACAGCTTATGTAGATGACAAATGGAGACTTGCAAAATTGTAGGGAAATAGGGGCAGTGGCACCAAAACATTGTTTCGGTTTGCTTTCTGTTCGTGGTAAGTCACTTAGATGCTGCAATCCTATACATACTTACCTGGGAGTAAGCCCCATGGACTTCTTGGAAGGAGCTGTATGCCAATAGTAGGCCATCTGGTTAGCATCCAGAAGGTCCCAGATTCAGTCTATGGCATCTCCAGGTATCGCTGGGAGAGACCCCTTGTGGAAACCCAAAGGAGCTACTGTCAACCTGTTGACAAGGCTGAGCTCGATTGATGGATTGATAGTCTGACTTGGTGAAAGGCAGCTTCTTATGTTCTGAGTAGAAATGTAAAGGATTGCACCATTGGTGTTGGAGACTGACATGTTTCCAGGGCAATATTGTGCTCCTGGGCTACAGCTCAACTCCATCCACCCAGACAGTCCATTTGTTTCCTCCATTCCGGTAGAGCTAACAGAACAAAAAGGCTTCTAGGCCCAACTTACACAGACAGCCATCGGCCTTCATTGTGTTTGCCTTGCTGTTAGATACTGTCTCTTCTTCCTAGGAGGGAGAAATCCATTGACTTCCATAGGGAAAAGCATGGTGGAAAAAATAGACAATGGGTCCACCTGAAAAATATATGCAGTGTTTAGACTTTCCTTCAAATCACAATGACTCAAATGCCATGGCAAGATAATTTGCTGTGTTTACACCCACATCTATAATTTTATTTGTATGCCACCTTTCCATAGTTCAAACCATGTTCAAGGCAGCTTGCCACATAAAAAGCAACAACGCTTAATTAGAAACATAACAAAAGTATTCACAAACAAAAAATATAAAACCAAATTGAAATGTAGACCTCTCTCCCTTCTCACTCTCCCTAGTGAAGCTTGACTTTGCTTTTGTGTGTGTGACAATATGTGTGTGTGTGTGTGTGTGTGTATGCACACACACACACACAAACACAAACACACACACACATGTGCACAGTGGTGTCCTTCAAATGCTGCATTTTGGAGCACACAAATCCACAGTCTCTAGGCAGTTAATGGTGCTATCTGACTCAGGAATGTGAAAGCCTTACTCAGGTCACCTCTATTCACCTTGTAATTCAGGAAGTACCATATATAGGACTGGTGCAAAGTCTTATTTTAAAAACTGTGTATTAAAGCCTTGATTCCAATGCTGTATCCCTTCACCCCTGCATGCATCCCATCCACTGCTATTTCAGCCTAACTACTTATGTTTTATTTTGTTAATGTTGTTTTAGGCAACCTTTGTATGAACTCTACTGAATCTTTCCTCATACTTCTTTGTGAAGTGTGAGCAGAGGGACTGAACACTGTGTTTGCCAGAACTGAGGTCAATGTTCTAAGTCTAGGCTCACAATCTCTCTCGGAAGGCAATCAAAAGGTTTCAGTTTGTTTGGACAGCCAACATTAGAATTTATTTTTGTTCTTCAGAAAGAAGCATGTGTGTATTCCTTTTGCATTCTTTTTTCTCTCTTTTTGTACCTGTTCTTTCAGCAAAATATTTGGCAATGCGTATGAAATGTTCACCTTGTCATTTAAGATGCTCTCTTGACTATACACAACCTCGTTGACATCATTCAGCTCTTAAATAAATATTACATCTCTTCCAACATTCCTCAGATGAAAATAGGGACATTCACCAATATACCAAATATTATTGAAATTCTGATATGCATTAATTTCTTAAGTTTAGGGGGGTCTCCCCCCCAACACATTCATAACAATAGTTTTGATGATGATGATGATTATGATGATGATGATTATGATGAAGATGATGATGTCACCCTTGGTATCCTTTATTTGAAATGATCAAGAACTGCCAATTTAGTTTAACAGCTGAGTTGGAGGAGAAAACAAACAAGGAAGTTCCATACCATTGGATCCAACCAATAGCTGTAGACACTTTTAAGAACTATTCTTGCAGGTGTATTAAGGCCATAACACTTTGCCTGGGAGTAAGTCCCACTGAATTAAAGAGGGCTTAGCTGAGTAAGCAAGTAATGAATTGCACTGCTGGGTTTCTTTTGGAGTGAGGAAACACATGCTCTTTCCCTTTCTGCCTGACCTTGCTCAGATCTCTGCCCTCAGGGACCTTCCTAGATCCTAAGCCATTCATGAAAGTGGGTAATTTAAATGCTTACAGAAAGCCAATGTGGTGTAGTAGTGGTTAGACCTGGAAGACACCAGGATTCAAATCCATGCTCAGACATGAAGCTCACTAGATGACCTTGGAGGGCAGTTACTACCGTGTTTCTCCTAAAATAAGACGTGCCTCTAAAATAAGCCATGGCACGATCTTTTAAAGCCAAAAAAAAATAACACATCCCCCAAAAATAAGACGTGTTGGGGGTACCGGTACCTACCCGACCCTGACGTTCGCGGGACCCTCCTGGGCAGGAGGAAATAGCCGCCTCAACCCTGCTGTGAGGCCATAGCAGGAGACCCGGGAACTCCCCTGTGGAAGAATCGGGCACGCGCGCAAAAAACAAGTAAGCGGCGGCTGATCCTTCTGGCCCCGATGCCGTCCGACGCCACGAGGAGCTGCAAGAAAGGAGTCTCAAATGAAAGGGGGAGCGTGAGCGCTCCAACGCAGCCGTTGCTGGAGTTAGCCCCCAGGCGTCTCCAACCGAGAAGAAGCTCCGCAGAAAGCCCCCTAGGAGGTCAGAGAAAAGGCAGCTTCGTTGCTGAAGCCGCACACACCGCACACACCGCCGCTCTCCAGCTGATCGGCGGGGAAGCGCCCGCCCAGGCGATGTAGGGGAGGACTCCAAGCACAGCTTCCTGAGCGCTCACGGCTTCTTGAGCACTGGCGTTTTTGTGCGGCGTGTGCGCTCTCTTCAGCAGCAGCTCCGAGCTGCTGGGAGTCCCCTGCCTGCGCGGCCACCCCGCCAGTGCTCAAGAAGCCGTGAGCGCTCGCGGCACCGTGCTCTTGCTCCACGGATGCCTGTAAAAAAAACGCTGCAAAAACAAAACAAATGGAAGAGAGGTGAAGGTAAGGGCTGGTGGAGGAAGGAGAGAGAGCTAAAAGGGGAGAGGGAATCGACCAGCGATGCGGTCGACCGATGATCCGAATGCTTCAGGTGCCGGGGCAAAGCCCCAGCCACGCCGTGCCGCACCGTGTGAAGCCCAGGGACCCGGCAGCAGGCGGCGCGCGAAGCTGCAGGACCCGGCAGCAGCCTCAGCCGTGCCGCGTGAAGCCCTGGGACCCAGCAGCAGGCTCAGCGGGCGGCGCAAGAAAGCCCCGTACCATACTTAATAATGCTGTACCATGCTTACCGGTAATAAAAAAAAAAGACATCCCCCGAAAATAAGCCGTGATGTGTTTTTTTAGAGGAAAAATAAATATAAGACGTGTCTTATTTTAGGAGAAACACGGTACCTTGCAAGGGGATTATGGAGATTAAATGAGGGAGGGAGGGGGAAATCACATACAGCACCTTGAGCTCCTTGGAGAAAGGTGGGGTAGAAATTCAGTAACTGCCCAGTTGCCCTTAGGCCAGGAGATTGTGGTGAACCCTTACCCTAGGGTTGCAATACGTCCAAAATTTCCCTTGTAAACAGCGCCTGGGCAGAAATTGCTGTAATGTTCGGGGAAATCCGGGCCTATGCCATGTCGGGAGTGTAGATTCTGATGAATTTCATTAAAAAAATCACCAAAAACTCCTTTTTAAAAAGGATTTTGAAAAAAAAACCTTAAAAACCTCCAGCTCATCTTTGGGCAAAATTAATAAAATCTTAACAACTTTTGTGTCCAGTTGCTTACTTTTTGAAATATGACAACCCTACCATACCCATTTGCCACAAAGTCTGCCTACACCTAGGTGTAGGCCCTTGTGGGATGGCAGCCACATGGGCACCCCTGAGCTATCTGGTGCTGCTGAGTCTTCCTCCTGAGTAAGAGTGTGCAGGGTCACAGCCCAGCCTTAAGCATTTTTCTTAGGACAAAAGCCTGCTAGCCCCAGAGGACTTCACTTGCAGCCATCCATTTCCTCAGAAGCAATCCCTACAGCACCAAGGGAGCATGGGTAATTGCAGCATAGAACCCCCCCTTTCTTCTGAGCAAAGTATGGAGATCTTGCTCTCTTCCTGCTCCTGTGTGTAGCTCACCATCGGTGTGGAGGCCACCACAGGCACAGGAGATGGAGGGTGAACCCAGGTGCGGGGTGGGGGGAGGCTTGGCAAGTGCCATGCAGCACATGGGCGTAGGCAGGGGGGCAGGAGAGGACAGCTGCCCCCCCAGAAGCAAAAAATTAATGTATTTTACAGACCATGACCAGCACTTTTCCCCTCCAAAATCTGAAGTGGAAAGGGCTTTGCTTTAGCAAGAGCAGCTAAGTCGCCGCTTGCTGGGGGGGGGACACACAGCTGTAACAAAAACACATCAAATAAATAAAGCAAAGTGGCTACCAGTAGTTAAGCAGTTAAGACAATGAAGCATGTATTCCCAGGCAATATTCGATAGCTGACCACTTCACCCTATTGTTCTTCAGTGGGAGTTATTAATGAGCATTCAGGAATCGCGTTAAGAGTTCTATTGGTGATTTAATGAGGGTGCAGAGGATTCAATTTGACTAAGGTGGCTCTGCAAGGCAAAAAGGAAGTGAATAAGAAAGGGGGGGCTGTAGCTTTGACAGACACAGTGATGTTCATAAAAAGCAGTGGGCAAGAAGGCATCTTCAAATATTAAATAAAGGCAAGGAGTGAGTTCCCAAGAATTGCAAGCCCCCTGGTGATGAATCAACCATATATTAAATAAATGCAAGGAGTGAAACACCATTTTCAGAACCAAGGTGTCCGTGATTTAAAATCGCTTTTGAGTCTAGAGGTCTCCAAAACAACCCCAATAAATCACACTTCAAACAGAAATGTAAGTCCTTATAAAAATACTGCCGGGGGGGGGGGCAGATCAACCCCACATAAAAAGCCCATCAACATGGGGGATGACTCTTTCAAATACGGTATTCACCAGTTACCATTTGGGGGGGGGGTCGCGGCACCTAGGCCTCTAGGAGTTGGCTGCTATGCCTAGGAGTAGGACAATTCAAGAAAGCAGAATGATGCATATGCTATGGTAATATATCATAGAATCATAGAATTGAATAGAATAGAATCATAGAATTGTAGTCGGAAGGGACCACAAGGGTCATCGAGTCCAACCCCCTGCAATGCAGGAATTTTGTCCTAAGGTTTCCTTGAACCCACGACATTTCGTGGGTTTCCATGAACCCACGACATGGTTGAAATATTATGCTGATATGCAGCAACGCCTCGGAGCTGTCGTGACTGCGGCCGTGCCTTGCCTCGCCCTCGCCCGCCCTGCCACCCCCTCTCGCCTGCCCGACCCTCCCGTCCTCTTGCTGCAGAGTTCTAGCATCACAGCATCACCCAGAGACACCCACAAATATGAGTTATCCCTCTCTCTATTTCTTCCTTCCTTCCCTCCCTCCCTCCCTCTTCCATCCTTAATAAAATGCGCGGGGGCAGATAAGCCCCACATAGAAAGCCCATCAACATGGGGGGGGATGACTCTTTCAAATACGGTATTTACAAGTAATTGGGGTTGGGGGAGGCACCTAGGCCTCTAGGAGTTGGCTGCTATGCCTAGGAGTAGGACAATTCAAGAAAGCAGAATGATGCATATGCTATGGTAATATATCAATAGAATCATAGAATTGTAGTCGGAAGGGACCCACAAGGGTCATCTAGTCCAACCCCCTGCAATGCAGGAATTTTTTTCCTAAGGTGGGGCTTGAACCCACGACATAGTTGAAATATCATGCTGATATGCAGCAACGCCTCGGAGCCGTTGTGGCTGCGGCCATGCCTTGCCTCGCCCTCGCCCGCCCTGCCACCCCCTCTCGCCTGCCCGACCCTCCCGTCCACTCCAGCCAAGCAGGGTAGCCACCAACACTGCCAGCCCCAGAAGCACAAGATGGCCGCTGCCGCCGCCGCCACAATGTCCTCGGGCCCGCTGGCCCTGTAGCCCCGCCCACATTCCCACTTTGTGGCCCCTCCCCTCCCATGCCTTGGCCCCGCCCCTGAATAACCATGGCTTGGCCCCCCCCAGTTTTGATCCTGGCTACGCCCCTGCTACTGGTGTTAAACAGTGATGCATTTGGGCCTCTTTCTTGTTTAATTTTTATATTAATGACATAGTTAAAGAACTGGAGGGCCTGCAATTTGCCCCTGCCACAATTCTTGATCAGAAACTCTCTGTTTTAATGTACGCCAACAACCTAGTACTTGTATCTAGAACCCAGTTGGGCCTGAGGCGATTGCTCGCAAAAATAAGCTCATATTGCACGAGGAATGCCTTATCCATAAATTACGATAAAACGCAGGTCATTGTATTTGGGAAGCGCCCTAAAAAGCATGTTTGGCACCTGGACAAACACATCATGAACCAAGTAAAGACGTTCAAATACCTGGGACTGGTTTATTCAGAAATAGCATCTTGGATTGCACAGCTGTCCAATATTAAATTGCAAGCCTTTAAATCGGTAAAAGCTATTTTGAAATTTGCTGCTTGCAATGGGGGAAACCTAGTCAATCCAGCTCTATCGGTGTACAAAGCAAAATCATTGGCCCAGATTTTATATGGTGCAGAGGTTTGGGGCACTTCAAACGTTTCTGGTCTGGAACCCCCACAGAACTATTTTTACATTGTATACATTGCAGCAGCCTTTGGCTATAAGCAATAAACTTGATACCTACAGCAACCATTGGAGGGGCCGGCACAGCCAATCCTGGCCCCTCCACCAACCAATTTATTAACCAATGCCTAACTGCAACCTTACAAGTTGTGACGAATTGTAGGCGCAGTAGGCGAAAACCAAGTGGCACCAGCCAATCAGCCAAATGGAAAAATTCCGACCAGGCCCCTGCCCCAAAAGCAGACGACCCCATGGCAGGCATAGCAAGGTCAAACGCAACAGCTTAAATAAAAACCCAGAGCTGGGGCAAGAAGGCATCTTCAAATATTAAATAAAGGCAAGGAGTGAGTTCCCAGGAATTGCAAGCCCCCTGGTGATGAATCAACCATATATTAAATAAATGCAAGGAGTGAGACACCATTTTCAGAACCAAGGTGTCCGTGATTTAAAATCGCTTTTGAGTCTAGAGGTCTCCAAAACACCCCCCAATAAATCACACCTCACACAGAAATGTAAGTTTGAGGTTTTTGGCATAATTTTGGCCACAATTTTATTTAAAATACTTTATTTAAAATACAAAATGTGACTGGTTGCTTAGGAAATGAAAGAGCTGATAAAAAAATGTAAATCTATGAGCAGACACAGGAAAGATATCCAGAAGGGGAGGAAGCTTCTGCCTGGCTTTCCGGTATATCTACGATGCAGGATTGGTTTCGAGTGTCAAGATCTTCTGCCTGGCTTTCCGGTATCTCTATGATGCAGGATTCGGTTTGAGTGTTGAGATCTTCTGCCTGGCTTTCCGGTATCTCTACGATGCAGGATTGGTTTCGAGTGTCAAGATCTTCTGCCTGGCTTTCCGGTATCTCTACGATGCAGGATTCGTTTCGAGTGTCCAGATCTTCTGCCTGGCTTTCCGGTATCTCTATGATGCAGGATTTGTTTCGAGTGTCCAGATCTTCTGCCTGGCTTTCCTGTATCTCAACTGTGGAGGATTTCTCTTTAATTATCAGATCCAGTAGAGAACCACACTTTGTACAAGTAGTTAGTCTCTTGCGTTTTACCGAATTTCTTGGGCTAATCTCCACTGCAATGTCTATTCGATATGGATCTGTTGTGGTGGTCCTGATGCAAAATCTCTCCATCCCAAGCAATGCTGCACTCAGCAGCTGGAGACCTGCAGCGATATAGCCAAGATAAATTGAAGGTCCAATATGCTGCTCGCTGGAAATTGGAGGCAATTCAAAAGTTTCTGGGAAGTCAATTTTCCCATTCTGCAAGACGGAAGACGTGTTCCATATCACAGAAATCAGGACAAGGATCCCTGCAGGTATGTTCAGGAATGCTCCAAGTCTAAAAAAGGTTAAGAGGAAATCCTCGTGTTTTCCGGGCTCGAACACATTGCACAAGGCAAATGATATTAATACTAGGGCGGCTGAACTCATAGTGGAAGCTAAGGCCATTAAGTCCTGAGCAATAAAAATTTCCCTTGGGAGGGTTGGATATCGCTCAGTGAGACCTTCACAATGCCAAAATGAGTTGCCGTCGTCAGAAGGGTTTCTCCAAAAACAGACATTCCAGATCCCAATCCAGACGTTTCCAGAGCCGTTCTCTCCACGCCACACTCTCCAGTTGACGCTGGCTGTGGTTGCAATGCACAGAATGCAGGCCAAAATACTCATCAAGAACCCACAGAACTGGAGGCAAGAAACGACGCTCAGCAATCTCCCCACCAGGGAGCCTTCTCTCACCCACAGGGGGGGTTTGGAGAATAGAGGACCCAGGGAGACTTTGGCAGACATCCTGGAAACAAAAGAGAAGACAACATACAGTGAGTGAGGGAATAACAAGCATGTCTAGTCATTGAAGGACATCCTCCCTCCTGGCCAGAAAGAAGCAGCAAAAGAAAGAGTTCCCCTGTTCTCTCCCACCCCCTGGTTAGGAATAGACATCTGATCCAGAGAAGCCGACACACATACTTTCTTCCAGCACACTGCTCCTGATTGAATATACTGTTGCATTGTTCCTGTGAAAATGGCCCTAACCACAGCAACCTGTTGTGGGTGGGAATCTGCTCATGATTTCGCTGTTTTGCTATCTGCTACGGCAGCTATCCTTTCCCACAGAGCAGAAACACACCTGATGGCATAGTGAGGAATGTTTAATCCCTACACTTACGTGAAATGCGTTCCTCAGCTAGAGTCTAGCGGGCCAGGAATAGAGCAGGTATTTGCTAGGTGCTCCTGAGCCTCAAAAAGACTCAGCTGCTGGCCACTGGGCTGACGTTCACCTGAGCAGCCGGCCACAGCAGCAACTGCTCTGCAGAATTCTTAGGTCAGTTACAGTCCAGTTAGAATCCTGACAGCAAGACAAATCATAACTCCAGGGTACTGGTCATTTGGAACAGCAGGAAAGTGGGAAATGGGAGGGAACTCAGTTCCCTTCTTTCCGAATGCAGGACACTGTGCAGTTCAAACACGTTTTTCCTGAAGTCAGATTCAGAGCAGTTCCAGGAGTAAAAATCATAAAGGACCTCCATTTACAAGAGAGGCTAATAGCATTAGGCCCTGAACAATCAGAATTTCCTTGGCAAAATTATTGAAGACTCCTTACAAACCTATCATTCTTCTTGGCTATCACAACTTGTTTGGACATTATAGTAAGGGACAAGATCTTAGCTCTTTTCCTTTGCACTGGGACCACATGAAATTTGTGCCATGGGACCCCATCAGTCACACCAATACAGGCAACACTATTTTCAGAACCAAGGTGTCCGTGATTTAAAATCGATTTTGCGTGTAGAGGTCTCCAAACCCCCCCCCCCCAAATAAATCACACTTCACACAGAAATTTAAGTTTGAGGGTTTTGGCATGATTTTGGCCACAACTTTATTTCAAATATAAAATGTGAGTGGTTGCTTAGGCATTGGTTACGACTATCTGACATCCGCCCGCCTGTGAAAGTCAGGATGAGGAACAGAAATTGAGGAGAGAATGGAGACGGGGGTCAGAGACTCTCCTCTCCTCAACTGCTCCCAGGGGCTCTTCCGTGGCCCTAGCCCCTTGTAGGGGGTACGGACGAAAGCATGGCCAGCCCCAGAATTCCTTTAATGGAATTCCCCACGCAGCAGCAGCAGCATTGTAGGGTCAGGCACGGCCAAGCATTTCCCCTACAGCAACCGAGACACCTTTAGGATAATTCCCAGAGCTGAAAGTGAACACTTCCCACTTGAGCTATCTCTGATATCATTCGTTTCTCCTGCTTTTCCTAAATTATTGGATGAAACGGAATATCTGATACTTGGAAATAAGAGGTGAAAATGGAATGCACAGGTCCAAGAAAAAACCATTCAGATCCTGGATTCCCATGAATTTGTTTCATTAAAGGGCGAATTGTTTTTAGAAACAGGAAACGTAATTGGTCTGTATGAGAACATAATTAACAGAATGCGCCCATTGATGACCACAACTAGTATGTCTAAAAATAAAAAGTTTAAAAGACATACCTGGTTTGATAAGGAGTGTCAGAATAGTAAAAAAAAAAGCTTATCTAGGGAACTCAGAACATTGAAGTTAAAACATGATAAGCACAATCTTGTTATACAAGCTGAGGTAGCCCAATTACGTTATGATTATAAATTACTACTTACAAGCAAGAAACAAATACATTATGAGCAACAGTGGAAAGCATTGGGAGATGCAGCACTTCAAAAGTATTCACGGAAATTTGGGCATCTGGTCGCCCAAGGTACAAATGGGCTGGGCTACTCGCTAGAAGCATCAGTCCAAGGAAAGGATTGGGTTACATATTTTACAGGAATATATGGCCCCCGAACCCACCCACCCTCACAAGTTGACCACATTCAGTTATCAGAACTGCCAGAATGGCCAGACGCCATGCCCAACCAGATTAAGAGGCTAATCATAAGCCAACTAGCCAATAAAGCCCCAGGAGAAGACATGATCCCAGCGGAGATTTATAAAATAAGACTGGATTTCTGGCCACCCATTTTTGCAAAACTGTTCTCATATATTAACAGCTCAGGTCACATACCAGAAGGGTGGAAGCTGAGCATAATTGCCCCAATATATAAAAAGGGTGATAAGAAAATTCCCGCCAATTATAGACCTGTTAGTTTGCTAGATGTAGCCTCTAAATTATATGCCACACTCCTCCTTGGGAGACTGGAAGAATGGGCAAATACAAATAAGGTGATATCTGAAGCCCAGGCAGGTTTCCAAAGAGGGAAATCCACATTGGACCAGTGCTTTGTGATGGACTTTCTGCTATGTAAATACATCCATAATTTGAAGCAAAAACTGTATGTTGCTTTTATTGATCTAAAATCAGCTTTTGATACGATTCTGAGACACGCATTGTGGCAGAAATTGGGGAAGACAAATAGAGATCGCCGTCTATTATTTCTTATCAGAACATTGTATACTGATACATCGATACAAGTAAAGGTGGATCTTGCCGGCCATCTCACTACAAGAATTAAGACCACTACTGGTCATGGGCGTAGGCAGGGGGGGGAGGAGAGGGCAGCTGCCCCCCCAGAAGCAAAAAATTAATGTATTTTACAGACCATGACCAGCACTTTCCCCCTCCGAAGACTGAAGTGGAAAGGGCTTTGCTTTAGCAAGAGCAGCTAAGTCTCCGCTTGCTGGGGGGGGACACACACAGCTGTAACAAAAACACATCAAATAAATAAAGCAAAGTCTTACCAGTAGTTAAGCAGTTAAGACAATGGAGCAGATATCCCCAGGCAATATTCGATAGCTGACCACTTCACCCTATTGTTCTTCAGTGGGAGTTGTTAATGAGCATTCAGGAATCGCGTTAAGAGTTCTATTGGCGATTTAATGAGGGTGCAGAGGATTCAATTTGACTAAGGTGGCTCTGCAAGGCTAAAAGGAAGTGAATAAGAAAGGGGGGCTGTAGCTTTGAGTTATCCCTCTCTCTATTTCTTCCTTCCTTCCCTCCCTCTTCCATCCTTAATAAAATACTGCCGGGGGGGGGCAGATCAGCCCCACATAGAAAGCCCATCAACATGGGGGGTGATGACTCTTTCAAATACGGTATTCACCAGTTACCATTTGGGGTGGGGGTGGGGTGGCGGCACCTAGGCCTCTAGGAGTTGGCAGCTATGCCTAGGAGTAGGACAATTCAAGAAAGCGGAATGATGCATATGCTATGGTAATATATCAATAGAATCATAGAATTGTAGTCGGAAGGGACCACAAGGGTCATCTAGTCCAACCCCCTGCAATGCAGGAATTTTTTCCTAAGGTTTCCTTGAACCCATGACATTTCGTGGGTTTCATTGGACCCACGACATGGTTGAAATATTATGCTGATATGCAGCAACGCCTCGGAGCTGTCGTGACTGCGGCCGTGCCTTGCCTCGCCCTCGCCCGCCCTGCCACCCCCTCCCGCCTCCCAGACCCTCCCGTCCTCTTGCTTCAGAGTTCCAGCATCACAGCATCACCCAGAGACACCCACAAATATGAGTTATCCCTCTCTCTATTTCTTCCTTCCCTCCCTCCCTCCCTCTTCCATCCTTAATAAAATACTGCCGGGGGGGGCAGATCAGCCCCACATAGAAAGCCCATCAACATGGGGGGGGATGACTCTTTCAAATACGGTATTTACCAGTAATTGGGGTTGGGAGAGGCATCTAGGCCTCTAGGAGTTGACTGCTATGCCTACGAGTAGGACAATTCAAGAAAGCAGAATGATGCATATGCTATGGTAATATATCAATAGAATCATAGAATTGTAGTCGGAAGGGACCACAAGGGTCATCGAGTCCAACCCCCTGCAATGCAGGAATTTTGTCCTAAGGTTTCCTTGAACCCACGACATTTCGTGGGTTTCCATGAACCCACGACATGGTTGAAATATTATGCTGATATGCAGTTTATGGTAATATATCAATAGAATCATAGAATTGTAGTCGGAAGGGACCCACAAGGGTCATCTAGTCCAGCCCCCTGCAATGCAGGAATTTTTTCCTAAGGTGGGACTTGAACCCACGACATAGTTGAAATATTATGCTGATATGCAGCAACGCCTTGGAGCTGTCGTGGCTGCGGCCGTGCCTTGCCTCGCCCTCGCCCGCCCTGCCACCCCCTCTCGCCTGCCCGACCCTCCCGTCCTCTCCAGCCAAGCAGGGTAGCCGCCAACGCTGCCAGCCCCAGAAGCACAAGATGGCCGCCGCCGCCGCCACGATGTCCTCGGGCCCACTGGCCCTGTAGCCCCGCCCACATTCCCACTTTGTGGCCCCTCCCCTCCCATGCATTGGCCCCGCCCCTGAACAACCATGGCTCCCCCCCCCCCAGTTTTGATCCTGGCTACGCCCCTGCTACTGGTGTTAAACAGGGATGCATTTTGGCCTCTTTCTTGTTTAATTTTTATATTAATGACATAGTTAAAGAACTGGAGGGCCTGCAATTTGCCCCTGCCACAATTCTTGATCAGAAACTCTCTGTTTTAATGTACGCCAACAACCTAGTACTTGTATCTAGAACCCAGTTGGGCCTGAGGCGATTGCTCGCAAAAATAAGCTCATATTGCACGAGGAATGCCTTATCCATAAATTACGATAAAACGCAGGTCATTGTATTTGGGAAGCGCCCTAAAAAGCATGTTTGGCACCTGGACAAACACATCATGAACCAAGTAAAGAGGTTCAAATACCTGGGACTGGTTTATTCAGAAATGGCATCTTGGATTGCACAGCTGTCCAATATTAAATTGCAAGCCTTTAAATCGGTAAAAGCTATTTTGAAATTTGCTGCTTGCAATGGGGGAAACCTAGTCAATCCAGCTCTATCGGTGTACAAAGCAAAATCAATGGCCCAGATTCTATATGGTGCAAAGGTTTGGGGCACTTCAAACATTTCTGGTCTGGAACCCCCCACAGAACTATTTTTTATTATTTAATGTTTCAACTGGTATATTAAAGTGTTTCCATAGCTTTGTGCTGATTAGGTCATGTTTTGATAATGTAAATGTCCTAAGGTTTCTACCAAATTTGTATATATTTTACTGAATTACATTGTATACATTACAGCAGCCTTTGGCTATAAGCAATAAACTTGATACCTACAGCAACCATTGGAGGGGCCGGCACAGCCAATCCTGGCCCCTCCACCAACCAATTTATTAACCAATGCCTAACTGCAACCTTACAAGTTGTGACGAATTGTAGGCGCAGTAGGCGAAAACCAAGTGGCACCAGCCAATCAGCCAAATGGAAAAATTCCGACCAGGCCCCTGCCCCAAAAGCAGACGACCCCATGGCAGGCATAGCAAGGTCAAACGCAACAGCTTAAATAAAAACCCAGAGCTGGGGCAAGAAGGCATCTTCAAATATTAAATAAAGGCAAGGAGTGAGTTTCCAGGAATTGCAAGCCCCCTGGTGATGAATCAACCATATATTAAATAAATGCAAGGAGTGAAACACCATTTTCAGAACCAAGGTGTCCGTGATTTAAAATCGCTTTTGAGTCTAGAGGTCTCCAAAACACCCCCCAATAAATCACACCTCACACAGAAATGTAAGTTTGAGGTTTTTGGCATAATTTTGGCCACAATTTTATTTAAAATACTTTATTTAAAATACAAAATGTGACTGGTTGCTTAGGAAATGAAAGAGCTGATAAAAAAATGTAAATCTATGAGCAGACACAGGAAAGATATCCAGAAGGGGAGGAAGCTTCTGCCTGGCTTTCCGGTATATCTACGATGCAGGATTGGTTTCGAGTGTCAAGATCTTCTGCCTGGCTTTCCGGTATCTCTATGATGCAGGATTCGGTTTGAGTGTTGAGATCTTCTGCCTGGCTTTCCGGTATCTCTACGATGCAGGATTGGTTTCGAGTGTCAAGATCTTCTGCCTGGCTTTCCGGTATCTCTACGATGCAGGATTCGTTTCGAGTGTCCAGATCTTCTGCCTGGCTTTCCGGTATCTCTATGATGCAGGATTCGTTTCGAGTGTCCAGATCTTCTGCCTGGCTTTCCTGTATCTCAACTGTGGAGGATTTCTCTTTAATTATCAGATCCAGTAGAGAACCACACTTTGTACAAGTAGTTAGTCTCTTGCGTTTTACCGAATTTCTTGGGCTAATCTCCACTGCAATGTCTATTCGATATGGATCTGTTGTGGTGGTCCTGATGCAAAATCTCTCCATCCCAAGCAATGCTGCACTCAGCAGCTGGAGACCTGCAGCGATATAGCCAAGATAAATTGAAGGTCCAATATGCTGCTCGCTGGAAATTGGAGGCAATTCAAAAGTTTCTGGGAAGTCAATTTTCCCATTCTGCAAGACGGAAGACGTGTTCCATATCACAGAAATCAGGACAAGGATCCCTGCAGGTATGTTCAGGAATGCTCCAAGTCTAAAAAAGGTTAAGAGGAAATCCTCGTGTTTTCCGGGCTCGAACACATTGCACAAGGCAAATGATATTAATACTAGGGCGGCTGAACTCATAGTGGAAGCTAAGGCCATTAAGTCCTGAGCAATAAAAATTTCCCTTGGGAGGGTTGGATATCGCTCAGTGAGACCTTCACAATGCCAAAATGAGTTGCCGTCGTCAGAAGGGTTTCTCCAAAAACAGACATTCCAGATCCCAATCCAGACGTTTCCAGAGCCGTTCTCTCCACGCCACACTCTCCAGTTGACGCTGGCTGTGGTTGCAATGCACAGAATGCAGGCCAAAATACTCATCAAGAACCCACAGAACTGGAGGCAAGAAACTACGCTCAGCAATCTCCCCACCAGGGAGCCTTCTCTCACCCGCAGGGGGGGGTTGGAGAATAGAGGACCCAGGGAGACTTTGGCAGACATCCTGGAAACAAAAGAGAAGACAACATACAGTGAGTGAGGGAATAACAAGCATGTCTAGTCATTGAAGGACATCCTCCCTCCTGGCCAGAAAGAAGCAGCAAAAGAAAGAGTTCCCCTGTTCTCTCCCACCCCCTGGTTAGGTATAGACATCTGATCCAGAGAAGCCGACACACATACTTTCTTCCAGCGCACTGCTCCTGATTGAATATACTGTTGCATTGTTCCTGTGAAAATGGCCCTAACCACAGCAACCTGTTGTGGATGGGAATCTGCTCATGATTTTGCTGTTTTGCTATAAGCTACGGCAGCTATCCTTTCCCACAGAGCAGAAACACACCTGATGGCATAGTGAGGAATGTTTAATCCCTACACTTACGTGAAATGCGTTCCTCAGCTAGAGTCTAGCGGGCCAGGAATAGAGCAGGTATTTGCTAGGTGCTCCTGAGCCTCAAAAAGACTCAGCTGCTGGCCACTGGGCTGACGTTCACCTGAGCAGCCGGCCACAGCAGCAACTGCTCTGCAGAATTCTTAGGTCAGTTACAGTCCAGTTAGAATCCTGACAGCAAGACAAATCATAACTCCAGGGTACTGGTCATTTGGAACAGCAGGAAAGTGGGAAATGGGAGGGAACTCAGTTCCCTTCTTTCCGAATGCAGGACACTGTGCAGTTCAAACACGTTTTTCCTGAAGTCAGATTCAGAGCAGTTCCAGGAGTAAAAATCATAAAGGACCTCCATTTACAAGAGAGGCTAATAGCATTAGGCCCTGAACAATCAGAATTTCCTTGGCAAAATTATTGAAGACTCCTTACAAACCTATCATTCTTCTTGGCTATCACAACTTGTTTGGACATTATAGTAAGGGACAAGATCTTAGCTCTTTTCCTTTGCACTGGGACCACATGAAATTTGTGCCATGGGACCCCATCAGTCACACCAATACAGGCAACACTATTTTCAGAACCAAGGTGTCCGTGATTTAAAATCGATTTTGCGTGTAGAGGTCTCCAAAACACCCCCCCCCCCAAATAAATCACACTTCACACAGAAATTTAAGTTTGAGGGTTTTGGCATGATTTTGGCCACAACTTTATTTCAAATATAAAATGTGAGTGGTTGCTTAGGCATTGGTTACGACTATCTGACATCCGCCCGCCTGTGAAAGTCAGGATGAGGAACAGAAATTGAGGAGAGAATGGAGACGGGGGTCAGAGACTCTCCTCTCCTCAACTGCTCCCAGGGGCTCTTCCGTGGCCCTAGCCCCTTGTAGGGGGTACGGACGAAAGCATGGCCAGCCCCAGAATTCCTTTAATGGAATTCCCCACGCAGCAGCAGCAGCATTGTAGGGTCAGGCACGGCCAAGCATTTCCCCTACAGCAACCGAGACACCTTTAGGATAATTCCCAGAGCTGAAAGTGAACACTTCCCACTTGAGTTATCTCTGATATCATTCGTTTCTCCTGCTTTTCCTAAATTATTGGATGAAACGGAATATCTGATACTTGGAAATAAGAGGTGAAAATGGAATGCACAGGTCCAAGAAAAAACCATTCAGATCCTGGATTCCCATGAATTTGTTTCATTAAAGGGCGAATTGTTTTTAGAAACAGGAAACGTAATTGGTCTGTATGAGAACATAATTAACAGAATGCGCCCATTGATGACCACAACTAGTATGTCTAAAAATAAAAAGTTTAAAAGACATACCTGGTTTGATAAGGAGTGTCAGAATAGTAAAAAAAAAAAGCTTATCTAGGGAACTCAGAACATTGAAGTTAAAACATGATAAGCACAATCTTGTTATACAAGCTGAGGTAGCCCAATTACGTTATGATTATAAATTACTACTTACAAGCAAGAAACAAATACATTATGAGCAACAGTGGAAAGCATTGGGAGATGCAGCACTTCAAAAGTATTCACGGAAATTTGGGCATCTGGTCGCCCAAGGTACAAATGGGCTGGGCTACTCGCTAGAAGCATCAGTCCAAGGAAAGGATTGGGTTACATATTTTACAGGAATATATGGCCCCCGAACCCACCCACCCTCACAAGTTGACCACATTCAGTTATCAGAACTGCCAGAATGGCCAGACGCCATGCCCAACCAGATTAAGAGGCTAATCATAAGCCAACTAGCCAATAAAGCCCCAGGAGAAGACATGATCCCAGCGGAGATTTATAAAATAAGACTGGATTTCTGGCCACCCATTTTTGCAAAACTGTTCTCATATATTAACAGCTCAGGTCACATACCAGAAGGGTGGAAGCTGAGCATAATTGCCCCAATATATAAAAAGGGTGATAAGAAAATTCCCGCCAATTATAGACCTGTTAGTTTGCTAGATGTAGCCTCTAAATTATATGCCACACTCCTCCTTGGGAGACTGGAAGAATGGGCAAATACAAATAAGGTGATATCTGAAGCCCAGGCAGGTTTCCAAAGAGGGAAATCCACATTGGACCAGTGCTTTGTGATGGACTTTCTGCTATGTAAATACATCCATAATTTGAAGCAAAAACTGTATGTTGCTTTTATTGATCTAAAATCAGCTTTTGATACGATTCTGAGACACGCATTGTGGCAGAAATTGGGGAAGACAAATAGAGATCACCGTCTATTATTTCTTATCAGAACATTGTATACTGATACATCGATACAAGTAAAGGTGGATCTTGCCGGCCATCTCACTACAAGAATTAAGACCACTACTGGTCATGGGCGTAGGCAGGGGGGGGAGGAGAGGGCAGCTGCCCCCCCCGAAGCAAAAAATTAATGTATTTTACAGACCATAACCAGCACTTTCCCCCTCCGAAGACTGAAGTGGAAAGGGCTTTGCTTTAGCAAGAGCAGCTAAGTCTCCGCTTGCTGGGGGGGGACACACACAGCTGTAACAAAAACACATCAAATAAATAAAGCAAAGTCTTACCAGTAGTTAAGCAGTTAAGACAATGGAGCAGATATCCCCAGGCAATATTCGATAGCTAACCACTTCACCCTATTGTTCTTCAGTGGGAGTTGTTAATGAGCATTCAGGAATCGCGTTAAGAGTTCTATTGGCGATTTAATGAGGGTGCAGAGGATTCAATTTGACTAAGGTGGCTCTGCAAGGCTAAAAGGAAGTGAATAAGAAAGGGGGGCTGTAGCTTTGAGTTATCCCTCTCTCTATTTCTTCCTTCCTTCCCTCCCTCTTCCATCCTTAATAAAATACTGCCGGGGGGGGGCAGATCAGCCCCACATAGAAAGCCCATCAACATGGGGGGTGATGACTCTTTCAAATACGGTATTCACCAGTTACCATTTGGGGTGGGGGTGGGGTGGCGGCACCTAGGCCTCTAGGAGTTGGCAGCTATGCCTAGGAGTAGGACAATTCAAGAAAGCGGAATGATGCATATGCTATGGTAATATATCAATAGAATCATAGAATTGTAGTCGGAAGGGACCACAAGGGTCATCTAGTCCAACCCCCTGCAATGCAGGAATTTTTTCCTAAGGTTTCCTTGAACCCATGACATTTCGTGGGTTTCATTGGACCCACGACATGGTTGAAATATTATGCTGATATGCAGCAACGCCTCGGAGCTGTCGTGACTGCGGCCGTGCCTTGCCTCGCCCTCGCCCGCCCTGCCACCCCCTCCCGCCTCCCCGACCCTCCCGTCCTCTTGCTGCAGAGTTCCAGCATCACAGCATCACCCAGAGACACCCACAAATATGAGTTATCCCTCTCTCTATTTCTTCCTTCCCTCCCTCCCTCCCTCTTCCATCCTTAATAAAATACTGCCGGGGGGGGGCAGATCAGCCCCACATAGAAAGCCCATCAACATGGGGGGGGGATGACTCTTTCACATACGGTATTTACCAGTAATTGGGGTTGGGAGAGGCATCTAGGCCTCTAGGAGTTGACTGCTATGCCTACGAGTAGGACAATTCAAGAAAGCAGAATGATGCATATGCTATGGTAATATATCAATAGAATCATAGAATTGTAGTCGGAAGTGACCACAAGGGTCATCGAGTCCAACCCCCTGCAATGCAGGAATTTTGTCCTAAGGTTTCCTTGAACCCACGACATTTCGTGGGTTTCCATGAACCCACGACATGGTTGAAATATTATGCTGATATGCAGTTTATGGTAATATATCAATAGAATCATAGAATTGTAGTCAGAAGGGACCCACAAGGGTCATCTAGTCCAGCCCCCTGCAATGCAGGAATTTTTTCCTAAGGTGGGACTTGAACCCACGACATAGTTGAAATATTATGCTGATATGCAGCAACGCCTCGGAGCCGTCGTGGCTGCGGCCGTGCCTTCCCTCGCCCTCGCCCGCCCTGCCACCCCCTCTCGCCTGCCCGACCCTCCCGTCCTCTCCAGCCAAGCAGGGTAGCCGCCAACGCTGCCAGCCCCCGAAGCACAAGATGGCCGCCGCCGCCGCCACGATTTCCTCGGGCCCACTGGCCCTGTAGCCCCGCCCACATTCCCACTTTGTGGCCCCTCCCCTCCCATGCATTGGCCCCGCCCCTGAACAACCATGGCTCCCCCCCCCAGTTTTGATCCTGGCTACGCCCCTGCTACTGGTGTTAAACAGGGATGCATTTTGGCCTCTTTCTTGTTTAATTTTTATATTAATGACATAGTTAAAGAACTGGAGGGCCTGCAATTTGCCCCTGCCACAATTCTTGATCAGAAACTCTCTGTTTTAATGTACGCCAACAACCTAGTACTTGTATCTAGAACCCAGTTGGGCCTGAGGCGATTGCTCGCAAAAATAAGCTCATATTGCACGAGGAATGCCTTATCCATAAATTACGATAAAACGCAGGTCATTGTATTTGGGAAGCGCCCTAAAAAGCATGTTTGGCACCTGGACAAACACATCATGAACCAAGTAAAGAGGTTCAAATACCTGGGACTGGTTTATTCAGAAATGGCATCTTGGATTGCACAGCTGTCCAATATTAAATTGCAAGCCTTTAAATCGGTAAAAGCTATTTTGAAATTTGCTGCTTGCAATGGGGGAAACCTAGTCAATCCAGCTCTATCGGTGTACAAAGCAAAATCAATGGCCCAGATTTTATATGGTGCAAAGGTTGGGGCACTTCAAACGTTTCTGGTCTGGAACCCCCCACAGAACTATTTTTTATTATTTAATGTTTCAACTGGTATATTAAAGTGTTTCCATAGCTTTGTGCTGATTAGGTCATGTTTTGATAATGTAAATGTCCTAAGGTTTCTACCAAATTTGTATATATTTTACTGAATTACATTGTATACATTACAGCAGCCTTTGGCTATAAGCAATAAACTTGATACCTACAGCAACCATTGGAGGGGCCGGCACAGCCAATCCTGGCCCCTCCACCAACCAATTTATTAACTAATGCCTAACTGCAACCTTACAAGTTGTAACGAATTGTAGGCGCAGTAGGCGAAAACCAAGTGGCACCAGCCAATCAGCCAAATGGAAAAATTCCGACCAGGCCCCTGCCCCAAAAGCAGACGACCCCATGGCAGGCATAGCAAGGTCAAACGCAACAGCTTAAATAAAAACCCAGAGCTGGGGCAAGAAGGCATCTTCAAATATTAAATAAAGGCAAGGAGTGAGTTTCCAGGAATTGCAAGCCCCCTGGTGATGAATCAACCATATATTAAATAAATGCAAGGAGTGAAACACCATTTTCAGAACCAAGGTGTCCGTGATTTAAAATCGCTTTTGAGTCTAGAGGTCTCCAAAACACCCCCCAATAAATCACACCTCACACAGAAATGTAAGTTTGAGGTTTTTGGCATAATTTTGGCCACAATTTTATTTAAAATACTTTATTTAAAATACAAAATTTGACTCTTTGCTTAGGAAATGAAAGGGCTGATAAAAAAATGTAAATCTATGAGTAGACACAGGAAAGATATCCAGAAGGGGAGGAAGCTTCTGCCTGGCTTTCCGGTATATCTACGATGCAGGATTGGTTTCGAGTGTCAAGATCTTCTGCCTGGCTTTCCGGTATCTCTATGATGCAGGATTCGGTTTGAGTGTTGAGATCTTCTGCCTGGCTTTCCGGTATCTCTACGATGCAGGATTGGTTTCGAGTGTCAAGATCTTCTGCCTGGCTTTCCGGTATCTCTACGATGCAGGATTCGTTTCGAGTGTCCAGATCTTCTGCCTGGCTTTCCGGTATCTCTATGATGCAGGATTCGTTTCGAGTGTCCAGATCTTCTGCCTGGCTTTCCTGTATCTCAACTGTGGAGGATTTCTCTTTAATTATCAGATCCAGTAGAGAACCACACTTTGTACAAGTAGTTAGTCTCTTGCGTTTTACCGAATTTCTTGGGCTAATCTCCACTGCAATGTCTATTCGATATGGATCTGTTGTGGTGGTCCTGATGCAAAATCTCTCCATCCCAAGCAATGCTGCACTCAGCAGCTGGAGACCTGCAGCGATATAGCCAAGATAAATTGAAGGTCCAATATGCTGCTCGCTGGAAATTGGAGGCAATTCAAAAGTTTCTGGGAAGTCAATTTTCCCATTCTGCAAGACGGAAGACGTGTTCCATATCACAGAAATCAGGACAAGGATCCCTGCAGGTATGTTCAGGAATGCTCCAAGTCTAAAAAAGGTTAAGAGGAAATCCTCGTGTTTTCCGGGCTCGAACACATTGCACAAGGCAAATGATATTAATACTAGGGCGGCTGAACTCATAGTGGAAGCTAAGGCCATTAAGTCCTGAGCAATAAAAATTTCCCTTGGGAGGGTTGGATATCGCTCAGTGAGACCTTCACAATGCCAAAATGAGTTGCCGTCGTCAGAAGGGTTTCTCCAAAAACAGACATTCCAGATCCCAATCCAGACGTTTCCAGAGCCGTTCTCTCCACGCCACACTCTCCAGTTGACGCTGGCTGTGGTTGCAATGCACAGAATGCAGGCCAAAATACTCATCAAGAACCCACAGAACTGGAGGCAAGAAACGACGCTCAGCAATCTCCCCACCAGGGAGCCTTCTCTCACCCACAGGGGGGGTTTGGAGAATAGAGGACCCAGGGAGACTTTGGCAGACATCCTGGAAACAAAAGAGAAGACAACATACAGTGAGTGAGGGAATAACAAGCATGTCTAGTCATTGAAGGACATCCTCCCTCCTGGCCAGAAAGAAGCAGCAAAAGAAGGAGTTCCCCCGCTCTCTCCCACCCCCTGGTTAGGAATAGACATCTGATCCAGAGAAGCCGACACACATACTTTCTTCCAGCACACTGCTCCTGATTGAATATACTGTTGCATTGTTCCTGTGAAAATGGCCCTAACCACAGCAACCTGTTGTGGGTGGGAATCTGCTCATGATTTCGCTGTTTTGCTATCTGCTACGGCAGCTATCCTTTCCCACAGAGCAGAAACACACCTGATGGCATAGTGAGGAATGTTTAATCCCTACACTTACGTGAAATGCGTTCCTCAGCTAGAGTCTAGCGGGCCAGGAATAGAGCAGGTATTTGCTAGGTGCTCCTGAGCCTCAAAAAGACTCAGCTGCTGGCCACTGGGCTGACGTTCACCTGAGCAGCCGGCCACAGCAGCAACTGCTCTGCAGAATTCTTAGGTCAGTTACAGTCCAGTTAGAATCCTGACAGCAAGACAAATCATAACTCCAGGGTACTGGTCATTTGGAACAGCAGGAAAGTGGGAAATGGGAGGGAACTCAGTTCCCTTCTTTCCGAATGCAAAGGGTCTATTCCAGGACACTGTGCAGTTCAAACACGTTCTTCCTGAAGTCAGATTCAGAGCAGTTCCAGGAGTGGCCGGCTGCTCAGGTGAACGTCAGCCCAGTGGCCAGCAGCTGAGTCTTTTTGAGGCTCAGGAGCACCTAGCAAATATCTGCTCTATTCCTGGCCCGCTAGACTCTAGCTGAGGAACACATTTCACGTAAGTGTAGGGATTAAACATTCCTCACTATGCCATCAGGTGTGTTTCTGCTCTGTGGGAAAGGATAGCTGCCGTAGCTTATAGCAAAACAGCAAAATCATGAGCAGATTCCCATCCACAACAGGTTGCTGTGGTTAGGGCCATTTTCACAGGAACAATGCAACAATATATTCAATCAGGAGCAGTGCGCTGGAAGAAAGTATGTGTGTCGGCTTCTCTGGATCAGATGTCTATACCTAACCAGGGGGTGGGAGAGAACAGGGGAACTCTTTCTTTTGCTGCTTCTTTCTGGCCAGGAGGGAGGATGTCCTTCAATGACTAGACATGCTTGTTATTCCCTCACTCACTGTATGTTGTCTTCTCTTTTGTTTCCAGGATGTCTGCCAAAGTCTCCCTGGGTCCTCTATTCTCCAACCCCCCCCCCCCCCTGCGGGTGAGAGAAGGCTCCCTGGTGGGGAGATTGCTGAGCGTCGTTTCTTGCCTCCAGTTCTGTGGGTTCTTGATGAGTATTTTGGCCTGCATTCTGTGCATTGCAACCACAGCCAGCGTCAACTGGAGAGTGTGGCGTGGAGAGAACGGCTCTGGAAACGTCTGGATTGGGATCTGGAATGTCTGTTTTTGGAGAAACCCTTCTGACGACGGCAACTCATTTTGGCATTGTGAAGGTCTCACTGAGCGATATCCAACCCTCCCAAGGGAAATTTTTATTGCTCAGGACTTAATGGCCTTAGCTTCCACTATGAGTTCAGCCGCCCTAGTATTAATATCATTTGCCTTGTGCAATGTGTTCGAGCCCGGAAAACACGAGGATTTCCTCTTAACCTTTTTTAGACTTGGAGCATTCCTGAACATACCTGCAGGGATCCTTGTCCTGATTTCTGTGATATGGAACACGTCTTCCGTCTTGCAGAATGGGAAAATTGACTTCCCAGAAACTTTTGAATTGCCTCCAATTTCCAGCGAGCAGCATATTGGACCTTCAATTTATCTTGGCTATATCGCTGCAGGTCTCCAGCTGCTGAGTGCAGCATTGCTTGGGATGGAGAGATTTTGCATCAGGACCACCACAACAGATCCATATCGAATAGACATTGCAGTGGAGATTAGCCCAAGAAATTCGGTAAAACGCAAGAGACTAACTACTTGTACAAAGTGTGGTTCTCTACTGGATCTGATAATTAAAGAGAAATCCTCCACAGTTGAGATACAGGAAAGCCAGGCAGAAGATCTGGACACTCGAAACGAATCCTGCATCGTAGAGATACCGGAAAGCCAGGCAGAAGATCTGGACACTCGAAACCAATCCTGCATCGTAGAGATACCGGAAAGCCAGGCAGAAGATCTCAACACTCAAACCGAATCCTGCATCATAGAGATACCGGAAAGCCAGGCAGAAGATCTTGACACTCGAAACCAATCCTGCATCGTAGATATACCGGAAAACCAGGCAGAAGCTTCCTCCCCTTCTGGATATCTTTCCTGTGTCTA
The DNA here is from genome assembly GCF_963506605.1 of Zootoca vivipara. Lineage (NCBI taxonomy): Eukaryota > Metazoa > Chordata > Lepidosauria > Squamata > Lacertidae > Zootoca > Zootoca vivipara. The sequence goes on along the minus strand of NC_083294.1, from coordinate 41,385,627 downwards.
CTCATAGATTTACATTTTTTTATCAGCTCTTTCATTTCCTAAGCAACCAGTCACATTTTGTATTTTAAATAAAGTATTTTAAATAAAATTGTGGCCAAAATTATGCCAAAAACCTCAAACTTACATTTCTGTGTGAGGTGTGATTTATTGGGGGGTGTTTTGGAGACCTCTAGACTCAAAAGCGATTTTAAATCACGGACACCTTGGTTCTGAAAATGGTGTTTCACTCCTTGCATTTATTTAATATATGGTTGATTCATCACCAGGGGGCTTGCAATTCCTGGAAACTCACTCCTTGCCTTTATTTAATATTTGAAGATGCCTTCTTGCCCCAGCTCTGGGTTTTTATTTAAGCTGTTGCGTTTGACCTTGCTATGCCTGCCATGGGGTCGTCTGCTTTTGGGGCAGGGGCCTGGTCGGAATTTTTCCATTTGGCTGATTGGCTGGTGCCACTTGGTTTTCGCCTACTGCGCCTACAATTCGTCACAACTTGTAAGGTTGCAGTTAGGCATTGGTTAATAAATTGGTTGGTGGAGGGGCCAGGATTGGCTGTGCCGGCCCCTCCAATGGTTGCTGTAGGTATCAAGTTTATTGCTTATAGCCAAAGGCTGCTGTAATGTATACAATGTAATTCAGTAAAATATATACAAATTTGGTAGAAACCTTAGGACATTTACATTATCAAAACATGACCTAATCAGCACAAAGCTATGGAAACACTTTAATATACCAGTTGAAACATTAAATAATAAAAAATAGTTCTGTGGGGGTTCCAGATCAGAAACGTTTGAAGTGCCCCAAACCTCTGCACCATATAAAATCTGGGCCATTGATTTTGCTTTGTACACCGATAGAGCTGGATTGACTAGGTTTCCCCCATTGCAAGCAGCAAATTTCAAAATAGCTTTTACCGATTTAAAGGCTTGCTATTTAATATTGGACAGCTGTGCATTCCAAGATGCCATTTCTGAATAAACCAGTCCCAGGTATTTGAACGTCTTTACTTGGTTCATGATGTGTTTCTCCAGGTGCCAAACATGCTTTTTAGGGCGCTTCCCAAATACAATGACCTGCGTTTTATCGTAATTTGTGGATAAGGCATTCCTCGTGCAATATGAGCTTATTTTTGCGAGCAATCGCCTCAGGCCCAACTGGGTTCTAGATACAAGTACTAGGTTGTTGGCGTACATTAAAACAGAGAGTTTCTGATCAAGAATTGTGGCAGGGGCAAATTGCAGGCCCTCCAGTTCTTTAACTATGTCTTTAATATAAAAATTAAACAAGAAAGAGGCCAAAATGCATCCCTGTTTAACACCAGTAGCAGGGGCGTAGCCAGGATCAAAACTAGGGGGGGGGCAAGCCATGGTCGTTCAGGGGCGGGGCCAAGGCATGGGAGGGGAGGGGCCACAAAGTGGGAATGTGGGCGGGGCTACAGGGCCAGCGGGCCCGAGGACATCGTGGCGACGGCGGCAGCGGCCATCTTGTGCTTCTGCGGCTGGCAGCATTTAATGAGGGTTCAGAGGATTCAATTTGACTCAGGTGGCTCTGCAAGGCTAAAAGGAAGTGAATAAGAAAGGGGGGGCTGTAGCTTTGACAGACACAGTGATGTTTATAAAAAGCAGTGGTGTTCCAGTCTGCCCCTCCTCCTGCATCTGTATACTGTAAATCAGGGGTGGCCACCTCCCAAGAGACTCTGATCTACTCTCAGAGTTTAAAACTGGGAGTGATCTACCCCCTTGTGGGGGGTTCAGGTCAAAGCTGTTGAGTTTTTTTTTTAAGGAAGGGAAGCCCTGTTTTGGGGGGTTTAGGTCAAACTTGTTGAGCTTCTTTTAGGAGGAAGGGAGGCCCATTTTTGTTTAGGGCTTCAGGTCATAGTTCAACTTTTTTTAGGGAGGAGGAAATTTTTGGGTGAGCTTTTTTTAGGGGTGCCAGTGACCTACCAGTGATCTACCACAGACATCCAGTGATCTACTGGTAGATCACAATCTACCTGTTGGACGTGCCTGCTGTAAATCAAGCAGAGAGAAAGCTGCTTACATGGCTCCTGTACAGGCGTACCGGTATCTTCCTCTTGCTGCAGAGTTCCAGCATCACAGCGTCAACCAGAGGCACCCACAAATATGAATATCAACTATGAACCCACGACATAGTTGAAATATCCTGCTGATATGCAGCAACGCCTCGGAGCCGTCGTGGCTGCAGCCGTGCCTTGCCTCGCCCTCGCCCGCCCTGCCACCCCCTCTCGCCTGCCCGACCCTCCCGTCCTCTCCAGCCAAGCAGGGTAGCCGCCAACGCTGCCAGCCCCAGAAGCACAAGATGGCCGCTGCCGCCGCCACGATGTCCTTCGGCCCGCTGGCCCTGTAGCCCCGCCCATATTCCCACTTTGTGGCCCCTCCCCTCCCATTCCTTGGCCCCGCCCCTGAACGACCATGGCTTGCCCCCCCCCTAGTTTTGATCCTGGCTACGCCCCTGATGCAGCACCCAGAGTGAGCAGGTGAAGGGCCAGGAGATGGTGGTGAAGGTGGCAGTAGGGCCAGGAGGTGCTACTGAGCTTGGCTGCAAAGACTGCACCAGCTGGGGCTGGGGAGGGTTGTTCACTTCGGCAGAGAGGGCGGCAGAGCACAGGGCGTGAGTAAGCAGCATGGTAGCTGTTGATTGAGGGAGGCAGACACACATGGGAAGAAACAGGCCTTCTATGTTTAAAGGCACCACAGCACACAAACTTCCTGCCATCCCAAGAACTGCTTACATGGTCCCCGTCCACTGGTGGGAGAAAGCAGGCATTCCATGATCATGTTAGAAGCCAGAATAGCTTCATGAATTCCAGAACTATCCTAGCAAAATCAGGACGCTTGGACGTTATACAGCAGTGGCATTCATCAACAATTCAGTCTGACTGGCCACAATCACCAGTCTAATCTAATCTAACAGCAGTGACTGGACAAGGGGGAATGATATGTATGTTGCAGAGTGTATATAACACACCCAGCTATTTGTGAGTATCAGTGCAAACCTCCTTCTTTTTGGCTAACTGATAAATTCAGGCTTTGGTTAAATCTTAGGCTCTACATTTGACAGGTTATGACTTACCACCACCATGGGCTTCCTTGTTGGCATTGACCCATGGCAGGGCCTTTTCAGTGGCAGTTCCCATTTGTGGAATGCTTTCCCTACTGAGTGCATCTCTCTCTCTCTCTCATTATTGACTTTCAGAAGACATTTTAAAATGCTCCTGTGGCATTTGATGTCTGAAAGACGGGAGGAGGAAGTTGTGAGGTGAATAAATAAACAAACAATACACATCCCATACCAGTCCAATATTAAGCCAAATTAAGCCTTCCAGGGTGATCTCAAAGGAACAGGGAGGTCTGGAATCCTTGGGTAGTGTAGCTTAGTTTAGTTTAGTTTAATACCGGTGTTGTGTAACAAACAAACAAATGCAGCAGGTAGGTAGAAAAAGAAGATACAAAATGAGTAGAATGGGAAAACGTAAAAGGATAGCAATTAAATTTAAAAATAAACAGTAATGATCAGACAACAGTTAAAGTGCTAATAAATGGAAATGCACATGAACTTGGGCAAACAGTATTTAAGGTTTAAAAGAGCAGATCAAACATTATAAGCTGGCTGGAATCAACAACAACAACAACAACAACCATCCAAAGATGGGCTAAGAAGGAGCACCTGAAGTTCCTCTAGTCATTAAAACATTCCATTCCATTCCATACTATCCATGATATGGGCACCTGACATGGAACCAGACACCTGGTTGTGTAGGCACCAGTTCAAAACACCTTCAGTATGAGTAATGTGATCCACTGGGTATCAGCTGTTACATAAAACCTAGGTAAAGCAGCAGGAGAGGCCACCATGGAAGGATGGGGAGGCCTGATCAGTGATGTTTGAACTGTCATTTTATATCAAGGTGTGTTAGGGGAACAGTGATTTTGTAGAATAAACCCTGGGAGGCATTCTTACCATCTGCTTTTCAATTTCGGCACCAATGCGAAAACAGACTGGTATACAACTAAGAACAGCTTTCCTTCTGCAAAAGCTGCTTTGCACATGCAAAAGACAAGCAACAGGACTTATTTTCCTACTAAATGAGCGGGTTATATAGCTGACCGAGGGAAGAGAAAGAGGTGACTTTCACTTAAAGCAAGGGAGAGCAAACAGAACATTATTAGATGGCAACTGAAAAACAGGGGTGTGGGGGCCGGGGGTGCCATGGAGAGACAACTGAATTTTATAGCTGTTGACTGGGAAAGGGCTGGTTGGAGAATTTATAGAGGAATGTTGAATCTAGGAGAATAGCTTAGCATTCTCTCCTAGTTTTCAAACTTTTGGGGTAATCAGAGAGTTAATTGCCACCATCATTTTCTCATTTCCTCTGGGACTTCACACAAACCTCTGAGATTTCTATCCAGAATCCCTAGACCAGGTGATTTCAACAAGCTCCCAACTTCCACTAACCCTAGCCAGCATAGCTAATGGATTGGGAGTGATGGGAGTTGTGGTCCAACTGTGGGCACCATGTAGGGGAGAACAACCACCTTGGTCACATAAATCTCTGATTTGGTATATTGATTCAGTCGGAAATAGGGTTGCATGTAATGATCACCAGAAAAATGGGTGGTGCAGAAGAGGTCGCATATTTACATAAAATTTACATATGCTAATATAAGGCTAGATATTTAGAGATAATTATCTTTGTTAAACAGAAATGCATCTCACCATAGCGAAAAAGACTGCCCTGGTGACCTCTCTGCCTTTGCAGTCTGATTTCCAGGTGCTAATTATTTATGGGCAATATCAAGGCTTCTGCTCTCCCTTCTTGCAATTCTTCATCTGTAAACCAGAATTGGACTGGACAGCCTTTCAACAGTGAGCATCTTCAAATACATGGCTGCCCCTTGTAAAGTAGGATACATGACCACCCTGGTTGATAAAAGCTTTCTAGCATTCATAGCCCTTGTGAGCCTATCATCTGACAACCCACAAGTCCAGTATCCATCCCAAAACATTGAAAGGAATACAGGCTGGCCGTACATCATTCGCAAGCCATTTCAGGGACAGAGGCAGAGGCGTCCTTCCCATAGGGGCTAGTGGCTCATTTCACCAGGGTGCCAGGCATCTCAGGGGTGCCCCAGCATTGGTGGGGTACAATGAGCCACTAAGCCCTATGGCTCCTCCTCTGCCACCTCCTCTCCCTTGGCTGCGGGAATCAGGCAGTCCCAAAGGTGTGAGGCTTCTTCTCGTGAAGGTGTCCCACTCCGCCTCCGCCTTCTTTCAGCCGCGCTCATGGCCGCGGAGAGGAGGAGCCGGGGCCGCCGGGTGCTGCGAGGGGGATGCAAGTCTGTGTGTGAGGAGGAGCCTGGTGGGAAGGATGAGGAGGTGAGGATGGTGGCTCTGGGGGGCTCCCGGGGCCGCGGTGGGAAGAAGCGCCCCTGACAGGACTTGCGGAAACGTCCCTGAAGGCTCAGGACTTGCTTCCGTGCTGCTGCTGCTTAGCAGCGACGGGGGTTGGCTGTGCTCGCAGCAGGTGCTCAGGCCGCCTCTCCCTCGGTGGCATTTCCCAGGTGCGAACCCGGAAAGCGGCAGGCTCCGTGTGGAAGCGAGCGCGGGACGGGCGCCAAGCTCCCCTTTCCTCCTGACGGGTGGCCCTGGTGGACGCGGCGCTGTTGGGCTGCCACCGTGGCCACTTGAAGGCATCTCCTTACACATGGGAAATGGCTCCTCCTCGGTCTCTCTTGGCTTGGGGAAGTTTCTTTCGCTTGTGTGAGCTGATAAGGCCATCTTTGCCAGAAAGAAGGCCGAGGGACCGACTGCAGTGCGGAGATCGCCTGAGACTAGTGTGGGTGTCCAACACATGGTTTCCGCCCCAGACTAAATTTTGGGAAAGGGAGGGGGCGCTGGAGGGACCTTTGTGCCATGGAGCTGGATGTGCTTAAGGACAGGGGCACCCATGACCCTCCAGGACCTGTTCTTTTTTTTTTTGAAAAACCTTTATTTACTTATAAAATTACATAAGGTAAAATACATAAGAAAATACATACAAAGCACATATTATTCAGTTACAAAAACAAAGCAAAATACATATAACAAATAAACAGTATTTTCGAATTGTACCGTTATAAGGTCGGCCTCCGAATCTCGATGGTTGAGATTTGATCTTTACAGTTTTTTTTTTTTTATAATCTTGAACCAAGAGGCTCGAAATATAAAAGCCAAATAAGAAGAAAGCAGGAGCGGAAAGAAAGAGGAGAGGAAAGATCCCAGGTAAGGCAATGATAGGGGAAGGAAAGGAGGGGGTAAGACAAGGGGGGATAGGATAGAATAAAAGGGGAGGGAAGACAGGGGAAGGAGGGGGGGGAGAAGATCCCAGGTAAGGCAATGATAAGGGAAGGAGAGGAGGGGGTAAGACAAGGGGGGGTAGGATAGAATAAAAGGGGAGGGAAGACAGGGGGAGGAGGGGGGGAGGAGGAAAGAGAGCGGGAAAGGTAAAAGTAAGGAAAGTAAAGGTAAGTATGATGTAAAGTAGAGTAAAGATATGACTTCCAAACACTTGTCATCGGTTCCCTCTCATTATTATATTCTATTAAGCTTTTCCTTTTCTTTTTAATTAAATATCTTATTCTATTCCCATCACCTTATTTCTTATTCTCTTGTGTCTCTCAATCTAAACATATCACTAATTTTGTGCTTATTTTTTGTTTATAAAAATATTCATCCACATATTTCCATTCCTCTTTGACTTTTTGTTTGGATATCCTTCTAATCGCTGCGGTTAACTTTGCTAGTGTCATGTATTCAGTCAATTTCAAATACCAATCTTGAATGGTTGGGATCTTATCTCCTCTCCAATTTGGGGCGATCAGCATCCTAGCTGCTGCACACGCATAGAGTAGTATATTCCTCCTATCCGATGGTATGTTCTCCGGGATCATGCTTAACAGCATGGTCTCGGGTTTTTTCTCGAATGTAAATCTCAACATTTTTTTCAGTTCTTCATATATACTTGACCAATATGAGCTAATCTTACTACAACTCCACCAGCAGTGGAAGAAGTCTCCCAACTTCTCCTTACATTTCCAGCATTTATCTTGATTGTTTCTGTAGATTTTTGCCAATTTTGCTGGTGTAAGGTGATACCTATAAACCAGCTTCCAAATATTTTCCCTTATTGTCATACATGCTGTAAAATTTATATCCTCAGTCCATAACTTCTCCCACTGTTTAACATAGATTACCCTCCCTATATCTTTAGCCCATTTTATCATTACATCTTTTACTATCTCATCTTTCATGTCCCATTCTAATAAAAATTTGTAAATTTTTGCCAATGGTTTTCCCTGATTTTCCAATAATAATTCTTGTAATTTTGATCTTTTGTCCTCAAATCCAATTACTTTATGTCCTTTAAAAATCGATTGCAATTGAAGATAATGCAACCAACTTTGGCAATATTGTTCGATTTGGTTGTATGGTTTTAGCTCATATTGGTCATTTACTTTTCTAAGCAGTTCTTTATATGTCGGCCAGTTACTCCCTTTGGGTTCCTTACTTGTTGCTGACATTTCTACAGGTGAGGCCCACCATGGAATTTTGGGCTCCAATAGGCATCTAAATTCCTCCCATATATCTAGTAGGGGTTTTTTAAATACATGGTTTGTAAATGATGTGTATTCACCTCTTTTTTCTTTTAGTAGATGTGCATGCCAACCTCCAATGTTTTTGAAACCTTCCAATTTGAGTAGCTCCAAGTCATCCAACATGAACCATTCCCGCATCCAACACAGGCAAGATGCAGCATAATACAGTTTGAGATTCGGAACTCCTAACCCACCTCTTTCTCTTGCATCCGTTAATAATCTATATTGTACTCTTGCCTTCTTTCCTTGCCAAATAAAATTATTTAGATCTTTCTTCCAAGTGTCAAATGTTTCTTTTTTTAATTTTATTGGCAGCATTTGAAATAAAAATATCAATTTCGGTAGAACCATCATTTTAATTGCGGCAATCCTGCCAGAAAGTGTTAGATTCAAACCCTTCCAATTATCCATATCTTCTTTTATTTTCCTCCAAATTTTAGCGTAGTTGTTATCAAATAATTCCACTTTATTGTTAGAAATATTGATTCCCAAATATTTGATTTTCTTCACTATCTCCCACCCACTGATCTTTTGTATTTCATCTCCTTCTTCTTTTCTTATATTTTTAATCATCAATTTAGTTTTTTGATTGTTAACTTTTAATCCAGCTACTTTCCCATAATCCAATAACTTTCTTTTCAATTTAGGTAGGGTCTCCACTGGGTCTTCCAACATTATTATCAAGTCGTCAGCGAAGGCTCGTATTTTGAACTCAGTTCTCCCGACCGATATACCCTTGAGGTCTTTGTCCATTTGAATATCTTTTATTAAGAATTCTAGGGCCCATATAAATAGTAGCGGGGACAATGGGCATCCTTGCCGCGTTCCTTTAGTTATTTCAAATTCATTTGTTATGTCCCCGTTAATAATCAACCTCGCCACTTGTTTGCTATATATGGCCTTTATTCCTTCCATAAATCTTCCTTTGATTCCTAATTTTTCCAACGCCCCCTTCATAAATTCCCACGCCAAATTATCAAATGCCTTTTCGGCGTCTAAAAATATAAAGGCAGCCTTCTTACTAGGATTCCATTCCACATATTCAAACATATCCAACAGAATCCTAATATTGGTTGACATCTTCCTTTGGGGCAAAAATCCTTGTTGTTCCTTCCCTATTATTCTGTTTAAAACACACTTAATCCTATTGGCCAGAATTCCGGCAAAAACTTTATAATCAATATTTAACAATGAAATTGGCCTGTAATTCCCTATTTCCTCTTTTCTCTCTATATCCTTGGGTATCAGGGTAATATATGTATCTTGCCATGTTCTTGGAAATTCACCTCCCTCTAAAATCCCATCTACCATTATCTTATACACTTCTTTTAATTCCTCCTGCAGCACTTTATAATGTTTTCCTGAAAGGCCATCCGTGCCTGGTGATTTCCCCAATTTGAGTTTATTTATCTCTTCTTCTATTTCTTGATATGATATTGGCTTATTTAACTTCTCCAATTCTTCTGACCTAATACTAATTCCATTAAATTTGTCTAAATATTTTTCTAATTTCTTTTTATTAATATTTTCCCCTTTATACAATTTACTATAATACTTCACAAAACAATCTTGTATTTCATCCGGGTTGGTCTTAATTTTACCCCCATCCTTTATAGCTATAATTTGCTGTTGACTTCGTCTTTTCCTTAATTGCCAGGCCAATAATTTGCCAGATCTATTTCCAAATTCAAAAGTTCTTTGTTTTGCCCACATAATTCTATTCTCTATCTCCTCATCCATTAACTGTTTTAAATTATTCTGTAGCATTTTAACTTGTGTCTTTATATCAACATTTTTCGGATTTCTCCCCAATTCCTTTTCTTTGAGTTCTATCTCTAATTTTAGTTTCTCTAATTTTGCCTGTTTATCCCTTTTATATCTACTTTTTTGTTCTATATACAATCCTCGAATAAAGGCCTTACTAGCATCCCATACAGATGTTATGTTTACCTCTGGCGATATGTTGAGTTGAAAAAATTCCTTAACCGATTCTTTCAATTTTCTGGCAAAGACCTCATCTTCCAGCATCCTATCGTCCATTCTCCACCTTTTAATACTTTCCCTCACTTCTTTAATCTGCACCATCACTGGGTTATGGTCCGTTACCGATTTGGCCATAATCTCACATCTTTTAACCAATGTCGTTAGACCTGTGGAGACCCAAATTATATCTATCCTTGAAGCTGATTGTTTAGCTTCGGAGAAGAACGTATATTTTCTTTCCGTTGGTTGCTTAAGTCTCCACATATCTTTTAACTCGTAATTCTCAATTATTTGAAAGAATGTTTTCGGCAGCTTACCTCCTTTTTTAGTATTGCTTGATCTATCTAAATTTGGTGATACAACACCATTAAAATCCCCCACAAATATTATCTCCTCCCCATCGATAACCTCATTTAGATTTTGTTCAATTTTTTGAAAAAAGTTGGATTTACATCCATTGGGTGCGTATATATTTATCACTATTATTTTCCCTCTCGGAGTGTAGATTCTCACCCCTACCACCCTCCCCTCTTCATCCTGAAATACCTTTTCTGATTTTAAATTCCCTTTTACATATATTACTACTCCTCCTTTTTTTCTTCTTCTTGTCAGCTGATACATATTCTATCCCCAATCGTTCGTTCCTTAAGACTCTTTCGTGTTTTTTTACCACGTGGGTTTCCTGTAAACATATCACATTCCAATTTCCTTTTTTCAAAACATGTTCCACTCTATTTCTTTTCCTCTTACAGTTCAACCCATTTATGTTCCATGACACTATATTTAATTCCATAATTACTTTTATACTATTAAAGTTGCTGTCGTTCTATATATCTATATGTATACCTACTTACGTATACATATAGATATTCCTTTTAATAATTTGCTTCTTTTTCTTAAGATTGTCGACTTTTATTATTTCAATAAGAAGGATAAAGAAAACTTAGTACATAAACTTATTACACAAACTTCTATAATTCAATATTATAATCACCTCACCTCCACCCATCAATAAGGATTACATTCAGTTGCAAACCTTTTCTTGTCAATTAACTTCAATCTTAGTTCTCTTCCTCCTCACCCCCTCCCAGCAATTCTTTCCCTGATCTCTCCAAAAAGGCTTCTGCGTCTTCTACACTCTTTATAGTTTTCCTTCTGTCTTTAAATGTAAAAGTGAGACCCTCAGGAAATTCCCACACATACCAAATCCCTTTCGTTGTTAGGGCCTGTTCTTATAATGGAGATAAAGGCTGACCCTGACTGAGTTCTATGTGTCATGAGACGAAGGTTCTTAAGAGCAGAAGCAGTAAGGGAAGGCCTACAAGGCCTACACAATCATTCAAACCTGCTGTTTGTAACTGTTAACAGCAAACTGCAAAGTCACTGTGACTTGGGTGATGACTCAATTTTCCCTATAAAAGCAGCCAGCCTCTCTGTGGGCCCCAGTGTCAGTCAGTGGTGTGTCTCAGCCAATATGTGTATTGTTGCAGACAGAGTGGCTCCAGGACTCTAGTTAATCAGTAACTATGCATCTATCAAGAGTCAGGTAGCTGCTATAAGCACTCTGTGTATGCTCTTTAACTATGCTGTTTCTGAACAACTTTATTTTCTTCAGTAAAAGTTTTATTCTGTTTACGTGTAACGACCTTTAAACCTCCCCCTTAAATAAATTCAGACAAGACTCAAATTTTGGTTTGGTTTTTGGCAGAATTTAGGCCAAAACTTTATTGATTACAGCAAGTGAGTGGTTGCATAGGCTCTGGTTCAACTAGCTCCCTGCACCATTGCACGTAGCGCTGACCCAGGGTTCCAGCATAGGTCTAGGGTGAACACTCGGATAGGCAGAAAGCCGAGGACATGCTATGTCCACAAACCAGATGTCCCCCTCGACTCAGGCATGGGCATGACCCCTCTCAAGGTTGACCAAACCATTGGGTCCCTGGGTTCTTATAACAGAATACCCTTCACATAGGGATGGTAAGATTGTTCCCCCATCCCTAGCACCTGCACCAGAGCCTATCCACAACCTTACAAGTTGTGATGATTTGCTATGTGGCAGGCGAAACCCAAATGGCACCAGCCAAGGGGAAAATTCCTGCTGTGCCCCTGTCCCAATGACAGATGACACACGATGGCATAGCAAGGTCAAGCACACAAGCCCTAAAAGTAGGGAGAGGTGGGCGGGTGTTCCGATGCAAAATGCCAAAAGAGGAAGCTCTGGGTCTCGTACATAGGTATATGTAGGTCCCTTGATCCGATTAGCCTGCGTCCCATTGGCCTGATTGAACCCAGCATCAAGGGACCTACCAATCTGGTGTTGTAGCTATCCAATCATGTTGTTGTTGTTGTTTAGTCGTTTAGTCGTGTCCGACTCTTCGTGACCCCATGGACCAGAGCACGCCAGGCACTCCTGTCTTCCACTGCCTCCCGCAGTTTGGTCAAACTCACGTTGCTAGCTTCGAGAACATACCCACCCACAACACAAGGGTTTGGTTGCTAGGTCTCACCACAACATGTGCCCTCTTTAAGGGAGAACCCGATTTATAAAGAAGACTCTGCATTGATTAATTTACTGCTGTGTGACACTATGTTCTATCTTCACTGTCAGAGGCATAATGCTTATGAGCACCAGTTGCTGTTAACTCCAAGCAGGGGTAGTGTTGTTGCCCTCCAGTCTTGCTTGCAAGCTCCCCAGAGGCATCTGGCTGGCCACTGAGAGAACAGGATGCTGGACTAGATGGGCCGCTGGCCTGTTCCAGCAGGCTCTTTTTATGTTCTGTAATACAATTCCTACAGATATATTATAGAAACAGGAATTGTAGAGTTGGAAGGGACCATAAGGGTCATCTAGTCCAGTCCTCTGAAATGCAAGCATTCCACCCCCACCACCATTGTGGGGCATTAAGAGAATCATGCTCTACCAGCTGAGCTACTTCAGGCCTGGGTTACTCTTTCCATCATCTCTGATCATTGGCCTTGCCAGGTGGGGATATTAGGAATTGGGATCCAACAACATCTGGAGGAACACAGACATCCCATCCCGGCTCAGCTCCAACATTCTGCTTACTAAAACGTGGTAGCTTTGTTCAGTTGCTATTTTCTACTGAAGCAGGCTTTCCCCCTGAGAATCAGTGTATTGTCTCTTCTGTTCTTTTGGGGTAGCAGCCATAAATCAGGAAGTAGAATTCTGCCTGGCATAACAACAGCACTTGCAAAAATTTAAAAGGAATAGTGCTTTGTGGTCTAGCTTCATAGTTAAAGACTGGGCACCTTAGAATTTCAGATAACCAATTGATTTGACAGGATTATGTTTTCCCTGCTTTGAAGTTTTTCAGTTAAATCCAACCATATAAATTCCACTTGGGAAATTATTTTTTTATATAAATTAAACCCCAAGCACATTAATTTTTGACTCCTGCAACCAAACCACACAATGTATGCCAATGATAAAGAAAAGCTGCTTTGCAAGAAATACAATATATCTGTTCAGCTGCATCTCTCTGGCCTTTTCGACTAAGATGGAACACTTACCAGTAGGCCTGTTTTAATTAAGGAACTAATATTATTTTAAAAGGAGCGCAGGAACATCAAGTTCTTCAAGCAAGTCTAGACCAGCCGTGCAATATGTTTTGCTAATTAAGCTATTCAGCTTCACATTTAAATGGCTGTCCAAAGGCTCTGCAAATTGAATCATCCCCTGGAGACAGCCAAAAATCTTCCAAAACAATTATTTTTCATGTACTACTTCAGCCTCTTCTCCTTTTTTCCACACCATCCACTGGTTTAAAATATATTCCAGAATTGTTATTATTATAATTATTTTTAAGTGAAACTGGTTACTTTTATTTAGAGGTAATCTAAAACTGTAGCATACCGCTCAACAGTCCCATTTTGGCTGGGGCCGCCATGATTTCCAGAAAGGCACCATGGATTCTGCCTTGATCCCAGGGCACCCTGATTTTCCCCAGCCAGCAGATGGGGGCCACGACTGAGGCACTGAGAAAGAGGCATGAGGGCTCCTTCCCAAAGCCTTGTTAGTGCTTTTGGAAGGTGGTGGGTGGGCTTTAGGAGCCTGTCAGAGCCCTCATGCCCCCTCCTGCAAGACAGGCAAGCCCCTCCTCTTGCTGCTTTCTTCCGGCAAGGGAATCCTGCTTTTAAACAAAGAAAAAGCTGCTGGGTGTGAAACGACCTGAAGGTATTCATTTCCTTATATGCACATTTTTATTTGCAATTTTGTTCAATGTGCACATTTTTTCAATGGATTTTCTGTAATATATTGCACTTTTTGTACATTATTTTCACTAATATTTATTGTCAGCAATCATGCAACAGCATTCTGCACTAGGCCATCTAAGCCTCCAGTGGAAAATCTTGACCCCCAAGCTTCATGCATCATTCTTCAGATGGAGATAAATCTCACCTAGAGCAGGCAATTGGCCATTCTCCCAGACATAAGAGCCACTAACCTACAGAGCTTGTGCACTGCCCAGATTCCAGCTCAGTTCCCTCTACCCTCATCCAGCCCATTGTTTCATACAGGCAACTGTCCAGGACCTAAACAGCCTCTCCTGATTCAGATTTTATGGAGAAATTGTGTGGAGTGGCATGAGCAAACTGATGGCCTCTAGCCCCAAAGATCCAAATTACTACTTGGTTCTCTATGTGTTTACAAGAAGCTACTGCAGGTCCAGCTTTCCAAACAGTTTCATTTAGCCTACAAACCCAGCCATGCCTCACTTTTTACCACTGTTGAAAGACATAATTGCTAGGTTAACACTTTGGCAAACGACATTCTGAAATGATGTTCAAAATGCATCCCTCTGCCATTGTCTTGAGAGCCATCTGTTCCATAAGACGCTCTAGATTTACTGAACAACCATTTGTATTGCACATGCCATGAAACTGAAAATTCAGATTAGAGTGAACACCTTGTTTGTTCTTTTTAACACATTAACACTTGCTGCTAAAGGTAAAGGGACCCCTGACCATTAGGTCCAGTCGTGACCGACTCTGGGGTTGCGCGCTCATCTCACATTATTGGCCGAGGGAGCCGGCGTACAGCTTCCAGGTCATGTGGCCAGCATGACAAAGCCGCTTCTGGCGAACCAGAGCAGCACATGGAAACGCTGTTTACCTTCCCGCTGTAGCGGTTCCTATTTATCTACTTGCATTTTGACGTGCTTTCGAACTGCTAGGTTGGCAGGAGCTGGGACCAAGCAACGGGAGCTCACCCCGTCACAGGGATTCAAACCGCCAACCTTCTGATCAGCAAGCCCTAGGCTCAGTGGTTTAACCACAGCGCCACCTGGGTCCCTAACACTAGCTGCTAAAATAGTGCTAATCCTTCCATTAACTGGGGATCAATGATTCAAGCAGCAACAGGGCTGCTAATTTGCCACTGTTAGTGATAAAACCAACTTCTGATAGATTAAAATCAAATGTGTCAATAACAACTATACTTTAACAGCTGGGGAAATGGCACAAACAAAAGAGTTCAGTGACACACAAACCAGGCAAATGTATCTGAAGCAACAGATTGACTAAAATGACCCCGGTGATACTTTGAGAAATGTGCACCATTTTACATCTATCTATTTTTGTAATTATTGTTCTATTGTTTTTAACAAAATTGAACAAGTGGGGGATTTTGCTATGTTTAGAGTCTAAGAATGTTGAAACACATAACGCTAGCACCAGTTCCAAATCCATGGGGAGGAGGCAGGCCAGGAATAGGTCAGATTCCAGGGGGGCAGAGTCAAATGCAGCAGAGAGCAACTCTGGCTAAACAAGGGAAGGCAAAGCAGAGGTCAATGTCAAAAGGCAAATAAGTGTGATGAGTAGCACCTTGGATAGCACCAAATGACAGTGGAGGCTGTTCTGTTAGTTAGGGTTAGGGTAAATGAGGCAGAGAGCCACAAATCTCAGCCTGCCTTCACCTACCAACTTTCCTGCCTTCTTTAATTACATCTAGTCCAGGAAGTCCAATCAGCTTCCTCCCCCTCATTCTCCATGTTGCTTTTGTAGGGAGGAAGATGGGGACATAAACCATAACTGATTGGCTCTGCCAATCATTGGCTCTGACTCCACCTACTGTAGACCTCCTTGCCTCAGGGATGATGGCTATGGATTTATAGAACATATTGGACTGGGAGGAGAATGTGTCCTCTGAACTAGACTTCAATATCCTCCCTCCTCAGAGGTTCTGGCATCAGAAGAGGCAACGTGAGCCTTTTCTGAGGTGGCTCCCCACTTATAGAATGCTGTCCCTAGGGAGGCTCACCTGCTGCCCTTGTTACATATCTTTAGGTGCCAGGCAAAATAATTCCTTGTCTCCCGGACCTTTGGCAAATTACATGCCCTGTGGCCTTTTAAACTATGTGTGGAGGGATTGTTTCTTACTATGTTAAGCATTTTTTGTGATTTGTGATCCTCAGATGAAGGGTGGTATGGAAATTTAATCAATTACAGTTATAATATTGAACCAAGGACCCTTTGCATGCAAGGCAGATACTCTAACTTTGAGCTACAGCCCTTCCACAGGACTGTAAGGTAAGATCACTCATCCCTAATGCTATTTCATGACTTTCAACTCCTCAGATTCTCACCACATGACCACCCACAATTCAGCTGTGCTAGTCTCCTTGGGATAAAGCATTCCTGAAAATTCCTAACAAAATATTTAAAAAATCCTTCCAGTAGCACCTTAGAGACCAACTAAGTTTGTCATTGGTACACTTCTTCAGATACTTTTTCAGTGTGCATGCACACGAAAGCTCATACCAATGACAAACTAAGTTGGTCTCTAAGGTGCTACTGGAAGGAACTTTTTTATTTTGTTTCGACTACGGCAAACCAACACGGCTACCTACCTGTAACTGAAAATTCCTGTTACAGCTCACATCACAAATGGATTTAGAGACGAATTAACTGACAATGGAACTAAGTAGCTTTCCTAGCAGAGAAGATAAAGTCAGTGTTTTTTAAACTGTGACTACTTGTGTCATATGGAAAATTAAGTTAAGACATCAACCATGAATTGAAAGCAGCATTTTTGATTTGTATTAACAGTACCAAGTGTGGGAGGGGGATGAATGGTTCTCAATTTGCTAAAGGGATCAATGAATGGAATTGTATGGTTTTACAGTTGATAAGATGCACTAAAATAAATTCCTTGGGTTACATCAGCTATCATGCCCAGATGCTCCTGTCAGTCTTCCGTTAGTAGTGACTTTCATATGTACTTATTTTATTTATTATATTTTAGAGACTCTTTCCGCCATACGGAGCTGCAAGGTGATTTACAATGAACACAAATGAAAAGTAATGTATAACTTAGTCCACTAATTATTGTAAAGAGCTGTGGCAGAATGAATGTTGGGACAGAATCCGGATGGGTGGAAATGCTGCAAGTCACGAGAACTCAGAGAGTGCCCAGCATCTCTTAAGAGGTTGATACGTAGGAGTTCCTGGACCAGGTCCTGGTAGGGAGGAGGACAGAGACAAGGACAGGGGCAACAGAGAAGGAAGACAAAATAGGCAAAAGAACCAAGATGGTTTGGAAGACAAGGAGAGATCTACAAGGGAAGAAAGCAGAGGAAGTCAAGTGAAAAGAAATGAACTGCAAAGTGAATTTGTGTTGCCTCCTTGAGGACAACTAAGGAGGGGTAACAGGAAGAATAATAGGATGGAAGAGTCTGGGGCATCAACCAAAAAGAAGAAGGAAGTGAAAACACAGGCAGGAGAGGAAACTACAGGAAAGTTGAGAGATTAAGATATCTATAAAGGAAGAAAGATATCTAAAACTGAGATAGAGAAAGTGAGGGGAGACAGACAGGAGAGAAAATCTTATATTTAAAACAAAACAGAGCACTGTCCTGGTATGAAAGGGGGCAACCAAACTCCTTGAGGAAGACCACTTGGGCTTCTGAGCCCACCTGGAACCAGAGGCATGGATAGAGCTGATAACGCTACCCTTTTGCTCTCAGTTAGTTAACAGACCCCATGAAAACCCCCAGCTATTCAGAGCCAAGGTGCTAAGCGTGAGAAACATTACTGATTAGGGAGGACAGGGGAAATCCTATCTTCTTTCTCTAAGGCATCTATAGCATTTTCTCTTGAATAACGTAGTAAACGCAAAAAATGTTTAATGCACAAAGCTATTAGAAGTAATGGACATTTGAGAAGAGGAATCTGTCTAGAATTGTTTTGCCTGATGAAGTGTATAGATTTGTAACAGAGGGAGAATATTATGCCAGGGCAGTTTGCAATGATACTTTGAAGAAAATTCCAGAGATTTCAGACTTCAAAGTGTTCCCTCTAATGTGATAAATTTTCAGTTTTTCTTTTATGTCTCTTATGAGGCCAACACCTGCAATTCTGCTGCTTAAAATGAAGATGCACAGGGAAAACCATATACCTTACTGAGGGGTGTTTTCTTTCTACTTTTTTAACATTAATCCTAATGCAGCTTGGCAGTTCCTGTCGATGTAGCCATCCCTGTGCAGGCAAACAGTGCTTTAATATTACAGGTGCCTTGATTCACATTTTATTACTGAAAACCATTCTATATTTCTTTACGAGAGTTGCCTGAAATTACTCGTAGCATGCCAGCTGGTGTGGGAAGCAAGGAAGTAGGCCCACAGGAAGATTTTATATCTTCCTATCAAATATGACTGAGAAGATGGGGTCCCAGACCTTGTAAGAGCATATGAGTCCAATTCCAATTCAAGAGAGGTTTTCCTATGCTTTAATTATTTTTCTGTAGCCCATACTGATAATGACATCTTATAGGGCTTACATGTAATGTAGGATATTTATCATCCTACTAGCTGACCCGGCCACGTGTTGCTGTGGTTCTTTCCTGTGATTCCCCCCCCCCCATCCTGTCCTGATCCAAGTAGATCATATACAAATTAAGCCATACCAATGTTCCATGATAAAAATAATTTGCAAGGATCCCAAAATCTTGTCCTCTGTTGATCATGCTGGCAGCAGAAAGTCCAACAACAGGCCATACATGTATGAAAACATGGCTTCTGTGTTGTAATTGTTGCTGTTTTAGTTGTCAGTTTATTGGTTTATACAGTTTACATGTATCTTTTAACCACAGTAGGACAGTTTTACTATACAAGGCAAATGGAAGTGCAACCCATTGATAAAGCCAGTGACCACCAAGCTATTTCCATATTTCTTATCAAAACTTGCCGAAAAGAAACTATCTGTTGGTCAAATGTTATTCATTGGCAAGAGCTTTAAGATCTTCAAAGCAAAGTTTCCATTGGCGAGATGGCTTAGTGATTTAAAATCCCACCAACTGAGTTTCCATCAACGTTAGCTGACTAACTTCTCTCTTATAATTACTTTTGGGTTTGCTAAAAGATTTCTATTTACAGATCTAGACACAATCAGAAGTTTCAAGTACGCTTCTGGGCTGAGTAAATCTTTGTCTAGGCTTTGTGACACCAACAATTAATTACATTAAGTAATGGATCCAATCCCATTTCTTTCCTGAATACTAAAAAAGGATTTGTGATATAAATAGACTTTCACTCCCTTTCCCTTCTTTGCTTTTTAAGGTTGACAACACAAACATTATCACAACACAACTACTTTATCAGTGGAGAGAATAATTACCCCAAATCTAATATGTTTTGGTAAGTAATGACTCCCAGCAGGAACAAAAGTGTCAGTTAAAATAAATGTGCATAGAAAGGGTGGGGGGACAGAATTTTACAGGAACAACAGGAACAAATTTATTTATTTCATTAAAATTTTATACTACTTGAGTGCAAAAAACAAACCTCAAAGGAATAAAACAATGCAATTATCAGTGAGAGAGAGAGAGAGAGAGAGAAGGTTTTTTTTTTAAAAAAAACACCATACAATTTAAAACCTTCAAAAATAATTAAAATCAATTATAAGTTTAAAACACATGTAAATCTTCTACCTATCAGGATTGGGTTGACTAAACAAAAATGGTTTCATCAAGTGATGAAAAGAGTACTGTAAAGGGATCTGCCTGTTGTCGATAGGCAAGGAGTTCGAAAGTGTGAGTGCTGCCACATATTTTTGCAAGTAAATGTGAATTCATTCATTCATTTTTTCCAGCCTGTCTTTGAGCGGTCTGATGCCCTGGGGGAGTATTACAAAGCCAGTGAATTTCAAGCCATGTGAACAAAAGACAGGCAGCAGAAAACCAGAAGAGGGAGTCACTGTTGAAATGAATGGAAAAATTGAAAATGAATGTATGGGTATGTTTGGGGAGGACCATCAGCATGTATTAGAAAATGACCAGAGAGGCCAGCTTGATTGTGTTGAAGCAAAATAACAAGCTACTCTCAAGTTTGAGCAGCTTACAAATTGGGGGGGGGGAACTGTCTGTGACAAATGAATGGATGATACAACCAGTAATTTCAAGTGGCTCAGTTGTGGGCCAACCTAGCACCTCTCTCCCTCAAAATTCATCAGGAGCAACTCCTGCGTGAGCTGAAATGGTCAGTCCCAGCTGGCTGTCCATGCCAATCTCAGTCTCATTGAAGATAACAAACAGCTTGATTCTACCATGTTCCCAGCTGTGCAGGAAGCCGCCTGGGCACCTGGAGCGAGCTGCCCATAGCAGGGGCCTCCAGAGTCTGCCTGCCTCCTCCCACTCAGCTGCCCTGCAGCTCGGGGGGAGGCAGTGGGCAGACCGTTTGGGCAGTGCGTATCCTGCGTGCGTCCAAGCCACCGGTGTCTCTCCTAGGAGAGGCACATGGCTCAGGCATGCTGCAGGCCCTGCGGTGAGTGCCACCCAGCATTTTGTCACCCCCCTCAGTGGTGACACCCAGGGCGGACCACACACACCACACACCCCTTTCTCCACCCCTGCATGTTCCTTCAAACATGTTTAATACCGGTCTGCTTAATCCCAGCTATTGGTTGCCTCTATATGCCCAGAATTTAACAGATCAATGTCTTGCTTTTTGAAAGGAGTCCTGAACGCAACTGCATGTGCAAAACGCAAAAGTTTCATTAAAAGTAGACACACAGCACCACAAATTCAATCTAGTTTTTTTCCTCCATCTGCCCCTCCCTGCTTCTCCTGTTCCTTCCCACAGGGCAGGTGGTGATAGATGACACCTATGGTGGAGGAATAGGCTCTCCAGACTGTCAAGTGATTAAAGAATTGCCCATTGATTAATCCTCTGTCTTTTAAGGGAGTCATTGATTAAATATAAATAAATGAATCAATGAGCAATTATTCAATGAAGAGATGCATTGATTTAATTTAACAGATATCTGTATCTCCAAACTTTCAATACTCAGTGACATCAAGATGTCGGAATGGATGAATCTGTCAGTTCTGGGTTCTCTCTGTTTCCCATTTTCTCCATCTTACATTCAGTTTACCCCATCTATGCATCAGCTAATTATTTGATTTTGTTTTGTTTTGTTAACAGGCTGCATGGGAATTCATTTTCTCACACATTTTCCCTCAGCAGATACATTTTTGCAAGCAATTTTCCCTAATAGAATTTCACTTTTGAATGATATTTTCATTAATTTAGGCATTTTAAAATAGGGGGCCGTATTACAAAACTGAAAGAAGTAGAGATTTCAAAGGGCAACTGTGTTTTGGTCTACCTGTTGGTTCAAGAATTAAGATGAACAAATTACTTCTCTATCCCTTACTGGGGCATGAGCAGCATCAGGAATCACCTTCACCTGGAGCTGCTTCTTCCTCCTGTTCCTCCCCACAGGCCACTTGCAGATAAATGACCCTGTGGTAGACGGGGATAGGGGGAAATACTATTCAGTTGGCTTTTAAATTCACACTTTCTGAAACAATATCTGAAGCCACACATAGATGTCCTTTAAAAAATCCTATTTCTCCACATTTTGCAGCGCAGAACTTCAGCCAAGTAATGTACTTGGGGAGGTGTCCTTTTTTGTTCACAAAAATAAGTTGTTGTTGGCACTCATCTGTCTTGAGAGATAATGAAGTGGGCCTCCAGGGGTGAAGTCAAACTTCTGCTTTGGCAGCACTGAAGTGACCTCCCCAGGGTGCAAGCCTGGGCAGTACAGTGGTACCTCGGGTTAAGAACTTAATTCGTTCTGGAGGTCCGTTTTTAACCTGAAACCGTTCTTAACCTGAGGTACCACTTCAGCTAATGGGGCCTCCCACTGCTGCTGTGCTGCCACTGCTGCCCGATTTCTGTTCTCATCCTGAGGTAAAGTTCTTAACCCAAGGTACTACTTCCGGGTTAGCAGAGTCTGTAACCTGAAGTGTTTGTAACCCGAAGCATTTGTAACCCAAGTTCTGGGATGTCCAGATGATAACCCCCCCCCCTCTTTGGCCTTGTTGATGTGGTCCAAATGAAAGCAGTGCAATCCATTTGGCACCAGCTTGGCTTCAGGAGTTGCCAGGAGGAGACGCACAAGGTGCCACCCAAACATCTTAGGGACTCCTGATTTGTGTAGGGTTTACTCCTTAGCCTTTTCTTCTAACAAAGATTTCTCACAAGGCAGCGGAGGTTTAGAATCAGAGTTTTCCTTCTTCTAGAGGGGCTACCTTCCCAGGTGGACGAGCCCCATCTTCCCCTTGCTTCCCTCTACAGCATGTGCAGTAAGTGCCTTATTGACCCTTGGACCCATGATCGGTCTTGTCTGTTCAATCCACCAGAGCCTGTATTTGCATGCAGGGTAAGTCCCTAACTCACCAAGGGTTTGAGACCCATTGACTACCCTCACCTTGTTAAGCCAGCCTGTTGAAGCCTTTCCCTGAGTGTGGCAGCTGTCACATGCTGCAAGTTCTAGGAGTCTTAGGTGAGAGCTGAGTGCAGGATGGGGACCAAAGGTAGACAAACTACTCCAGAAGCAGCAAACTGTTTCCTCAAAAGTAATGTGCAAACATGTTGGGATATATTAATTTGAGGGAAAGTACATATTAAGTGGGATGCAGGTGGTGCTGTGGGTTAAACCACAGAGCCTAGGGCTTGCTGATCAGAAGGTCGGAGGTTTGAATCCCTGCGACGGGGTGAGCTCCCATTTCTCAGTCCCAGCTCCTGCCAACCTAGCAGTTCAAAAGCACATCAAAGTGCAAGTAGATAAATAGGTACTGCTCCAAGCAGGAAGGTAAACAGCATTTCCATGTGCTGCTCTGGTTCACCAGAAGCGGCTTTGTCATGCTGGCCACATGACCTGGAAGCTGTATGCCAGTTCCCTTGGCCAATAACATGAGATGAGTGCCGCAACCCCAGAGTTGGTCGTGACTGGACCTAATGGTCAGGTGTCCCTTTACCTTTACCTTACATATTAAGCAAAATTGCAGATAAAAAGTGTGTTTATGTGGAGAAATTTGCACTATAATGCTGATTAATTTTTATGAGAGCCAGTGTGGTATTAGGGTTATTCCACTGGACTAGGACCTGGGAAACTAGGTTTCAAATCTCCACTCATCCATAAACCTACCTGGGCCAAACACTTCCTCTCAGACTATCCTGCCCCACAAGGTTGTCATGAGGGGGAGAAGTCCGTATGCCACCTCAAGATCCTTGGAGAAAATATGTGAGAATAAAAATTATGATTATGGTTAATTAAGAATTGTGAATTGCTGCAGAAATGAGGAGAACTGAATTAAAGATTGGAAAAGTGAGAAGCTGGGATAACTGAAACTAGCAGGTCCATCCATTCCTAATGGTGCATGAGAGACCTGTCCACCTGGAGCACTCACCTATTGTGGTCTGCTCCTGCCTTCCACTCTCTATCTTCATTCCATACCCCATCTTTTGCATGTCCTCATCATAATGAGACCCATTTTGCTTCTGATGGATGACAAAGGAGATCAAAACCAAGTGTACCTCTTCACTGGTGATGTCTCTCCATGGCCACTGGCCTACCTTGCTTCTTCCTGCTGTGTCTCTTTTCAGTCTAGTGATCTGTTGGGCAGGAAGAGCACAGGGCATGCATGGCTGATGAAATAATTCATTCTCGCTCCCTCTCTTTCTCTGCAGGTAATATATTGCGTGTCGGCTCCCTAAGCTTGTTCTGAGTTCCAGCTGTGCCTATTTGTATGGAAAGATCACCATATTCTGAGCTCAATATGAGGGTTCTGGTTCTGACCTTCTGAATAACGTTCTCTGGCTTAACAGGTGGGAAAACATGATTGTGAGGGATTGTGAGCTTGAGTTTAACAGAGTCCCTGCTGTCTTAAACTAATGAGATTGCTCCTTTTATCTCCATGGGAGGGTCAGTCACCTGAGAGCAGGGACAGGCATCTCCAGCATAGAGGTTCTTCCTACAAATAATTAATCACTCTTCAATTACTTGGCAGGGTGCAGTTGCTCCTAGCTGAATTCTTGCTTGCTGTTTTCTTCTCTGCTAGGATGGGAGATGCACGCATTTGCATAAATATATATAAACAGAAAAAGAAAAAAACACTTGCAAACAGGCAAACCATGTTTACAACTTTGCAGATACTGGGGGGGGGGGCACATTCCAGTGGTGGGTGGGGCCCATAGCTGTCAAGTTCTCCCTTTTTTAAAGGGGAATTCCCTTATGCTGAATAGGCTTCCTTGCGAGAAAAGGGAAAACTTGACAGCTATGGTGGGGCCAGAGACAGAAAGTGGGAGAAGCAACAGATTTGGCTCTTGCTTGGCACAGTAATCTGTATTCCAGCCATAAAAAAGTGAGTTTTCAAAACACACCTTCTCTCACACATGTCTACTTCAAACTTTCATGGCTTCTAAACAAACAAACAAAATCCTGGGAACCATGGTTTGTTCACCAGTCAATCCTTCTTCTGAAAAAAAAACTCTGGGAACTGTAGCTCTGTGAAGGGAATAGGGGCCTCCTAACACCACCCAGCAACTTTAGCAAACTATAGTTTCCAGGATTTTGTGGGGGAAAGACACCACTGCTCAAAGTGGTACGATACTGCTTTAAATGTATACTGCAGCTGGGGTGTAGGTACAGTATCAAGGCTGGAAGAACTAAAAATGACACCTCTGCAGCTGCCTTCTCATAAATCAGATTACGTATCCATATTTTCCAGCACTGCCAGGTCTGATGGGCACCAGCGCTCCACCATCTCAGGCAGAGGGATCTTCTCCATCACCAGCTGCCTACAGTCCTTTAGGTGTAAATGGTAATGACTGTTTATGGGGCAGCAAATCATGCACTGTAATACTATTAATAATAGGAGAATATGGTTGTTGGATCGGGCTGAAGTTCCATCTCATCCTAATCCAGGTGAGCTCAGTGGTGGAGGAAGGGGGCGGGGGCGGTATGCCCCAGGTGCCATCTCTGAGGGGGGTGCCAAGCATAGCTGCCAAGTTATCCCTTTTTTACAGGGATTTTCCCTTATGCTGAATAGGCTTCCTCGCGAGAAAAGGGAAAACTTGGCAGCTATGGTGCCAAGGCACCCCACAGGGGGCTCACCCCACCGTCGTCCGTACGGCACTCGAGCGGCACCATCCACAAACCACAAACCCCTGACACCCGCATCAGTTGTTGGTTCTCCTTCCTTCACCTCTGAGTGAGCTGTATTTACTTTCTGGTGAACTTTTAATAGCAGAATTTATACAAAGGATGCATTCTGACATTGGGGACTGTTGTGTTAGTTTTCCTGGTTATAATGCTAGTGAAAGTGAACATTGTTGGGCATGTCCCTCCACCACCGCCATCACTTCATGCTCATGTGTGCTTCTGTTCTCCCATTATTCTCCCAGGAAAATAGCATGGAGGGCTCCACATTTCTAGGCACATTTCTGTGATTTGAAACTGGCTGTCCAAGTGCTTTCTGTGTGTTTGTTTTGCCCCAGTGCTTTCCCCATGATAACCTGCTCTTTACCTCTTAATCAGAGCAAAGGGCAATCCACATAAAGCCTGAATTGTCATTTGTTCTGATTCAGCATAAAAGAGTGCTTTTTCTTTGATAAAGCGGGGGGGGGGGGGGGAGCTCTCCAACACTTGTACCTAGAAAGCATGAGGCAAAAGCTAAGTATGGATAAGCCCAGAGTCTTTCCTAGCCCTATCTAGAGATGCCAGGAATTGAACTTGCAACCTTCTGCATGCAAAACAGATGCTTTGCCACTAGGTTGCCTCACTTTAAAATGCGGAGTGAACAGTTTTTTCCTTCATCTTTGGTCTTCTCACAAGATCTGGAAGCAGAGAGGGCAGAAGTATGACTCACACTTCCTTTCTTTCCAATGCCATGAGACGTACAAAGCTGCCACCTTTTTACTTTTTTTACAGTTTGCAAAAGCTTCTTCACACACACACACACACACACACACACACACACACACACACACACACACACCAGGCATCCCTTGAGAAGCAGTTATTTCATTTTATTTCATCACTCTCGAAGCAGGGGCATTTAGTCTCTCCAGTGAGTTTCTTTTAGAGTTTCAAAATATGCTCCTTGCTGAGAAAGGAAAGGAAAGAGTTCAAGCTGAAGGGAAAAATCCCTTCTGAAGTGCTACAACAGCCCCTAGGGAGGCTACCTTAGTTTGTCCTCATTTGTTGTTTTTGAAGAACTGTGGGCACCTTAGGACTGTCAGCATGATGTAGGAGAGATTCGAGTGCCTACCAGGCATAGCTGCCAAGTTTTCCCTTTTCTCGCAAGGAAGCCTATTCAGCATAAGGGAAAATCCCTTTAAAAAAGGGATAACTTGGCAGCTATGCTACCAGGAAATTCAGGTTTGCACAATAGAAGTGTATTAAAGTGCTCTGTTGCCCTAGCACTACAAATCCACTTTTTAAAGGAAATTGACTTTTTTGTGGTTGGGGTAAATGAGGAGGAAATGAGCTCAAATTTCTGGAATGGATGTGATCAACAAGAAGACTTCTAAACACACCACAACCAAATTAGGATAAATGCTTGATAAAGGTCAGGTATACCATAATTTTAGCTCCATAAGACTCATCTGACCAAAAGACGCACCTAATTTTTTAGAGGAAGAAAGGGGGAGAGCCCTGTTTTTTTGGGATCGGCTCACAGTTGTGCAGCTTTTTCGTAAAGGGGGAAAGCTTCATTTTTTTGAGCATCAGCTCAAAGTTGTGCAACTTACCTTGCAAAGGGGGGGGGAATCCTGTTTTTATGGAGTTCAACTCACAGTTCTGCAGCTTCCTTAGGAAGGGAAAGGAAAGGAAAGGGAGTCATTTCTGCAGTTTCCAGACAGATAATCTAATCAGCCAGTCACATGTCGCTGGGGAAACACAACAATTGAGGCCTGGGCAAGGGGGTGAGGCTGGAAAGGGAGCTCCCTTCTCTTATCTCCCTCCCGATCTCTTGCAATCAGCTGCTGAGCTGGTTCTCTTTCCCTCTTGTTAGCCTTTAGCTCTTTCTTTTTTAAAAAAAAGCACAATCTGCTACCCTGTTTCTCATATTTTAAGACATACCCATAAAATAAGCCATAGCAGGATTTTTAAGCATTCAAGGAATATAAGCCATACCCCGAAAATAAGACATAGTGATAGGCGCAGCAGCAATGCCGGCCGCGGCAGGAGGAGGAGGAGGAGGAGGAAAAAAATAAGACACCCCCTGAAAATAAGCCATAGTGTGTTTTTTTGAGGAAAAAATAAATATAAGACGTGTCTTATAATATGAGAAACACGGTATTTGCCCCTGGGCAATTCGGCTCCAGGGACCACGCATTCACTCCATAAGACGCACATACAATTCCTCTTACTTTTTAGGAGGAAAAAAGTGTGTCTTATGGAGCGAAAAAATACGGTAATCTAACCTCTGCAAAAGTGTTGTGCAATCAAGAAAAATGCTCAACAAATAGGTCATCTAGAGAAGTGCCCTAGCACACCCATTTTACATCTTCAGGTGCTTCAATGTGTCTACTGCCAGGCCTAGAAGATACTGCTGGCGAACTAAATCTGCTTCTTGGGGCTAAGAGCCAAACTACCTTTTCAGAAATATCACACGATTCAATAAAGTAGTGCAGTCTGGCTAGCAAGGCCACACTTCCTAATAATGGTACCCCATGCCATAGCTGCCAAGTTTCCCGTTTTCCCCGGGAAATCCCCATTTTCCCAGCTGTTCCTAGCTGAAAAAAACGGATTTTTTTGTTTTTTCCCCGGTTTATTCTGGCGCGACAGCCATTTTGGAACTGGGCTGAGCATGCTCAGAAGCGACTTTTGATGCTTCTCTGCCCAGTTCCAAAATGGCTGCAGTGCGACTTCTCGCGCGACGGCCATTTTGGAACTGGGCAAAGCAGCATCAAAAGTCACTTCTGAGCATGCTCCGCCCAGTTCCAAAATGGCGGCAGCGCTACTTCCGGTCTGCTATTTCCGGCCTGGTCCCTTATTTCTCTGACAGCAACTTGGCAGGTATGCCCCATGCAGCAGTACTGAGGCCAATGGTGGGATGGTGGGAGTTGGAGTCCAGCAACATCTGGAGGACCATAGGTTCCCTGCCAAACAAGGAAATCAAGGGGGACTGTGTGGGAACAGGTGATGCTCAAATAGCTTCATATTCAAGGCAGACCTACCCAGAAGGCTTGGTGGTGTGCCAAGATGAAAGAGTTGCTGCTAACCTTGCATGCAGATGAAAGCAACGACTCCCACCCAGCTACAGAAAATATGAAGCCTCAGCAAGTGGGATCAGCCAGTCTTTTTGGTCCAATAAACCTGTTAAATGTGGGAAGAGGTACTCGGTGCTGTTGGTTGGCAATAAACGTCTCGCACTGGAAGCAGAATAACCCTAAGACACCATCACACAGTGACAGCCTTTTTCAGTTTGTGTGGTGCAGTGGTCAGAGTGTCAGACTAGAACCTGTGAGGTAAAGGTACCCCTGGACATTAGGTCTAGTCATGACCGACTCTGGGGTTGAGGCGCTCATCTTGCGTTATTGGCCAAGGGAGCTGGCGTACAGCTTCCAGGTCATGTGGCCAGCGTGACAAAGCCACTTCTGGCGAACCAGAGCAGCACACAGAAACACCGTTTACCTTCCCGCTGTAGCGGTACCTATTTATCTACTTGCACTTTGACGTGCTTTCAAACTGCTAGGTGGGCAGGAGCTGGGACCGAGCAATGGGAGCTCACCCCGTCGCGGGGATTCGAACCGCCAACCTTCTGATTGGCAAGCCCTAGGCTCTGTGGTTTAACCCACAGCGTCACCTCAAATCCCCACTCAGCCATGAAGCTATGGCCTTGGGCCGGTCACTGCCTCTCAGCCTAACCTACTTCACAGGATTATTGCGGGGATTAAATGAGTATGGGGAGAGCCACATGTGCCACCTTGAGCTCTTTGGAGAAAAAGGTGGGATATGATTGTAGTAAAGTAATAATAATAAAACTTTTTTCAGCTCAAGGGCCATGTGCCAGTGTAGGGATTGGGCACAGCAAAGATTTTACCTCCTTACAGTAGGATTATTTCTATAGATGCTTGTGTCCCTCTCTGTCCTCCAATCCAAACAAGTAAGGTGTATCACCAGAGTTCAAGGACACATTCCAGCCTGGCAGAAACACACAAGGAAGGTGCAAATCTTTAAGAAATTAGTGTATTTTAATATTTCTGTTGGAAGCCGCCCAGAGTGGTTGGAAACCCAGCCAGATGGGCGGGGTATAAATAATATATTATTATTATTATTATTATTATTATTATTATTATTATTATTTTATTATTAGTGTGTGGCAGATGTGTGAACTGGGTCAAACAGAGACACCTGGATGGACCTGAGGTTTATTATACCTAATTTAGTGTCACTTGTTTGGGGATAGCAGCCACTAGCTTGCAGCCTCTAGGACAAGACTTCTGCCAGCTACCCACAAATTGTGCACCCACCTCTGAAATCCAGAAAGATGCCATTCTTTCAGCCAGGATTGGTGCAGCGAATGGGGAGCATTTTAGCTCAGCCCTATCCTTTTGCAGAACCATCAGGTGCAAGTCACCATAAAGAAGGAAATCCATTCAATGTCTATACACCACACTCCTGCCAGCAGAGAACACACAGTAGATGAAAGACTGAAACTACATTCTATGGAAAAGCAAGTGTTTTTCTTGTTTTAATTTTTTTTGCAAAGGCACAGCATTATCGGCATTTTTGCTACCTCTTACATCTTCGGTTCTGTTAATGATTCCCAAGCTAACAGGGATTCTCTAAATGCTCCAATAATTTTTAGCTGGTTCTCCTAATTACTTCTGCTTCAAAGAACATGGGGGGGGGACTCTTGTATTTAATTCTGAGAAGATGAATGGTAAAGAATGACTGGCAATGTTGGGTTTCCTCCAGAAGTACTCATATATTTTATGAAGAGGGGGGAAATCCTTATTGAACTTGTGGGAGGGGGAAGGAACCCCTAACTCCCTTTATGGGAATGTCTCTAATAACCTCAGCCTTGGAGAGCCTCTTAAGTTTAATGCAACATGCTTAGAGTTATGTGGCCATGGCCATGGACTTCAGAGATCCTCAACTCATTGCCGCACAAATAATTCATTGGTTTCCCCTTCATTCAGAAACACCAGCAACAAGTTCATAACCATAGACATGCACATCTCAACTATCTCTATGCCTTTATACCTAGCAAGTTGCTGGCTTGCCTGTTAGACAAGTTTTGTTAAAACGTCGTTCCTTTATCATCCATAAAGCTTTATCATCCATTTACCTTTATCATCCATTTAGCTTTTTCATCCATAAAGGTTTGACTCCTTCCCCTGGGTCTGTAGAAGTTAACTTTCTAAGTGGGACATGCATGCAACTTTTCTCTAGCAGAGGGCCAGAGAACCTTGTTCATTTCAAGGGCTACATTTCTCTCCTGAGGCCAGAGGTAATTGTGGGTGGGGCTAGTTCTGTGCCTCTTTGTTTTGTGGAATGTCAGGGCTTTTAACACCCTTTTCAGATACACATCCACACCTTTCCATCCTCCATTCAAGCAAGCAGCAAGAGGCATTACTACAGCTCAGTTATTCACCAAAGCCAGACAAAAGTGTGCAAAGTGTGGGGTGTGAACATGGAGAGAGTTCCGAGGGCCAGATAGAGAGGCCTGGGGCCGCATTTGACCCCTGGACCTTAAATTCTAGGTAAGGTAAAGGTAAGGTAAAGGACCCCTGGGCAGTTAAGTCCAGTCAAAGGCAACTATGGGGTGCGGTGCTCATCTCGGTTTCAGGCCAAGGGAGCTGGCGTTTGTCCACAGCTTTTCCAGACCCTCCAAGTGTCCTTATTTTCCAGGGGAGCCCCTGATTTAGAGAAGCTGTCCCAGTTTCTGATTTGATCCCACAGTGTTCCTCCTTTGCTTAAAAAGGTAAAGGTAAAGGGTTCCCCTGACAGTTAAGTCCTGTCACAAATGACTTTGGGGTTGCAACGCTCATCTTGCTTTACAGGCCAAGGGAGCCGGTGTTTGTCTGCTCTGCAGATAGTTTTTCTGGGTCATGTGGCCAGCATGACTAAGCTGCTTCTGGCGCAACAGAACACCGACACCAAAGCAGAGCACAGAAATGTCATTTACCTTCCCACCGGAGCGGTACCTATTAACCTACTTGCACTTTTTTGGTGTGCTTTCATACTGCTAAGTTGGCAGGAGCTGGGACCGAACAATGGGACCTCAACCCGTTATGGGGATTCGAACCGCTGTATTTTTTTGCTCGGCAAGCCCAAGGCTCAGTAGTTTAAACCACAGCACCACCCACATCACACCTCTTTTCCTATCCCTATTTTCACTGGAGTAAAGTTGGAGGGTATGGACTTATCTAACCCCAAGGCAATCCTGTATAGAGAAGTTTCTTAATGCTTTATTATGTTTCTATATATGTGTCTATATATGTCCATGTGCTGCTCTGGGTTGCCAGAAGCGGCTTTGTCATGCTGGCCACATGACCTGGAAGCTATACGCCGGCTCCCTCGGCCAATAATGCGAGATGAGCGCGCAACCCCAGAGTCGGTCACGACTGGACCTAATGGTCAGGGGTCCCTTTACCTTTTACCTTTATATATGTGTGTTGGACGCCACCCTGAGTGACTGTGGCAACTCAGGGGTGTAAATAGTACAATTATCATTACGGAATGGAACGTCCCTATTTTCATTGGAGAAATGTTGGAGGGTGTGCTTTCTGGGTCATGTGACCACTTATGGCGAAACATAACACTGTGACGAAAGCCAGAGCACATGGAAATGCCATTTACCTTCCCACCACAGCGGTACCTATTTATCTTGCACAGCATGCTTTCGAACTGCTAGGTTGGCATGAGCTGGGACAGAGCAATGGGAGCTCACTCCATTGCGGGGATTCGAACCACCAACCTTCTGATTGCCAAGCCCAAGAAGCTCAGTGGCTTAGACCACAGTGCCACCTGCTTTCCTTTAATTTCTAACCCATGCTCTAGTGTGCATAGAGTCTTCCATGAGAAGAAGAATCAGTTGTTAAACCACTATAAGAATTGTACTGCTGTGAGAGGAATAGTGGCCTCCCAACAACTCTCAGCACCCTTAATAAATTAGAGGTCCCAGGATTCTTTGTGGCTGTTTTAATATGTTTTGATACCACTTTAAATGTATAGTGCAGATGTGGTCATAGCTGCAACCAAGAATTTCACATATACAGTACAGCCACTTCCCATTCTCTCTTATACGAGATGAGCAAGAGTCCATGACAGCAAGATACTGTTCATGTGCTCTCAAAGTTCTGCTTGAATTTCAAGTTGGAGAGAAAGATTCCTGGTAGCTGTTTGCAAAAGAATTACTGTCTCCTGCACTACTGAAATGATATGGAAATGAAATGCAATGCAAAGAACTGAGAAGCCAGAAAATAAGATTAGTATTTTGTACCAAGGGCTTTTATTATTGTTATTCTATCCATGTTGAGCATTATTGCTGTTATAGAGCAAGTGATTTTATAGGGAAAATTCTTTATTTTGCAGTTAAGTTTGAGTGTTACCTCATATGTTATTCATCGTTATGGCTGATGAACATGCACAATGATGATGCAATGAATTCAGCAAATATCAGGGGACCCTACAAAGGCAATGAAAATATTCTTTGTTGGAAACAGACTTACTTTTCTTATACAGTGAACATTCCCGTTTTGATCATAGACTGGCTCTCTTATATATATTATGCTTTCCACTTCCTTTGTAACATACTGTATGTTATGAAATGCACATTATTTGAGCACATTTGAAGAAACTGGGCATTATGCAGAGCTTCTGCTAAGTAAGTGAAAGAGATCATCTTGATGCATTGTCCCTCGTTATTTCTCATACTTGCTATGTCAGACTGTTTCTGGTACCAGAAGTAGTCCAATGCTGAACATTTCTCTTGAGGTGCCCCTCCCCCCAGTTACTTATTCTTCATGGGGGGGGGGAGCATTCCAATGAATATGATCAGCATTTGCTGCTGCTGTTGTCTTCACTTCATAAACTCTAGATAACTGATGATGTTTCAATCCCCATTTGCAATATGTTTTCTTTGCACTGAAATGAATGGTGTAGAATAACATAATGATAATGTAATTGATCATTGCAATTGCAATTATGGTGCTGGAGGAGACTCTTGAGAGTCCCATGGACTGCAAGAAGATCAAACCTATCTATTCTTAAGGAAATCAGCCCCGAGTGCTCACTGGAAGGACAGATCCTGAAGCTGAGGCTCCAATAAGAAGGAGATGACAGAGGACGAGATGGTTGGACAGTGTTCTCGAAGCTACCAACATGAGTCCGACCAAACTGTGGAAGGCAGTGGAAGACAGGAGTGCCTGGCGTGCTCTGGTCCATGGGGTCATGAAGAGTCGGACACGACTAAACAACAACAATGTAATTGATTGTGTAAATTTCAGCCATGGTGGATAGCAAGAGAAAGAGCATAGGGTTTTGTTTTTTATTGGAGGCTGAGCTGCAGTGGACTGGACACAGCACTCCATGTGACAAATATGGATCAGAATGAAAAATGATGCCTTGTTACATTCCTAGTCTTCACCCCTCCAGCACCCAATGTGCTCCTATTCTGTCTCCCCAGCCCTCAAAGCCACTTGGAGCCTGCTGGTTTCCAACCTACTTGGATGGGGGGAAAGCATTGGGTGAAATGAAACACTTTATTTAGCCCAACTGATGCAACAGAGGAGGGGGAGTGTTTTCCTGCAGCAAAAGGGAATCAAAACATCATAGTTGAGTCCAAAGGCAACTAGGCAACCATGCACTGCCTGGAATTGGGTGTTGGAAACATCACCTGTGTGAACACCATCAGCCTCCTTCTCAAGCTTCTGTTTCTCAAATAGCTTGGGGTTATTTACCTGATGGATCAACTTCTCCCATGGCTACCTGTCTAGGACTTTATATCCTAACCAGAGGCCTTTCTCTCCAGGTTCCTCCACCTAATGAAGTGTGGCATGTAATTGCTCAGGAAAGGGCATTCTCCTGAAAGGTGACTTGCTTACTGGATGTCATCCCCAGGAGGTTTTAGGTGCGTTCTCTGGTGCATTAAATCTTTACACTAAGTTTCCACCTTGATACTTGTGGGTGCTCAGTGGTAGAGCACCTGCTTTGCATACAGAAGTCACAGGTTCAGTCCCTGTCATCTCTAATTAGGGCTCACAGAGACCCCCATATAAACTTCAGGAGAGCCACTGCCAGCCAGTTTGTCGATGGCACTAAGCTTGATTGTTGAAGGGCCAGCCTCAGTAGAATGAGGTTTCTCATGCTCCTATGTTCCACCGCATTCCTCCTCCCACCTCCTTGCTCAACAAAAGTCAACGTTCCATAGCCACCAAACATACCAAGTCTTCATGGGGTTGCCTTGAAATTTTGATGTTGTGTTTATGCTGCTTTTCAATTTCCACACACACACTTGTGGTTTTGAAAATTGGTTTTAGTGTTTTTATTCTGTCTTGATCAGATTTGTCTAGTTTACTATTTTTTTTTTTGTAAACTGCCCAGAAAACTTGGTTGTGTGTGGTACGTAAATCTAATAAAGAAATTATGGGTAGAAGCTAAACACCCCTCCCTGCAAGAGGAGGGCTTGGGTGGGGGGGGGGTCCAATTTTAATTAATATGTATGTTAGCAATCAGCAGGTACCTTGTTCCCAAGACCTAGAAGCTACAAGTAACAACACTTAAAAAGCAAAGAGTAAGTAAAAAATAAAGAACTGAAGGTTTTGGATTAATCAGTGCAATTAACAGATTAGTCCATTAATTGCAGATTAAAATGGATGGCATAAACAAGTTCTTGACTCAGTGTTTTCAACAAGATTTTCCAAGGAAACAATTAGCTCTCTGCGTAACTTAGTCAAAAGAAACTTATCTTTATTAAGTAAACTTCAAAACAACCCACTGCGTAGTGATACTGTATTGTACAACAGCAGCCCCTCCAGGCAGGAAGGGAGTCTTTGGGCCTGGCATAAAAGCTAGGAGCTAGTGATGCAGGGCAGTCTCGAGCAGGTCGCACGCCCTGGTGCTGAGGGGCGGAGATCACTCCGGCGCCCCCCCACCCTCGCAGGGTGCAGCATGGTTTCCGTGCGGCTTTGCCCAGCGCCACCGGGGGTCTACCTAGAGCCGGCCCTGTAGTGATGTGTCTCCTTCCCATGTGGATGAGGCTTTTGCCCTCACAGCCAGACAATGCAAATGTGAGACAATGCCCTAGCACTGGCCTCGTGTGTTTGATAACCATTCCTGGAACCATGCAGAAATCCAGCAGTTCCCAGGTCACTGCAGGTATGTGTGAGTCACTCTTTGAAACCTCCATCTGCCCTGCGGTCATTAGGCACACTGACACAATGCTCCTGTCACTTGCAGAAACACTACAGTTGATCAAGGAAGCAGTCAACTGACATCTATCACCCCACTCCCCACAATCAGTTGAAATAAGAATTCTGTCTTTCTCCACTTTGCTATTGTTTCCCAAACCCTTAATACTTGGGCCACTATCCTTTGTTGGTGGGGAGTGGGATGCAGTTCCCATCCTCCCCACCCCAAAATATAACTGGGAGATCTAATTCACTCAACGCTAAAAAAGATATTCCTCATCGGTTCCCAGAATACTTGCAGCTGTAATACTCATGCAGTATTGCCATATCTTTAGTTCTGGCCTGACATCTGCCACCTCCATCCACCTTTCATGGCTCCATTAAGACCAGCATTCTATTCTCACTGTGAACAACTAGATGCATGTGGGAGGCAAGAAAGTGGGACTCAAGTACTAGTATTTAGAGGCATACTGCCTCAAACAGTGAATATAGAACATTCACGAGTTGTAAATGTCAGGGTTGGGGCAAAACTCACCAGTGCCCCTCCTGACTCCATTTGGCCAGCAGCCACCATCCCTCCTCCAGAATGCCCCTTGAAATGATGCTTTGATCATGGTGTAGTGTTTCCTAGGTCTATCATGTGGTCTTCCAGATGTTATTGGAGGACAACTCCCATCTTCTCAAACCATCGGCCATGCTGATTGGAGCTGATGGGAGGTCAAGTCCAGCAACATCTGCAGAGCTAAAGGTTAGTCCAAGGCATGTTGAGGAGTTTAATTCCATCTTTTGTCCCTGAGCCTTCTCCCACACTCAGCCAAAAGTTCTCAGTGAAGACATTTCAGCCCAGTCTTGTAAGTCTTGGTGGCCTTCCTTCCCTGTCTCCAGCCTGTCAGTGCTGAAGGTTTCTATTTCTGGGCAAAGTTGATGATTCTGCAAGGATTCTTACATCTGTTAGCTTCCTTTATTTTCTCCATCAGGATAAAGCTGGTACACAAATAATCTAGAACAGGGATGGGGAACCTGTGGCTCTGCAGATGCTGTGGGGTTCCATCTCCCATAAGTCCCAGCCAACATGGCCAGTGGTCAAGGAGTGATGGGGGTTGTAGTCTAACACCTGCAACACCACAACTTAGCCAGCTCTACCATAAATCATAGGGATTTTTGACAAGGATGTCTTTGTATATGTAATGCAATTGTCTGTGCTGAATCTTGTTGATTGGAAGAATGGCTAATCTATCACATTATTCTCTTCCAAGCTGTTCAGGAATGATCAATTTACCTGTTCTAAGCCAAAATCCTGCCTGCAGCAGGTTTGCTATCAAACACAGATGGCGACGCTAACAAAATGCAAGGGAAGACCAACACTGTTCCACTGAATCTTGCCATCTGTGCCATTTTTACAGTGCAAAAAGCTGCAGAACGCTTTCCCAAGAAATTATATTGGTGCCAGCACAAGGGAATTTGCAAGGAAATCTGTTCAGGTGTATATGAGCAGAGCACAACAGCCACCCAGGGTGTGACAAGTCTTTGCCAAAACAACAGGTGTAAAGCTTGCAGAAACAACTCTGGCAGTTATTGATTTCTCTCACTAGGAAAAACAGCAACAATACCCCACAATATATTAGATTTGTAAAAGGCCGCAACTTGCCAGGCACAGTATGTGTGGTACCTCATGTATTGGCAGCCAGTGTGGTTTGGTAATGGGGGAGGAATTCAATTGAATTTACATTTAAATCTGCCTAATCCACACTTTCTGAAACAATATGAAAACTGAAACACAGTCATCCTTTGAGATACACGCGTATCTAAATTTTGCAATGCAGTTCTTCAGACAAGTAACTATACAAAAATGCACATGCTGAAGTGTGAAGTGCATATTCTAGTTTAAAATATAGCAAATAAAAATGTATCCTTTTAGGGTGAGTTGCTTTTCAAACTGTATAAAAGGCAAAATTGCATATAGATATGTGTATATTAAAAGAAGTGTGCATTAAAATGCTGACAAATACCTGTGCAATTTTTTTGTTTTAAAATGCAAATTGGTGGGCTTTTAGGGAGACCCCAAAATTGTTGAGCTTTCTTTTCATTTGTTAGGTATGAAGCCTTTGAAATCCCAGTAATGTCCAGGAAAATCCAGACGTATAGCAGCCCTAGAGTATTGAGATTTTGGTGATATGCATATTTGTTTAAATTAATCAATGGATCCCTTAGGAGACAAATGATAAATCAATGAGCAGTTCTTTAATCACTTGATACCCGTACTTACAAGACATGTATATATTTCCCAGTGGCACCATGAATGGGTTTGATTTCTAAGCGAGTTATACATACCTATTCTCTAAGGCAATTAGAACAGATGGAACTCTTATTTTTACCTGATTTACCTAGCTCAAGAAGCTACTCAGGCATCAGCTAATTCCAAATATAAAACAATAGATCCAACAGTTGTAAGAAGTGTCTCACAGACACTATTTTTTGTTCATTTTCTCTTTTCTTTTCTTCTACACCAAGGCTTTAATTTATGTTTCTAAACTGATTTACACCCCTCAATAAATGTGTCGATTTATCTCTCTCTTCAGCTATAGAGTAATATGTGAATATAATTTTTTTCAGCTTTTAATTCTCTAAGCAAGATTTAAAAAACCATAGGGACCCCCCTCCTCTCTGTCCCACCCACAGCCATCCTCACTTAAAATGTTTATTATCTGTGAATCAACCTTTTTAATAAAAATAAAATAAAATGGTTTTGTTCTGTGAATCTCTGCAGCATGGATTGAGGAGGAGAACTAAACAAATCTGAAGTTATTACCTTTGAGCCGGACTTCTTTATAGCTATATTCATGCAAAAATGAAATGGATGTTTTTATTAACGAAGGCACCAGAAAAATCAACACTTCTTTTTTAAAAAAATCAATATTGCTCTTTAGACCTACATCCCTTACAAATTTTAGCCATGTACATATAATGACTTCCTACTGATGCACATAGGGAACAAGGGGGCTCAATTCATTTACATGGTAACATGTAGCAACTCAAATTCAAAACATGGTGCCATTTTAAACAATATGGTAGTAATTATTATGATGGTGATAATCTTTTTAATAAAAACTTCTGGTCCATGACCTTGTCTCTGATGGGTAGGAAATCAATGATACCCTATGGTATTATAGTCAACTGGATATTTCAGACCAAGAGAGACCAACCATCCCTCCCTGTTTTTAACATTATTCTTCTTCTTTGGCGATCACTCATAGCTGAGTAAGATTGTCTTCCATAAACATGGTTTTAGCAGTGAGTCTGTAAGTGACTGTGGAGGCTAATTCTGGATCTATATGTCCTTCCACAGTGGGGACACAGGTTTCCAGGTGGGAGTTGATCACAGTGAGGATTTGCCAAGTGTGCCTTCCGCTTAGCATGTTTCTCCCTTTCATCCTGAGTTCGAGCATCTTCAGAGCCCAGGACACCTTTGGTAAAGGCTGTTCTCCAATTGGAGCTCTCGCAGTCCAGTGTTTCCCAGTTATCGGTGTTTATACTACTTTTTTTAGATTTGCCTTGAGAGAGTCTTTAAATCTCTTTCCATTTTTAAGTTCAGAATAGAGTAGTTGCTTTGAAAGACTATAATCAGGCATCTGCACAACATGACCAGGCCAATGAAGTTGATATTAAAGAATCATTGCTTCGACACTGTTGATCTTTGCTTCTTCTAGTACATTAGCATTAGTTCGCCTGATTTCCCAAGTGATGTGTAAAAATTTTCAGAGACACCGTTGATGGAATCTTTCGAGGAGTTGGAGATGGTGTTTATAAGTGGTCCATGTTTCACAAGCATACAGTAAGGTTGGTAGTACAATAGCTTGGTAAACAAGCATTTTGGTTTCCCTGTGAATGTACCGGTCCTCAAACACTCTGCACTTCTACTGGGAGAAAGCTGCACTCACAGAGCTCATGCAATGGTTTTGAGTGGTTTTTAACC
Source organism: Zootoca vivipara (assembly GCF_963506605.1). Taxonomy (NCBI): domain Eukaryota; kingdom Metazoa; phylum Chordata; class Lepidosauria; order Squamata; family Lacertidae; genus Zootoca; species Zootoca vivipara. The sequence goes on along the minus strand of NC_083294.1, from coordinate 41,346,352 downwards.
AATCAGAACATACACAACCACCTCAAAAAGGCATAAATTGCCTGAGCAGAAAAACTAAACCAGTTAAAAAGAACTGTGGGGCTCAGAGATGTGATATTTGTTATGGTGGCACACCAGGCCTCAATAAAGGTAAAGGGACCCCTGACCATTAGGTCCAGTCGTGACCGACTCTGGGGTTGTGGCGCTCATCTCGCATTATTGGACGAGGCCTCCATAGGTTTCACCAAAAATCTTTGGAAAAGGTCACTTCTGGCTCCAGGCTCTGAGGAGAGCCATTACAAAGCAAAAGGTTTAAATTACTCAGAAATAAGTGGTGAGGAAATGATAAATGAACTACAGATTATCTATCCCACTAATTGGCCCAAGCAATTAATTTCATTAATGAAGATTAAGAAGTTAAACACCTCGGTGAGCCATTTCCAATTCCACCTTGGACGAGTATATGAAAATGTCTAGAAAACCAATAGTTTGCAGAGAAGAACAGCTGGCTTCAGAAATTGTCATTTGTTTTGTCCTGTGTGGTTCATACCAATAGAGTCATATTGCATCACTCATACAAAACACAGCATCCATCTTTTTCCAGCACTGGTTCCAGAGGTGGGAAGGTTGGGCATTAGCTAAAAGGCCAATGCCGACCAAAGAGGTCCTCCTCTTCAACAATATCACCAGTGTCTACTTTGCACAGAGCACCCAAGAAAGCCTGGGGCAATGCATGAGAGAGAGAAAGAGAGAATCTGTTTTAATGCACAACCTCTTCCAAGTTCAAATAGGTCATTGAAGTGCCAGTGTTTTTCTACTACACCTTTACACAGCCTTGAGTCCTCAGATATTGGAATATAACACCAACCACATGTCTAAAGAGAGAGAGTGAGTAAATCCAACTATGCAATGTCTTAAATGTTTAGAAATTAGAAGGCAGAGAAAATGATACCCTCCACACTTGCATTTTGAATGCTCATTATCCTTTAAATTATGTCAGGACAGTAGGTAGCAGGAATCTCAGGAGGTTTCAGCAAGAAATTCACTTGCAGACTTAATCAAGAGTTGTCGGGGGGGGGGAAATATCACACTACATGTACTGCATTGTATATTTGGATTGAAGGGCAGGCAAGAAATTAAATGAATAAACAGATGTTAATGGACTCACAGATGTCAGGGTTTAGGAGTGATCAGTGACTGGATTGCCTGTTTACGTGTGTGGCCATTCCTAATAATGTAATTATTGTCTATACGTTTATGCATTTCATTTTCCTTCTGATCTCACTGCATCCACCTCTGCACCCATCCACTGCAGTACCACCCCTATCCCACCACCCTGAAACATAGAATCATAGATATAAAGTTAGAAGGGACCACAAGGGCCATCTAGTCCTGCCCTCTGCAATGTAGGAATCTTTTTGCTTAAGGTGGAGGCTCAAACCCACAATCCTGATATTAAGTAACAATATATACCAAAACTTGGTGTGGCAATGAATGTACATTTTACTTTATACAGTGGGATCATTTCTACACAGACACACACGGAGAGACGGGGGGGGGGCTGGGCAAGAGAGACAAGAGGCATGGTCAGAGCTCAAGGACACACAGCCCAGCCTGGCAAAAACAATTGGAGTGTAGAGTCGGCAAGCTGTTTGGGCTAGAGTGGCAATTAGGCATTGGATAAGACTTTGTTTAGATGGAGGTGAGGCTGTAGCCTCCGCCTGCCCCTCCTCATTAAGGGTATCCCGTTAAAGGGATCTAGGGGTGTGGATACTGTCTGTGGGTTAGGGCCATGCCACTACCCCAACGGGGACCCTGCGGGGTGCTCCTATTTGATGTCAGTCTTAGGGCACCCTCTGTCCTTTAGTTGGACTCCCAGCAGATGGACGGGAGTCAAGATATAGTCTGGCTTCACCCAATGTCTAATCCAAACTGCTCACACCTGTAACCAATAAAGTTGTGGCCTATTTGAACACATAAACCTAAACAGCAAGCAGGAAAGGCTTGGAGTCTCATATTCAGTTCTGGGGTCTGAGATTCTGCACCCTAAACTTTGAGCAATCTCACAGAGCAGAGCAGCACTGCTATCTTATCACTTTACCTGAGGATTGAACCTGGAACATTCTGCATGCAAAGTGTGCTTCACCCCTGAGTTGTGGTTCCTTCTGGGGCAAGGGTCTCCTCATGCTCCAGCTTCCTCTATTAATGTAAAAGTGTTGGGGTCCAGATCATTGGACATGATAACAACTATCTTGTATGGCAGTTTCCAAATCCTGTTTTCAAGGAAGCATTCTCCGGCTGCCTGGCGTATTTGCTTCGGAAAGAGGACCTGATGCATCTGATGCCAAGTTGTAACCCATTATTTGTCCTGTACTAATTGGGGTGGAATAGAAAATGCATCATCAAATGTATTTAGGATTGATCTAATAGCTATTGGAATAAGTTCCAAGACCAACTACTTCATGGGGAGGGGGTATGCAAAGCAGCACTTGTCTCTTTAATCTGTTTTATGTTGGCTGTGAAGCATGTGTTAAGCTGTTCTTTAAATGAGCTGTTTTAACTTTATTGGAAATGTGTAATTCAAGGACAGCTGGTTGGAATTATAAACACAGACAGTGGCACATTCCAAACAGAGAACATGAACCCCCACAGTGTGAAATACTTTTCATGTTACATTAATTGTCTGGAACATAGGAAACAGTGTTGTAGCAAGTCATACCATTGATCGATCTAGGGCAGTAGCTCCCTAGGGTTTCTAGAAATGAGTCTCTCTCCCAGGCCCCATTGGGAGATCCCAGCAATAGAATCGGAAATGTTTGCATGCAGAGATGTGTCTACCACTAAGCCATAGTCTTTCCCCTTAAAATTAATATTCCATTCCTTGTGGCTCTGAATAAAGGGTTTCTTTAAAGTAGGGATGTAGGAAGCTGCATTATAGTGAGTCAGATTTCAGTCCTCAGCATCCAATGAGGCTACCAAGGCAACCCATCTGCCTGATGATTTTGACATATGTGGAGAAGGAAGAGCCCCAGGGGACTATCTCCCATCTCCTGCTCCCAAGGAGTAACTTACTAGAATTCTTCAGACTGGTAAGCAAGGCTGAGCTACAGTCCTCTCTAGGGAGCATCACCTGGCCTGCACCAGACTATTAATGTCCTGGAAGACAGTGAGAAACTGAGAGCCAGGATTGAGGGGTAGTGATAATCAGTGGTCCACCAGGAAGCGAGGTTGGAAATCAAACCAGTCCTAAGGACCAAAGAGCATCAGCAGGGTAGGGACAGGGGATAGATTATATTCATTCGGCAAATAAAGGCAGCTCTACCTAATCTGCAGTGTCTGAAACAATGTGTGAATTCACACTTCTCCAAATTTTGCAATGAGGTTCTCCAGCCAAGTAAGGTGCACAAAAAAGCATATACTAGGGTAAAACATGTATTCAAGTGCATGTATTAGTGAAAACAACAACAGCTAACTATATTAGGCAAAATGGGTCTCCAATGCTTTTCTTCTAGAAAAGAAGTGCTGGTAATCACCATGAAGTTGTTACACTAAGTGCTACATTTAGTCTTTCTCAGGTGGCCATTGGTGCAACACACCATAGAATCATACTGTAGAATCATAGAGTTGGAAGACACCACAAGGGCCATCCAGTCCAACTCCCTGCCAAGCAGGAAACACCATCAAAGCATTCTTGACATATGCCTGTCAAGCCTCTGCTTAAAGACCTCCAGAGAAGGAGAGTCTACCACACTCTTTGGTAGCAAATTCCACTGCCGAACAGCTCTTACTGTCAGGAAGTTCTTCCTAATGTTTAGGTGGAATCTTCTTTCTTGTAGTTTGAATCCATTGCTCCGTGTCCGCTTCTCTGGAGCAGCAGAAAACAACCTTTCTCCCTCCTCTATATGACATCCTTTTATATATTTGAACATGGCTATCATATCACCCCTTAAGCTTCTCTTCTCCAGGCTAAACATACCCAGCTCCCTAAGCCGTTCCTCATAAGGCATCGTTTCCAGGCCTTTGACCATTTTGGTTGCCCTCTTCTGGACAGTATCCAGAAGTTCCAGACAAGTTCCAGACAAATGGACAGTTGACATGATCACTACTGAGTGTCCTCTCCAGCATTTTTTAACCTAAGCAGCTCCTTGGTACCCTTTTCTGTATGTACTCTCTTTTAAAATACATACATCTCACCAAAAACTTGCAATTTAATATACTTGTTTAGACTTTTTTGAGCCAAGGACTGTATCACAACATTTGAAGATGTGTGAAATCTAATGGGTAATTATGTTATGATCTGTACATTAGTCCATCAGTTCATATCCAATTCACAAAGAGAGAATTGCTTGAGCAATATAAATCAACTTTCCCCCTGATTCTAAATTTGTTTTCAGTATTGTGTTTTCTTCTACCTAAGATATTCCATAGCCATATTTTTAAAAGACTTGTGATGAACACAGAAGGGAAATACTTTCTGATGTTAGCAATAATCTGTGAATTTAAACCTTTGGCTGTGTATGTGTGTGTGTGTTTTGAAGCACCCTCCGCTTTCCACCTTATGTCAGTTCTCTCCTGGGGGAAACCTGTAAAGTTTGCTATCACAGAGAAAAATATGACTCAGTTAATGCACTTGTTTCAGCCTGAATTAGGGAGAAAGAAAGGTGTGTAATCTGATTTAGCACAAAGCATCTTTGTAAGGTTTATGTGTTGAGAACTAACTGCATGTCGATACCCAAGCAAGATGTTCCCTAGCATTAGAAAACATCAACTCTTCCTTCAGTTAGTGTTGAGATAGTAACACATTATCATTATTTGTTGTTTACTATTACTGTGTATGGAGCTTTACAGCTTGGGTGGGCAAGAAGTAATCTATCCGTTGGAAGTGCAACAGTAAAGAGCACTCCATATGTAACTTAAAGGTTAATTATGTTCTCAGTAAGCCAGTTAGCCCAAAGGAGGGGGGTGGAGGAGCAGGAGCGGCATGATCTTTCTGAGGTAGCATATGCTCTGATTGGCTGTGTAGTTCTGAGGATGTTTTCCTCTGAATGTTTAGTTGAATGTCTCCATGCTATGTACTGTACAAGATCTGAATGAATAAAGGTCAAACCTTTCTGTCCCTTTCTCCTCCAATTTCAAGCTGCTTTTGTTCCATTTTGCTCAGTCAAATGTTATCAAGACTTCTTTCTAGACTCCATTTTCATTATTTAAGTGACTTTGCTAACCCTAACCCTCTCCTGCCAGCCTGATAGAAGGTGATAGAGAAAGAGAGAGATAATTGAGTGGTAAAAAAATGTAAAGGTAAAGGGACCCCTGACCATTAGGTCCAGTCGTGACCGACTCTGGGGTTGCGCGCTCATCTCACATTATTGGCCGAGGGAACCAGTGTATAGCTTCCAGGTCATGTGGCCAGCATGACAAAGCTGCTTCTGGCAAACCAGAGCAGCACATGGAAACGCTGTTTACCTTCCCGCTATAGCGGTTCCTATTTATCTATTTGCATTTTGACGTGCTTTCAAACTGCTAGGTTGGCAGGAGCTGGGACCAAGCAATGGGAGCTCAACCCATCACAGGGATTCGAACCGCCGACCTTCTGATCAGCAAGCCCTAGGCTCAGTGGTTTAGCCCACAGCGCCACCTGGGTCCCTACTAATTGAGTGGTAGAAAGAGGAAAAGGATGCCTCTGGCCCTTTCACTGATGGATTCAGTCCTGCAGACAACTGGCATGTGCCAAAAACAAACACACAAAAGTATCACCCCTGTGGGAATTAACCCTCAACAGAAAGGGGGGAGCAGATTTCAGGACACTGCTTTGTGGCAGCACATCTGTGGGGTAGATGTCTGCTTCAATGAGTTTTCAGTGAATATTGACACTCAGTGAAGACAATAGGAAAGTAGTGGATTTATAGGGGATAAGCATGCACATTTATGCGCAAGGCCTTTGGCAAAGACTTAGCATCACGTTTCTTCATGAGACAGGTAGCTCTGGATGCCACCAGTGCTTAGTCCCCTTTTAAAAAGTGAATCCAGCCCAGGGGAAGAGTTTTGTGCAATTAAAAAGCTCACATGCCAGACAGCAACAGGATAGAGCTATTGTCTTCATGTCTTGCTTTTGGGCTTCCTGGAGGCATCTGATTGGCTATCATTGCCAGGCCTCTTGGGGGGGGGGAGCCAGGTACACTTCCAGGGGCCTGCTGCACTTATGCTGTCATACCAAAAATGCCCCATGCCTCCCAGTTGACCAAGGACTTAATGGGTGAAATGTCCATTCCTTTTCTGTATGCACTGCAAGGCTTCAGTAGTAAAATCTGAACCTGTGCTACTGTGTACTAGTGTGTAGTGCCAGTTCAGATTTGTCCCCGCCACCATAGTGGTGCTGCTCATGGACTGCAAGTCTGTCAGAGCTACGTGTCTAGTGCCGGCTCCAGCAAGCTCTGCCTGACCATTGGGTATGGAATGTTCGACTTGATGGGCATTTGATCTGATCCAGCAGAGCTGATGGTCTTAGGGAAGGCATTGCAGCTCTAGATGGGCCAGGAATCTGACTCAGTATGAGAAAACTTCATGCACTGCTAACAAGTGCATACACAGGGGGTATATGTCTATATGTTCTGTGCTCCTCAACATATTGCAACTGTGATAAATGGTTATGTGCTTTCCTTGAGCACATGCAGACAGCAGTGCCTTGAAAACTTAATAAAGAAGGATGGTTCAATAAATATGATGATGTAGAAGTTACAAGGGTTTAAAGAATTGTGCCTGCTGAAAAGAAGAAAATAAAATAAAGAATAAACCCATCAAATGAGAAGAGACTTTCCTGTTTTTGCAGAATCTACACTTTTATTTAATGAATAAACTTTTATCTCTTCGCATCGAGACAATAACCTTCCTTCCATAAATCACTGAGCAACAGTCTGCTCGACTGAGTCTGCCTTGAATGACTGAAATGAAATACCCTGTGAGTGATTTAAAGTTTCACTGACTTTTGGTTCCAAGATGGCTTAAGATCACATAAATGTTTGCACAAACATTTGTGGAGACCTGTGGATTTTAAGGACTGGAGAGCCTATTAACCATTAAAGCAAATCCTCACAGGTGCGGATGGGCAAGAAAATCAGTTCAGTTCACATTTAAAGGAGAACCTACCTAATCTGCAGTTTATGAAACAATACAAGAGCCAAATAAGTCATCCTTCAAAATTTACACTTCTACTAATTTTGCAATGAAGTTCTCCAACTGAGTAATGTGTGCAAAAAATGTATATTCTAGATTACAGTGGAAATAAAACATGTATAGTAATGAAAGTGATGCATTGTATTAGACAATCTTGCTTGCAAAAATGTGTACATTAGGCAAAAATGTGTACATTTTTTTTAAAAAAATGTGTGTATTGGAAGAAATTTGCACTTAAAATTTCATGAGGCCTTTAAAAAATGCAAAAGTGGAAATCTGGAGAACTGAACTTAATATTGGAAAAATGAGAAACGGAGAGAAAGCAAAATGTCAGATTTGACCAATGCTAACAACAGGCTGAGGAACAGTTGTGCGAATATTGAGGAGGGACCCCAAATCAGCCCAATGAATACTGAGGATGTTCAATGTCCACAGATTTCTGACTGATTGAATTAGGCACAAAAATATGGGGGAGGGCAGGGAGAGGGAATGGAATGGAGTTTGCTGAGAAGGAGCATGGATAGCTGGAACCCTGAACACAGAATCTTGGAAGAAACCTCAAAAGCCATGCAATCCCATCTCCTCCTGCCATTGTGGTGGCATCCTTGATAGGAGGCCATCAGTGGCGTGCCGTAGGTCGACTAGGGGGACGAGGTTAGTCCCCTAAATGTTCCCAATATGTCCAAGAGCCCTCTCTCTACCTTCCCGAAGCCCTCCTTGAGAAAGAGGCAGGAGGGCCCCAGCATCCTATCAAAGGCCTTTCCCCCAAAGTTCGGGAAGCTTCTGCCTGGCTGACAGAGAGAGGTGAAATGCTCATGTGTGCAACATCACGATGTCACACATGTGACATCGCCCCCCATCACCCTCACAAGCTGGCGCCTCTGGCCCTAACTGTTCCCCTGTGAAACATTTCACCGCTGCTTTAAATGTATGAATGTGACCATCATCTTCATTGCCCCTATCTGAACACATTCCAGAACAGGAGCCCTCTACTTCGCAGTATTTTGTTGCAGGTTCCACTTGTTTCTTCCATATTGGCCCTTTGTTCCAGAGTAGATTACTATTCTTTCCACACATTGATCTCTTATCATAAACATGGACACAAACACAACACCCTTTATCAGTAAACCAGAATTTAGCAACTTCAGTCTCTCACAATGCAAAATAATGCATTGTTTTGTGATTATATCTGCATGTTTTCACCTGGATATCCAGGTTTTCAGAGAGAGAGAGAGAGAGAGAGAGAGAGAGAGAGAGAGAGAGAGAGAGAGAGATGGTGAGAAGGATTTGCAGTTGTTCCTTTCAAAAGCAGATTGTTTGGTGACTGCTGAAAAGCACTTCAAGCATCTCTAAGCCCCTGCAAACTGCAGAATCGATTGAAACAGAAGATAAGTCTGGAGAGATCACTAAACAAAAGGTATTCCTGGAAAGTTATCTGTCAGCTGTGAGCGGTAGTGTTTGCTTCTGGGACTAAGTTATTTCTTAGGACAAAAGATAATTTCTCAGGGTAATTAAAATTGCCCTCAACAAGACACAGCAGTAGCAGGAAGGTGAAACTGAAATATAAAATATAAAAACCAATAAAACTAGTTTTGAATACCACTTACCTGTACTTCTCTTCACATCTATCTCTCAATTCTATTGATACAATGTAACCTTTACTAGAGACATTATTTGAAGGTGACCCCAGGTGGTGCAAGATCCAAATCTTTTGCTGGTGTGCACCTAATCTGCTGATACTTTTACACTTTTTAAATAAATAAAAAATACTTTTTATTTAATTTGCTTCACAACATGTACACACTGCTTGTTTGTAAAGGAACCTCAAACCAGGTGGCAAAAAACCAAACAAACCCCACACACCATAAAACATAAAATTATCAATAAAGGTTAAAATAGTTTATGTAGAACATTCAAAGGATAATTAAAATCAACAATAAGCAAGAAGATGTCATGCAGGTGTCAGCATTCTAAATGTCCAGATATTTTACAAATATAACTTGGATCACAGGATAGCTGGGGCATATCGGAAAGCGCCATGCAGGTGAGAAAACACCCCCCCCCTCTTCATTTGCCAAGGTGCATCAACACAAGAGAAATCAGCAGGTGAAAATTTGCACTATGGCCTGTGCCTCAATTCCTTTGATTATTGAGTGATTCTCTTGATCCAATCCTTCCTCCAAGGCACTTGGAGGTATGGATATTGTTTACACACACACACACACACACACACACACACACACACACTGTTATTCTCACAGCTACCCACTGCTGGAGATTATTGTTTGAATTTAGGTTATCACTGATTTGTTTAGCTGTTTTTAACTGTTTTCACTGATAATTTTGTAGTTTTGTTCTTTTTTGTAAACTGCTCTGAGCTTTTTTAAACAACAACAACCAAGCAGGATATTAATTTTAGGAAATAAATGAATAATGCTATGTCCCAAGTGCATCCTTAAAAAAGACCACACCTAAAACCAGTGGAGGCTGGTTCCTTGCAGTGGAGGGAGCAATGGCCCACTCAACCTCAGTTTACCCACATCCACACCCTCCCTTCCTTACTGTATATCCAGTCCTTCAATGGTGTCCCTTGTTGGGGTGGTGGATGGGAACAAAATGAGAACTAGTTGGTTACGTCTGCTATTGGTTCTGGCCCCACCTACAGTTGACAATCCTGCCTTCTGCCTTACCAGTCCTAATGGGCACCAGCCACTACTGGCCAAAATATTTTTTTCTAATGGTACAAGTGGTACAGCAATAAAACTGCTAGCACATTTGCAAAGCAAATGAATGGTATGGTTTTGAAATGGATGGAGGACTGTGTGTTGAGATTCCTGAATTGCCAGGGGTTGGACTAAATGGCCCTTGGGGTCCTTTCCAATTCTACAATTCTAAGTCCAGCCCTGTATAGGTTTAAAGGGAACATAAAACTGTTGGAAGTGCAACAACAGCAGGGATTATTGAGTTTGTATTTTAAGGGTTAATTCTGTTGTTAGGAAGCCAGCTAGCCAAGAGGGATGGTAGAGGAGTTGCTTAGCTACTAGGGAGAGGAATGATCTTCAGTGAGATAGCAAATGCTCCGATTGGCTTTGTAGGTTCTGAAGGAGTTTCCCTCTGTATGTTGTATTGTATATCTCCCTGCTATGTACAGGGAAGGAAAAACCCATTTGTTTCCTGTTTTTGTTCAGTTTGCTCAGTAAAGTATTGTGAGGATATTTCCTTCGGGACTCTATCTGCATTATTTAAGTGACTTTACCAAAAAAAAGAAAGAAAGTACGGTATCAAAATGCCAAGGACTGAACCACTGAGATTCTGCTATAGCTTCACACACCAGCCTTTCAGACCTCTTTTGCAAGTCACTGTTTATGTTCTGCCTCTTTGCAGCAGATGCTCAGTAGTCATTTGTGCAATATCTTCTAGAAACTCTCTTTGAAAGGTTAACACACAAACACCCCTTGCAGACAATAATATGCTGGAGTGACCATGAGCACAACAGAGCATAAATTCTTTAACTGAACCACCAAGCAGTATAATCTTGGGGGTATGTGCCTGACTTGGCCATTATGAAATGAAAAATGGGCTCAAGTGGGTCATGGTTTAGCACTACTGTTCCTGTTAGAATAATCAACCACAAGTTGATGGCAGGGTTTTAGTGTTTGATCAACTCAGATCAATATAGCCCATTCCATGTTCGGTTCAGCGAATCTGCCAGTTTTGGTTTCACTCAGTGCTGATCCCCACCCGCCAGTCTTAAGTTGAGTTCCCCACATGCCCATCTCAGTTTGTTATTTATTTTCATTTTTCAAAATCCTCATGAAAATCCATCAACAGTTTCAGTGTTAATTTCTCCAAATAAACTCATGCTTGTATACAATTTTGCCTATGATAATTCATTCTTTAGTTTGCTGTTTTCACTAATAGGTGGGTTGTTGTTGTTTTTAATGCAAATTGTATCCCACTATATTCATTTTGGTACACATGGCTTGCTTGGAGAACTTCACTGCAAAATTCAGAGAATTGAGAATTTAGAATGGCTCTGTGTCTCAGCTCGCATAATATTTCAGAAAGTGTGAATTAGGTAGGTTCATTTTATACTATGTACTAAATCAAAATCCTCCCCACCCCATCTCCCGAAATAAACAGAGGATGTGGGTTGTAAAGAGGTATCAGATTTGTCTTCCAACTGTTGGAAGCCATCCGAGCTAAAAGCAGAAGGGCTGTAGCTCAGAGGTAGAGTATCTATGCCTTATAAGCAGAAGGTCCCGGGTTTAGTACCCAATGGCATCTCCAGGTAGGGCTAGAAGAGAAGCCTGTCTGAAACCCTGATGGCCAGGTAAAGCTATCTCGGGAGCTGCATTTGGAATTTGATTTCAGCATGCCCATGCAACGATCAGGGTCGTCTTCAGCATATCCAGGGCTGTGGTGCAAAGATCCCTCTGGGGCCTCCCCCCCCAAATTTCCCAGAATTGTCGACCCTTTTTTTAAGGAGGGAACACCAGCAGTGGCAGAGGAAGCCTCTTGGGATGGGACGGCGCTGCTGGTGATGCGCCCAGCTTTGCTGGAGGAGGTGGGCAGTGGCTGGAGGGTGGCTCCTCCAGCGGGGAAGAGGTGAAGGCTGGACACGGCACCTCCCAGCTCAGCTGGCCTCTTCATGCCACGACGGCCATGGCAGGTGGAGGCTCCGGGCGTGCCGCTGCTTCGGCATAGCAGAGGCAAGCAAGGGCGGCGAGCAGGCCGGTGGAGCTGGCCCCGGGGAGATCCGCGGTGCCTGATGCCTGGCTTGAAAATAAAGACTGCTAGCAGGAGGGGCCGAGTGAGAGAAGATGTGTGTGCTGCTCCTGCCGAGCGTCAGCTCAGGTTTTCCCCTTTTGGCCTTCTGGTGTCCTGCAGAATTTGGCACCTGCAGGCTATAAGGAGAAAAAAACAGAGTCAATGCTTGGTGGGAGCGGCTCACACACCCTTGCTCACTCAGCGCGCTCGTTCAGTGTTCCGCGGACTCTCGCCTGGCACCCTCCATAATTTAGTGCCCTGGCGCCCCATACCACTAGCATCTGTAGGTAAGGTGGCCCTGACAATGATGCAAAAGCCATGGAGGCTGTTGTCCAGCTAAAGAAGCCAAATAGTTAGCTTCTTGCTGAATTTCTGCTTAATGAAAGGGGAGGGAATAGTGTCTCCTCCAAAGTTAGAGTGGCAGGATCTCATTTCCATCAAGGTGATAGACTCAAGGGTTGGTTTAAAAATGAGCGTCCATGCAAGGAAACGGGCCCAGACACTGTTGAGGCAGAGGCCACTTCCAGTGAAGTAAATATGATGGATAATGTTGTCATTCAAGAGCAGAGTGCTCAGCAATAGTAGCTTTTTTTACGAGCAGAATATCATTGACTGATTACTCTGTGGAGAGAAACATCACTGGAAAAATAAGAGGGGAAGATAAAATAGCTGTGTGTGCAGTAGGTATAATAAACTGTCTTTGGGAGAGAAATCAAGGTGTTTGTTTTTGATAGAATTTAATGACAGGATCAGTGTGTGTGTGTGTGTGTGTGTGTGTGTGTTCATTCCAAGGTTTGTGATGCCAATTTTCTTTCCTCAATGATATTCCTAGGACAAGATACTCCAGGCATGGGCAACCTTTTTCAATCTGAAGGCCATATTCCCTTCCCAACAGCCTCTTGAGCAACCAGTAATGGGCATGGACAGAGGCAAAAGCAGGGGGAATAACAAATGTAAGTTTTACCTTTGAACAGTAGGCGAGACACTACTCTCTATCCTCCACCCACTCAGACAAAAAGTTTTGTTGATCCCTAAATCTAGCAGCAATCAGGACACCAAGTCAGAACACCAGACAGGAGCACCAAACAAGAAGCCAGACATGGTTCAGGGCTGAGAGCTCACTGCTGAACACTGGGAGACCATTGTTCCTAGTACCTGAAACTGCTGAACAGGGCTCCCAAAGGAATCTTCTAGACCACCAAGGCCAGTAGGGTAAGAGCAGAGACACCACCTTGGGCCAAAGATCGGGGCACAGCAGTGACATCACACACACAACACACACCTGTGACATCACACATGCACTGTGCCTAACATGCATCATTGGGAGGAGGCACATAGTTGGGAGGAGGCCTTGCCCAGCACCATGCCGCTTCAATGACCACAGCGCTTCCTCTCACACACTCAGGAAGAGCTTGCCTTTGATGGTGTGCCATGCTTGGCTCAGTGGTTTGACCTCCTCCAACCCCTGCTTTGGAATACAGTATTGTGGAGACAGACAACACCATTACCCCCTAGAGTTGTCACGCCTGGGGCAAAGCCCAGATGCCTCCCACCATACATCACCAGTCAAGGGGCACATGAGCATACCAGAAGGGGTAGATATGGAATGGAGGCCCATCCTGAGGCCAGAAGATTGACCCTTTAAGGCTATGAAGTTCTCATTTGGAGTTATCCATGGTTGATGTAGGGACGCAGGTGGCACTGTGGGTTAAACCACAGAGCCTAGGGCTTGCTGATCAGAAGGTCGGCGGTTCGAATCCCTGTGACAGGGTGAGCTCCCGTTGCTCGGTCCCAGCTCCTGCCAACCTAGCAGTTCGAAAGCACCTCAAAGTGCAAGTAGATAAATAGGAACCGCTATAGCGGGAAGGTAAACACCGTTTCCATGTGCTGCTCTGGTTTGCCAGAAGCAGCTTTGTCATGCTGGCCACATGACCTGGAAGCTGTACGCCGGCTCCCTCGGCCAATAATGTGAGATGAGCGCGCAACCCCAGAGTCGGTCACGACTGGACCTAATGGTCAGGGGTCCCGTTACCTTTATGGTTGATGTAGCAGCAAGATTGGCATGGTACAAACACACTGATGGAGTAAAAGTGGTGCCCCCACTGTTGTGTTTGTACCACACTAACCTTGCCACTGCCTTTCCCTTCCCTTTCCTTCTTCTGGAAAGCAGCAGCAGTAAAACCAATCAGGTCAGGGAAGCTCTGCCACCACACCATCTGATACTAGTTTTGAGTAGATCAACAAATTGTAACATTTCATTCTTGTTTTCTTCCAGGCACTTGACATTTCTAACATCCTTATCGGTGTACCAAAAGAGACAAAGAAAAAAAGGGGGGGGATTACACAGTATGTTCTGGTATAATATCTGTCGCAGTCTGCTCAAATCTCAAAGCAATTAGTGGATGAATAGGTACTGAGAAGGCGAAAAGGGAGGAAGACAAAACAGTTTTTTAAAATCCTTCTTGGGATTCCTTAATTCTGCACAAAATGTATTTGAATGCCAGAAGCTAATATTTCATTCTGTGTAAATAGATGGAGGAGACCTTTAAGCATCTCCAAGGAATAAATCAATGAGGCTCTTCCTCAGCTGGCTTGGTTTAGAAAATGCTGGGTGAGAATGACATAGCTGTAAGCAGAAGGGATGAAATAATTCCATATCTCATAGGAAGATCTCAGAAGTTGTTTCAGACATAGCCAAACAAATAACTAGTCCAGAAGCTCAATTAGCTTTATTATCTTTCTTTCCAGATAATTAAAATAATCCCCCCCCAAAAGAAACAGTCATCAAGTCTGTAGCAGTAAAAAAAAGTAACTGACTTCTAATGCTTTTGCATCCAGCTACACAGTAACTCTTGGCTAGGGAATCAGAGGCCGTCAATATTTCATTGGACTCCACTTCCCATCACTCCATGTCAGCATGGACAAGGGCCAGAGGTGATGAGCATTGTAGTCCAACAACATCTTGAAAGCCACCATTTCCCAATCCATGCGATAAATGGTTAGATAAGCAGGTTTTGGCAGATTGCACTAGCTAATAATTTTCATAATCAAATATTCATTTGCAAGAGGGAGTGTCATGGTCACCTGGCTCCCATAGGTCATATATGTCAGGGTTGGCTAACCTGTGTCCTTCTGGTAGTTGTTCAGCTCCAGTTCCTATCACCCTCAATGTTCAGCTTGATCAGTGTTCAGGGATGTTGGTCACAGATTACATTAATTTTGTCCTCCTCTTTTCTTTAGCCTGGTCTGGGCCTACATTATTGGGTCAACAAGCACAGTATTTATTTTCCAGGGCTGGTGCCTGGTTTATCTCTAGCAAAGGATCTCACCTTCTTCTCTAGGAGGCATGTTAAAAGGAATATGTGGGTGGCAGGTATTTTTATTTCATTTATTTATTTCATTTACTGTATGTACCCACCTTTTTCTCCAAAGGAGCTGAACAGGGCACTTATTTAATGCCCACAACAACCCTGTGAGGTAGTTTAGGCTGAGAGACAGTGACTGGCCCAAGGTTAGCAAGTGAACTTCACAGCCATGTGGGGATTTGAACCCTGGTCTCCCAGGTTTTAATCTACCATACCAACCACTACACCACACTGGTACATCCACAAGGGTTCCAAAGGGACAAATGCTAATGGCTGAGAGCCGTTGGTAGGTTTCATTTTCTCCAATTTAGCTTTTCAAAACTGTCACAAATCTGAAAAACAAAGGTTGAGAGACCCCAAAGCTCAGGTGGCCACCAGTACATCACTGCTGATACCTAAGTTCCTAG
This sequence comes from Zootoca vivipara, assembly GCF_963506605.1. NCBI lineage: Eukaryota > Metazoa > Chordata > Lepidosauria > Squamata > Lacertidae > Zootoca > Zootoca vivipara. The sequence goes on along the minus strand of NC_083294.1, from coordinate 41,330,661 downwards.
TGCATACTACTGTTAATGGGAACCAATAAAGTTTTGCCTCAAAATGATTTTTACTCTAGTAAAAGACAAGAAGGCCTGATTGGTGTCCCAGCTGTTGGGAAACAGTAGCGTCGGTCCTGCATGGATTGTAAAGTTTACAAGCCAAGCAAGGCCTGTAAAAGTATTGTACATTTCCATCTTATTAGTTCAGTGCCCTTTCCATCTGTGGAAGGTTGGGCAGTAATATCAGGCGCACGGATACACAGAGAGAGAAGGAAGTGGAGTCATACTGGTAGATTGATAAACCACCTCTGTTTACATTTATCCTCTGTTTGGATTAAAAGATGGGTGGGTGGATAGAATCAAAAGTGAGAGAACATCTGTTAGCATGCAGAAAGTCCCATATTCATTCTCCAGCATTGCTATGTATTATTACTATTATTCCACTTACATGCCAAAATGGCTTCTAAGTGGTATGCCACTATAAAATTGATCCACAATTAAAACAAAAAATAACATTAAAGCACCCTTAATTAAAATGTACACTTAAGCAAACTGAAAGCGTAACAGAACAGACAGAACAGGGGGACACTAGCCAAGCGGGTGTGTCTTGAGGAGCTGATGGAATGACAACACTGATGGGGCCTCTCACATTTCAGCAGGGCAGACGGTCCACAACAGTAGTCCCGCCAGTGAAAAAGCCATCCTTCTTCTTCAAGCCAATAACTATTAGATCAAGGCAATACTAACTGGGTTCCATGAGCTGAACATAGTGCAGAGGAAATCTCCCTGTCTGAAACCCCGGAAAGTTGGTGCCAGTCAGTGTAGACCAGCCTTCTCCGACCTGATGCCCTTCAGATGTCATGGACTCCATCATCCCTAACCATTGGCCGTGCTGGCTAGGGATAATGGGCATTGAAATCCAAAACATCCAAAGGGCACCAAGTTGGGAAAGGCATGTTTGGTTTTCTTATACTCCCATGTTCTTAACATGGAAGAGACCACCTGAAAATGGCTTTCTTTTTTGTTTTTGCATGTCCAACATGCCCTGTTTTATTGTAGATACATAGTGCCATCTTCATGGAAAAGGAAAGGAAAAACCATATATCAAATTGCTCTACTACTTGCTTCTATCTAGAAAGTCACAGACCCATGAAAATATTTGCAACATAGCATGATTATGTATGAGCATTTCCCATGTTATATCACACCGATTATTTTATATTGCACATACAATGGCTATGTGGAGTCTATAGAACTGAGAATTGGTATCCATTTTTCCAAGGAGGGTCAGCAAACTGTGGCCGATGCTCCCTTAATTTTGTAGAGAGGTTGAATACATGATAAATACAGTGGTACCTCTACTTACGAATAACTCTACTTACAAATGTTTCTACTTACGAATGGAGCTCCGTCCGCCATCTTGAATGCGGTTTAGATAGGATTTTTTCTACTTACGAATTTTTAGATAGGGTTGCTTCTACTTACAATTTTTTTCTCCCAATGCATTCGTATGGGATTCGACTTACAACTTTTTTTGACTTATGAATGTGTGTTTGGAATGCATTAAATTCGTAAGTAGAGGTACCACTGTATATCCCAGTTCTTGTCCATTCATGCATGAATGAACCACCATGCATAAGAGATTGGTGTCATACATTCAGGGTGTTGCCTCCATAGTGAGATAAGCTAACTAAATAAGGAAAACCTAGGCCACATTCACAATTCCCAGAGCAGTTCAATCAATCCTTCTTCCCAGGGTCTAAATCATGGAATCCTTTGCAATCATAGACCACACATTGTTTTCCTCTTGGTATGTTTTATTATTGACTCAGTAAATCACATGGCTGTATCCTATATTTTCTTATTGGCAGTTGTGACAACTTACAATTTTTAAATTAATGTTTCTTTTTCCCCTGCAACCAGCCTGTTGTTTCTAAATTCAAAATAAAATATATATTTGAGGGAAATTCTTCTTCCCAGGGAGGTCTGGAATTTGTATCTCTGAAAGGAGCATCTCCTAACAACTCTTAGCACCTTTAACATATTAGAGTTCCCATAATTCATTTGAAGTGGTATCATTGTGCTTTGAATGCATGCTGTGAATGTGGTGAAAGAGAAGAAAATAATGGCACCATTATTTGAGATATTCCAGAATTATTAAATCCATGAATACGAACAGACATGCCCCAGTTACTTTCATGCAGTTTTGTCTCTGTTTTATCATAGTCATCATTATTTAAATAAATATTTAACAAACGAGGCATTCAAATGGAGCTGGCGAAACTCTAAGGGGTGGGTGGTGATAGAGAACTTTTTAAAGTTAGCAACATAGATAGGGGGCAAGAGTAATATACTAATATCAGTAATCACTGCAACAGAATTGCAGTGGAACAAAATTACTTCAGCATTATTTGCATGTCTCCCACAAATAAAGCATCTGTCACTAACATGTAATGTCGTGCACTTCCATTCTGCTTCTAACTGTGTTACTGAGGTTTTTCAGCTATAGAAGGAGCGAATCAGGAATAACAATGACTCAGGGCACAGCAATGCATTATATTGTCAGGTCTTAGTATGGATCCAGTATGACAACCTGCAATCAAAATTCACTAAACAACCCCACCTCCCTTCTCCCATCTGAAAAGCAATTTGAAAAGTCAGGAGAAAACAAAGCTGAAGAAGTCAAGCAACTTCGCAAGTAGCTGGTCATCACTAGCAAACTCAAATTAAAAATGGGTTTGCCATTTATACAACTTTTGGGCATTTCAAATGAGCAGAGGCTTGCATCCAAACATTATGCAGCATTAGAGCATCACCCATCCTCAGCTCTAGTGATGGTTAGGCCTGGGGAAATGGGTCTGGCCAGCTCATAATGCTCACTTCAACAGCAATATAACTCCGAAGGTTCTTCTTTAACCTCTGTTTTAATCTGAGCGAACAAAGAACTTCAACCCTGTTTCCTTGCCAGTCCCAAACCTGCTCCCTTCAATACTACCATGCTGTTGTTGCTGTTCTAGCAGCAGAGGAATTGAGAAAGGTTTCTCTTTAACCTCTTTGTTCCTTCTTTGGCATCAAGCACACTGCATTGGATATGTACCAGGCACCATGAGCTCTGGGAAATGCAGATTTCTCTGTGCAACACTATGGGTCTGGCCACTGGGGAAACACCTGTGGCATTGCAGTCATAGAAATGTACCAAGAGCCAAATAGGTGGAAGGTTACTTTCTGTCTTCCTTTATCCCCTGTTGCTGCTGCAGGGAGGGAAAAGAAGACAGACTTAAGGGACATTTAACGCTGGGGACTTTGGAAATTATGGGTTGTATCCAATGTTATTCCTACTCAGCCCATTGAAATTAATGAATCTGATTAACTGGGTTCTATCAATTTGGAAGTTGAATCTAGCAGACATCATCTTTCTCCCCCTACAGAAAGGAGCATCTGAACATCCACTTAGTGCCTTACAATATCACTTTGTCCTTCACTTCTTTTTTATTCTTTTTTAATAATTATTTTTATTAAGGATTCTCGTGGGTTACAAAGGTAGTGCAGTGCCTCATGCATCATTTTTACACATCAATTTTACTTGTTGAGACATTATGAGGAAGGGGGGAAAGAGGTGGGTGGGATGGGGAGTTGGGTGTGGTGGATTGTCAATGTTTCTGTTTTTCTTGATATGTGTAGGGGTTCGGCGTCAGCGTCGTTTGTGCAGGTTCTCTGTCGTTTGTTCGTGCTTCTCTGTTGGTGAGAGAGGTCGGGATTCGTCTTAGGATGTGATTGCTCATTTGTGGTTGGCTGTGATGATCTTTAGTTCCTTGTGTGAGTGGGGAGGGAGGGTGTTTTGCTTAGGTAAGCCATATTGATTTGTATGCTGGCGGTAAGTTTTTGTCGTTGTCTTGTTGGGCTGTATAAGTGATGAAGGGGAACCATACTGCGGTGAAGGTGTCTTCTTCTGTTTGTCCCCGTGTCAGTTTCAGCTTACTGGTTAGTTTTTCTAGTAGGGCCGTTTCCCATACTGCTGGGGACTTTGGGAATTATGGGTTGTATCCATTGAAATTAATGAACCTGATTAACTGGGTTCTATTAATTTGGAAGTTGAATCTAGCATCTGAACATCCATTTAGTGCCTTACAATATCACTTTGCCCTTCACTTCTGTTGGAAGCCAACATTATTGCTACAATTAGGGTGAATAGCAATCTTTAAAACACACCTCCAGGAAAATAGAAGTCAATCAACAGGGAGAAATTGTTCCTAGATAATGAGATTTACTCATAAAATTTGGAAACCAAATAAAAAAAATCCTTCCAGTAGCACCTTAGAGACCAACCAAGTTTGTCATTGCTATGAGCTTTCATGTGCATGCACACTTCTTCAGATACCTTCATGGTTATATCATCATTTCTAGGTCCACAGGATGTTAAAAGTAGCCACTGCAGAATATTCAAGGTACATGGATGTGGAGCTTCACAGTGGGCTCCACATTTCTTTATTCTCATGACTTTTGTGAAATCCACTGGTGTTTTGAATTGCCAGTGTGGGCCAGTTGAATTCAGCAAGCTAAATTAAATGGTTATTCAATGTCTGTTTAATGGAATTGTTCCAATTATTGGGATGTCAGAAAAAAGGACCAGGTGCAGCAACATCTGGGTGTGGGGAGCCAGTATGGTGTAGCTGTTAAGGTTTTGGACAAAGATGTGGGAGACCAAGGTTCAAATCCCCATTCAGCCATGTGACCTTAGGCCAGTCACAACCTTGCAGGTTTGTTGCGTTGATGAAATGGAGACAGGAAGAATAAAGTATGCCACCCTGAGCTCCTTGGAAGAAATGTGGAACATAATTTGTGATAATAAACAATACACTGTGTGAAAGGCAACAAAGAGAGGCTCTCAACCTGCAGAACCCAGCAATCTGACTCTAGATAGTATCTCCTACAATACCACTAGCTACAGATGGAGAAATTAGTTCATTTTACTTTTTAATGTGAACCTGCCTAAGATGTTGCTCGTGAACCAGTACTCAAGCTGTAACACTGCTGTCTTTTGAAACTCTTTATTTGGGGGAAATGCAGTCGAATCTAACAATGGATATTCTTGCTAGTTAGCATGTGAAGGGGCTCCAACTATAGAGCTGTATTGCTGATAGGCTGACTCACACCATAGAAACATAATTGGTAGAGAAGGCTCTGTGTGGTGTCATTTTCCCTCCTCTCCTGGGAGGGAGGAAAAAAATAAAATAAGTATTCCCTGCTGCTCCTTTTCCAAACCGCTCTCCACAGCTAACCATGAAAGAGGATACATGCCTGAAACTGTTTTTGCTGTAAACTCAAGCATTTTACCTGCATTTATTATTGCTGCTGTTGCTGCTAATGCTTGCCTGTGAGTAAACTGTATGTTTTAAACTTACTTTGCAGTCTGTAGCCTTCTTTGATAAACAGGCTAACAAAGGGGGGAGAACAGCCTAACGGCTAATTCCTATACTTTTAATTAAACTGCTTAAGATTGGATTTAACCTCTGTTCAGCCCTGACTGTTTAAACACAAGCAGTAAGCTGAGCCTTTTGTCTGTTAACCCACACATTTGGTTCTGCACAGGAATAAAATATATTCTCCAAAAGTTTGGCTTTACCCCCAAAGGCACACTCTTCCATTCTCTCCTGAGACAGAAGGATACCCCCCCAAAAAAACAACAACAACACACACACACATAAGGTCTTCAGTTAGTAAATAATAGAGTGCCCCTGCCTGCTAGGGAGCTCACTCACTGCAGGCATAATATGGGGCATGCCATTTGCCAGAAATGTATTTCTTATTGAAAAACGCTCTTGCCTTTCTTCTGCCGATTTGCAATACTTGTGCAAATTGATAAAAATAAGAATATGTTCTAGCCCAGACACCACATATAGGGATCAGCAGCAGGAGGGTTTCAACTTGACAGCAACAGTTTTGCCATGACCCTCCCAGGACAGCCTTCCAACCCACCTGTGGGTCATGCCCCACCAGTTAAAGACCTATGGATCAGATTACCTTTGTGGTCCCTTCCCACTCTATGATTCTATAAAAAAAATCATAATAAATACTTCTTAGGTAGTGTTATGGGAGGGGTAGTATCTCTGGTGGGAAACACACTGTAGTCTTTCTGGGGTAGTCTGTACACTCTGCCATCAGCTCTCATCTGTGGCTCCTAGAAGCTGGCTGGCTAAACCTGGTGATGGGTCTCAAACCCTCTGTGAGTTAGGTTTCTGCACATGCTGTAGGGGGAAGCAAGGGGTAGATGGGGCTCATCAACCTGGGAAGGTAGCCTATCAAGCAGAAGGAAAACTCTGATCCTAAACCTCTGCTGCCTTGCAGCTATACTCATTCATGATAAAGACTTCAGAAGTAAACTCTGAGAGAAAATCCATACCTGCTGCCTTGCAGGACATCTTCAGCAGAAGAAAAAGTCAAGGAGTAAACCCTACACAAATTTGGAGTGAAGGTTCCAGCAACTCCTGCAGCCAAGCTGGTGTCAAGCTTATTTGCTCTGCTTCCCTTTGGACCACATCAGTGAGGCCAAGAGCGGGTCTTGTTTTCTGGGCAGCCCAGGACCTATATACACATTGCCCAGCCTTGTGCCCAGGAAAGTCACTTTGGTGCTGCTAAAGCAGCAAAAACCATACAGGAGGCAGAAGTTATGAGTTGCTGGCCTCTGCAGCCACAGCAGGCACTGTGATTCTCCAGCAGTTTAGCTTCACCCCCCCCCCCAAGATGCACTCCATTGTCTCTCAAGATAGGCAGATGCCAACAACAACTTGCAACAGCACACACATAATATTTAGAAAACAATATTCCTTCTTTCTGGATTAAACGGAGAAACAAGCAAGCCATGTGGATGTGCTCTAGCAGGTAAAATACTCTCAGAGGACTTCTTTCAGGGACTTGCGACCTCCAAAGCGTAACCAAATTAAAACAAAAATTAAGCAAGCAGCATGGAAATCAGAACCTATTTGTTTTAAATAAACCCTTGGCTTGGGATAGTCTGTTTACTTGCCAAGTCTGAAAGGGCTATCATCCGCAGGCGTGCTTTCCAGACATACTTTCCAGTCATATTTATTTAAACAAAACTTTAAAAATAACAAAACAAACATGGAAAGGAAAGAGCAGACAGCTGCCTGAACATCTCTCTGCAAAGGCATCCCACTAAATCTCATTGAGTAGGATGGGCTGGTGTTTCAGCTTGATATAAACATGTTTCTCACTAGCGAAGAGCGAGCACTCAGCAGAGAACATGCTTTGCACACAAAGGTCCCAGGTTCAATCCCCACCATCTCCAAGTAAAACTGGACAGAGACTGCTTGCCTGAAACTCTGCAGAGGAACTGCCAGTGAGTGTAGACAATATTGAGCTGGATGGGCATGGTCTGGCTTAGCACCACATGTTCCTGTTTAATTATAGCCTTTATTCAGAACCATAGAGGATGTAATCTTTCGTAAATTTGTTTTTAGGGAAAGAACCAAAGAGAGGAAAAGCTGCCTAGTTAATAAGTGGCATTTTGTCACTCCAAGCAATCAAAAGATTTAAAACTGTAACTCAGTCTAGCTCAGTATTGCCTCTAGTAACTGGTGGCTGCTCTTTAGAGCAGCAAACAGTGGTCTTTCTGAGCCCTGCCTGCCTGGAGATGCCAGTGATTGAATGTGGAATCTTTTGCTTGCAAAGCACATAGCTTACTACCAAGTTACTGTCCTTCTCCAAAGGAAATCTTTACCATAGATGTCCTATGTCACATGCAGTTTGTCCCTTAATTCTGGACAACAAAATATAAATATAAGGCAGGGGGGGAGTCAATAATATACACCGCTTGCCTTTTATTTATTTTATTGCATTTTTATCGGCCTCTCTTAGAGACAGGGGGGGATCAACATTAAGACAGTGGCTCATTCTGCATGCACCCCAAGGTAAAAAATTTGTATGTACAGCCGTATTTTCATCTGGAAGGTGCAACTCGGCATTGCAGACATATATTAAAATGCAACAGCAATTCCTTTGAGTTCCGGTCCCCAGTTTAAATCCATGCAACTGTAAATAATCCACCATTTTTTTTATTAAAAGAAAAGAAAGAAAATTCAGCAAACATAATTAGAGAATGAAATGCCTTTTTAAGCAAGAGTCTGCATGAGCAGTTAGCAAAGCAGCAGAAACAAGCCTCCCACTAGAAAGACTTATTCTAAGTTGGGGGGCAATTGGGAAAAGGGGTGTGTGTGTGTGTGTGTGTGTGTGAGTGAGAGAGAGAGAGAGATTCTTACAGAAGAAACAAGAAAGGAGATCTCAGTAATGTGGGATTCCTATGAAACTCTGGAGTGCATGAACGCAAAAGCTCCAGCTTCTATGAGACCAACCAGTAAGGAATGCTCACAAGGGCCATTGGGGTTCCCTGATTATAAGATGCCTTACCTATATACATTTCATTGATACCTACTTTATTTGAGACACCAAGCAACAGCTATATATACCTTTGCTGTGTACAAAAAGTAGTGTGTTGTAGCTTAATTTGGTTTTATTCTCAGATAGGGGTGTCAGAGAATTCCAATGAAAATGAAAACAGGAGAGAAAATTGCCAGTTATCTTTATTTGTCCCATGTCAGGGATGGAGATCAATCTACTGGATATGATCAGCATCTGTTGTTGCTGCTTTTGGTTCACAAACAATTGCATTTCCTTTCCACTGAAATGAATGGGACAGAATAACACAATGGCAACCTAATTTCCATAATTAATTACACAAATTATGTAAATTGTGTAAATTTCACAACAACAGGCAGCAAGATGAACAATGCCATTTTTGGGGGTGGGAGACGAACTACAGAGGATCAGAAACAGTGCTGCATGGGCAGAATGGAAAACTATGTCTTCCTACATCCCTATTCTTAGCATTGTAGTGGCTTCCCTTTCTTTTGTCACCTTGCATTTAGAATACCAGTATTTCAGGTTGTTTCACCCATGGCTGCTGAGGCCAGTCTATGGATCACAGCTCTTAAAGCAGTGGTTCCCAACAGGTGGTCCGGGGACCCCCAGGGGTCCGCGAGCTATGCCAGAGGGGTCCGCAAGATGCTATTAGAATAAAAAATATATTAAATATATTTCGTATGATAACAGATTTTTTGTTTTGGCTGTTTCCTGCATGAGCAGAGTCTAGCGCAAAACTAGAATTAGATAGAGGCAGTAGTTCTGCTGTATGCCGTTAGGTGGCGCTTTACAAACACTACTGTTTTGCAAAGAGGCAGCGCGCGCATTCTACTGACGCTCACCTCCCCAAGATGCTTTGCGCACGTCGGCTTCATTTGTGCGCTACTGCGCAGGTACCCTGTCTTCTCCATTCCCCTCCCTCCTCCCTGGCGCGCGGTGCCTCTTTGCAAAACAGTAGTGTTTGTAAACAAAGCGTTGTTTTTCACGGAAGCTACAGTTCGCGTAGTTAAAAATGGACCATTGGTTAAAAAGTGGTTCGTTAAAACGACAAAGGCCTACAGATGAAGAGGAAGAACTGTAAAAAAAAACATATAAATATAAAATATAAAAAGACTCTTAATTTGGCTCTCACTTTTTAATTTTAGGATTAGGAATTAATGGGGGTCCTTGTCACAATAGCGGCTCGATGAGGGGTCCTCGAGAAAATTTTGTTGGGAACCCCTGTCTTAAAGAATATGGACTGAGCATGACGCCTTGAGGTTCATCTTCTTCACCAAGCCTGCAGCTAGAAGGTTGGAGACAGTTGCCCTCCTAGTCAATGGTTAACTTATGGAGAGACTCTATGTAATGGGTAGGCAACCTAAAGCCCATGGGCCAAATGCGGCCCAATCGTCTTCTCAATCTGGCCCGCGGACGGTCCTGGAATCAGTGTGTTTTTACATGAGTAGAATGTGTGCTTTTATTTAAAATGCATCTCTGGGTTATTTGTGGGGCATAGGAATTCCTTCATTTCCCCCCCTCCGACATATATATATATATCCCCTATATAATAAAGTCCAAGTGTCTCTGAGTCCAGATTTCCCGTGTGTCCCTGGGTTACTGTGCATGGGCCCCAGGGACACAGGGATTGGACAGCAGAGACTGGATGCACACACGCGAGCACTCTCCCCCCCACCTACCGTTTCCCTGCGGCTGCCAACCGAATCCCGGGATGCCTCCTTCCTGTCCGCGGCTTGGGGAGAGGAACGGAGGAGGAGAAAGCAGCGCTTTCTTCTCCTCCGTTCCTGTCCCCCTGCCTCCGACAGCAAGGACAGGTCCCGGGGTTCGGAGAAGCACTGCACAAGCGCTTCTCCGAACCCCGGGATGCCTCCTTCCTGTCCGCGGCTTGGGGAGAGGAACAGAGGAGGAGAAAGCAGTACTTTCTTCTCCTCCGTTCCTGTCCCCCTGCCGCCGACAGCAAGGACAGGTCCCAGGGTTCGGAGAAGCGCTGCGCAAGCGCTTCTCCGAACCCCAGGATGTTCTAGCGCCCGTTATTGAACGGGCTGAAATACACTAGTATATATATATATATATAGTCTGGCCCCCCACAAGGTCTGAGGGACAGGCCCACTGCTGAAAAAGTTTGCTGACCCCTGCAGTATGTTATGAAATAGCTCTTTCCCATGTTTGCTTTTGCTTTCATTCTTCTTTCATCCTGGCCTCAAACTTTGCCATCATTCTCTCCCTTTTCCTTCCTCAGTTGCCTATACTGACTGGCAGCAGCTCTCCAAGGGTTTCAGACTAGAGTCTTTCATAGCCCCAACTGGAGACATCAGTGATTGAATCTGGGCCCTTCTGCATGTAAAATCTGATGCTCTCCAGAATTCTCCATCTTCCGTAAATAATGTCTGAAACCAGAATGAGCTGGGAGAGCATCCTTGAGTTATCAGGGTTGTGGGGAGTAATGGAGAAAGATTGCCAATACTTATCTTCAATTCAGCCTTCATGCAAACATTTCTCTTGGGCTCCCACCTTCTCTCATTTAATGAATCAATAGAGAATGAGGAAGAATGTGAAATGCAAATTTGTTAAATATTCAGTACTGGTACATTTTGCTAAGTGAATCTCAATAAGGAAAAGGCTTGGGAGCATCTGAATGATAATATTCTAACCAATGACCTCTTTTTGTGGGGAGGGGGGAAACACACTCATCTCCCCCTGAAATAAATGTAAGAACCATATTCTCCCATTAGCATCTACTCTGACCTAAAGACTAATTTTGAAGCCTACAGGGTAAAACTTCTCTTACTAATTAGATCTTCTTGGTTGTAGTCCAGAAAAATGACAAATTTCACCTTGTTTAAGAAGCCTCTTGATAACTGTTTAATCCAATAGAGAAAATCTGGATAATTTGTAACAGGGACAGCCCCCCCCCCCACACACACACATTCATTTAGGGGATTGTGCTAAGATTTTGATCCAATTATTTTACATTTAAAAAAACTGATAAACTTTTCAATTGCTGTGACTTGAGGAAGAAATGCCTGTTCCGTTTGGCTGTGTCAAATGTACATATCACAGCTTAACTGCAGGGTATACTTTCAAATCGGATGGCTGCTGGTTTGAGGGGAAACACAGTAAATAGCAGGATTCCTCAAAGAACGACAGGATACATATAGATTGTAGGTTCTACCATGAGCACTTGGCTTCCAACACCAGCTGCGTGAGCACCCTGCACCATAATTCATACCCAACCATACACACCAACCTGTACATTGAAAGTCAGCTTCTGCACTTTTCTCCATGTTGTTGTTGTTGTTTAGTCATTTAGTCGTGTCCGACTCTTCGTGACCCAATGGACCATAGCACGCCAGGCACTCCTGTCTTCCACTGCCTCCCGCAGTTTGGTCAAACTCATGTTCGTAGCTTTGAGAACACTGTCCAACCATCTCGTCCTCTGTCGTCCCCTTCTCCTAGTGCCCTCAATCTTTCCCAACATCAGGGTCTTTTCCAGGGAGTCTTCTCTTCTCATGAGGTGGCCAAAGTATTGGAGCCTCAGCTTCACGATCTGTCCTTCCAGTGAGCACTCAGGGCTGATCTCCTTCAGAATGGATAGGTTTGATCTCCTTGCAGTTCTCTTCTTGCAGTTCTCCATATGGTTAACTTATGAAGAAAGTGTTCCACTTGTGCCTTCAGATGAAGCTAGCCAGTGTGGTGCCCTCCAGATGTTGCTGCGGTACAACTTGCATCAGCTTCAGTCAGCATGGCTGATGGTCAAGGATGATGGGAGTTGTAATCCAACCACAACTGGAAGGTATCACATTGGCTACTCCTGCTTCATACCTTCTCCATATATATTTGGCCTGATCCAGCAGGATGAATGGGGTGTTAGGGTAGGAGCTTCAGAGAACACTCCCCCACATAAGCTGGTATGGTTCGGATGACCATAGTGCATAGTATTTAGAATCATTTATGTCTCTGCACATATCTTTCCCCCATGTAAGTTTAAGGCCTAGTAGACCAGTCTATCTACTGATTCAACACACACATATATAAATATAGCTGACACTAGGTATTTTCCCTTTTGACCGTGATTTAATAGAAGTGCTTCAAGTTGGAGGGAGGGCATTATAAAACAGAAATTTGGTCTCCTTGGAGAAAGGAAACATCAGTAATCAGAGGCAAATGCAAAGATGACTATTTGTTTTACTTTTCCAGCATGGATTTTGCAGCATTAAAAAGCACAAGTAGATTTGGATCTACTTTTTTTTAGTGCAAAGCGATTGGCAAAGCCATCAGGGAGATCTGCTAAGCTTTCATCTCAATACTGATGGCAAGGAAAACAGTTTCTGCATAGACACACCACACACTTATAGTTATTCATAAGAGCCCCTAAGGTTTTTCTCTTTCCATGAAATCCATAAATTATCATCACTTTGTTTTACAAAAGATCTTATGGTGTTTTGCCCAAACAGCTCTCCCCCCCCCTACTGTCTTGAGATATCTGAGATATTTACATCAATTTTACATTTGAACACCATGCTTTGCTTTTTTTTCTTTCTTTCATTTTCTGCTTCTTTTATATATCTCTTTGCAAAGCCAGCTTGGGATAATATGCAAGGCACTTACTATGATCAGAGAAAAACAAATGAAGCATCTTATCAAGATGTGTGGATGGTGGCGATGTTACAACTTCACTATTGGAGGCAGTATGCCTCTGAATAACAATTGCTTGGAATGACAAGTGGGGAGCGGGGATGTTGCACTCAGGTCCTGCTTCACTCAAACTTCCAGTTGGCCGCTGTCAGAACAGAAACACCTAAAGACTGCTTCCAATGGATACATGTAGATATTCAACAGCAGTGGAGATATTAAATAGCAACCCATAATGTAGTCACCAGGTGGCTGAAAGGTACTCTCTGGACTCAGTCCCAAGGTAGAATTGGAACCACTCTAATACAGTGCCCCAGTTCCCATTCCCGAAAGTTGGTCCAACCGAGGTTGATGGTATCAAATGATGACGAGAGATCAAGAAGAAGCATGGTTACACTCCCCCATCTAAATAATCAGTATCTTCCAAGAATGATTGCAGCTGCCTCACCACAGCCCTCTCCACCAGCTTCCCCTAAAAGAGAGTATTGGCAACTGGCCAATAGCTGTTCCAATCCAAACAGTGCAGAGCCTTAATAAAGTTGTCTTCTATTTACGTCCTCTCACTCTAAATAGGTTTATACTTTTAGTCATAAATGACACTTCACAAATTCTAGAGAGCCAGGAATTTATTTTTAGTTTTCAGTTTTTTGTGCTGTTAATAAATAGGCTGCCATTTCTTGATCTTCCTCTGGAATTATATTTTGGAGATATCCAAATATTGCTACAACAGGATCAATGGAAGGTATTGACCAAGGATGCTATTTATTTCCATTAAAATGCACTCCCAAAATGATTTAGTAATTATATGAAAGATGTTTGTATTTACAGCTCTGCATCTCCAAAATTGAATATTGATTGATGGATAATTATTCCATCTAGTTGGGGTCACACACCAATGAGTCGTGGTTTTCTTTTAAGTTCATACAATGTGCAACTTTCGATTCAGCAAGTTCCTAGACTCCCAACTCCCATCAGCCCCAGCCAGCATTGCCAATTGTGAGGGGTGATGGGAACTGTAGTCCAGCAACATCTGGAGGACGCCATGTTGGGGAATGCTACTCTAATTGACCATGTTATGCTGACTTTCACTTGTCTTATTACAAAGTCAAAGAGGCTGGTGGGTTCCAGAGCTAAAGCTTATATTGCTTAACTTCATCTTTTTAAAAATATTATTAAGTGAAGTCTGCATAATACTCAGCACCACTAGATCAATTCATCAAGAGCAGAGCCAAAGCGGTTATTTGCAGCAAGTAATTTGCTTAACAAATTGAGTACTTCTTTTCCCCATTTCTAATGGAACCATTCCATTTCATATAATTTATTCAACAAATTAACTTTTTCTGCAAGCTTCCAACTTGATTAGTGTTTGCTATCTGCACTTGGCCACTAATCTTGAAATAGTACTTCCACCCTTCTCCCACATCACACTTTTTGTGTTGGAAATACAAATCTCATTGAGATGCCAATTTATTTAATAAAAAGGGGATTTAGCCTTACTAAGACAATAAGCAGCATTGCCATCAACCAGTTTGAGGGGGTGGGGTCAAACAGAAGCATTATCTGAATGCAGGGTTGGGAAACATCCATTCCATGGGAGAAATCTCACCCCCAGCATGGTTCCAGATAACAATGAGGCCATTTCCCCCAAAACCTGGAACACCTGCACACCTGATGCCATATGTGATTTTAGGTTAAGCTACACCCTGTCCATCTTAGCTCCACCCTGTGCATGTACCGTAGCACCATTTCCATCCTGCTGCAGTTCCTCTTCCACCAAAAGTGATGTTATTTGTCTTGCTGTCTTCTTGGATGAAATTACCTAAGTTGTGCTAAGTTGGGTTGTTAGTATGTTTTTCCACCCTTTGCATTTCTGTGCAAAGGGAACACAATGCAACCTGGTAGGGGATTTAATTAATTACATATCGTTTGTGAACTGACAGTAGCAGCAGCAGCAATAACGATGACGACAACAACAACAACAACAACAAACAAACAAATAACAACAACAATTAAGAATACTTGTATGTACTCCCAAAACCAATTTCCCTCCAGACATGGGATGAATAAGCAAACACCAGCAGCTTCTTCTCCTATTTTTGTTTTCATCAGAATTCTCTGACACATCTCCATCAGGTATGGGGCTGGCAGAGGCACAGCTGGATAGCCTGAGTGACTGAGTTGCTCATGGGTGACTCAAATCATACAACTGATCACTGCAGAATGTTCCCTGCTGGGAATTGGATTGTGCAGTCAATACATTTGGTATTGAATGCAGCTTTGCCAGCCCTAGGCTTGGTGTGTGGGAAGTTTCATAAAAGCCTCCCCCTCGCACACACACACCTCTTGCTTGCTCCTCTGCTGCATGTTTGTGGCCCTGGCACCAATTGGGCTTTGTGGTTTTGTAGCATTGAGACCTGGAAAGCAAAGCTCACTCCATCAGCCCTGGTGTCAGAGTCTAGCTCTATCAAGCACCTCCTGCCTCCATAGCTGCCAAGTCTCCCGTTTTCCCCAGGAAATCCCCGTTTTTCCAGCTGAAAAAAACTGATTTCCCCCCCCCCGGTTTATTCTGGCGCGGCGGCCATTTTGGAACTGGGCAGAGCATGCTCAGAAGCGACTTTTGATGCTGCTCTGCCCAGTTCCAAAATGGCTGCAGTGCGACTTCTGGCATGGCAGCCATTTTGGAACTGGGCAAAGCAGCATCAAAAGTCACTTCTGAGCATGCTCTGCCCAGTTCCAAAATGGCAGCAGCGCTACTTCCGGTCTGCTATTTCCAGCCCTTATTTCTCTGACAGCAACTTGGCAGGTATGCCTGCCTCTTAACTGGTCATTATAGGGACGAATGTTTAGAAACAAATGTCTGAGTTTTGCTTTTTCCCTCCCCATATATTTTTGCTTGTGTGTCATGTTTCCTTAGATTGTCAGCCTGAAGGTAGCGCCATTCCTTGTTTTGATTGTATGTGAGCTGCCCTGGGAGCTTTTTGGGCTGAAGAGAGGGTTACAAATGCTCTAAATAACAACAATAATAAATAATATTAAATGATTTCACCACATATTTTTACCTACCTAACTTCTTATGAAATTCAATATGCTTATCATATTAAATGTGCACTGCTCACTCAAGCATTTAAAGAGAGAGAGAAAAAATGTTTTGGGCAGTGTTAGAAACCACCATTGTTGCTGGGAATGCTGGAAAAATGGGTTGACACTTCACCCCTGTTCACAAGCACACACCTACACCCCTCACATAAAAGAATCAATAATAAACCCTCTCCAGAGGGAGCTGGAGGGGTTTAGGGTGTTTCAACTCAGCCTCAGTTAAATATTCTGGTTTTTGAAGGAAGTAGAGCAGGGCTTAACAATGCCCTGACCCTTTAGCCACCCCAAAATAGCAGCTGTAGAAACATAGTTCTGCTTGAGGGCCATTTGCACAAAAACCAACAATAAGAATCCAAAATGTATTTGGAAAAGCTGGGGCAATATTTCCACCTGCTGGAGACATGGGATAATTAGCCAGCTAATACAAAATCAGCATACTTTTCCTTTAAACAGAATCTAGGTATATAAAAAAGAGATGGGCAAACTCCTTTGTCTCGTCTCAACTCAGGATGGCCTCATTCCCCCCCCCCCAAAAAAAACCTTTCCCAATCATTCTACCTGTTTACCTGCATTTTCCAGGTGTGTGAGAAAAGAACAGTTTGGACTTTAATTGGGAATGTGTGTGTGGAAGGGGAGAGGGAGTACCCAAACCATCAGAAAACACAGTAGCTCTGAACTGATAAAAGCTTCTGAGACAAAATAGACCTAGTCACTGTTGGAGACAAATTATTTGATTGAAGCAGACCACCCACTCAGCTGTAGCACAGCAGCTCTTGCCGTTTCATAGGAAACTGTGCAAAACTCTTTCCATCACTTTGGTACGTTGTTAAGGAAGTGAGAAATATCAAGGCCAGCACAGAGAAGGAAGGAGGAAAGCAACAAACAAACAGCAAGAGGCTCCTTTTGTACCCAGGAGAATGCTCAATATTTTCTCTTCCAAAATGAGCAATCAGGAACCTCAGTACAAAACTGAAGGTAGCCTACAGGGCCCAGATCACCCTTGATGCAATTTGGATTTCCAAGGTCACCTTTTGAAGTAATGAACTTGGATTGCAGCCAAACCATCTTCTCCAAAGACTGGAAAAACTTGTAACTGGAAAAACTTGAGCATCTGTTCTTGTTGGGTCCAACACATTCATTCATTCATTCATTCATTCATTGCATTCATAGCCCACTTTTTTCTCCAAAGTTCTCCACCTCTTTTAATCCTCACAACAACACTGAGAGGTAGGTTAGGCTGAGAGCAAGTGTCGCCCATTGTCACCCAGTGAGCTTCATGGCCAAGTGTGGGTTTGAACTCTGGTCTCCCAGGTTATAGTCCTAGTTACACTGGGACAGGAAAGGAGGGAGGGAGATATCTCATAACTTCCCTATGAGGAAGGTTGCAATATTTTTTTAGTTTTTTATATTGTTTTTAAAGGCATGTAAGTGGGGGACATGACAGAGGTGCCTAGGATTATGCATGGCATGGGGGGAATGAATAGATCTCTCTCTCATACTACTAGAACTCAGAGCCATCCAATGAAGTTGAATGATAGAAGATTCAGATCAGACAGAGAAGAGTGCTTATTCCCACAAGAAGTGATGATGGCTACCAACTTGAATGACTTGAAGATTAGACAAAGTCAAGAGGGGTAAGATAATCAATGGCTAGGAGCTATGATGGCTATGCTGTGCCTTCAGTCAAAGGCAGTGTGTTTCTGAATACCAGTTACCGCACTAGGAATCTCAAGCGCTCACATCCTGCTCGCAGACTTCTCACTGGGGCATCTGATTGACCAATGAGATAACAGGAAGATGGACTAGATGGGCCTTTGACCTAATACAGCAGACCTCTTCCTAAATTGCCTTCTTAACTTGTTATTTAGTTTGCCAACTTTTTTTATTAAATAATGCTACAGAGTTATGGACCTGCTCCCAAACTGATATCTTACTGAACTAGCTTGCTGTTGATAACTCCAAATCTGGAAGTTAATGAGCTCACATTTGGAGGGGCTTTGGAGAAGCGGAGTTAGTTCTGTGAGAGTAATTTAAATTGTGTAGATTTATAGTCTGATCTAATGCTCCACTGAACAGATGCAAATGGAAGTGTTATGCTGGAGATCCATAGCCTCTCCCACTTTTTTCCTAGGGTGACCAGACCCAATAGAGGACAGGGCTTCTAAGACTTCACTCTCTTTTCAAAAGTGGGGACTTTGGCAGGGTTGGTAATATGTTACTGGAAGCCTCATGGAAACAAGTATGGTATAGGAGCAACTACTTCACCATAGGTAATGTACTAAGTCCAGCTAGGATTTGGCTATTAATAATAAATTTCTAACTGGTAGCCATGTGCATGTTGGAAATATGTATAGTTGGCCCAGTCCTGGTGAATCTGATTAGCCTGCTCTGATCTATTCTATTTTTATGCTGTTAGTTGTGGATTTTTCTGATGTTACCAGAATTTTATTGCTTTATATCTTGTATGATTTTCTGCTGCTCCAATTTCTTTCCTTCTTTGTGGTATGGGGAGATGAAAAAGCAGTCTCTAAATACATAAAATAAATACATATTTAAAATAAGCAGGGTTTTTTTGTTGTTGTTGTTTTAAAAAACCTCAATGTAGCACAGCAAATAGTCCTTAAAAACATACCCTCCAACATTGCTCAGGTGAAAATAGGGACATTTCTCACTCCCTCAACTGAACCTTTTTTAGCCCCCCCCCTTTTGTTGCCCCTCCAGAGAGCCAGAGAGCATTTCCTATCAGAAAAAGGCAAGTGCCACCACTACCAAACCAACAGGACACAGCATACACATCCTCCACCGTCCTGAGAAAACACCTTAATCCTGATTTCATTTTCTTCTTTGGTAGATTCACAGAAAGAAAAACACACATCAGTAAATACATTTTAGAAAGGCGCAATATAAGATGTGGATGCAAAAATCTAAATTTTTTAAAAAGAAAATCAAGACCCCTTGCACTCCACTTCCTCTTTCTTTCTGCCCTCTGCCTGCACCTCAGAGCCTGCACATCCTGGAGTGCTTGGCCTTGGCAGCAGGAGCATCTCCTCTTCTTCACATGCTCTCCAGAAGCTGCTACGGGCTGCTCAACAGAGGCCGGCAGTGCTTGCCATGGAGAGGCCATGGAGAGGCAACAGGATGCTTTTTCACAGCCACCACTGCCGCTATTGCCTTTCTCTCAGGACAAGCACCAGCTCATTCTCCTCCCCAAGCTTGGTGGTGCTGGCGATGGTGGGAGATCAAATCAGAAGCTGGGACGGCTTTTGTAATTCCAGAACTATCCCTAGAAAATAGGGACACTTGGAGAGTTTGTAAACATAGCATCTTTCTGGTGGGAAGTCTCTGGCTATCTAGTTTGGCAAATGATATTGCTGTCTGCAAAGATGCTTCCTTCTAATCCTTTGGCAGCACAGACCCCTGTCTGCCTACCTGCTTTCTCATCTTCCCCTACCACCTAACTTCTTCCCAGCAATAATGGCAGATATAAAAACTTGTGTGTTCAGACCTCTTAACCTACCCCTTAAATAAATTCAGACAAGATTCAAATTTTGGTTTGGTTTTTGGCAGAATTTAGGCCACAACTTCATTGATTATAGCAAGTGAGATATCGCCCAAGCGGGAGATAACTAGTGAGATATCTCCCAAGCGGGAGATAACTAGAGCATGCACGACTCTGGCGAGACAGTCTGCAGGCAGGTAGGGTCTCAGCCTGTGTACCAGATGGAGCTGGTAGACAGCTGCCCTGGACACAGAATTGACCTGTGCCTCCATGGACAGCTGTGAGTCCAGAATGACTTCAGGGGCACAGTTACCCCATTAAGGACCAGGGAGTCCTCCACACCTGCCTGCCTCCTGTCCCCCACAAACAGTACTTCTGTCTTGTCAGGATTCAATCTCAATCTGTTAGCCGCCATCCATCCTCCAACCGCCTCCAGACACTCACATAGGACCTTCACCACCTTCACTGGTTCTGATTTGAAAGAGAGGTAGAGCTGGGTATTATCCACATACTGATAAACACCCAGCCCAAACCCCCTGATGATCTCTCCCAGCGGCTGCATGTAGATGTTAAAAAGCATGGGGAAGAGGATAGAACCCCGAGGCACCCCACAAGTGAGAGCCCAGGGGTCTGAACACCACCACTTTCTGAACACAGCCTAGGAAGAAGGAGCGGAACCACTGTAGGACAGTGCCCCCAGCTCCCAACCTCTCTAGACGGTCCAGAAGGATGTTATGGTCGATGGTGTCATCGGCTGAGAGATCCAGCAGAACTAGGAAACAGCTCTCACCTTTGTCCCTAGCCCGCCAGAGGTCATCGACCAGTGCGACCAAGGGAGTTTCAGTCCCATGATGAGGCCTGAATCCCGACTGGAAGGGATCCAAATGGTCTGCTTCTTCCAGGCATGCCTGGAGTTGTTCAGCAACCACTCACTCAATTACCTTGCCCAGGTTCAGTTTGAGGGAGGACCCGATCTGCACTTGCATATTTTAAAAACCTATTTGGAGGTGGTGCAGCCCAGGTGATGGAACAGGGTGACTTATTTAGCAGCAGCCATAGAAGCTGTCTGAACCAATAGCTGCAACAATCACCCAGAGGCTTCTTACCATGCAGAGGCCCTGTTTAGGATGCCAGTATAAGCCAGGCCTAATAGTAGTATATATAAAACCAAACTTTCTCACAACACATAAGTATGTAAAGTAAAGGTGCCATCCAATACTTTCCATTGTTATTGCAGGAGAAACACATCAAGGACTTGATGGGTGATTGGAACGGCAGCAAGTCAGTGATAGTAACTGGATACTGCTTGGGACTGTGGAAAGGATTTGGCATGTGAATTCAAGGGGAACGTGAAGATGATGATATCTCATTCTGCATCAAGTGTCATGTCATCTGCTGCATGGAACGGTGACTGTTGAATAATGCAGAGGGGCCCTTTCAAGTTATCTGTGGCAATCACTCCACAGTTACCATTTTAGAAGCATGATCACATTTTAAAAAATGAATTCTGCTGTTTCTCAAATCAGATTCATGGACTGACTTCATGGTAACTAAGAAGGTGGCTGAAGGGTGAAGGTTATACATGTGAAATTCATAGTGCTCTACAACCAAATGATCACGAGGATGGAGTGAGCCTCCATAATGAAAAGTTGCAGCATTTGGGTCTTTTTAATTTAGGGAAAATGTGAGTAAGAGGTGACAGAATAGAAATTTATGAAATTATGCCTGGCATGGAGAAAGTGGATAGAGAAAAGTTTTCCTTCCTCTGTCATTATAGTAGAACTCGTGGACATCCAAGGAAGCTGAATGTTGGAAGATTCAGAACAGATAAGATACTCATGTGTCGTTAGTGTAGATAGTCCACCTAGCACAGCATTGCTTAGATAAGGATTGGAGACCCTGTGGTCTTCCAAGTGTTGGTTAACTGCAACTCTCATCACTCCTTGAGGGAGGAAGCAAAAGAGGAAGTGAGAAAGAGTGTTATTCTTCCAACTTCCTCCTTCAAGGAAAAGGTAATGCTCTTATGACCAAGAGGGAAATGAGTGTTGTGGGGGCTCAAAGATCCATGGGTGCTAGAGAAAGACCTCATTGGTGCCATCGAATGCATGGGCACCATACTGGCAACCCAGTGGTGCTCAAGGTATTGCTTGTGGAAAGAAAAGCAGCCTACCATCATTACACTTAGCCGTTATTTATTACACTTACACAGCAACCTTCCTTCAGAGAGCTCACAGCAACTTATATATGATTTACTCGGAGAAATATTTCATCTGGGCCCCCCAGAACCTGCTTAGTTTCATCATTAGAACTTCATTTTGTGCCTGTTCAGAGCATTTACTGGGCATTTGCTACTGCTGACATTGTGTGAAATGTAGCAGCCACCAGCAGCAAGCCTTTTGTGCCATGCTAGGCATTCCTGTACAACTCTAGCACCAGTGCATCCAAAGTCCCTTTCAGAGTGGGCAGAATTGAAATGTGTGTGTCATGTGCATTATCCCCCAGTCAATAGGGAGTTCTTCACATTTACCCAAAGGATCCTCCATTAAGCTAAGTGCACTGTACCTAGCAATCGTCACTCTCTTTTTTTCCTGCACGTAATCTCATGAAAGGACCTCTGTGTGTGTGTGTGTGTGTGTGTGTGTGTGTGTGTCTGTGTCTGTGTGTGTGTCTGTGTCTGTGTCTTTCTCATCTTGCC
Organism: Zootoca vivipara; assembly: GCF_963506605.1. Classification (NCBI taxonomy): domain Eukaryota; kingdom Metazoa; phylum Chordata; class Lepidosauria; order Squamata; family Lacertidae; genus Zootoca; species Zootoca vivipara. The sequence goes on along the minus strand of NC_083294.1, from coordinate 41,308,321 downwards.
TGAGTCACGGTGTGTGACTTTGATTTCAGTTCCGTTTGAAACAGAATGTACATAAGCTCTTGGCGGGGGCGGGGGGGGGCAGAAAGGAAGAAGAATGTCGAAGAAAAGACAACCAACAGTGGCAGCTCCAGTGACCCAAAGGACAGAAGTCAGAAATGTCATTTCTGAGGTTGAACTCAGAAAATGTTAGCTATTTCTCACCAGGAGTAGTGAAGCCAAATTTGGGAGCTATTTATCCTACATAGAGACCTAACAGCAGGCCAGTTCACACATGTGTGTTCATCACTTGAGAATTGTAGTGATGATCTGCATGTGTGAATATGAAATTGCTGATTAAATCATTACAGGGAGGATCAACTAGCTCCACATGTTGTTTTTGGGGTGGATGGGATAGGAAACAATGTCTTCAATGTATCCTTCTGGACCCAGTTCACAGATTCACCCAAAGGGAGAGTGCAAGGTAAGCAGAAGATGCTGCTATAATCTCTTCCCTTCTGTCACTGCTAGCATGTTCAGGGAAAGAGAGTGGCACCAAGGAGGAGGAGGAGGAGGAAGAGGAGAGTCAGGAGGCTCTAGGGCAGATACTCCTTTGACCATTGGTCTTGGTGTCTGGGGCTGACTGGGATTTCCCCTTCTGGTCATAAAGTATGTATTGGTGTCACTATAGAAAAGACTCCGCTTTTTGTTTCTCTCAGCTAGAGGTAGTTTTCTTTGAGCCTCTACAATGCACATGGAGACCAAATAAATTGCCTTAACTCTGATAACTAGCTGTGGGTCCCAATTATCCAATGATCTTTCCTGGTCCTGACCTAGAGAGGGTGAAAGATTGCCTGGATATCAGTTTGGATCTTGACAGGTTCTTACGCTGCCCAGTGGTCTTTAGAAGTACACTGTCTCTGAACATGGAAATTCTATTCACCCGCCATGATTAATGAGTGAAGCACAAATTTGTATATACTGGGGTGCGGGCAGCAGGACCCAGTAGTAAAGCATGACTATGCAGCCTGTAGCCTTCCAAATGCTACTATGCTACAACTCAAACAATCCCTGGCCATTGCGTAATGCTAACTGCAGCTGATGGGAAATGCAGCGCAACAGTATATGGGCTACCCATCACTTCTCTAGGGATCGGCAGTGGGACCCCTGCTAGTGTGTGGGCCTCAACAGCTGTCCAATGAAGCCAATCCTGGTAGCCAGGACCATTCCTGCATGCAAGGGGTTTTGGTGGACTTACTTTGGTTACTTTGGCAGCCAGTGTGGTGTAGTGGTTAAGAGCGGTGGACTTGTAATCTGGGGAACTGGGTTCACGTCCCCAGTCCTCCACATGCAGCTGCTGGGTGACCTTGGGCTAGTCACACTTCTCTGAAGTCTCTCAGCCCCACTCACCTCACAGAGTGTTTGTTGTGTGGGAGGAAGGGAAAGGAGAATGTTAGCTCCTTTGAGACTCCTTCGGGTAGTGATAAAGCGGGATATCAAATCCAAACTCTTCTACTTCACACATGGACCTATATCTGTGATGACAGACAACCGAAAATCAGGGACAGCCTTTTTGATGCAACAGCAACATTAATCCCAAGCAGGATGCAAGAAGGCATCATCTTCCACTTCGTCCTGTATTCATCTCATGCAGTACTGTTTCTATTTCACTGCATCTCGATGCCCACTGGCAATATTATGTAACTCAATTAATTAATTAATTAATTGTGGAACTTTCCTTGCCAGCATGTTATCCCACTCCATTCATTTCAATGCAAAGGAAATGCAATGCAAATGAAAGGAAACACAATTAATTATGCATCATTTGTGGCCTGAGGCAGGGGGGTGACAACAGTGAATACTGATCATCTTCGCTAGATTGATTTTCATCCTGAACATGGTGCAAATAAGGAAACATTGGCAATTGTTGTTACCATTTCTGTTTTCATCTGAATTCTCTCAACATCCTTACCTGCAAGTGTTATCAGTTTTAATTTTACACTTTTTTGTGTACTTTCACCCTTAAAAAGATTTCCTAAGATCTTTGTCTAGTGGCCTAGCCACGAATGGAAACTGTGGAATGATCAGAAGGAAGGAAATAGCTTACAAAAGCTGATCCCTAGGCTCCCCTGGGCAAGGGCAAACATAACGCATTCATGAATAGATGCCTCATTTTCTCTCTCTCTCTCTCTCTCTCACACACACACACACACACACACTTCCACAGTAAGTACTCAAATGTCCTTTCCATTTCAGAAGCCATTGTTGCTGCTATCTTATTTTGCAAATGTAATACTTGGCTGATATTTGGGAGGAACGGCACCTGCATATTTGGAAGAATGGGTTCATCCATGGCTAACTCTGATTTTTAAAAAAATCTTCATCCCAGTTGGCAAAGGACTGCTCTCATGACTAAACCAGTTTCATGGACCAGACATCCCACTGCACTGCAATTAATCACGCAAATCCTTGCTCCAATAACAGGTCAATGAATACCTAGAGGTTTTGATGGGGAAAGGTGTGTGGTGGTGGTTGTTTTATTATACCATTCAGAGCTTAAGTGATAAAATGCTACAGAGTGCTGAATTGCTAGATCTCATAAACGTGCGTCAGCACACCTGGGCAAATAATAATAATAATAATTTACACCCAACATTGAAATTCTCACTTATATTTAATGGCACTCAGCAAAATAATTTTTTCAAGTGCTACCCATATTTCTGCACTTGGGGTGGGGGAAAATTGTTTATTCTTTCTTATTTCATGAAAAACATCAATACAAATACATTTCCTTTTGCATAGGAATCCCTGTCTTGAACCCCACAAGGGAAGATGACATGGGTGGGCTACACTGGGGGGGCATCTCCTGTGCATTATCTAAAATGGTGTGGGGAAATATTTTCCAGCCTAAGGGAAAACTTCTTAACCTCTCCAGTTACATGAAATGGTGTTTGGCTGTAATGGGTTAAATGAGCTTTAAGTCCAAAAAGTGGGAGGGGCTCCAAAACCTCGAGGACTAGAATATCATGCAATATAGGGTAATAAGTAGGGGGGGGGAGGGATAAGTTCGTAGTTTCCCACAGCTGCTGAATGGGTCAACCTGCCACACCCAAATCTCTTCCGTCTTATCTAGGTGATTACAGTGGCTAGATGAAGAAGCCACCCCCACCCCCAATCTATTACAAATATGGAATTTATAGACCAAGACTAAACAAATTGCACCTGCCCACAGACATTAATCAGACTCGTGTTTTTTGAGCTTGGTCATTATTCAAAACCATTCCAAATATCCACTGCAAACATAACTCAACCTATGGTTCATTATAACTCTAACTATTGACTGCTCAAGCTGCTCAGATTGTTCACCTAAAATATATTGCTTTCCCTCTCTTTTTTCCTGATGACTTGACAAGTTTATTAAGGAGCACAAAGCTTTATAAATCAGCCCCACTTCCTCTATTTGTCTAAATCTGGGTCTATATGGGAAATGGTGAGGTTTTATTTCCATAACCAGAGTTGAGAACAGAGATACATGGTGGGGCAGAAAAAAAAGTTCATATCTAGTGCTGAAGGGACTTCACCCACCTACCAGTACATGGTCTGTGCTCAAAAGGAAGGTATATAAAAGGCTTCTTGCTCAGTCTGAGACTTTGGCTGAATACATACCACATATTAAAAGCATATTCCTTCCCTCAAAGAATGCTGCAAACCCCCCACAGAGCTACAATTCCCAGTGCCCATAACAAACTACACTACATCCTTTGGGATGTCATGTGAACTAACTGCCCTTTGAATTTGTATGCAGCCTTTGCCTGGGCAGGTTTTTTTTGTGTGTCAATAATTTCCCTTCACTCTGGCTCTGTCCAGCAGCAAGAGGCTCCCAGTGGCAGAGTTGCTACCACTAACTGGAGTGGTGAAGGGATGTTCCATATTAAGAACATTAGAAAGGTCTGCTAGATCAGGCCAGGGACCCTTTGTAGTCTGACATCCCATTCTCATAGCATCCAGCCAGATGCCTGTGGGAAGCCCACAAGAAGATGCTAAGAAACGTCATTGCTGTATCCTTGGCCTTCCTGTCTCTCGTGGCTGCACTCTGCCTAAGGACTGTGCAAAAGCTTAGCACCAAACCTTTAAGGTAGGGCTCCACAGAGTCCAGTGCCAGCATTTTTTCCATATGGTCCTCAGAGGGTTCGCCTAAAGGCAATGGGACACACCACCAGACTGCACCCCCCATTTCACAAATGGGGCAGGAAAATTGTGTATGTGTGCGTGAGAGAGAGGGATTTGGGCTTAGATCTGAAGTATATTAATAATAAATCAATAATACATAGCAGTCAGAGCTAGCTCTGTTCTGCAGGTAGCATTCATAAATTCTACAGTATGCATTCTTTTATGAAAGCAAGCCTGGGGTTTTCTCCTTTACAATTTATATTTCCTAAGCTTTAGCACCCCGTAGGGTAAATTGAGTTGTTTGGAGGAGCTGCTTTTGCAAGTGTGAAATGTTTTCCAGCACCCGCAATGACATTTATTGGATGGGGCTTTTTTTTTTCTTTTACAAAATGATCCAGGTGGGTAGATCTGACTGTGGGCAGCTCTCCTAGTCCCTCTGTCTGCTTTTATTTTGCAACGAAGGTCATTTATTGATAGCTCTCCAAGAAACAAAAAGAAAAAAAGGAAGTGATTGGTAGCAGAGAAAGCTAGAAATCACCTCTGGGGTCATTTAGCTCAGCTTTTTCTGTTAGGGAAGGATTTTCTTTTTTTATTTTTCTGATGTACAGCAATTCTACAAGGAGTCTTACAGAGCTTTTCCCCCCTGCACACACTTGGCAATGATGCTTCCCTCTCTCCCTGCAGTGATTGATGACTGCATTGCTTTCTCAAACACTTAGCAAGAAGTACAGTGGTTTGGGGAGGACCCTAATAAGTGCAAGATAAGAACAAAAATGCAACAAGAAGAACAGAGAGAGCTAAAGAGGCCTTTTATCCTTCAATGAAGCACCTTGCTGATGTTATCACAACATAGAATGCTTCAATCCAACCTCTTGCCTGTACAGCTTTAGCCAATCAGAAGTTCATGGCCATCAACTCTTGAGTATGGAGGTGACTTAGAGGTGATAGGGCTGCATCTAGACCAGGCATGTCCAACAGGTAGATCGTGATCTACTGGTAGATCACTGGATGTCTGTGGTAGATCAGTGGCTCCCCCCCCCCAAAGAAGCTAAAAAACTTTGGCTCCCCTAAAAAAACCTCAACATCTTTGCCCTGCACCCCTAAAATGACCTGAACCACCAAAAACAGGACTTTTCTTCCTTAAAAAAAAGCTCAGTATCGCTTCCTTCCTAAACTAAAGAAGCTCAACAACTTTTACATGAACCCAAAAAACCAGGGCTTTCCTTCATAAAAAAGCTCAACAACTTTGACCTGAACCCCCCAAAAGGGGGTAGATCACTGCCAGTTTTTAACTCTGTGAGTAGATCACAGTCTCTTGGAAGTTGGCCACCCCTGATCTAGACATTTGCCACGTGAAAGTGCAAAGAGAACCTAAGATAGGACCCCTGACAGTTAACTCCAGTTGCGACTAAGATACTTGAATGCAAATAAAAGTGAAAGAAACTGCTTTATACTGGGTCTGGATATTTGCCCACCCACTCCAGTCTTGTCAGCTCTGTTATGGCAGCAGTACTTTAGTAACCCTATGGCCCTCTGGACTACAACCCTGAACATTGGCCAGGTTGGTTGGCCAGGCTGAACATCTGGAGGGTCACAGATTCCCTATTGGTACTTCAGGGGCTCAGACAAAGACTTCAATCATTTGGCATGTCTAATGTTCATCTGAAGTTGTTTCATGCTGCAATATGCACCGAGGAGGGCAATCAAGATGATAAAGGAAACTAAGCCCTGTGAGAAATGGTTGAAGAAGCTGGGTATGTTTAGTCTGGGAAAGCAGAGACTGAGAGGAGATATGATTGCCATCTTCAAATATCTAAGGGGTTGTCACATGGAAGAAATTAAATTTTGCTTTTTATGGACATATTTTGTAATCAGGGCTGGCCCAAGCCTCGCTTTCTCTAGCACTGGATCCAATGGAGCCAAGTTACAAGAAATGAGATTCTGACTAAACATCAGGAAGAACTTTCCAATATTAAGAGCTGTTTGATGGTAGAAGGTCATAGGTTGTAGACTCTCCTTCACTGGAGGTTTTTAAGCAGAGGCTGGATGGCCACCTGTCATGGATGCTTTTGTTGAGACTCCAGCATTGTAGGGGGTTGGACTACAACTACATGACCCTCAGGGTCCCAGCCAACACCACAATTCTATGATTCTATTATATGTTTTACTTCCTTTGTCATTTGTTACATGTCTGTGGAAATTCCCCTTCTCAAATTCTTGCTCTATAGTGGTCTGATAACCAGGAGACGAACCAATCTGCTCTGAGCTGAATACACAAGGGGTGGCTCAATAAAATCAAAGTTATGCAAATGTGATAAATGTGAGAAAACAGCAACTTGAAATGCAGTTACAAGACAACTCTGTGCCTCACTTTTGAACTATCTTCTTCAATGTAAGTATTGGAAACCAACACAGTTATACCAATCTTCTTAGAATCAGTTCCAATCTCCCCTCCCCACCCCTCTTATCCTGAGTCACAATATTAGTCCATCTAGCTCAGTACTGTCTACACTGACTGGCAGTGGCTCTCAAGGATTTCAGACAGGGGTCTTTCCCAGCCTTACCTGGAAATGGTAGAGACTGAACCTGTGACCTTCTGTACACATGACAAATGCTGTACCACTGTCTATACCTGTCAGCAGCTCTGCGGATAGAAATGAGGACTCCTTGGCCCGCTGTCCTCCCTGCTTTAAACATTTATATCGACCTTTGAAATATTTATACATTTGTCATTTGGAATATTTATGTAACTATACAATTCATGCATTTTTAGAGATGACTGAGGGAGTTTTTGTAATGCAAAATAAATTATATATAGTGTATTTACCATAGACTGTAAATATTTTATTAAATTGTTACAGTTCATTCAGTGTGGATAGAGAACAGAGAGCACAAAAACTTCAGCCTTAAAGAGGTTTAAAGTCTTATTCTCCAAAGCAAAGCTTTTCTTTTCTTTTCTTTTTAAAGGTCTTGTTGACCAGGTGGAACAACCTTCTGAATGATATTCTTGGATTGCTAAGTGAAAGCAGCAAAAAACAAAGCCAGGTATGCTTGAGCATGGGGGAAGTAGGAAGCTCACATGGCTTGTGTCCCCTACTGCACAGCATACTTAGAAGCTAGATGGCTTGCTAGACAGCTGCAAATATAACATTTTAAGTGCATTGTATAAATGTGGCACTAGATGGCGTTGGTGAGCTAATGGCAAATTCAATATATTATTTTAAAAAGTTTAAGCATTTTCATCACAGTGTGTTTTTTAAAATGTGTGTAGATTTCACCTCAGTATAATGAGGCTGCTTCCCATATTCCTATGATATACCATTCCCAAGGAAACTCATTCCTACCCAGCTTCCCCATCTGTGATGTGTATGTAAGCCACTCAATGTTAGGCTTGCTATATTTCAAAAAGTAAAAACCAAAACAGCTTTTTTTAGGAAACCCCCAAAATTGTTGAGCTGGAAACTCACACCACTCAGAGATCGGAGTGGTGTGCAACAATAGAAAGAGTGGAAGGTGCTAGATGGACAATGGGCCTTTTTTCATGGCAGTTTTAATGAAGCTTAGATAATTGTGAAAGCCTTCCAGGTCTGAAGTCAGAGGTCCCTGAATTAGACGGCAAATTAATGACATGCCATGAGCAATCATGCTGATAGCCCAAGGGTATACAAACTATGTATACAACCATTGCTGTAAACATGTTAATGACAAGTTAAGACTCTGATCAGTATGTTTCTGCTGAAAGGACCTGAGTAACTAAAAGTCCTTGCAGCCTTGAACTTTATCCAGACCATGACTGGATAACCTTTTCTTGATGCTGATTAGCAGTCAAAGTATATTCCAAATTTAGTTACATGCTCCCAGCATTCAAACGTATTAAAGCTACATAACATGTCAATTAGGCTTATGGGCTTAAAAGCTCTTCTGTTCTGAAAAACTCTCTTAAGCCTCCAGACAGACGCAAAAGTGAAACTCCTTAAGGAGCATCTCCACCCATATTTGGAAACAATAATCTTCACTTGCCTTACGGTGAAAGGAGCTGTCAGTCGGGTGCAGTGGGGAAAGTTAACTCACATTGTTTTTGAAAATGAAAACGGGCCTCAAGATACATTTCTAAATTTCCACCCAGCAAAACTGTCGGAAAAGTTTGTGTTCAACTTATTACAGAATCTTCGTCACTGCACACCATTATTGGCTAGAAAGAGAGAAAAGATTAAAAAGTGTTAAGAAAATATTTACATCCTGATAATCATATCTTATATTCTGTTTCCTATCTTTAGGAGCTGGGTACACACCAAGCCATCTGTAGAACAAAAATGTAGTTTTTCTCAGTCTGGAATCATTCATGCTCACCCTCAACATGTTGTTTGCAATATAGATTGAATCTAGATACTGCCATCCCCAAGAGTGGGTGTGGTTACTTGCTAAGCATTTTAAAACCTCCCCATTGATTATGTTATCCATAACTATTCCTTGCTGCACATACCCTAGATTAGGGTTTCCCAAACTTGGGTCTCCATCTGTTGTTGGACTACAATTTCCATCACCCCTGACCACTGGCCCCGCTAGCTAGGGATGATGGGAGTTGTAGTCCAAAAACAGCTGGAGACCCAATTTTGTGAAACCCTGCCCTAGATGAAGGAAGTGCTATAAAATACAGTTCCTAACTTACACTTGCATGCATGAAAGGGTTAACATGAGCCCTGAGTTCAAGTTGCCAGTGGGTGTAGCTTAACAGACTCCCAGCAGCCTTTGCTTATTCACTCTCTTTCTCTGCTGTTTTGTGGAACAAGGAGCCATGTGGCTTTGGCTCCCAGCTCAGAAAATGCTACATGTGATTGAAAATACTCTTTAAATTGAAATTTTTTACAGCCTGCATCTTGTCTCATGTAAAGATTGCGTGATTCTTTTGTAAGGGAATAATGTTATTATCTTTTGAAGTCATTTGGAACCCTTTTTTATCTCAATTTTGCTGCCAATGGATGGAGACATGTTTGCTGTAATTTCTGGAACTCTGAGTAAAATCTTAACTTAATTGCAAAGCTAAATGTGATTTATTCTAATCTATGTATTTCCATGGGTCACGTTTGTTTAAAGGTGGATCAGGGCAGAGGTAAATCTAACCAAGTTTTAATGTGGTTGAAGCAATTGCTATTGTGCTAACTCAGCTGTGAGAGAGTAAGAATCTTTCTTCCAAACCTCTCTCCAACAAGAAGGATGCGGTGGTTGTGATCTTGGAATATACCCATCCACAAAGTCATTGGACAGGTAGGGATGCACAGATACAACTGTTGCCAGGACTGCTTACAACTGCTTTCATGCTTTCAAATGGACACACTGCAAGCTAATGCAGAATCAATCTGAGATGTTCTTATTTTGGGAATGAAACCAATTTCTAAAGAAGCACTTTTCAGCAGCAATAAATAAATAAATAAATAAAGCATGTAGAAAAACACACAAATACTTAGTTTCTATTGATTCTAGAATAAAACATGTGTACACAGCCAGGGGAAGTGTGCTGCTATAGTCAAAACAGCAGCAACTATGCACAAGAGGAGGTTATCAGCAGACTCAGGGGAACTCCACTGTCTGTAAAAGTACATACCCCATAATTTACAGCAGTCCCCATAACAGCTTACTGAAGACTGAATATGCTTTGTGCCCATGAGGGGGTTGGGGAGGCAAGACTGAAAACTGAGTGGGAAACATAATGCAATGGAGTGGTTGGGAAGAGAGGATGGAGGAACTGACACAGTTGTAGATTGTCTAGAGCAAATTCTCATTGTCTTGATAGGTCATTTCCTGGTTTAACAGCTTGGCCCAATTGGCGCAGGACAAGTGAAACGTTAAGTTTCCTATAATGCAATGCTGGGAACGAAATCAACATGGTGTCTGCCCTGCACCAATCAGAACTGAGAACAGATCCTTGAATCTAGGAATGAGGTTCGCTATTCCGTACCTGTTTGTTTGTTTTTCACCCATGTACTTATGCAAACTTGGTCCACTGTGGCTCACATTTCATTAAGCCCATGTTGCCTCAGCCCAAGCTTTGAGTTTGCGATGATACTGACATTGTTTCTGATTCTCCTAATAGCATTGTGAACGCTGCTTGCATAATGTATACAGTATTGCTATTTGCAGTACTGCTGCTGCTAATCATTGCCCACCATCAAATATCGATTTGCATGTCCCCAGGGGTATTATAATTTGTGTCTTGCCTTGAGTTTTTATCTTTCTTTGATCTCCATGAAAAGAGACTCTACATTTATATGATAAACTGTGATTGCCATGAATCTGATGACTCACTCGCGTGTTCTTGAAAAAGGCCCAAAGAAAGTGGGATGGGAGGTGTAACAGGGAGTTAGTACTTTGCCCCTCCCCCTTTCTTGTTTGACTTCTTTTAAAGTTTACTCATTGTTTTTTGTTTAATATAATTTTTATTGGTTTTTACACATGTTTTCCAAGCATAACATCCCATTTTAAACAACATAACAGACCTTTGGCTATCACAGCCTAAGACTTCCATCAACCTCGACTGATTGTTTTCTATCTTCCTTTCTAATTTTGCATTTTATTTTAACAGTTATTGCTGTAAAATCCAAATCCTAAATAAACCCCTTCTTAGTCCTCTTTCATAATAATTCATATAGTTCTCCTCACAAAACTTCTTGTAACCCTACAAGCCATGTCAATGATTATAAATGTCTTTCAAATATATTGTGAATGTCTTCCAGTCCTTCAGGAAAGTCTGGTCCTGCTGGTTCCAAATTTTCCCAGTTAATTTCATCAATTTGGCATAATCCATCAATTTCATCTGCCACTTTTCTTTTGACAACAACCTGCATTGTTGGCCCCCACTAGGTTTTGTTTATTGTCTTGGTTTATGCTGACAAGTGTCACATGCCTGTATAGTTTGTATACTTCACTTTTCTGTATTGTTTGCTATAAGTCTTAGAGCTTGACCTCCAAGGGAAAGGTGTCAGCATTACTTCATCTTCTGTATGACAAACAAATTAAAACTTGGTGTTAATGTATGATGAATTGAGGATGAGAGATAAGACTAAATAAAACTTGTGCAGTTCAGAATGACCTCCGTTTTCTTTGTACATCTCATAGTACCATTTAGCACCACACAAACAATCAGGTCAGGCAGTAGGGAAGAGAGCTATGTAAATAGGCATGCATATTTCAGCAGCATAACAGATCTCACAATGAGCATTATAATGGCCTGATTAAAAAAAAAGCATTAGGTTCTCTCCCCCCTCCCCCCGCTGCAAAATTCTATACTGCTAAATATTGCTAGCAAAACCTGATCAGCTTACGCAGCTTGTGAATGCTTTAAGGTTGAATTGTTGCAAGATTGGCTCTCTTTCAATGAATATCAGCCTCATCCCATAAACTCACTGGAGGGTGATGGGCAGGTCTGGCAGATGCAGCAGCACTAGCAGTGCCATGCGAGGCGAGAGGCAGGAATGTTGGGAGGACTTAAACCCATTCAGGGATGCATTGGCTCCAGCAGGTGCCCAAGTACAGTATTGTGTGCCCAGCTGCAGAGTCCGTCCCGCCCCCCAGCATGCCAGACTGCTAGAGATGAATGGACACGACAACTGTCTGGGATTTGAAATGGCCACAACTTTATTGATTTCAGATGGAGAAAGTATTGGGCATCTCTCTCTCTCTCTCTCTCTCTCTCACACACACACACACACACACCACTGGGAGGGGTCTGAGGCATAACAGGGTCTATTCGAGGGTGGATCCATCGCAAAACACATGGGGAAGCTTTGTGGCCCACTATCCCTACGCAACAGGCTCTTTGGTCAGAGACTTCCCTCCAAACCCTTCTAATGGTGTACCCTCTTATTGCCACTGTAAAGAACAGGGGGTGGATGAATCACCACTTCACTGCCACCCCAATGGGATGAAAGCCTATAGGATTCTGCCCAAGGCCTAAACCTCCAAAGTTGTGACTAGTGTTATGGGAAAGGCAAAACCTGCAGAACAGGGAAAATTCCTTCCTGGCTCTGAATACGGCAACCGTCAAAAGACCACAGCAAAGCCTAGCTAGCTGAAAAGAAACGGTTAGAGCAGGAATCAGCTATTAATGAAGGGGTGGGAAGGGTGGGTGACATCCCCTGGCCGACTGGGTGCTGCACTCAGGGTGGGTGGCCGGGTTAAATTGATGGTGGGCAGACCTGAGGGAAGACTGCCTCCCCCAGGTCTGCTTGTCACCCCCACCCTGCCCCCACCCCCACCCCAGGGCCGCCGTAGATTGGCCCGTTTGAATTAACGTTTTGGCAGGAACCCATGGGCCTCCGTGGCAGCCAAAGGAGGCAGCCGGCAAACAAAGATGGTACATTGCATCCAAGAGGGGACGAATCGGGACACAACTGCCACTCACCCTCAAAGACAGTAAGTAGCCATTATGGGTGCCAACACCACACCTGGTGATATTTCTTGCACACCCAGCTCCATCTCCCATCAGCTGACAGCAATGCTCTTGAACAAGGGAACAACTACCCCAGGTCTGCTTCTATAACAACCAACCTGGCTGTATCCTGAGTTATCCTCGGTGTCTCTGGCGATGGCAGGAAGTTTGAGGTGCTCTTTAAAGGAACTTCATTTTGCGAGCTGAAAAGTGTATGAATATTACTGACAGGTTCCCTACTCTTCAATGACAGCTTTATTCATCTCCTCATGCACCTCTGTTTTAAAATGAAAGGAAGATTAAGCAGCCAATGCAAGCATTGAGCGCAAAGTCACTCTCTCTGTGGATCAAGCACATCCTCCAACACAATAGCTGTCTCCGCTCCATTTTTCTGCTTAAAAATAGGGCAGGTGAGTGATGACCACATAAATGGGGGGGGGGACTCAGCAAGAAAAAAGTCACCACTAAAGCCTTGCATATATATATACCGTGTGTGTGTGTGTGTGTATATATATATATATATATATATATATATATATATATATATATATATATCTTTAATTAACTTATGATGGCAGACGAAATAATGTTTCAGGAAAACATTTGGTGCCATCATTTTTCAAGTAAATCTTCCACTCACTCATAAATCCATTGTAAAATCAATCATGTTTTGAAACTATTATTTGCAGCTTAAGAGTATTATTCATCAGGTGATAGATTTGTGGAGAGACCATAGCGTGCAAGAAGTCTGAAGTCTCCAAAGTTACAGGACACCAACTTTCAATTTTTGGGCATTCATGCGGAAGTAGCCAAATCAAGTGTGCAAAGAATACCAACAAGGGTTTAATGTCAGCCTAAAGGCCATTAACATCCAGAATAGGTTTACAGAGACAGAGTGACTATGCCCAGTTTTTTTTTCCACTGGAAAAGTAGAGTTACTATCAAATTGTGCCTAAAATGAATCTTTTGGATGCACTTTTGGAGGAATGTCTTTAAACAAAATATGCATAGGAACTAGGAGTATTAAACATGTTTCTAATGGGTTTTATATAGGAAACATAAAGACAGACTATTGGCCTATCTACAGATCCATATTGTCTGCACTGACTGGCAGCAGATCTCTAGTCTTTCCCAGCCCCACCTGCAGATGTGGGGATTGAACCTGGGGCGCAAAGCAGGTCTCCTGAGCTGCAGTCCTACCCCACTGCTTTTTTCTTTCTGGGAGTACCTAAGGGGATGCAGCTCCAGCACCTTTTTTTCTAGAAGAAAAGCACTGGTTAAAAGTGTGGCACTTACTGTAACAGCTTCATGGTGAGTACCAGTATCTGTTTTTTATATATCTAAACTATCTCCAAATTTAATCTGCAAAGAAAGTTGGGAAATGTCTCTTCAATAAAAAGGTTAGCAAAAATTTACCTGAGAACTTTCACACCACCTACACCAAAACTTTTGCAAGCTATAGGGAGATGCATAGAAAGATTTTTATTGGTGGCCCAACCCCAAAAGGAAGCTGGTCAGTATATCAATGGCACAAGAGTTTGCAATGATTGTTCAACATTCCAGACAGTGGTTGCTTAACATTTGTCAAAGTGAGTTGGCATTTTTCCACACTGAAAGCAAAGGCTCTTGGAAGTTGGCCAGCTGCAGAATTGACTTAGGAGAAACTCTAACATTTCTTAAATGATATTTTATTCTTTTCATTACGCATTAAAAACATTTGGTGTGGAAGATCGGAATGTATTTATGGGGGAGGGGGATTTGATTATGTGGAGGTGTGAATGACAACAAAGCCATGGCAAGCCATGCTAACCTTGTGTTGGTGTACTCAACTGGAGCCTAATGATGCCCAGAGTAATCCAAGTAGGTCAGATTATGGAATAATAATTCATCAGCTGTGCTGTGTTACAAAAGGAGAACATTACTTTGACCTTCCACCCCTTGGGGCTCAATAAATCGCAATTCATAGCATACCACTTCCTGATCGAAATAGCTGGTAGACAAGGTTCAGCTTTCTGCAGTTAATGAAAAAGGTTTATATGACAAAAACCCAAACATTTTCCAGGGGGCAGGGTGTATTCAATCTATGAGTGGATTTTTAAACACTCACAGGGCAAGAGATGACCTTGCTGTCCTACTCCCCAAGTGCTGAATTTGGGGCGTTTATCATAAAGGCCTCTCCAGTCATCTATAACTGGCAGTCCCCCTTCCCACTTGTCTAATTTTATTGCCCACTTGCAGCAAGGTTATTGCAATGAATGATATACAAGAGCAAAATCAATATGCTCGAAAGGAGAAGGGTATATGTTCATCTTTGGTCATGCAGGGTGTGCATCTGCCTGGCCATAGTTTTCTTTTTAAAAAAACATATTCATTTTATAAAACAAACATACAAAACAAACAACAACAAACAACACATATATAATTCTTTCCATCTTATACTTTTTCTTAACCTCTTTCGGTGACTTCCCCTAATCCCTCCCAACTGAATTTCATTTTTAATCTACTTTAGCAGTTTCCAATCTTAATAATTAACTCTCAATTATATATATATATATATATATATATATATATATATATATATATATATATAGCAAAAATATCTAAAATAATAAACATATCTCCTCTTTCTCCCCAAAAGCCTAGATCAACTTCCCTAAGGGTTATAAAACTTTAAATATCACAACATTTTTTAAAGTATAATTTAAATTTCTTCCAATCTTCTTCTACCATCTCTTCTTCCTGGTAGGGGATGTCATAGCTTTCTTGCGACCAACACCATTGCAGCTCCCAAAGGGTGGCTGGAATCATCACTAATGTGGTTGCTTCAGTACAAAAGCCCCCCTTTTTCTTGTACATATTCCTAAAAGCCAAATGACTCTTGTTCCAAGGTGTCCATGACCACTTAGGCTTCGGGCAAAAGGAAGGTTTTTATGTCCCTTGTTACTGCATCACAAAAAAACAGTGAACAGGTCCATTTTGCTCTCCCAGACATTGCTGAACTGGACAACTGAACATAGGACGCTGGCTTATATTGAGTCAGACCATCGATCCATCTACTTTTGTACTGCCTGCTGGCAGTGGCTCTCCAGAGTTTTTCGGAAATGAACATTCCCAGCCCTACCTGGAGATGTGGCAGATTGAACCTGGGACCTTCTGCCTACAATGTAGAGGCTTTACCACTGAGCTATGGCCATTCTCTATCACAGTTAAGTGGTGTGAAACTCTTTTCACAGAGCTTCAATATTCAAGAGTTCCCTGGGAAGAGGGATTGATTGTTAAACCATGCTGGGGATTGTCGTTGTGGGCATCCTTCTGATTTGAGAGACAGTGGAGTGTGCCTCCAGGGGTGAAGTCAAATGACTGAATTAGCAGAACCGAAGAGACCTCCCTGGGGCACAAGCCTACGCAGTGTGAATGGAGGTTCTGGGCTGCTTAGACAACAAGAGCCCCCTCTCAGCCTTGCTGATGTGGTCCAAAGGAAAGCAGAGCAATCCATTTGGCACTAGCTTGGCTTCAGGAGTTGCCGGAAAGAGATGTACAAGGTGCCATCCAACCATCTTAGGGACTCCAGTCTGGATTTTTGTTGGGTATGCTCCTTAGATTTTCTTTCTGGGAACTGTAGGTCTGTGAAGAGGGGTCTTAACCATTTTCAACCCAGAAGGCCATTTTGTCCAAGCCACACTCACCTTATCATCCCTTGGGTGAGGGACATGGAGAAGAGTCTCTGATGGACATGGCAAGGTCTGGACTGCTTTGTGTGGAGAGAGCTAGTCCTTGAGGTACTGGGGTGTTGAGCCATATCTGGCCATATAAATCAAAACCAACTGAATTGAGCCTGTGAACTAAAAGGTAGCCAGTGTAGTGAAGTCAGAATTGGTGTAATATGCTTAGGTCTTCTGGAAATCAATGCAGCAGAAAAAGAATCAGAATGAGATTAGATAGTCCCCACATACCTAGAAAAGCCACTGTGTGACCTTGGGTTACCTCAAAGGGTTGTTGTTTTTTACAAGGATAAGGAAGGGAGACCAACAGATGCTGGCTGAACACTTTGGAGGAAAGGTAGAATGAAACATAAGAAACAAGGCTTATACAGTGGATGCTCAGGTTGTGAACGTGATCTGTGCGGGAGCCGATTTGGTGTTTCTGCGCATGTACAAAGCGCAATTTAGCGCTTCTGGACATGCGTGAGCGCTGAAACCAGAAGTAATCCATTCTGGAACTTCCGGGTTCAGCATGGTGCACAACCCAAAAACGTGCAACCTGAAGCGTCTGTAACCCAAGGTATGACTGTAGTCCTCCTTTCACAAAAACTGGTGTCAGCTCTGCTAGGCTAAGAGTGTGGAAGGGACATGAGGGCTGCATTCAGAAAAGAATACAGGTGACAGTCTTCTTCCAACCCATGCACAGGAGAGCGCTTATCTGTGTCCTACGTATCATCTGGGCAGACTTAGTTCCAGCTGGCTGTTCTATTACAGGAGTTCATGGACACAGCTGACAAAGCCAATGCCCCTTCCGGGCCTTCCCCTGGAAGAACCTGCCTACATCTGAACTGCTCCTGTCAGCCTGCCACACCACTTCTGCCAGTGGCCTGATGCTGCCTGGCATCTGGGCAAGGGCCTTGCCATATACACTCAGCTTCTGTGTCACTTAGGAGACTTTGCTTCCAGTCATTCATGCATCTCTCTCCCTCTCTCTCTCCCGCCACCCCCCTTTCTCTCTTGCTCTCTCCGTTTCCCACAGGCGAGTAGGGGGACACATAATATCCATTCTTGTACAGTACTTGCATATTGACTGACTGAACATTGGACCTCATCTCTTCTAGGCTTTGCAGAGATTTGTTATTCTCAACTTCTTTTACATCATTCCCACCCACCACCTCAATGCATTCAGGCTCCACAGTAGCCACTGTTTTAGACATGTCTCTCTGCTGGGCCTGGCTGGCTTTTAATTTTAAGATCCCCCATAGGAAGAATTGAAATGTGATGGTTATTATTGTTCACAAAATCTTCATCTTTAGAAACCAGGCTGTCTTAAGCCACGAAAGTCTAAGCTGTGGGGCAGGGGGAGAGGGGCATTGCCATGTGTTGGTTAGGAAAGGTGCTGCTGTGCCTTGGACAGACTTTTTATAAAGGAAGTAAAACAAAGGCCCTTCTCATTAACCAAACTGAAAAATAGTTGGTTATATCAATGAAGTTGTACCCAGAGTAGACCTATTGAAATTAATGGGTCCAAGGTAGCCATGTCCATTGATTTCTACAATACAGTAGTCTACTCTGAGAAGGTCCACATTTACACCATACATTTAAAGCTACAATTTCCAGAGTGGTTTAACTACTACTATTTATTAAATTTGTAAACCGCCCTATACCTGCAGGTTTCAGGGTGATTCACAGGATAACTTGGAATTGTGCCCAGAACAGACCAGTACCCAGAAGACCAGTGGAGCTATTGAAACAAGGGAGTTGTCTGCTCCCTATAACCAGGCCCAGTCGGCAATCTGGCTACAGCTCTTTGAGTCAGTTGAAGTTTCTGAGCACATTCCAAAGATAGCCCAACATAGAGCATGTTACAGTAATCCGAACAGGATATAACTAAGTTGGTGTCACTGTGGCCAAATCAGGCATCTCAAGGAATGGTCGCAGCTAGCGCACTAGCTTTAACTCTTCAAATGCCACTGCAGAAACCTGGACATCCATATGGGAAGTATTACCCCATACTGCACATTGTGGAATCCCTGTTTTCCTGTTCTGTCCTGACTCACCAAGATCACCTATGTCTTGTCTGGATTAAGTTTCAATTTATTCACCCTCATCCAGTCCATTACTGATGACAAACCACAGTTTAAAACCAAGACAGCTTCATTGGATTTCGGAGGAAAGGAGAAACAGAGCTGGGTGTCATCAGCATGTCAGTGACCCAAAAACTCCAGACAAACTCGCCCAGCTGTTTCATGTAAAAGTTGAATGCCATGGGGAACAGAGCAGAATCCACAAGCCAATAACCATGGCATCAAACAGGAGTCCCCCAGCATCACCTTCTAGGTTTGCCCCTGGAGGAAGTAACAGAGCCACTGTAAAACAGTGTCTCCAAGTCCCATCCTAACAAGGCGGTCCATAAAGATACCACATGATCAATGATATTGAAAGCCTTCAGGGCAGTCTGGAGCAGGTCGGGCGCCCTGGTGCTGAGATCGCTCTGGCGCCCCCGCCCTTGCAGTGTCCTGTTTGGCTTCCGCGCGGCTTTGCTGTGCAGCGCCCCGCCTCCTGGCCCGGCGCCCTGGCGCCCCGCACCACCGGGACCTTACCTAGAGCCGGCCCTGAAAGCCTTCAATAGGTTTAGCAGAATCAGCAGGTACACACTCCCCCCTGTCCAGTTCCTGGCGTAAGTCATCCACTAAGACAACCAAAGCTTTCCCTGTTCCATATTCAGGCCTGAAACCAGATTGAAATGGACCTAGATAAACCATCTCCTCCAAGAACCCCTAGAGCTGAGATGCCACCAAGTGCTCCAGTACCTTGCCCAGACATGGGATATTGAATTCCTCTTCACAGCGGTAGTTCACTGCATGGAATAGAAAAGTTCCTCCTAAGAACTTTCAGCACCCTTAACAAACTACATCTCCCAGAATTCTTTGGGGAAAGTAATGATGGTTTAATGGTGGTTTAATAGTGCTTCATAAATATGTTGTGGATGTGGCTAGGAGTAGGGTTTTGCAGAGATACTTGAATAATTCTAATAGATTTGGAAAGATGAACCATTGACTTCCTCTCAGGAGGCAAAGTGAAGTTTACCATTCCAGCACCATTTAGCTGTCATGGTATCCATATTGAGCTGTAGGAATTTGAGGCTTTTAAAAAAAAAATCCAGGAGCTCAGAACCAAGAGCTGAGGCAGAGCCAATAAATGAAGTGGAACCAGTAACACCTTTCTCACCAAGTCAAAGACCCAGTTCCAACAGAAAACCCAAATGGCTAGCCTGAATGAGTAGGCCAAGTTCAGAGCCTGAGAATATTTCATTGCCATGGAGCGACAGTTCCTTCCAATAGCTCACCACAGGGGGCAGCCACATGAATAAAACTGACAGCCTCCATATTCAATTTACCCTGCACATTAGGTCAATATTCCGTAGACATTCAGCATACCTTTAATCAATATTTTGAGAGCTTCCCCCACCCCTCTTCAGTGAGCATTTATTTTCAGGTGGCAGTTTCTATGTCTCTGCTGAAATGCAAAGCTGTACGAGGCCAGGAAACTTGTTAATGAAATCCATCGGGATTCGCAGTTCTAAGGTTGACAAAAGCATTAATATGGGGAATGCAAATGTGATGTTCTTCGAAGCAGAAGAGGGACAGTGTACCACAGTGTTGAAGTGATCTGTCTGCAGGTCATGTTTCAATAATCAAAGTCACTTTTCTCCAAAACGCTTTTCATAAATGAAAATATCTAGGAAATAAATAAACTCTTGCGGCATAATAAGAGTCACTGACCTACTTCCTAAATAGGACACCAATGATTGCAAACACTTCTGGGAGAAGTATTTGCATATAAAGTTCTGCAATTAATGACAATTAAGGAGGAGGGTTTTCAAATATCATGCACTAACCTCATTGCATTAATGAAGTTGGCTGCATTGTGAAAAGGAGACGGCAAAATGTAGGAGACAAAGCAGTCTGTGGCCATATCCTGAAGAACAGAGCTAATGGCTTTTAGAAGGAGATTTCAAAAGGCATTCCAATTAGGGTTATAACATTTACAGAGATTATGACCTCTACCCAGATTATGGCCAGGGGAGGACACCACTGCTAGACAGGCAGAATGTCTGCCTTTTCCGATTCATAAGGACCTAAGAGGAGCCTGCTGGATCAGTATAATAACCCACTTTGTTGTTGTGTCACATCACACCCACTGGTGTGAGTGAAACTTAGGGCAACACACTGGTATATCAGTAAATATCAGTAAAAATGCCGCAGTTCCAAAACAGGTACTGTAACGTGGAAGGAACATTGGAAAATGATACAGAAGCAGTAGCATGTCAGTCAGGAAAACTAGTGCAACATTCCCCATTCTCTGTGGTAAGGACAGCAGTCCTAGAAACACAGTGGCAACAAAAAGTATTCTTTGGCTTGGAAAACCATCTCACAAACACAAGGGTGAAAATCCATTCAATAACAAGACACCCAGCACCTGGGAAACACGGCACATGGGCTGATGCATTATGCGGCAATGCCACAATCCTTCCCTTAACAAGGAACACTTGACATTTAGGACTTTGTACTGTCATGAAGCAAAATAGTTACCTTGAAAAAGCCTTTGCTATGGCAACAAATTGTCGCTTTCCTCTCTTGAAAGGAAGTTTCATTGATTTCCCCCACAACTTGGAGATATAGCTGTCTTAGAAATGATGGTGCTGCAAGGGGGAAATGTGCTACTTAAAGTCCTTTAAGTCCTGCACTGTTATTGTTGTTGCTGTTGTTTTAAAAAGCAGGTTCCTAATTTACTTTTTCAATGTTTTCAATCTGTCACAGAGGTCTTCCACCCATGTCACCCCCTCTCATTCTAGCAACAGTCACTGAGAAGGTACCTGGGGCCCCCAAATCCTTGCCTTATGAGAGCCAAGTTCCACTGAGGTCTCCTTAATTTTCTGGAAGACTCTTGGTATGTCAGGCCCGATATATACATACCGTACCTCCTTTTATTTGAATGGTGCCTTTTCATAGTTAAAACTATGCTCAAGGTAGCTTACAGCATGAAAGCAATTTCCATGATTACAAACATAATGAAATAGTCATAAACAATAAATAAAACACATCAAAAAGTACACAACCAAATTGAATGATTTCCCCATTAAATCATAGTAAGATCTAAAAAGAAATAATAAAAATAATAATATCAATAACAGCAATAATAACCCCCAACCACTAACCCCTAAACAATTTCCTACCCCAAGAGTCTGTTTGGCAGCCTCAGCTTTTGTAGCTGAAGTCAGTCAGGGCCCCACCTTCCCAAGCCAGGTGGAAAAGTCCTGCCAGGGAGGGAACAGATCTTCCAGGGTTCATAGCCAAGCTAGTCCCCTTCAGAGCAGCATAGGCCTTCTGAGTCTCGGCAGAGTCTAGCCTCCACTTGTAAAGTACAGATCTCAGTAAGAAAAACAAACTCTTCTGGATTGACATTACATCAAGGGAAACACAAAGTAACTGACCCACAGAAACCAGCTTACAGAGGATTGGACAAATTCATCCTCTTGGGCATTTAGCTGGCCACTGTGAGAACAGAATGCTGGGCTAAATGGACCATTGACCTGATCTACCAGCTTTTCCCACAATCTTCAAACTGCAGCCCCTCCATACTGCAGCACGGTGTTAGATTGCTGGCCACCAAGGCAGCAGTCTCAGCGCAGCCCAGCAGGGACAGTAGGCCCATTTGGAACTGCTGTGGTGCCACTCAGAAGGCAGCTCTCATAGAAGTATGGCATAACACAAAATGACTCCTACAGGATGGGATGAGTGAAGACAGATCAGAGGTAAGTTTGCTCCCTAAAGTAGAGCCCAATAGCTACTCTCCACTGTTGGGGTTGATGCTGTAAAACATGGTTCTCCATTCCACGTTGTTCTTCCCTAAAGATTCACCATACCCAACATTACACTTCCCTTGCCCACTCCCTCAAAAATACAAAATTCCCTCTTCTACACACACACACACACACACACTATAAAACAAATTATGCAACTATGCAAATAGCTAAAAGTTCCAATTAAGCTCCAATTTGCATAATTCATTTTAAAGTTTGGCAGTAGCAGAGCAAAGACTGCAAAAGAAAACGTGAAGAAACCTGAAAATGCACAACAGCCGATAAACAACAGGAGGAGGCCATCATGCCCTCATCTTCCCTTTGACACAGAGCACGTCCTGGCAGAAAGTAAGAAGGACAATGTGCCCATAACTGTTGGACCTCTGACCAAATATCCTTCTCCTTGACACTGCAGTCACCACACAACTTGAACTGACAGCTGGAGCAGTGTTCTTGCTAGGTAGGAGGGAAGGAGAAAATAGACTTTCTGCTGCTGCTTGTTCTGTAGCTCAGGGGTTCCCAACAAAATTTTCTCGAGGACCCCTCATCGAGCCGCTATTGTGAGAAGGACCCCCATTAATTCCTAATCCTAAAATTAAAAAGTGAGAGCCAAATTAAGAGTCTTTTTATATTTTATATTTATACGTTTTTTACAGTTACAACAGAGTACTCCATCCAAGTAATCAGAGTTATATTTTCTAATTTTTCCAGTAAGCTTAACACTGATCTTGGAATGGTTAGGTTCAAGGGACGCCGACGATTTAGGTTCAATGAACTCTGACAAGATTGGTTCGAGAGTCACTGACTTACTTGCTTGAACATCAAATGCATTATCTTCCTCTTCATCTGAAGGCCTTTGTCGTTTTAACGAACCACTTTTTAACCAACGGTCCATTTTTAACTATGCGAACTGTAGCTTCCGCGAAAAACAACGCTTTGTTTACTACTGCAAAACACTACTGTTTTGCAAAGAGGCAGCGCGCGTCAGGGAGGAGGGAGGGGAATGGAGAAGACAGGGTACCTGTGCAGTAGCGCACAAATGAAGCCGACGCGCGCAAAGCATCTTGGGGAGGTGAGCGTTAGTAGAATGCGCACGCTGCCTCTTTGCAAAACAGTAGTGTTTGTAAAGCGCCACCTAACGGCATAAAGCAGAACTACTGCCTCTATCTAATTCTAGTTTTGCACTAGACTCTGCTCATGCAGGAAGCGGCCAAAACAAAAAAATCTGTTATCATATGAAATATATTTATTTTTTTTTTTATTCTAATAGCATCTTGCGGACCCCTCTGGCATAGCTCGCGGACCCCTGGGGGTCCGCGGGCCACCTGTTGGGAACCACTGCTGTAGCTGATGGTTTGGGCCATGCTGATCTTCCTCATCCTCCCTCTCTCTTGCTGACCCCCCCCCCAGTGTCCCTATTTTCCAGGGATAGTCCCAGATTTACAGAACCCATCCCAGTTTCTGAATGGATCCTGGAGTGCCTCATTTTTCCTTAGGACATTCACATTTTCATCTGAGAAGTGTTGGAAACATCTGAAGCCCTGTATAAGGATGGTTTTTTTTTGTTTAATGTTTTATTATGTTTTTTATATACAGTGGTACCTCTACTTACGAATAACTCTACTTACGAATGTTTCTACTTACGAACGGAGCTCCGTCTGCCATCTTGGATGCGGTTTAGATAGGATTTTTTCTACTTACGAATTTTTAGATAGGGTTGCTTCTATTTACAATTTTTTTCTCCCAATGCATTCCTATGGGATTCGACTTATGAATGTACGTTCGGAACACATTAAATTCGTAAGTAGAGGTACCACTGTATGTTGGAAGCCACCCAGAGTGGCTTTGGCTACCCAGCCAGATAGGCAGGGTATAAGTAAAACAACAATGATCATAACAATAACAACAATTATTATTATTGAATAGGATGTCCCTGTTTTCATCAAAGAAATGTTGGAGGGCATGCTCTTGGTATAATTTTTCTTGCAAGCAGTGGGGGGGGGGGTAGTGTGGAGAGAGAGATATATCACATGATAACTTTTGACAATATCGCAGTAAACCAGCTGCAGGGAAACTTTGGCCATCCAGATGTTACTGAACTTCAGATCCCATCATCCATGCCAATAGGCCCTGTTTGCAAAGCTTGATGGGAGTTCTGGTTCAGCAACATTGATCAAGCATTCTTTACTTTTAGGATTTGGTACAATGTGTATCAAAGGATTTATGTACCCAACACAATCAGCAATAAGACCCACAAATATGTTTGTAAAGTACTAAAAAAGAAACATTAAAACGTAAAATGCACAATAATACAGATAGGGAAATGGACAATAATACTCTGGCACAACCATTCATAGAGCTGTTTCAACCACTAAGGATGTTTTTCAAATATGTCCCAATTAGTCCTCAGTCCAGTCATTCAAAACTCTTAATTTTCACTCTTTCAACAAGATGGTGTTAAAAGACATCTCTGAAGCAGGAAAAGAACACAAAAGGGTTTGTTATAATTGCACTTTGAGAAAAAGATTGGTGCTGGAACAGTTAGGCGTAATTACAATATTGTTTTAAAACCTGCTGCTAAAGATAGAGCTATAGTTATTTTGAATAAAGGTGACTAATAAGTTTAAACTCAATGATTCTTCCTTTTATGTATGCATTGATCATGATCCTACCAGAGATTTCAGATTTGTCAGTGATATCTAGGTTCAAGTCAGGTTTGAAACTGACTTGAATATTGACTAAGGGGAAATCCAGCTTGTCCCCAGTTCTAACCAAAGGGAGAAACTGCTTACGTGTAAGATTCCTCAAGAGATTTTCATGGCCCCAAATGGAGACAGAATGGGTGCACCCTTATCCTGACCCAGCAGGGCAATTCTTACACTGCATATGTAATGATCTGCACTACAATCTCTGAGCAGTGAGAGGTTTCCAGATTTCCTGAATATACTCTGAGTTGGCTTCCTTGAAATGTGGACACTGGAGACTTCTTGTGTTTTTGCAATATGTGACTTTCTTTACAAATATAGACAGACTGAGCGTAGGATTTAACGCCAACAAATCTCACCCCCATGTCATTGCACTGTGTCTTTTTCAGATTTGGTTCTGGGGCTGTCCATCATTTTTTCCTACATGCAGGCACCTCAGTGGCATCACTTCCAGTTGGGGGTGGGGAGGAAAACTCTGTTCCAGAAGGACCTCCAAGCATTTCCTCTAACAACAACAACAACAACCTGTACAACAAAAGGGAATTTGCCAGGCTAGGCATCTCATAAATGCTTGACCTCTTTAGCCATCTCACTGGAAGGACAGATCGTGAAGCTGAGACTCCAATACTTTGGCCACCTCATGAGAAGAGAAGACTCATTGGAAAAGACCCTGATGTTGGGAAAGATTGGGGGCACTAGGAGAAGGGGACAACAGAGGACGAGATGGCTGGACAGTGTTCTCTAAACTATGAACATGAGTTTGACCAAACTGCGGGAGGCAGTGGAAGACAGGAGTGCCTGGCATGCTATGGTCCATGGGGTCACGAAGAGTCGGACACGACTAAACGACTAAACAACAACAACAACACTCACTCTCTCTTTAGCCATCTCAGTCACAGTGCTTAAAGCAGAGGAATTCTTGAAAGGCCATTCAGACCAACTTCCACACATATACCCAATCCACATATCCCCCCTCCCTTACTTTTTTCTTTCAAGGGCCATTATGAAAATCACACACTTCATTTCTTTCCATGTAGCTCAATAGATGCCTTTTCTGTGCCCCTTCTCCCAGTTTGCATCTCACAAGAACAATATTTTCTTCTTCCATTGCCTCTGAGCAAAGGGCAGAGTCCTAATCCTTAGTGACACATGCAGTGATCGCAACTGACTGCTTAGTCCCTTTCCAGCTCTTCATTTCTAGAGATGCTGCATTTAATTAGCTCGACAGGATTTAAAGCAGCCAACCGGGCACCTTTATGTCAGATCTCCAGTAGTCATCTTTTCTTTCTTTTTTCACATTTTCCTTCAGTTTCCCCACCCATCCCTTCCCCACTTCTGCCCTGGCTTCTGCAAATAAGGTCATTAGGGTCAGTTCCCTCTTGCGGGGCACATGGGCAGAGAACTGATCTCTGGCACACACACACACACACACACACAGAGAGAGAGAGAGAGAGAGAGAGAGAGAGAGAGAGAGAGAGAGAGAGAGAGAATGAGAAGAGAAAAGCACACACAAGTAGGAAACAACAAACTTAGCTAGGATGTTCATAGTGCAGAAATGGGAGGCTTTACAGAGCCTGCAGGTATCTTTGTGGTGTATAAATCCATGGAGCCTGGTGATCACAGAAAAGATATATCTCACAATATAAAGGTTTCCAAAGACTTAGAAGATCTGGGACATTTTTGTACTACGTGATAGGAATTCTATCATTTATTCCAATACAATTAACCTTCAGGACTCTTTGGCATTACTAGTGTGGGAGCTATGGACCTATTCATGTTTCTGCTGACAGATGTCTCCTCACATCTTCTGTTTTTGATACAAGTTTGTCTCTACACATGTGCAGCTGTTTCTGTGAAATAATGTACACCATTCGGTTTGCCTATGTAGCAGCCAAAAATGGAAATCTACAAATAATATTTCTTTAATGCAATTGTTACAATAAGTATTTTCTGCAGCTTTATTTTTTAAAAAAACAACAACAACACCACACACACACACACACACACAGAGAGAGAGAGAGAGAGAGAGAGAGAGCAAATGCAGTATTGGAAATCAAACAACAGAAAGAAAAACTCTGAGAAGTTTGTAAACAACTGGTATTGCTTTATTCAATAGATAAAAAACAAAGAACATTCAAAGAATTCTACTCCCACTCACAGACACTTATGGAATGACCTTCTGAGAGAACCTGCAGAGTGAAAAATGAAATATGATGGTCAAGATAACTTATTCAAAACAAGAGGAATGACTGTACTATGTTATATAGGTTGCCTGCGATTTGTAATGGCAGGGTGGGGACAAGTTACTTGTATATAATGACTGTAATTTCACTATGCAATGACTTTTATATGTGTTTTGTAACAATGCAAAACAATTATTTTACAAGAAATATCAATGCACAATTGATAGCAAGCTCTTTAAACAAGAGAACATGAAGGGGTAGCTGGGAGTGCCCCCAAAAGGAATGGGATTAGGAAAGAATCCCTGCCTATCTGACTGGGTTGCCCCTGCCACCAGTGAAATTCCTACCAATGATCTCAGTGATTCCCCTGGGACATAAGGGTTCAGGTGGTCCCTAACATATCCTGGGACTAAGTTGTTCAGAGCCTTGTACATTAATACAAAGACCATGGACCTGGCTAAGTAGCAGATGGGCAGCCAATGCAGATGTTTTAACAATGGAGTCATATGCGAGTTTACTATGGTAGTTATTTATCTGGTGTTAATTTCTTCCAGTTTGTGCTTATCCCCCTTTAAAGGTAAAGGTAAAGGGACCCCTGACTATTAGGTCCAGTCGCGGACAACTCTGGGGTTGCGGCGCTCATCTCGCTCTATAGGCCGAGGGAGCCGGCGTACAGCTTCTGGGTCATGTGGCCAGCTCATGACTAAGCCGCTTCTGGCGAACCAGAGCAGCACACGGAAACGCCGTTTACCTTCCCGCTGGAGCGGTACGTATTTATCTACTTGCACTTTGAGGTGCTTTCGAACTGCTAGGTTGGTAGGAGCTGGGACCAAGCAACGGGAGCTCACCCCGTCACAGGGATTCAAACCACCAACCTTCTGATCGGCAAGCCCTAGGCTCAGTGGTTTAGACCACAGCGCTACCCGCTTCCTCTAATCCCTGGATCTAGCAAGTGATAAAATCTAATCAAGCCAAGCTAGCTTCCTGTGTGGTAATGGCCTGGGTGATGAGCCATTAAGGGGGATTAAGGGGAATTATGGGAGATGGCAAATGGGTGAGGGCCCTTCCGCTCTCCCTCAACTAATAGCTGGGAGAAACAATGGGAGAAACAGGACCCTTTACCCTTTATGGTGTTAATGCTGTGAATCCCCTCATAGATTGTATATATGTATAAAGAAACCACAGTCTCCACTGTGCCTCATTTCTGAAAGAAAACATGAACCCTGGGTAAGCACCTGGAGGAACCCCTGAAATCTCACAACCCTCAGAGACTGGGGTGGCATGCAACAACATTAACTCTCTGGCCTTGGGACTGTCAATTTACTGTGAATGAGACAATTAAAATTTGATAGTACAATGGAGCACTATGTGCATTTCTGATACCATGGTTCCATTTTTCAGTGATTTTTCTCCTTCCAGTGAGGTGTGTTGGTTATTAAGCAAGCAAACACTCCTGAGAGGAGGCTGGGGATTGGTGGAACCAAAAGGCTCTGTCCCCAGTGATTGGTCTCTTCTAAAACTGAACTATTGCTCAGAGTCTATTGCCCTGTCCACCACTTTAAAAGTGACATTTTGGATTGTATGTGAGCATGTCTGTGCTAATGAACATAAGTGTTCATTAACAAAAGCCTCTAAGCTGCCTTAACACTTTAGCTAGCAAGAGGGGAAGTGGAGCAATGCAGTTATAATTTTCAAAAGGGACAGAAGGAACAATCTCTTACATCATCCTCTTGCAAGTGGAAGGCGACCAGCCAAGCTTTGATGCGAGCATATTAAAGCAGATTGCAGGTTTTTTATTACCTATAAATCTGTGATTGTTATGGCCAAAAGAACCTTGCTGTTGAATGAGAATATTAAGTACAGCATCGCCTCAAGAAACTAATCCTGAATAGCTGGCTTCTCCACTCACTTTATACTCTAAAAATATAACGGGATAACTTGCCAACAGCAATCAAAGGAGAGGCACTGATTCACAACATCTACGAGCCTGGCTGGCATGCATTTGAGTCCAGAAACTCTAACAAGTAACAGTTTGGCTCAGATACACATTGAAAATGTCGTGCAAATAGGTCTTTAATGGTAGAAAATCATAAATATATATATGTCAGGGCACTTCCTGGCACTTCTGGGAAAGGCACAGTCTAGTTCATGGAGTACCAAGGTTACATACAGAGACCATTAGAGCGGGGGTGGGGGTGGGGATTCTTTGCCTCATTGCTTTGCCTCATTGCTTCATGTGCAACCTTCCAGCAGTGGGCATGGCCAGCAGCAAAACTGGACCAAGCAACCGATAGGACAGTGAGCTACGAATGAGCCATGCAAGTATTAGAAGATTCTTTGCACATGAAAAGCACACCTTCACCCTCCATCCAGGCAAGCAAGCAAGAGGCGTTAGCACAGTGCAAGGATGCATTCCAGCCAGGCAAAAGCCATTAAGGAAGGCACAGAGCAAAGCCGGTGAGAGGTGTGGCCTGAGGAGAGTCCTGATGGCCAGATAACAGAGGCCCAGAGTTCAGTATTTGGTGCCCTGAACCAGAGTTTCAGCACCCCTGCTCTAGAGCTTTGTAATGTCACATGCATTGTGGACCATTGTGTGTTGTTGGGTAACAAGAAGGGAGTGCCAAAGGATTCTGTGGACTACATAACCTCAGTTCTAAGATGCTACAGCTGCAAATACAATTGGCCTTGACCTCACTGGGGCAATTCTTATAGTACTCCCCCCCCACCAACTCTAGTTTCAAAATTGGGATATATATAAAATCAGATAGCAGTTACTGTGAAGAATATCAGAACTTAAAGAGTTATTGGCTCTGCTATGACGCTCTGGCCACTGGGTGTGGGGCTATTCACATACTGGAATCTTCCTTTGTGTGTGAACTCTTTCTACTTTTGTTTTCAAGCCAGGAGGAAGCAATGGAAGAAAGCTCCCCTTGAGTTTATTAGTTTATTAATAAATGTTTAACAGTTTGGAAGAAACTGTGTCAGCGTTTTATTGCTGAGAGCTTTACACACAGAAGGGCTGCAAACCGCTATGTTTAAAAGCTGCGCAGAAAGAAAAAGCTGCTACGTTTCATTAGCCAGCAAACAGAGAGGTGCACGAGAAGCGTGAGGGCGCCATTTTGCAGGTTTCAGTTTTAAATATTTAGTAAAAACTTTCACAGTTACACCGTGTAGTTTCTGTTGTAGTGCCTCTTATGTGAGCCACGGAGACAGTAGAGCAGATGTTATTCAGGTTGGCTGGGGCAACCCAGCCAAATGGGCAGGGTATAAATAATAAATTCTTCTTCTTCTTTGTCATTCTATTGGCCATTCTGCTTTTGGAAGGCAGGGTGATAAAGTGGTTAGAGGGCTGGACTAGGACCAGGGAGACCAAGACTCAAATCCTCATGCATCCATGCAGGAATCTCAATTGAAGCATCCATGACAGATGGCAACCCAACCTTTGCTTAAAAACCTCCAATGATGGAGAGTCCACCGCCTCCCAAAGGGGTCTGTTCTACTGTTGAACTCTTCTACTGTTGAACAGCACTTACTGTCAGAAAGGTTTCCCTGATGTTGCGTCGGAATCTCCTTTCCTGTAACAGTTCTACAACAGGGTCCTCACTCACCACATTCAGGAGGGAGGACAAACCCAGAACAAAGGTGTGCAAGCCCTTATATAGACTTTTGAAATTCCCACCCTGTAGCTCAAGACCACCACCCCCCCAATACATCATACATACATCAAAGAAGGGGCGGTCTACAGCAGAATCCTGTCTAGCAGGAAACCTGTTAATGGTCACTGATTGGATTACCTGGGCAGCCTGACCATTCTTTTGTGATGGTTAATACTTTAGTTCCTGAGTCCAGGTCACAGGTTCGCCCTATTCATACTCAAATGTGCCCTTAAGGCAGGATTTGTGAGCACAGAGACAATGGGGAAGCTTTTCCCATTTCCTTCCTCCTTGCAGAGAAGCATTTGAGGTCAATTTGAGAGAGTCAAAATGGTTTTAGGACTGCTCTTCTGCACTGTTTCAGACATGCAGCCTATATATTTATGTATGTGCTTGCCTGGTACATTTATGAACATTTATTTTATATCTTAGACCGTTATAATTCTTATAACAAAACTATGAACCAAAGCAAATGTTTAGAAGAGCCTAAAGAAACAGCTTTCCTGACAGAGATGCATAGTTAAAAGACTGCTGACAAAGTGAGAGGTTCTGGGCGAATAGGACAATAATCGGACACACTCTGTGTGTGAGTAGATGTGTATCACGATGGCTCCAGATCATATCTATCTAACTCTATCAGTCTATGTATCTATCAGTTGGCACTGATACTGAAATTGGTCTGGATATGTGTAGGGGCAGTAGGAATGAACGACTCAATTGTCCCTGGAAAGCAGAGGGAAATGTTGGGTTCTGTTTGTGTACCTGGAGCATTGATGGAATTCATTGCTGCTCCAATCGGCAGCATTGGGTTCATTGGGGTGGGGTTACCCCACCAATGCACACACACCATTAACATTAATAAAAAAATATACTAGAGTGGCAAATAGCATAAAATCAGCAATGAAATTGTGTTTATAAAACGAGTACAAAAGAGGTCACAAATCAGTAGATCAGATTTAATATGTCAGCAGCCCACTTTCCAAAACAATACGTGAACCAAAGCACAGCCATACTTCAAAATTCACACTTCTCCAAATCTTGAAATGCAGTTGCCCAGCCAATAAATGGGTACAATAAATGAATACATTAGGAAAAAGTGTGGATAGACATGCATAGATTAGTGAAAACAACATGGGGAGAAATGCATTATATCATGGGAAATTGATTTGCAAAAGTATGTTTATTAGCCAAAATTGTCTATGAGCATGTGTGCATTAGGAGATATTTGCACTAAATGCTTATGAATTTTCGTGAGTGCTTTTTTTAAAAAAAAATGCAAACCAATGTGAATATGTGGATCGGAAAAACATAAAAATGAGAGCAACAGAAATTGAAAATTAGCCCATGGGCATGTGCTTATTTATATCAAACATTTGAAACACCCTTTCTCCAGTGGAGTCAGTCTTCCTCTGCTCGACAGACTCCTGTTGGAGGAAGGAAAACTTCTGACCCAATTTTGCACGTTTCCAAACACATGTGTTGCATTAGATGGGGGCAGGAGGAACTAGGGCACACGGTTGCCCAAATAAAGCACCTTTAAGTCTCATCAATCTCACCAAGAGAACGAAGCATGAATTTAACTCTCATTAAAATCTGCTATACTAAACTACAAGCAGCTAGCATGACTTCCATTGTGCCAGTATAATGCGTTGAGTTTAATTGTTTAATGTACATTGAAATGGAAAATAAATATATAATATGACTGTATTGTGATGCATGGCTGTAAATTTCCTTTGAAGCTGAAGAAGAGCTTAGCAGGTTAATCATTAGTGGGGTTGTATCATGGGACTGTGGGGGATGCAGGTAGCACTGTGGTCTAAACCACTGAGCCTAGGTCGTGCCGATCAGCTCGGTCCCAGCTCCTGCCCACCTAGCAGTTCGAAAGCTTGTCAAAGCAGCGGTGTAGCTAGCCGCCTGGCCACCCAGGGCAGCAAACCCGAAGGCACCCCACCGGGTGCATGCATTGTGTGTCACAATGCATGTGTCATGACGCACAACACACGTGTCGTGATGCACGACACATGCATGCACAGGAGGCATACGATGCTGCAAACCCGGCGAGCAAGCAGCGGAGTGAGGCAGTCTCGCTTTCATTAGGGGTTCTCCTCGATGGCGGCGGCTGCGTCACACGGCAGCGGCGGTGGCCGTCAGAGGTGGTCAGCCCCGTCCAGCCTGCTGCCCCCCGCCCAGCCTGCCGCCCCATTACTACGCCACTGCGTCAAAGTGCAAGTAGATAAATAGGTACTGTTCCACCAGGAAGGTAAACGCCATTTCTGTGCGCTGCTCTGGTTCGCCAGAAGTGGCTTAGTCATACTGGCCATATGACCTGGAAGCTGTCTGCGGACAAATGCCGGCTCCCTTGACCTATAGAGCGAGATGAGCGCCGCAACCCCAGAGTCGTCCGCGACTGGACCTAACGGTTAGGGAGTACCTTTACCTTTACTATCATGGGACTGTATCTTTGGTGGTTCGGTCACATGAAAGAGATAGTATTACAGGTCTATACAGATGCTAATCTGTAGGCATCCACCTTGGGTGGGGTGCTCTTTTTGTTCCAAGCTATTGAAGAGAATGGACTGAGAATCTCTGTCTCCAGCAAACAGCCTGAGGCTATTGGAGGCTGCAATGGAGAAAAGGCGGAGGTTTGATTTTTAGCTATGATATATTTGTAAGCTAAGTTATTAGCTCACAGGATGGGTGACACCTGGCTTGAGAGCAGTACATGTGAAAAGGATCTAGGAGTCTTGGTAGACCACAAACTTAACATGAGTCAGCAGTGTGATGCAGCAGCTAAAAAAGCCAATGCAATTCTGGGCTGCATCAATAGGAGTATAGCATCTAGATCAAGGGAAGTAATAGTACCACTGTATTCTGCTCTGGTCAGACCTCACCTGGAGTACTGTGTCCAGTTCTGGGCACCACAGTTCAAGAAGGATACTGACAAGCTGGAACGTGTCCAGAAGAGGGCAACCAAAATGGTCAAAGGCCTGGAAACTATGCCTTATGAGGAACGGCTTAGGGAGCTGGGTATGTTTAGCCTGGAGAAGAGAAGGTTAAGGGGTGATATGATAGCCATGTTCAAATATATGAAAGGATGTCATATGGAGGAGGGAGAAATATTGTTTTCTGCTGCTCCAGAGAAGCGGACACGGAGCAATGGATTCAAACTTCAAGAAAGAAGATTCCACCTAAACATTAGGAAGAACTTCCTGACAGTAAGAGCTGTTCGGCAGTGGAATTTGCTACCAAAGAGTGTGGTGGAGTCTCCTTCTTTGGAGGTCTTTAAGCAGAGGCTTGACAGGCATATGTCAAGAATGCTTTGATGGTGTTTCCTGCTTGGCAGGGGGTTGGACTGGATGGCCCTTGTGGTCTCTTCCAACTCTAGGATTCTATGATTCTATGATTATGCCTTACGGTGGTGTGTGTTCTACTGGGTTGCTAGGCTAGGTGACTGAGTTGAACAGAATTTGGAGTAAGGTTAGTCTCCCCATACCCCATTCCACCCACATCATGTCCATACCACAAATCTGGAACACCCCTATTTTCATGACTTATCCCAATCTCAGCAAAAATGACCTTGTCTGAGTCAGGTTGAGGTACTTTTGCTGGTGTTCCAAACTTTCTCATCCCAGTGGTTGTTGAGTTTGGATCGCACTGTAAATAGATTGTGTGGCCTGGACCCAATGTTGAATCTGGCTTCACTTTTCAATTATTTAAAACTTTAAACAAAAGGACGTCATTTATCTATTTCTCCTAATTGCTGAGTGTTTAAAATAATTGTTAACAGTACTTCATACATACTCCTGGGACAAGATGAGGGTTTTGTTGCCATTTTCTCAATGACATTCTAAAAGTAATTAAGAATTTATGCTGTCACTGTTTAAAATGATGTGGTTTTCATTAAAGATTCATGTCACAGGCGGAAAAGGGCAGAAAGACCAGTTCCCTAGTTCCTTCCCCAATACTGCATACTGCCTTTATTACTGCTGGCAACTGCTGAAGCATTAAATCTTACCCCGGCATACGACTTTCACAAACACACTTTAATACAAAGAGTTGTCAAAACTGTGTGCTTCCACTTGCAATTTGCTAGCGAAGAAAACATTAGATGAATTGGGCCTTCAGATATTTTGGGTGACTATATCTTTGAACTGAACGTAAGGTCCTTGGTGAATCTCCTGGCTATAATACATACAGTTTCTTTCTGATACTTTCTCTGTGTTTGTGTGTTGTCAGAGGCAGTATGCCACTGAATTCCAGTTGCTGAGAATCGCAAGTTGGGAGAGTTCTGTTGTACTCGGGTCGTACTTTTGGCCTTCACATAGACTCCTGCAAGAACATCAGAACATAAGGAGAGCCTGCTGGATCAGAACAATAGCCTATGTAGTCTGGCATCCTGTTCCCACAGTGGCCAACCAGATGCCCCAGTGGTAAACCTGCAAGCAGGATCTGAGCACCCTCCCCACATTCTGTAGTTTTTAAGCAACTGATATTCCTAATAAACACCTTTGATGTCCAGTTTTGTAAATGTCCACATTTTTGCAAGCCGTTTCTCCTAGTACAATGCATTTTTGTATGCTCTTCTGGCATTTGCCCATTCTTTTGGAAATGTCTGCACAGGGGGAGAGAAAGGGTTAATAGGTTGTTGTTGTTGTTTAGTCGTTTAGTCGTGTCCGACTCTTCGTGACCCCATGGACCAGAGCACGCCAGGCACTCCTGTCTTGCACTGCCTCCCGCAGTATGGTCAGACTCATGTTTGTGGCTTCAAGAATACTATCCAACCATCTCGTCCTCTGTCGTCCCCTTCTCCTTGTGCCCTCCATCTTTCCCAGCATCAGGGTCTTTTCCAGGGAGTCTTCTCTTCTCATGAGGTGGCCAAAGTATTAATAGGTTAATAGGTAGACCAATAGAAAAGCCCAGAGGCGGAGCCTACCTGCTTTTAAAAGGTTTAGCCAGAGGTTTAAACAGTTGGAGAAGACAGTTGGAAATAGAGAGACAGTTAGTTCAGTTGGTTTCTTGTGGATGGGAGGCATAGGAGTCAGAGTGGGTTAGGGACAGAGGGGAGACAGAGAGAGTGACTCAGATTACTGTGTTTCAAAGTATTTAAAACTTGTTTGCGTTCACAATAAACTGGAATCTTTGTTAATACGTTACAACGTGACTGAGTCTGAATATATTACTGGGGAAACCTGGTTGGTGGCAGTGAGAAGAGAATAGACATGGTGGCACAGAGTCAAAAGTTTGTGGAACAACCAGGGGCTCTGTGTGAATGCTACAGCTGTTTTCAATAATATCTTCGTTTTTATGCTGACTTTCACCTGAAACGTGCATTGTTTGGGTGGAGAACTGCATCACAAAATTCGGATAAGTATGAATTTAGAAGGCTGTGCTTCAAGTTTGTTTCTGAGGTTCAGAAAGAGCAAATTTGATCATTTGGCTTTAAGTCCATACTGAATAGAATTTCTCCTCCATCCCTAACAACAATTTAGTATTCTATCCAAGCAGTAAAATGAGATTGATCTTAATTGTGGTTTGCTAAAAAAACACACCAACTTTGTAAACTGTGGCTTGAAGGTGACTTCTTGTTGTTTTCTTTAAAAACCCAATCTTAAATTTAATCACCATTGTGTCAGTTTTGGACAGTACAGAAAGCTATGGTTAATCAAAATCAGAACTGAGAGTTTCCAAACTTCCCTCACACCTGCCCTGGAGCTGGAGGAACAATATATGAAGCTAGGTTCAATAGGTTCATTTCCACAAAGCTAGCCTCAATCCCATCACCATAAAACATGGTTTATCATGACATCTGAATGAATGTAGCTATGGAATAAAGAATTGGAGGTTCCTAGGCAGTGGGGCAAGGTTTCAGCTTCTGTAACAAATGTGTCATTAGATTATAAACTATGTTTTATACAACAAAAATATTATTTAGAATTTTTTTTTACTCCATTACTTTTGTATAGAAAGGGGCTATCTATGACAACATACTCCTGGGGATTTAATAAGGAAAATTCTTCTTTGAAACATGTTTATGCAATGTCCTACACTAATTTTTTTTGGAGGAAAGTCCTAGGATGCATAAATACCACTATGGCTGGAAAAATTTAAATTGTTGGATGATATTATTTTAATCTATATACAAACTATAAGGGGTTTGACAATGTGTCAACATAGATGGAATCTCCACACCATTCTTTCAAAAGACTTATATTGATTAATTGGAAAGATAATACCTTCGATTAAAGGACAGAATGTTGGTATTTTCATTCTCCATTGCTGTCGGATCTCGTGATCCACTGTTTACATTCCTTTGTGATAGGAGTGTGGGAATGGAACTGGACACTGTACTTCCATCCTATGTGCTTTCGTATTTTTTTCTCTTTGTTTGTTGCTTTCTGACAGAGCAGACGTGAGAAGCTGCTGCTCACACTAGCCATGTTTGTTGTTTTGATTTGTAAATAAAGGAAGCTTTCGTGATGCCAATGCCTCCAAAGCTTCACTTCTTGCTGTTACTCTGCTGATGCATTAGCATGCTCACAGCTCTACCGGAGGTGGATCGCTGGACACCTGTGTGCGCTCCCAGACCAGGACATCGCCGAGGGGGCTGGCACATACACAGAAGACATGGCAACTCTTGCAGCATATGAACTGTGGGAATGTTAGGGATGTGGATCAGGTTATATTATTAGATAGATCCTATCCAAGCTTGTGTTAGCAAGCTTCCAATATCAGCAGAGTGACATTCCCCTTTTGCGCGCAGCAAAGCGTGAGCGTTAGGTTCGTTAGAACCTCTGCAACAATATTACACTTCAATATTATACTTCCTGGCAAATCCCCTTTGTCCCTCTTAAAAGAAATACACGACACAATAGTATTAAAATAAGATAGAGTTTACTCACATGACATCCTGAGTTAACAGCATAATCTCAGAAAGGCAGGCTTACGTAGAAAAGTTATAAATATGTACATCTGGAGTCCACTTAGTAAAGTGAGACTCCATCTGGTCTCTCTCTTGGCAGCAGGCCGAGAGGGAGAACCATACTAACTGTAGATTCTCTGGAGATGTGTTCCCATTGAAGGAGAAAAAGCTAAGAGAGAGAATGGCTGCTGGCTAGGGGCTTTTGTCTGCCAGCTAATTCATCTCATCTGCATATCTGGAGGAACAGGAACTGAACTTAGTCAGGTGTCCTTCCAGGTGAGTTCCTCTTAGTGGACACTCTAGGAACTGTTGTGACTTGTCTGCCCCAGTGTTCCATCCCACATGAACAAATATGCTCGAGTTACAAACGCTTCAGGTTACAAACTCTGCTAACCTGGAAAAGTTACCTCAAGTTGAGAACTTTTCCCCACGATGAGAACGGAAATCGTTTGCTGGCGGTGCAGCAGCAGCAAGAGGCCCCTTTAGGGAAAGGACACCTCTAGTTAAGAACAGTTTCAGGTTAAGAACAGACCTCCAGAACAAAATAAGTTCGTAACTAGAGGTACAACTGTATTTTTTTGTTTGTTTTTGTTTTCTTTCGCTTTGTTTCCTCTCTGAAAACTTTCAATAAAATATACTTTTTTAAAAAAAGAAGACATCTGAATGCAGCCAAAGCGGTCCTTTTTCATTTTTTTTTAAAAAAGAAGAATCTGCAATGAGTTCCAAATATTTCGTTGATATCTTGTGAAATTGCATTGTTGTGAATAAATCTTTGCTGACTGGTCCTTCAAAACAAAACAAAAACAGGACAGATACTTTCTTCTGTCAAATAACATTACAGTAAAGCAAGCACATTCCTCCACCCCATATTTAAACTATCATTCTCTGTGAAGATGAAGCACTGGAGTTGGGCTGTTCTCAGATCCGGGCCAGGCACTACATTTTGTGAAAGAGTCCTTTACAGACACCTCAAAAAAGAACAAATTAGAGGCCAGAGTAAAATGAGACATTAAAGAACCCAATTGTTGTTGTTTAGTCATTTAGTCGTGTCCGACTCTTCGTGACCCCATGGACCATAGCACGCCAGGCACTCCTGTCTTCCACTGCCTCCCGCAGTTTGGTCAAGCACATGTTCGTAGCTTCGAGAACACTGTCCAACCATCTCGTCCTCTGTCGTCCCCTTCTCCTAGTGCCCTCCATCTTTCCCAACATCAAGGTCTTTTCCAAGGATTCTTCTCTTCTCATGAGGTGGCCAAAGTATTGGAGCCTCAGCTTCACGATCTGTGAAGAACCCAATACAGCATCTTAAAATAATGTAATATTCAAAAATATTTATTTTTCTGCAATCTCTACTTGTGATCAATAATCCAGAAAAGGCAATATAAAAAGAAACAAATGAAAGGCAATTTTAAAGCTAATTGTGGCAGGTACATCCAGCCCTTTGTCACCAGTATCTCTAAATTTTATATTTAACACGTAAAAAGGTCTGGTGGTATTAAAAATGAACAATTTGACATCAACGTTTCTTCTCCATTTTTAGCTTGGTTCTTCATGAAATAGCAGTTCCCAGAAAGCATTTATGGTTGAATTATGTCGCAGAATATTGGCAAAGAAAACTAGCCGGTGTCCCTGTAATCCAAGGATGGAGGGGGAAAGATATCTAGAGCAGTAATGGAGCTGAGTAAGCTTTTTCAACTGAGATGGCAATCCTATGGTAAATTCCGCCAGGGTGAACAGCTTAGGATACAGTGGCTCCAGTGGCTAGTGTAGGGGAGGGTGGTGATCCTAGCCCCAGAGGCACAATTTTCAGGGGGCACAAATGAGGCGCCCCTATGCATGGATCCCCATCCTGCCTTTCCTGCCACCGCATCCCCACTCCCCTCACTGAATGGCTGCATGGTCAGCGCCGGGGAGGTTCACCCACCAAGGGCTGTATTAGCTGGCCAGGCTCCCCTCTGCACAGGCAGGCAAGCAGCACAACATGGCCCCATGAACCCTCCATGCCCCGTGTCTGCCTGGCATCAGCGGAGACGGTGTGCTGGCATGGCAGGTTTTGTTCACCCTCCATGCCATGCCCCTGCCTCCA
The DNA here is from genome assembly GCF_963506605.1 of Zootoca vivipara. Classification (NCBI taxonomy): domain Eukaryota; kingdom Metazoa; phylum Chordata; class Lepidosauria; order Squamata; family Lacertidae; genus Zootoca; species Zootoca vivipara. Next base: position 41,268,637 of record NC_083294.1, on the reverse strand, counting down.
CTCTGGGTGCTAACAGACAACACAATGATGCCATAGGAACATAACATGAAGTTTATTGGTTAGGCCAACTTCCCATCTAGTCCAGCTCCCTGTTCTCACAGTGGCTAACCAGATGCCTGCAGGAAACTTGCAAGCAGGATTCAAGCAGAAGAGAGCTCTGCCCTCCCATGATTTCCATCACCTGGCGTTCAAAGCATTGCTCCCTCCCACTGTCGAGGCAGAGAATAGCCAGCACAGCTAGTAGCCACTGACAGCCCTCACCTCCAAGAATTCGTCTAATCCTCTTCTAAAGCCATTTAGCTTGGTGGCCAGCACTGTCTCCTGTAGGAAAGAGTTCCATAGTTTATCTATGCTCTGCATGAATTTTTTTAAAAAAATCTGTCCTGAATCTTCCAACATTCAGCTTCATTGGATGCATAGCTGCCAAGTATCCCGTATCCGCCGGGAAAACCCCTTTTTTCTCACCGTTTCCCGGCGGTCTCCCGTTTGGCAGAAAATCCCGGCATTGTCCCTTAAATTCGCTTCTTCCCAGCGGTCATTTTTCTGGTGCCGCTTTGCCCTTCTATGGGCACCAGAAAATGGCGCCGGCGGCGCCGGAAGTCGCTTCCGCGCATGACCGGAAGTTGCGTGACGCGACTTCCGGTGGCACTTCGCCCTTCTATGGGCATCAGAAAATGGCGGCGGCGGCAGCGAAAGTCGCTTTTACGTGTTTCCGGTCATGCGCGGAAGCGACTTCCGGCGCTGGCGCCGCCATTTTCTGGTGCCCATAGAAGGGCGAAGCGCCACCGGAAGTTGCATCACGCAACTTCCGGTCATGCGCGCGCTGCCAATCCCGGATCTTTACGATCCGGACTTGGCAGCTATGATTGGATGTCTATGTGTTCTATCCACTTTTTGCAGTGCACCAGCCAAGCAATGTGTTCAAATTCATGCGGCATATATTAGGGCAAAATGTGCACGAAACTACATACATGAGAGAAAATAATATACTAAAATGCATTATATTGGGGAAATTTTGTTTGTTAAAAAAAGGGCATTCAAAAATATGAATATTAAGAGAAATTTGCATTTTAAAATGTTCATGAATTTTTATAGTTACAGGTACCATAGGTAGCCGTGTTGGTCTGCCGTAGTCGAAACAAAATAAAAAAATTCATTCCAGTAGCACCTTAGAGACTAACTAAGTTTTTTATTGGTATGACCTTTCGTGTCTGAAGAAGTGTGCACGCACACGAAAGCTCATACCAATAACAAACTTAGTTGGTCGCTAAGGTGCTGCTGGAAGGAATTTTCATGAGTGCTTTAAGAAAGAAATCCGCAAACTGACGTAGGAAGGCATTAAGATTGCAGAAAAGAGAGAGAGAAACAGGAAGACCTGAAATGATCAAGTGCATCTGTCCCAATGCAATACCCATAGTTACCAGTATTGTTCTTTCTTATTGCATCCAGATTTTATCACAAACCTCCTGACATTCTGTACACTCAGGAGAATAAACACAAAATCCCAGAGCAGATCCAGAGCAACCCTGAAGTTGGTTTTCAACTTTTGTTTTACACAAGGAGTCAGGGGAAAATAACACTGGAGCGGTCTCTCTCTCTCTCTCTCTCTCTCTCTCTCTCTCTCTCTCTCTCTCTCTCTCTCTATATATATATATATATATACACATATATATATACACACACACACTGTATCTCAACAGCCAATTAATAATTCAAATAGATGCTGACCTATTCTGCCCCACATCCCATCGTTTATTTGTTTTCTTTGGGTTTATCAGAAGTGCCCATCAAGCCTCTCTTGATGCATCTGTAAAAAAAAAAAGATATGACTGCATGACAACATAAATCCATCTGACATAATGTCAAATCTGAAAACTCCCCTTTGGGAAAATCCAGCTTTTGAACCTGCTCCAGAAAAGGAGCAGGTGTGCCTTCTAGCAAATACAACCCAAAAAGAAAACCTAAAGCCAGGTCTGAAGAATCCCCCCACCACCACCAAGTTAAAATGCCCACCAGTGGCTACATTATAGATTGTCACTCCAGCCACTGAAAAAGCCATAGCAACTGCCCTGTGTGCAGAAGATTCCCAGGTTCAATCCCCAGCATCGCCAGGTGGTGCTGGGAGAGATCCCCACCTGAAATCCCGGAAATCCACTGCCAGGCACTGTCGACAGAACTGAGGTGGAATCCACACACACATTTTTTATTTGAAAAAACACTGTGAAAATGCTTTTCTTAAAATAAAATTTAAAAGTTTTCAAAAATACATTGAATTTGGCACAGATTACACTGTTGCCATCCAGGGTCACATTTACATACAGTATTGCACTTTACAACACATTTAAAAAGTTTTATTTGCAGCTGCATAGCTGAGTCCTGAGTTAGGCAGACCGATGGTCTGACTCAGTATAGGGCAGCTTCCTACATTCTTGGCACCCTGAATTCAACGGCTGAGGCAAAGCTTCATAGATGCAGGCAACAATAGACTGTCTTTTTGCAGCACCTCTAGAGGGTGCTGGAATGCAGCTAAGACGTCTTTCCTTCAAAAACAACAACACGCCTTATCTACCTTATCAAAATGTAAGTCCACCCCCTACCTGAACATGCTGCAATCTTCACTGCAATCCTGTTGGTATTATTTATGTATTATTTAATTGCAGCATTTATTTGCTGCTTTTCAAGCTGACCTTGCAAAGCAGTTTACTTAAGATGGTTTCAGCAATAATTTTTTTTTTTAAAGTTACAATAGAATGGAAAAGACAAGTTGTTTGTTTAAGACACACCTGCTACTGTCTCTTCTCCCCTCCTCTCTCAGGGCAAGATGGTTCTGCAGAACCACCTGCAGTGGCTACTAGATGAAAGAAGAGCCACTTCTCTGTGTGCGCGCGCATGTGCATGCACGCATGCGCAGCTTTTCCCCACTAGCTTGGTGATGGATGAATCATCCCCCCCCCAAAAAAATATCACGTGTTTATGGAGATTTCCCTCAGACCTTCTCTAAGGCAGACTAGAGATATATAACTGTGTTCTGAAACCCTCAGTAAGGTAATACCTTTATCCTATATAATAATGTGCAAGTGTCTCTGCGTCCAGATTCCCTGTGTCCCTGTGTCTGTGCTACTGCGCATGTGCCCCATGGACACAGGGACTGGACGAAGAGACTGCACGCGCGTGCGCTCCCCCCTTGCCTCCTCCAAACGCCGCTCCCGGCCGGACACCGCCTCACTGCAGGGCACGTCGGGGAAGCAAGGGTGGAGGCCAGCGGAGGTGAATGGGGGGGAGGAAGGGTGCCTTTGATGAGCCCAGTCCAGCTCCCGATGCCGCCAAGGCGGGGAAGGAGCCTCTTCTCCCTGGCGTAGGTCCCAGGGTTCGGAGAAGCACTGCGCAAGCGCTTCTCTGAACCCCGGGGTGTTTCCTTCCTGTCGGCGGCTGGCCGACGACAGCAAGGACAGGTCCCGGGGTTCGGAGAAGCGCTGCGCAAGCGCTTCTCCGAACCCCGGGATGTTCTAGTGCCCATTTACTCAACGGGCTGAATTACACTAGTTAGGAATGAAGCATTTGCCACAAAACAGTGAGCAAGCTTTTAAATGCTCCAGAACATTTCAACAGGCTGGATGTTAAGCGAAGTGTGTGGGGGAGAAACTCCCCCTGTCTCTCCCATCAGACCCACCCAATTTCAGTATTGTCAACAACAATAAGTGCAGGATCTTACAGTTCCTAAGAAGCCTCTGAGGACTACTCAAGTTGGCAGGTTCCTTACCCTTCAGGATTGTTCAGATCTTCCAAAGCTGCCTTGAATTTCACTCCAGGCAAAACCTGGTGGAAGCTCTAGCCCACTACCATCCACAGCTATTCTAAATTATGTATCTCTCTCTTCCTGGCCAGCTGTCTCAATACGCTGCAACAGTGCTTCATTTTTGGCTTGCTCATCTAACTGGTGATCTGCAAACAGATGTTCCGAATGAAATGGGAAACCCGCTGCCTTTGACATGTATTATTCCCATGCCAGATGGCGGGCAAAGAATGACACTATCTGCTGAGAGAAGGGAATTGTGTTTGACATGTCCTTCATTTCGATGAGCAACATGGCACTGCTGGTCAAACTTATCATCCAGTCCATCAAATGCTACTTGACAGGCCTAGGCATCTGCTAGGATGGCGAGTGCCTGGGTATTACATGACAGAATAAGAAGTATGGCTATGTGGAGCATGCATTATTTCAATTATTTGCCAGGTTACTGAAGAAGGTCCTGCTGGATCAGGCCAATGCCCTGTCTGGTACAGCATCCTGTCTCTGGAAATCCTGCAAGCAAGACCTGTCTGGTACAGCATCCTGTCTCTGGAAATCCTGCAGGCAAGACCTTAGGGCAATAGCACTCTCTCCACCTGCATTTCCCAGCAACTAGCATCCAGACACATGCTGCCTCTGATGGTAGAGGTGGAACATTGCCTCCATGGTCTGTGGAGGTAGAAAATAGCATCTATCATGGTTAGCGACCATTGATAGATTTATCTCCATGAATTTGTCAAACCCTCTTTTACAACTGCCCTAGCTGATGGTCATCATTGCCTCCTGTGGAAGAGAGTTCCCTGGTTTAAGGAGTACTTCTGTCAGTCCTGAATCTCCCAACATCAGGTTTGCTGGGTGTCCTACTGTTCTAAAAGATGGAGAAAACCTTTTCTCTATCCATGCCGTTCATACGTTTCTAAACCTCTATCTTACTTGCTTTTTCTCTAAACTAAAAGGGGGAGGGGCTGCCCTTTGACTTCAAAAGGTCTAAATGAACAAAAGGAAACTTTGGGAATTGTCTCCATTTGAAAAAACAAAACAAAATTCCAACAAAATCCCTGGGAGAACTGCTTCTGCAGTAAATGTCAGTTTCTGGAAAAAAAAGGGCCTGCACCCGCCGAGATACTCTGGCATACAACATACCAAAAAAAGGGGGGGGTTGGGTGGGAATATTTATACAATTTGGAACTGCATGCTAAAGGACATCTGAAGCACAAACCAGTTTTGAGGCTGGGGCAAGTGTTTCTGTTTGTTTGCATCAGGACACCTCCCCACTTTCAACCCCCGCATTTCTGAAGCATAATAGAGGGGAGAGAAAGGAGGAAATGGTGGGGCAAGGTTGCAATTCTCTGCTGATCAGGTTTTACAATGCACTGCTCCATTTCTTCACTTTCCACAGCGTCCCTAAAAAGTAAAGCAGGTAGAAAGATCATATCATAATAACAGACAGGGGCAATAATGGAAGGTGACCATCTCCCCAGGTAAAATCCTCCAGCAGCCCTTCTCTACACAGAGTATTCCAACAAATGCAGAAATGATTATGCTCACTTATTTGTCCCACTCAATCAGAGGAAGCTGCCTTATACTGAGTCAGACTTTTGACCTATCTGAGTGTTGTTTATTCTGACTGGTAGCCATTCCCCAAAGTTTCAGACAATGAGTCTCTCCCAGCCAAGGGTTGAATCCCAGGGCCGTCAGCATGCAAGACAGATGCTCTACCACTAAGCTATGGCATACAGCTCCATGTCTGGACTCTGGAATGGGAATCAGCAAATATGGTTGGTATTTGCTGTTGTTACATGTTACAGGCTTGAATACATTCCACATACCCACACCACATACCACACCCATGCATTGTGTTTCCTTCACATTTAAATGAATGGAGTGGAATAAGTATGTGATGTAATATTGCCACAGCAAGCAGCAAGAAAAATAATGTAGTGTTTGGGGGCAGAGGGCAAACTGCAGCAGAAGGGAAACATGCTGCATGTGATGAACACAGGGAGGAAAGCAATGTCTTCTTATAACCCTACATAATATGGCTGAATTGTGCCCCTTGAACCAAAAAAACTTGCATTTGTTGCTACGCCTGCTTTTGCCCTAATTTCCTTTTTGGAGGAAGGGTGATTAATCAATATTCTAAATAAATTCCCCAGCAATCCACCCCCCCTCCATGGTAATTCCTCTGTTCCCCTCTCATCCTAGAAGAAACCTGATGCTGTCAGTTAGCTAGCAAGCAGGGCAGTCTCGAGCAGGTCGGCCGCCCTGGCACTGAGGGGCAGAGATCGCTCCGGCGCCCCCGCCCTCGCAGGGCGCAGCATGGGGGGGCCACCGGGGGTCTACCTAGAGCCGGCCCTGCTAGCAAGTCAGAAAACAGTCGCTGCAGGGCTGTAGTATTGTGAGAGACAGGCTGCAAGTCACCAGGGAGCTTCTGGGCACATTGCAGCTGGTTCATAGGTTGCTTTGTGAACAAACCACATAAGTTTGCTTTTTTGTGAAAGAGAAGAGTCAGGGAAGGGGAGAGAAATAAGTTTTCCAACCAGAGTCCTTTTTTTTTTTGCTGGCATCGCCTCTTAGGTGCTGACCAAGGGCGGCTGCCATAGGCTGGGCAGAAGCAAGCACAGATTCAGAAATAACCTCCAGGAACTGGAGATTTGATTCACAATGTGCACATTCATTCTTCCCCAAACTGCAAACTCATGCACCTTCTCTTATCCTCCCAGAGTGATTGCCGTCTCTCAAAGATCTCCACAAAAAGTTGAAGTGTTGCCATTTCTCAGTGCAGGGCCTTTTAGCGTTGGGTCCTTAGGTAAAATAGTTGATGGGGATGCTCCAAGCATTTGGGAAAATGAAAGGGGGAGCTACAATCTGAGTATCTAGACACAGGAATGTAGGAGTTTGCCCTAAGAATTTAAGAGCCCTGCTGGATCAATCAATCAATGGACCCTGTATTCCAGCATCCTGTTCTCAAAGTGGCCGCCCAGATGCCTCTGGGAAACCCACAAGCAGGACCTGAGCACAAAGGCACTGTTCTTTCTACACAGTTCCCAGCAACTAGTATTCAGAAGCACTGCTGCCTCCAGCCATAGCTTTTTCCGGTTCAGGCATTGTATACCGTGATCATAGCAATCTTCAGGTGTCTGTCTCAAACACAGTTTCCATGTGTGGGCAGTATAAGGTTTGCTTGCTTGAAATTAAACACAAAGAGAATGTTTTGTTTCAGAAAAAGAAGTGTGTGAGAATGAAAGCGGAATGGAAACAGCAGCTCCTATAGGAAATAAGGGAAAGGAGATTGTCTATCCTTGTTGTAAGCCTCTTTGATGAAGAAAATAATCACAAGGCTTAATATAAAGTGAGACAGCACCCCCTTATGGCTCAGTGAAGAAATGATAACAGATATTGCTGGGGGGACGGAACCCAGTAGCAATATATTGGATATGGGAATAATTATTTAGGTCTGGTTACAGGTAGGTGGCCGTGTTGGTCTGACGCAGTCAAAACAAAATTTAAAAAATCCTTCCAGTAGCACCTTAGAGACCAACTAAGTTTGTCATAGGTATGAGCTTTCATGTGCATGCACACTTCTTCAGATACACAGTGTATCTGAAGAAGTGTGCATGCACACGAAAGCTCATACCTATGACAAACTTAGTTGGTCTCTAAGGTGCTTCTGGAAGGATTTTTTTATTTTATTTAGGTCTGGTAATTTTAACATTCGATCTCTTTATGCACTTTCTTTTTGCAACAGCTAGAACTCTGAAAGGGCCTGAGTGAAATTGAATTGTTAGTGGTGAGGGTATTTTATAGTTTTGATTGATTTTTAAACATGTTTGCAATTGTTCTTACATGTTTAAAATTTTAATAGTTTTGGGTTTGATGCCCTAGGTTCCTTAGAGAGGAAGGGCAGGGTATAAAAAATTTAATAAATGATGCAATAAATAAATGACTGAATAAAATAATGAAATAAATAATATGTAACAAAACAACATCAACAACAATTTTATTGTTTATACCCTGCCCATCTAACTACCGGTATGTTGCCCCACATCTCAGGGCATCTTATTATATTTATTGTGTGAGCAAAGTCATTTTGGGAATGGTGCTGTACTAAACTATTAAAAACACAGAACATTAATTTAGGCAAAGTTCAGATACCCAGTCAGTTCTCCACCACTGATTCCTTTATTGCAAACGTTAGTGCTGCAGTGAAAACATTGTGAAGTTTCAGTGCTGATTCATTCAAAATAGTTGTACAGTATATAAATGGTTTTGCATAGCCATTTTCAAACCCAGTGTTAAGCACTGAATGAATGAAGCAGACATATGTGAGTTCACAATGCATGCATTTCTTGATTACTGGAGGGTAATGGGAAGAGCCATAATTCACAGGTAGAGATGTGTCATGTGCCAGGAATCGGCTTCACCTGCTGAGCAGCAGCTTGAAGGAGCAGAAGGCAGAGTGACACCACTTGCTCCAGCTTTCTTAAGCAAGGTTTCCAGCCTCAGTCAGTTGCTGGAAACAACATTCCTGGCCAGACCTTGCTGCTTCTTGCTTCTTGTGACCTTGGACTCTCAGCTTTCTGGACCCCCAGACTGTCTGACTATGTGAACTGAGATACACCTGACCTTAGGACTAGACTGAACCTTGCATGATGACTCTGCCTCCAGGAAAGTACTCACCAAGACTTGGCTGGTTGGCTGGCCTCTCTTGCCACTGAGCTCTGCCATGGCTGGGCAGCACAAGACTACAGCAATTTGTTTCCAGCACCTTTAATCCCCACTTGCCTGGAGTTCAAGTAGGCCTCTAAATATGCAACTGCCAGAGGGATATGAGCAGTTATTGTCTGAGAAGGACCAGTTGGCCCAGCAAGTGACTTAACCAGCCAGTTGCAGGCCATCCAGGTGGTTGGACTCCTATGCCGGAAGCTTGTTCCGAGAAGTTTGATGGGTCCCATCGAAGTTTCCAGCCTTTGGGGGCCTGGGCCAGTCTTTCCTCAGTTTGTGGTCTGAGGACTTTCTGCCAGACAGTATAAAGTGGAATTTGTCATCAACCTGCTTTCTGGAAGCGCTGCCAAATGGACAACGCCCTTGCTGCAACAACAGAGTCCACTGCTGGCTGATTCTGACTCCTTTAGTCAACAGCTCCAGGCCATGTACAGAGACCCCGTCAGGCCCCAGACTGCTGACCGCCTGATCTGGGTGCTGAAACAGGGAAATTGGTTGGTAGGGGAGCATGTCAGTGAATTTCACAGGACGTAGCCTGGAATCAAGCAGCTCTGGTGGACCAGTTTCAAGAAGGGCTTTCAGACCCAATTTTAGATGAACTGGCCCACACAGAGTGCCAAGGGGACGTGCAAAGCCTGAGTCTCTTGTGCCTCAGGATTGCTGGACACCTACAACAGTGCAAAGGCTGGGACAGAAGCCATCTGATGGCACCTACTCCAGGGGGTTCCATGCCCCAACCTGCCTCAGAAGCTCCTCCTGCTGAGGACCCAATGCAAATAGGGGGAAATTGCCCTCATTTGACGGCAGCTGAGAAAGAACAGAGATGCAGAGAGGGACTGTGTCTGTGGAGGCTGGGGACAAATGGCAGCCACATGCCTGTCAAAAGAGGGGATCTGCTTCCCGTCCAGGAAACAGAATCCCCCTTGTTTAGGTAGGCTACTAAGCCAGGGTCTGATGTGTATTGCTAGTGCCCAAATGCCTTGCTCCACACCCTCCAAGCACCTGGTGATGTCCATCACCCTGACACCTCCAGAAAGACCAGCCCTGCAGACCTGGGCCATGATAGATTCAGGGGCTATGACCAACTTCATGGACATGGACTTTGCTACCTGGAAGGGAATCCCCAGGGATCCCATCCAGCCACCTCTTGTGGTGGAAACAGTTGATGGTCGGCTTTTGGCCTCAGGACCAGTGACTTGGGCGACAGACATTCTGCGGTTGCAGGTGGAGACTCATAGTGAGGAGGTGGAGTTCTATTTGGCTTCTGCACCCCATTTCCCCATTGGATTGTGCCTGGAATGCTTGGAGGTCCATGATCAGTTGGTCCCAGAGGCAAATCAGCTTCATTGCCCAGGGCTTGGCAACCTGCCTGCCAAGTGTGCCAAGTTTGCTGACGTGTTCAATGAAACAGAATCAGACCTTTTGCCACCCTACGACTGCCCTAGTGCCCTATTGACCCTGATTCCCAGGGTCCTGTATTTACCTTTTGTTGGAACCTAAATTGGCTGTGTTACATGAGTTCATCACCAAGAACCTGCAGAGGAGTTTTATACAACCCTCTTCCTCACCAGCTGCTGTTCCTGTACTATTTGTGAAAAAGAAGTAGGGGGAGTTGCAGCTTTGTAATGACTACCAGCAGTTAAACCAGGTCACCATCCAGAATCGGTACCCGCTACCCCTCATTGCTGAGATTTTGGAGAGGCTGCCAGGAGCCACACTATTCACCAAACTAGACTTGCGGGGAGCCTATTACCTAGTGTGCATCTGGGAGGGTGCTGAATCGAAGACAGCATTTTGGACCTGATAGGGGTTCTTTGAATACCCCATAACACAGCCTCAGTCATGGAAATAAGATTTGTCATTCCTGGCCAGACTTTGCTGCTTCTTGCTTCTCATGATCTTGGACCCTTGGTTTTCTTGACCCCTGGGCCGTCTGACTACGTAACCTGAGATACTCCTGACCTTAGGACTAGACTAAACCTTGTGTACAGACTCTGCTCCAGGCAGGTATCCCTCTGAGACTTGGTTGGCTGGCTGGCTCATCCTGCTACTGAGCTCTGCCGTGGCAGGCCAGCAAGAGACCATGGCAGGATGGGGGAGAAATTCTTTTTAGTTTGTATTTCCAAATTCAAATTTTTCAAAACAGCACCAGAACCATAGCACAACCATACTTCAAAGTCTGCATGTCTCCAAATTTCACAAAGCATTTCTCCAACCAAGTAATAGCTACAAAAATGCAAATATTAAGGTGTGCCTAAAGATGGTTATTTCTGTGAAAACATACAAAACTGTGTTGCATTGTGGTAAAATTACTTGTAATGACATGTACATTATACAAAGTTGCATGCCATTTCCGGCTTCTGCATGCAATAATTGTGTTCTACAAACAGGAATGGGTGATTCTTTGGACATCTCTGTTTCTTATTTCTCTGATCTTAAGTTCATTTATCCACATTTCCACATCAGCTTCGGATTTGTTTGTTTGTTTGTTTGTTTGTTTAAACTCCTTGTGAAAATTCATCAGGATTTTAGTGTTTACTAAAATACACACATTTTTGTATTTGACTTTGCTCATACAAAATAGGAACATTGTATTCTATTATTAATAATAATTATATTTTTACTCCGCCCATCTAACTGGGTTGCCCCAGCCACTCTGGACAGCTTCCAACATATATAAAAACATAATAAAACATTAAACATTAAGCTTCCCTATACAGGGCTGCCTTCAGATGTCTTCTAAAGGTTGTATAGTTACTTTTCTCCTTGGCTCGGGGGTTCCCTAACTCCATCCCCTCCAACATTTCTCTGATGAAAATAGAGACATCCTAAGGAACAGGGGTCAGGGGTCATTCTGGGATCAAATCAGAAACTGGGATGGCTTCTGTAGATCCAGGACTATCCCTGGAAAATAGAGGCATTTGGAGAGTCTGATATGAGCTGTGCATGCGATCCATGAGTGACCACTAACACAGACTCTCCCAAAGACCCTAGTGATCTGGGAGGCCTATAAGGGATTAGATGGTTCTTGGGGTATCCTGGAGCCATGTTATGGAGAGCCTTGTGAATTAATACAAGAACCTTGAACCGGGTCTGGTAGCATGTAGGCAGCCAGTGCAGGTTTTCGAGCACTAGAGTTATGAGCTGGCGATGCATGGATAGCTCAGTTGGTTACAGCATAGTGCTGATAATGTCAAGGTTGCAGGTACGATCCCCTTATGGAACAGCTGCATATTCTTGCCTTGCAGAGGGTTGGACTGGAATCCTCTACAATTCTATGGTTCTTATTGTCTGTCCCTATCAGCAGTCTAGCTGCAGCATTTTGCACAAAAGCTGTAGCCTTTGGACCAAGCCCAAGGGTAGCCCCACATACACTTCTGGCATACACTGCTTCAATCCAAGCCAATAATCCGATAAATATCAGTTCAGTAAAGTACAGGGGGTGGGGGACATTGGAATTGAGACTCTTATTGAGAAAAATGAGCATGAGCTTAAGCTCTAAAGAGAAATTCATGCTGATTTTGTTTCTTTTTACAAGTTTCTACCTTGGCAATAAAGACAGATGTCTACCACAATGCCATTAATGTTATTGCCATCTTTATTAGTATATTTTTACCACAGGAGACAAGATGTTATTCTTTCTAATCTCAAATATGATGTTTAATACGATCATTCCAAACACATCTCCTCTGGTAGTTATTTTATTACATTTGCTGCAGATGATGCAATACTCAATTATCTGCCTTGTTATTGCTACTACAGCCTTTGGTTTAGAAGCCAAAACCACCATTTACTGGAATAAGCTGATTTTATGAGTCATATAATCTGCAGCATGGCTTAAGAGATATTCATGACCATATCCCTTACTACCACAGCTCATTGGTGTAACATGGAAAGAGAGTCTTCCAGCCCTTTAAAAAATGTGGCAGCATAGCATGTAAATATTTCAGAAATACATAAGTACCTTCCACGATTCAAAACCTACACATTTGTTTGCAGGCATGGTTGTTGTAGGTGGTGATTGGCATTTTAACTCACCATAGTCCGCTTGTCAGCTGCAGATAACCTATATAGATCAGTATGTGATGCACACCCCTTCATGGATCACTGCCTTGTCATGGCGAAGGGGCTTAAATAACTTAGAGAAGTTATGTTTTGACCAAACGTGATCCACCTGGAGAAGGAACCGGCAAGCCACTCCAGTATCCCTGCCAAGAAAACTCCATGGACAAAGACAACAGGCATATAAAAGTTATGACGCTGGAAGATGAGCCCCTCAGGTTGGAAGGTGTCCAACATGCTACTGAGGAAGAGCGGAGGACAAGTACAAGTAGATTCAGAGCTGATGAAGTGGCTGGACCAAAGCCGAAAGGTCGCTCAGTTGCGGATATGCCTGGAAGCGAAAGGAAAGTCCAATGCTGTAAAGAAAAATATTGCATAGGAACCTGGAATGTAAGAACCATGGATAATGGTAAGCTGGATGTGGTCAAAAATGAGATGGCAAGAATAAATATTGACATCCTGGGCATCAGTGAACTAAAATGGACGGGAATGGGCGAATTCAGTTCGGATGACTATTATATCTACTACTGTGGGCAAGAATCCCGTAGAAGAAATGGAGTGGCCCTCATAGTCAACAAAAGAGTGGCAAAAGCTGTACTGGGATGCAATCTCAAAAATGATAGAATGATCTCGATACGAATCCAAGGCAGAGCTTTTAACATCACAGTAATCCAAGTTTATGCACCAACTACCGGTGCTGAAGGAACTGAAATTCACCAGTTCTATGAAGACTTACAACACCTTCTAGAAAGGACACCAAAGAAGACGCCTGCTTCTTGGGAGAAAAGCAATGACAAACCTAGACAGCATCTTAAAAAGCAGAGGCATCACCTTGCCAACAAAGGTCCGTATAGTTAAAGCTATGGTTTTCCCATGAGTGATGTATGGAAGCTGGAGCATAAAGAAGGCTGATCGCCAAAGAATTGGTGTTTTTGAATTATGGTGCTGGAGGAGACTCAAGAGTTCCATGGACTGCAAGAAGATCAAACCTATACATTCTGAAGGAAATCAGCCCCGAGTGCTCACTGGAAGGACAGATTCTGAAGCTGAGGCTCCAATACTTTGGCCACCTCATGAGAAGAGAAGACTCCCTGGAAAAGACCCTGATGTTGGGAAAGATGGAAGGCACTAGGAGAAGGGGACGACAGAGGATGAGATGGTTGGACAGTGTTCTCGAAGCTACGAACATGAGTTTGACCAAACTGCGGGAGGCAGTGGAAGACAGGAGTGCCTGGCTTGCTATGGTCCATGGGGTCACAAAGAGTCGGACACGACTAAACGACTAAACAACAACAATGTGATGCACAGCTACTGCTATGCTAAAAACAGCAATGGTAGCTTAAAAATCTTGAACTGGTAAATGCATTTAAAGTATTTCCTGTTGTCCTTGTACTAAAGGTAAAGGGACCCCTGACTGTTAGGTCCAGTCGCAGACAACTCTGGTCTTGCGGTGCTTATCTCACTTTATTGGCCAAGGGAGCCGGTGTACAGCTTCCGGGTCATGTGGCCAGCATGACTAAGCCGTTTCTGGCGAACCAGCAGCACATGGAAACGCTGTTTACCTTCCCGCCGGAGCAGTACGTCTTTATCTACTTGCACTTTTTGGTGCGCTTTCAAACTGCTAGGTTGGCTGCAGCAGGGACCAAGCAACAGGAGCTCACCCCGTTGTGGGGATTCGAATCGCCCACTGATTAGACCACAGCACCACCTGCGTCCCACGTTCTTGAACTAGACCACTATTATTGCTTGCAGAGAAATCAGGAGGTTTGCACTGGATTTCCCTGTGTCCATAATGATTGGGGCTCTGTGGAGAGATTGAGCAAGGTGGCAGGTCAGAGACTCTCCAGGGAGTTTCAGAATGCAAATCAACATTGGTAGAATCATGTCAACCATGATGTCAGGGATGACCTGCAACACCAGTTTACAAAAGCATGCTTGCATCAATGGTTTGTTGTTGTTGTTTGTTTACTGCTTTATGTTCCAAATGGAAGCTTTGGAATAATGAAGCTCTATAGACCACTTAGCCCTTGACTTTTTAGGTACACAGCTTAGAAACCACTTTGCTTTCAAGCCATGCTCAATACATGTGCACTGCCTAGAGAACATAGGCTATGGGCCAAATTTTAAAGTACACTAAATAAATAGATGTAAGTTAGGGGGTGCCAAGGGACTGGAAGGACTCTTACAGGTGTGTGGCAGAGGCAAAGGGGTTGGGGACTGACCCAGGAGATGGGGGCAGCAATTTATGGGGGTTTGCACCACCTGAGTAGCAGGAGCAAAGGCGGGGGGGGGGGGGGCGGAAGCTCAGAGCAGTCAGAGATGGAGGTGGGGGCACAGGACCTATTGGAAGCAAAGGAAGAGGCTTTCAGGCAAGGCGTGAAGCAGTCAAATCCCTGCCTTCCCTGCCCCACTGTCTCCTAAAACCAGAATGGGTTTGAAGAGGGAAAGGTAGTGGTAACTTCCATGCAGGAGAAGTCTCAGGTTGTGTTTGTGATTAGTCTGCTGGAAGGGGAAGTCAGCCACTGGGTGGTCCCCATTCTCATTGCTCGGCATGCCCACCTGCTAAATTATGATACTTTCATCACACACACATAAACAAGATGTTCCAAGAATCCCAGAGTCCAGCATACACTGGCTGCAGAGACTGAGACAAGGCTGATCTACACCACCAATTTCTGTTTGTTGACCCAAGACATGGGGTGGAATAATGTAGCGCTGATAGCTCAGTACCACTCGGACTAAAAAAGGAGATAATGGATGAGCTGATCTGGACCAGGCTGCCCAGCACCCTAGCACTTGATTCAGTTATGTGTGGTGGGAGAGATAATGAATGAGCTGATCTGGGTGGTGGGAGAGTTGCTACCTGCCTTGAAGGTCAGCTCCTAACAAGCCTGGTCCTCTGCACCTGACCTCCCCACTCTTAAGCCCAAGCCAGTGGTGGTTTTGCATTTCCCAGAGAGTGGCACTCCAGGAACTCATCAAGGAGCTTACTGGACTTCGTTGACAAGGCCCAAATTCAGTGCTTCCTTTGCAGTATTAGATATATCTGTAAGTTGCCCTGACAATACATTTAGTCTCCAAAGGCTGCAATGCTGCTGACAAGTCTGATGCCAATGCTGTTTGGATTTTGTCATGATATTCATCAGATTCCCCCATCTCATCAGCTAGAGTACAAGAACCTCCTTGCACCATGTCAGTGTCAGAGGCCTCTTCTGATAGCTCAGAGCAGCCCATGTAAATTTCAGCCCTCAGATGGTACTTTCCAATTTTGCTTTTAGGTCCCCCCAAACCTCACAGCATTATCTTTCCGAAGACAGTTTTAAGCACTGGAGAGCATTTATTAGCAGGAGACTTAATTTTAAGCCTCCATTAGGATTTCCAGCAAGCCACACCCCACCTTCTAATGAATTTTAATTAGCAAATCTGTGGAGGGCATGTGATTTGGGCCCGGGGCTTCCAGCCTCATGCTATGTCACTATTGTTACTCAAGAAGGTTAAATTGAGCTGTCTCTTTACTAGAAGTCTTACACCACAGTTCCTTGCCTTCAGTAGTAAGTGATTTCATTTCCCTTAAGTGCTTCTTGTTCACTCTTCTGTTTTCCTCACCCACACTGTCAATACCTTTCACCATGTTTGATGTCAGCAAGACCTCCTGACCTTGCTAATGCTCTTCCTACTTCCAGGTGATGTGGTGATGTGGTTCCTAATCAAGTGATGCTCTGCAATTGATTCTCCAGCCATTCCAACTCTGCCTGTGTGCTACAGATTCAGTAAAGGATGGCTGCCTAAAATCTTCCTGCTTAAGGGCCCTCTTAAGTTTAAATGAAAAACTGCGTAAGGACTTCCTTTTTGATCCCTTAGAGGAAAGCACCTGAAGATGCAGCTATGCTGAGTACAGCCAAAGATGACATGCAGTCACACTGCAGGTCAACGCTAGTCAAAGCCCTTTTGTCAAAGTCTCCTGTTCTGATGGCTCTGAGATGGGACAGAGCTCTGGTAGCAACAGCTGCGCTTAGGTGGGAGCCCTTAAAGAGATGGTTTGGAGGACTGTAGGTGGAGTATATGGAATGTTAGAGGACTGGTAGTACCTCTGTCAGGGGGCATGTTGTGTGATAGGTTGTCCACCTTTGGTCCCCACCCTTCACTCGCTCTCACCTGTGGCTCCTAGAAACTGTCAGCATGTGACAGCTGCCACATGCTGGGAATGGCTTCGACTGACTGGCTAAAGCAGGTGAGGATAGTTGATGAGTCTCTATCACTTGGTAAGTTAGGGACTTCCCCTGAATGGAATGACAGGCTATGGTGGATTGGTGGATTGTCAAACCAAATAAATGGCAGCCAACATTCCCTCAAAGATATCTGGAAGCTGTAGTTTGTTACAGGTGAAGAGAATGGTTAGGAGACCATTATTCCCCTAATGAGTTATAATTCCTGAAGTGATTAAAGAATTGATCCGTCTTTGAAGAAAACTCTAGGAATCATACTCCATGGGAGAAACAGGGGTCTCATGACCACTCGAAAATCCCTTAACAGATGGCAGCTCCCATAATTACTTGGGGAAAGCTATGAATGTTGGAAGTGGTATCGTAGTGCTCTAATGATGTGAATTTGGTCTGTGACTGAGAGCCATGGAACACTGACAGTGTTGGCTTGGGAGGTGGGAATGGAAGATCTGGTGGGAGGGAATGTATTATACTGTAGTACACTGAATGTTAGCATTAGTGTTGAGGGATGTGTACCATGAGTTTAAGAAACTCCTCTCCACAGGGTCTCCCACATCCCAGCTGTTAACAATAAAAAACTCAGCTTTAGAGGCTGGCAGACAACCCCAAAGCACCATAAGAAATCAGAAGGAAGTTGTCAGTTGGGAGGGGAAGGTCCTTCCCCACCCCACCCCATTTCCTCTCCCTGAAACCTTCCTTTCCATCTGCAAATGCCAAATACCACATGGGTAGGCTCAGCTGGTTAGAGCATGGTGCTAACAATATCAAGGCAGGGGCGTAGCCAGGATGAAAATCAGGGGGGCAAGGGGAGGGGGCAAGGGGAGGGGCCAAGGGGAGGGGCCACAGCAGGGCGAGGAAAGCTCCCTTCTCCCTTGGCAGCTTTCCCTCCTCCCGCCCCGGCGATCGCGGAGGGGGAGGAGGGGATCGGAGCAGCCCGATTTCGGACTGCTCCGACTCCCTCCTCCCCCTCCTCGAACAGCTGGGGCGAGGAGGAGCCAGGATCAGCCCGAAATCAGGCTGCTCCGACTCCCTCCTCCCCCTCCGCGATCGGCAGGGGCGAGGGGCGCCAGGATCAGCCAGAAATTGGGCTGCTCCGACTCCCTCCTCCCCCTCTGCGATCGGCAGGGGCGAGGGGGAGCCAGGATCAGCCCAAAATCGGGCTGCTCCGATCCCCTCCTCCCCCTCTGCAATCGCCGGGGCAGGTGGAGGGAAAGCCCCAGAGCCGCGCAAAGCGGTTGCCTGGCTTTCCCTCCGCCCGCCCCACAGCCAGCCGGCTAGAAGGGACGTCTCCCTTCTCCCTTGCTTGCTGTGGGGCGGGCGGAGGGAAAGTCAGCCAAACGCTTTGCGCGGCTCTGGGGCTTTCCCTCCGCCCGCCCCACAGCCAGCCAGGGAGAAGGGAGACGGCACCGGGCGGGCAGCGGGGCAGGCTGGCCAGCGCCCCTGCTTCTAGGGGGGGCAATTGCCCCCTCCTGCCCCCCTGCCTACGCCCATGTATCAAGGTCACAGGTTTGATCCCCATCTGAGACAGTAGCATATTCCTGTATTGCAGGGGGTTGGACTAGATGAATCTCGGGGTCCCTTCCAACTCTACAGTTCTGATTCTAAATACACCTGCTCTAGGCTGGCTGCAGCTCAGAACAAGTGTATTCAGTTCTCCTTCATGGGCTCTGGGTTCCACTTTTCTTACTAGAAGCTGAAGTGTAGCTTATAAAAGCCCTGAGACACAGTTGATTTGCATGCGTTACTCAGGGAGAACCCCAGAGATGTTATGGGGTGGGGGGTGGGTAGAATTAGAGATCCATTCAATTATTTTCCCTCAACTATAATCAGCAGCTATTCGTTATGGAGATCATTCTAAATTACTGAAAATTGTGTTAGCTATTTTAGACTATAATAAAGGGATGTGGAGAAATATTAGCATTCTGAAGCCAAATTTATATTGACTCATCTTTCCATTTTTCATTTTAATAATGTTCGTACCAAAGAGAAAACGTTAAAGGGATAGCTTGTCATGGGGCGCCATCTTGTGGCAAATCTCAGCTAATGCTAAAGCATGGCACAGAGGTGGTCCTATTTTTTATGTTTAAGCATGAGTGCTGGTTTTGCACACCAAATGGCACAAGAGGGATTGCAGAAGTACCAAAAAATCTAGTTAAAACATACTGAGTTCCCAGCCCCTCCCAATTAGCCCAATGATGGAAGTTCATGCTCAGTGGCAACAGAGTGCTGGGTGGAAGAGGAAGAACAGAAAACTAGGTGAGAGGAATATTCTGTACTTCATGCCTGCCACCACAATACATAGGCGTGCTCCACATGGAGCAGAATGCTTTGGAAGTATCTGTTCTATACCCTATGGTTCTCAGTTTATGTATAATGCTCCCAGGAATCTTGAATTATGCTGGACATGAAAACAGGAGTGGAAATTCCTGCATGTTTGTTAGATGTTAAGAGGTACAATCATGTCAGCAAATACAAGTGGTGTTTGCTTATCATTGTTTAGTCCACAAACATTATGTAAATACTGATGCCATTTACTGTATTGTTTTTTGACATTTTCTTTCCACTGAAATTATCTATTTAGCACCAGCTGTAATGAACCCAGACTGGGAAAGAAATAACTGCCTTTCAGAATTTAGATAAATCCCAGGAAGGGTATGACAAAACACAAAATGGCTGCCATATCCAAGACTGAACCACATTATGATGTGGGATATCCCTCTTCAGTGATGTGCAAGGAGAAAACCTCTTTGCACCTTTTCTGTATTGGAATAGAGAAGAGCATGGGTGGTAAATTCTGGAATCCAATGCAATGCGGACCTGCTTAAGAGGGGTGCTCAGTGAAAGGGAAACTGAGCCGGCATAAATAAGAGCTGCCTAGTGTTATGGGTGGAGGGGGGCTTGCCTTATTTTTGTGCTCACAGATACCAGCACCTGAGTGCAGCGCCACACAGCCTGACAGTGGCCATGGCACTCAGCAAGGGCTTCACTGCACAGTTTAAACAAGAATACATGCCATAAATACATTTTCCCTGCCATAAAACAGCCAGAATTGGGGCTCCAGCACCATTTCAGGCAAGGGATCTCGCTTGACCCCATTTTACTTCATTAGAACTCAACTGCCTTATCAGGAGCATCTTCATTTCATACCTAGCCAATCACAGAAGAGATCCACCTTACACAACAGTGGAGATTACAGGTGAAAATGATTATTAACAGGCTCTGCAAAGCATAGCATCTGCGAAATCTGAGCTAAAATCTCTGCAAGCCTCAGCTATTTGACTCCCTGCGGAGGTGATAATGAGGACCATAAGCCTTAAGTAAACTAAAGGAAAGTATCAATCAACAATATCTTCCAATATTGCCAAAATGTTAGCCTATGGGGAAACTTAATAAATTCACTAAAAATCAGTCATTTAAACATTTCTCTTTGTTCCAGTGGTGCTTTGCTCCTCTCGGGAAGGGGAAGGGGAGGGGACAGGAACCATGATGTGGGCAGCTGTCAGTCCACCATAGTCCGTGTGTGTGTGTGTATAATTATTAAATGTTCTGTTTTACAATTTTGAATACTCATTTAAACATCTTTAAAGTATCAATGACTTCTCCTCTTCTCTTTCAATGGTTCATTTTGCATATCATAAATCCCTGCATATTTTACATAAACTAAACCATTCAGTATTCCATTATTACATCCATCAAAACTTATTTACACTGAATTTATCTTAATGCTGCCAGGGTTTTCAAGTGACACAATCTCCCCCATATATTCAATAAACTTTTTCCAATCTTCTTTAAATGTAAAGTGTTACTAGTCCCAACAAAGGGGGTCAGGTAGGGTGGGGAAGGTGTTATCAGAATCACAAAACTTCAGACGGAAAACCCATCTTCAGAGTAGAATGCGATCCAACCTGGTCAAGCCATATTTTAATAGCAAAGGATATGTAAATGTACGGTACAGTATGTACTTTCATTAGCCTGTTGGGGACAAAGGTTGGGACAATATGGGATTGACAAGGGCATGTCTGTATCTCAATTTCTGCCTAACACTACTCCTCTTTTGTGACATTTCTATGATGTTTTGATGACACTAGGAATTGTGGGAACTTTTAAAATCTCATGTAATCTTTGTTCTTGGCTTCTTCTTCTTTGCTCACCTTAGAAGGTGAAACCTTTGCTACAACAAATAAAGATCATGCCTACTGGCTGCTGATTTGCACCTTCTTTGCTTCCCTGAAATCTCGTTTTTTTCTGACTGATCCAGAACCTGCAGGGCCATTAGGTCCAGTCGTGACCACACTCATCTCGCATTATTGGCCGAGGGAGCCAGCGTATAGCTAGGTTGGTAGGAGCTGGGGCCAAGCAACAGGAGCTCACCCCGTCACAAGGATTCGAACCGCCGACCTTCTGATCAGCAAGCCCTAGGCTCAGTGGTTTAACCCACAGCGCCACCTGATTTGCATCTTCTTTGCTTCCTTGAAATCTCATTTTTTCTGACTGATCCAGAACCTGCAGGGCTAGACTCTAGCAAAGTTGGGAAATGCTTTAAGCAGCGTACCCCAAGTTTTGTCCTTTTCACCAGGAAGAGGAAACATATATTGTGGCTTTTTGAAAGGATATTTAGTACCTACAAAAGGTTTCCAGAAAGAAGGCATTGGAGGGTACAATATATTATATTTTTTAGTCATAGGGTCATGAGCAGCGGATAGTAAGTAAAAGTATTAACACTAACATTAAAATAATGTAAAATAATATTCATGTTCTACCGGTACTCCAATAATAGCAATAATGCGTGGGAATTTGAAGAGATTATTTGAGAAACCCTTCTACAGAGACACATAAAATAGACCACACCCAACAGTAGTATTTTAATTTATCCTTGTTAGATGGGTTAACATTCTTGAAATGTTCCAGGTGAAACATCCTTGGCTATGTTATAGTACTTTTTAAAAGCCACTGCTCCTGTACCTCAGTATTTACCTTTTCAACATTTGTTGTTGTTTAGTCGTTTAGTCGTGTCCGACTCTTCATGGGGTTTCACATGATGAATTCTGCATATAAGTTAAATAAGCAGGGAGACAATATACAACCTTGTCGTACTCCTTTCCCAATTTTGAACCAATCTAAATGTTTCAACATTTAGAGCTCTTCTTCTAAACACCCAGTCTTTGACTTAGTGAAGGAACAGATGCAAATCTTCCAATTGCATATGAACAAATTCATATGTTCTTTTCACAAAATGTGCTTTGCAAGCCTATTTTACCACCTGGCCTGGGAAGGCAGGGCCTGGATGGCGGACTAGATGGGCTACAGGCTCTTTTTGGGTATTTGTGAATGTCACACTGGGGGGGGGGGACACACACAGTACAAAAACCAAAGCCTTATACTGTATATGGTTTTGACTGCGTGTTTATTTAAATGCTATGTTCTGGTACTTTTCTTCCTCAGAAAACAAAAAGTATTCCCTTCCTTCTATTATCCCATTGTTAAAAGAAACCGTCCAACAACAAAAACCCTCGCCTCACATCTCCTCCCTTAGCCCGCCATTAACGGCCCCAAGCGCTTTTTGAAACCTAGGAGTGTTCGCCCCTTCGGCGCAGACTTCCACGATTTGAGGGGGCAGCTTTCTCTCCCTGACATTTCATTGGGCGGCGTTGCCGTCACTCTTTATGGAGTATATTATGAAAAGGCGGGCTTGGCGGAGGAGGCGTCGGCGTCGCTAAGCAGCCGTTCCGCGCTCACGAGTTGGGCGGCGCGCGCAGGCGCGCGCCCCCGTACCCCGCGCGGTCTCAGCCGCTCTGACCCGCCATGTTCTTCTCGCTTTGTTGCGCGAGATCGCGCTCCATTCGCCCCGCTGCCGTTGGCCGGCGCGTAAGGGAGCTCAGCCTCCCGGCGTTCGGAGCAGCTCTCGCGAGAGAATCCGGAGGACGCGCGAGATAGCCCTGTGCTCGCGAGCGAGCGCGCTCTGTCTACACGCAGGCGCACTCGCGCTCCACTCGCCCCGCTGCCGTTGGCCGGCGCGTAAGGGAGCTCAGTCTCTCGGCGTTCGGAGCAGCTCTCGCGAGAGAATCCGGAGGACGCGCGAGATAGCCCCGTGCTCGCGAGCGAGCGCGCTCTGTCTACACGCAGGCGCACTCGCGAGGCCGTTTAAACCCCCCCTCCCCAGCCCCCGCCCCCCCCGCCTTCGCCGCACGCACTCGTTGCCGTCTCTGTCGCCGCCGCCGCCGCCGCCTTGGGGCCCCGCCGCGTCACGTGACGGCGCCAGGTTTTTAATGTTTACATTCGAAGCGGGCGGCCCGCGGCGGCGCCCCTCCCCCACTCCCCGCCTCGTTCTCCTCAGTCGCCTCAGCAGCAGCCTCAACCTCAGTCTCCTCGGCGGCGTCCTCCCCTCGGCGACCGTTTCGCTTTCATTTCCGGGCAGCAGCAGCAGCGGCGACGCTCGGCAGCCCCAGCCCCCAGCACCACGACAACGGCGGCGGCGGCGGCGACGGTGGTGGTGGCGAGCCGCGTCGAAGAGGAGGCGAAGGAGGAGCAGCAGCCGCTCGCCGGCCTAAGTCGCCGGCGCCTTTTGCTCCACGCGCCCGCCAGGGACACGGAGTCAGGAGGCCACAAGAAAGGAGGAGCAGGCAGCCGCGCTGCCGGCTGCCTGAGCCGAGGAGGGCTTTCCAGCGCCGCCAGCCCAATCTCCTGCCCGGCAGCCGACATGGAGGAGCTGGTGGTGGAGGTGCGCGGCTCCAATGGGGCCTTCTACAAGGTAACGGGCGAGGGAGGGAGGGAGAGCCTGGCGGGGAATCCGAGGTTTTCCGGGGGGGGGCAGGCGACCGCCTCGCAAAGGGGGCTCCGGGGTTGTAGACAGAGACCTCCGGCGACATCGTCACCTGCGCACCCGCCCCACTGTCGCCCTTTGGCGATGGGCAACAGCCCCCTGTGGCTGCGTTTTTTGGTGGGGGACCCTGGCCCCTCTCCGTTTGACGGCGGTGGTACAAGTTTATTAGGATGAGTTGGGGGGGTGTCCACCTTGCGCGTTACTCTTCTCTCAGGCCTTGGGCTGACTGGCGTCCTGTTGCCTTGGGGGGGGGGGAGTTAATGCTTTGCATTGTCTGTTTTATTATTATTATCACTACGCGTTTTGTGTTTCCATCTTGCATTACTATTCCTCAAGTTTGTATATCGCCTTTTTGCGCTGCGAGCCGCCCCGCGGTCTGCAAAGGGAAGGTGGGCGTACGAGTTTAAAGCATGATTTTTATTTTTATTTTTTAAAAAAGTGCATCAGACCCAACCGCTCCTTCTTCAGCAGCTCGGTCCTGCCACGAGCCGGGCAGAGGCGCCCCAAATGGGAAGCTCAAAAGACCCCGAGCAAAAGAAGGGGGCTCCCTCCTTGGGGCTTCCAGCAACTGGAATCTTTTACTGCATCGCAGGCGGCGGGGAGGGTGTGTGTGTGCGCGCACTTTGTCCGTGGTTATTGTTGTTGTCAGTTGTACTTTTTAGTTGCTTTATTCAGCACACAGCAACCCAAATCTGCAGACAGACAGACAGACGACACACCCACCTGCCTGGCATAGATGGGTTAACTAATATGGAAAAAAGAAATACATTAAAAACATCCCACCCACTTCCAAATGGACAATATTGGTGGTATATGCAGTTCATTTTGAGTGTGTGTGTATTATATGCATATACTCATGGGGTCGTTTTGGTAAAGAGTAGATGTCTGAGTTGGGCAGTAGTTAACCCAACTGAGTTGGGGTTACCTAGTTTTGATGAAGGGGGTTAAGGAGTTGAGAGGGTAGGATGCCCATGGTTTCTTTCCCTGGATGATTGAGAGATGCACCCCAGAAGCCTTAAAGGTGTATTTGGGGACCCAGTTAAATATTGAAATGTGTGGGGGAAAGAGTAGGTTTTGAGGAAGAGTTGCTGGGGACATTTAACTTGGATGAGGGGATTCTAGCAGAAAGAGTGTGGCCATACATGTGAGATGCCTGGTCTTCGTTGCTCTGTTATACAAAGTGCACCAAAAATTTGTAAAAGTTCTTTAACATTGAATCCTCATGAGCACCTTTTTGCATAGTGTTAACTAACACTTTTTCTTGTTTCAGGTAGGTAGCCGTGTTGGTCTGACGCAGTCGAAATATATTTTAAAAAAATTGTCCACTAGCAACCTTAGAGACCAGCAGACCAACTAAGTTTGTTATTGGTATAAGCTTTCGTGTACTGTATATTCCTGCATATAAGACTACTTTTTAACCCAGGAAAATCTTCTCAAAAGTTGGGGATCATCTTATATGCAGGGTCGTATTTCTTATACGGCGAGTCTATCCCAAATTCAATATTTTAACTTGGAAAAGTTGGGGGTCGTCTTATACACCCAGTCATCTTATACGCCGGAATATATGGCATATTTTGACTATTTCTTGTGGTTCTAACTTGCATTGGTCCTAGGTTGGCTTCTGCTGCAACAAATTAATAGTTAACTTCAAACTGTTAATACATTTGTATCCGTTTGCTGAAGGTTCTTTTTATTTTTCCTTTCACAAAATATTCTCAACCAAATTATTCAGGCATCCTCTGCCCTTTTTCAGCCCTATTGAAATCAATATCACAATTATTGTGATTAAGCTGCTAGCATATTAGAGTTTAGACTTACAGTATTCCATTTGATACTGGAGTAATTGGCTTAATGGCAACATTCAGAACATATATAACATTTATTGTGAATTTAATTCAAGTACTGGTATCTGTAATTTCCAAAGAATTCAGTGGTATCAACATCTGAACCTTAGTTTTCCTAAAAACAATACCTAGGGCATACCTAGTCCTCTCGGCATTGTGGTTGGTACAGAAAGTGAACAAAAAATCCTAACTTGAGCAGCTATGATCTGCCTAGATTCTTAGAAGACATTTGTGCTTAAAATAATTTGACTGCTAACTTTCACTTTTTTATATAAATGCTAGAAGGTAGCTCTTAATGCTTAACACTAATAGATATTTGGGCATTGTTTCTTCTCTCTATTCTCTCTATTTTTTTCATAGCAACTTTGACCAAAAGAGTTAATACTTAGCCTCTTAAATGACCACATGGTTTAAGACTATAAAACCAATCAAACGGGCCAGACCTAACCAGTAGTTCAGGTGGAAGCTGCCTGCCACATACACTTGATGGGATTTTCTATCTAAATGATGGAAAAGAAGCAAGAATGAACTTGGCAATTGGGTTCTGCAAAAGTTACCTACTGGTACTTGTTATTTCCAAACAAGACAGTAAATTCCAATGTATCAAGATAGTTTTGTCCAAACAAGATCATTGACAGTTATTAGTGGGGGTTTCTGATACTATTTCTTTTCATTCTGATGAAATAGGTGTGTTTTTACTTTATAAATGTACAGGTTTATTAATGTTCCTCTAGCTGCAATATGTACAGTTAAATTAATTTGAATCCAGCTACAATCAGCAAGTTACTTAAATAGAACAAAATAAAAGCATCTGCCTATAATACTATGGAAGCATGCAGTGGTTCTTAAAAGTTTTCTATTTCAGGACCACTATGCAGCGTTGCTTTTCCTGAATCGGAGGTCTTGTAAAAAGATTCCAGATTAAAATTCAGAAGTTACATTTGTCCTCTCTGAGCCTAATCTTTCAATGCTATGGCATAAATAGTGACAACTACCTATTCACTGTGTGCGTGATACAATACTTTCTAAACATTAAACACTTACTTTAAACAAACTTTTTGCTGTAACATATTCATAATAACATTATGCATGCCATACATATATTTTGGTACCCTTTTGCATTTGTTATTTTTCTCTTCCATGCATGCAACATTCTTAGCATAGCCAACCAACTACTGTACTATATTGTGCCAGTTTGTTGCATTTAGATTAAGGGTTCAGAGTTTCCATATTATACCATTAAGAATAAATGATAATTTGTATTTAAATGATATCTTAATAGTAATACCTGTAAATTCTCACTTCTCTTTTGCAGGCTTTTGTGAAGGATGTGCATGAAGATTCAATAACTGTTGCATTTGAAAATAAGTACGTATGGTCCTGGTACTGACTTGAATAGTTTTGGGAGATGCACATATGAATTTCATATAATCTAGAAATTTAGTGGTATTGAAGTAGTTGGTAAACTTAAATAAGTTAATATCTTGATATTTCTCTTGCAGCCTTGCACCCAGTGTTCGAAACTCCCATTGTTCTAGGTGCATTGTTCAACAGGGAATTTCATTAGCATGAGCAGTTTCTGAGCTCTGGGCCTAATATTTCCGATTAAAACTGCAGAGTGTAAGGAAAGGGGGAATTTTTTCTGCCTCCTCACTTCCACCTACTCTCTGAAGACTGGAGAAGAAACCTTCTTAAGTATATTGGGGGAGGGGCAGGGGAAGGACTAGAGCATGTGGAAAATGAACATATTTCAGCTGCAATTCATTTTCAGCTTTGTATTCTTGTTATTTAAAAGCGAGCTTAGACATTCCGTTCTTGCTCCCATAACCTAGGTTTAAGGTGCCATTTTGCTCCTTGTTTTAATATCTCAGTTTCTAACACTGCTTGCAACTACTTATAGAAGTGGTTGCCTGCCATTGCTGGCATTTTCTTTGGAACTCGAAGGCACTTGGTCAAATGTTGGAGGCAAATGCTTGCTATTATTTCTCACAAGTATATCCTCACCGTTAAACACATGGGGAAAAATGAGTTGCTGTTCACTTAAATAACTCCTCCCCTTTACTGTATACCCATAGCTGAGGAGATGACTATGTAGGTTGTCATTGGGATATTTTTTCCATGCGGAGGAGACGTTTCCCTAATGCTTTAGAATAGTTTATAACCTGAAGAATTGTTGAGAAGTTTTATATAGAGAGACGAATTATAACAAACAGCATGTCTGTTAAAGATTAATCCATTTCAGTATTTAACATTATTGAACACTAAAATTTGTTTTCTTGAATGATTAACACACTAATCCAGTTGTCTTTGGTGAATGAATTACATGTATAAATATTATTGTTTACACTGCTTAGATAGTTTTATAATTAAGTAGTCTATTAATCTTAAGAAAATATCATCAATTGCAGGTTCAGTTGCTCCTTTGAAAGCTACCTACAAACGCTAACCTTTTGGAGTTGTATGTGGTGTGCATTTCTTTCTTGCTCCAAGATACGAAGTTGCATACCTGAACTCAGGATGCCATAGTTTATGGTTTTTCATGAACATTCCTTTCTTGGTTGATTGTCTCTTCCCTGCTAGGCTATGGAGGAAACCAATCACAATCCATGATTCAGACTTAATGTTAAGCCAGGGATTGTGTTTTCTTTTCTCCATGCACTTGCATGTAGGGGACAAATATACCAGAAAGAAGCAGCCAGGATAAACCATTAATTCTGGTTTACCGTGACTTACAAATGAGACTTGTGAAAATGTTCTGTCTTGACCTCTTGTATGACAAAGTGATAAACTCTAACCCAAGTGTGCTTTATTGAAGTCAGTGAAATGTTCATGTGATGCATTTCACTCATGGCACTCATCTTTTGCTGCCAGCTCACATTACTTTGGGTGATATACTGCAATGCTTCTTTGCAATATCTCTTAAAATGAGAGCTTAACTGTTTAACAGTTTAACACTTTATTTCGAGAACAATACAAACCTGAATCAGGACATGTTTTTGGCCAAGGGTTAAGTTACTAAGATTAATAATGGAAAATATAAATATTCTGAAACCTATCTTTTTTTTCTTTTTGATGTCTTTTGTTAGGGTTTGTGATTTTGTTTTGACTTAAAATAGTGCTTCAACTGTCAATACACTGCTCTAAGGTTGATTCCTCCTCCTTTGGAGTTAGTTCAAGAAGCTGTTGTGCTATGACTATTACTCCTATGCATTGAAAGTGAGGATTGAAGAGAGCATTTATACAGTATGGGGCCTTTTAAATTGAAGGTGCACAACTCAAATTAATAATAATAATTTGAGTTGTGCACCTCCAATATACACATTTGTGCATGAGGCTTTAAAACATTCTATAACATTAGGCTTTTGTTTTTAATTACTATTGCTTTTGACAAAGTAACATTTTATACAAACGAGTCAGCTAGTATACTGTAGGTTTAGGAGACACACAAGATGACAACAGCATGACGACGGTTCAATGCGGTGATCGTAATGGTCACACAGACTTCTTGGGACACTCCTGTCATCCTCTATGGAAAAATACATTGACAGAAAAATATAACGTCCGTCATCTCTTTTCTGGAATTCACAACTTTAAAAGGAACAACCTGCCACTCTCCAAACGGTCACAGATGCACGCATTTTAAATTGAAGGTGCACAACTCAAATTAATAATAATTTGAGTTGTGCACCTCCAATATACATATTTGTGCATGAGGCTTTAAAATATTCTATAACATTAGGCATAATAGAAAAGCATGTGTCTAGAAGTTCTTCCTCTGCCTCTGTTTCAAAGGTTTTTCCAGCTCTTATCAGAGACTGATGAGAAATAAACTTCCTGATATCTTCACCTGCCAGTCTGCACCATGTAGGATCCCTCTTCTTTAAACTTTTTTCAGACATGTTTTTGTTCCACCATTGTAATGACTTTTCAACAACCTTATTGCAGTACTTCACTTTTTTTCTCAGCAAACCATAGCATGATATTTTCACTAAACTCAAAATTTAGATGGAGAAGCTGTGCAGTCATAATGATGCAACCATTACTCTATTTTTGATATTATTGAATGCATTGAACGAAGATTTGAAAATTAGTGGTTTACATTCTTGGTGGGGGACTAGAAGCTGACAGGAAATAAGTTACAGTTAGTCCATAGGTCTTACATTGTGCTGGATTGCGTTTAAGTTCGTCAATATAAGTCAAAAGAAATTTATCTGGGACAATGAGTAAAACAGCTTTTGGTTACACTTTTAAAAGGCCTGTTTTTTAATACTTCAGAATTCTAAAGATGCATCTCTTTCCCTCATTTAACACTCTTTCCAAGTTAGTTAGCATATATAATCAGTTCATTGCAGACTCCTAATAATTTTGAATTTGTTCAGATTATTCCAGCTCACAGGGTTAGGGTCCAGGTAAGTAATCACTGGCCACTGTTCTTTATTGATGTTGTGTACTTTCTGCTTCACTTGCTTCAGTTACTATTTAATAGCCTTTTCTTTTCTTTTGTACTTCAGTTGGCAGCCAGAGAGACAGATTCCTTTCCATGATGTCAGGTTTCCTCCACCTGTGGGTTACAATAAAGATATAAATGAGAGTGATGAAGTTGAGGTAATAACTTTTAATTGAAGTGTTCAAGTCAGGGGAAAACATAGATAAAGTTGTAGGGTTTTTTTTAGAGGAACATAATTGCAGTCCGTGTTAAAACTTCTTTAGGCTACTTTTTCAAGCAGTGTGCATCCGAGGCAATCTAGAAATAAGACTAAGAAGTAGAAAAAGAAATATCTAATTATTTTCCACAACTTCACTAATTTGGGCCATTTTAAAATGAGGCTGCATTAAAAAAAATTAAATCTGGATTGTATTTTAATCCGCATTTTAATCGATTGTTTTTCTTTCTTTTATTTTTGTTGTGATCTTGTTGATGTCAGCCGCCCTGAGCCCAGCTCTCGTTGGGGAGGGCAGGGTATAAATGTATTATTATTATTATTATTATTATTATTATTATTATTATTATTATTATTTCAATGGAAACAGGAGGAAAATAAACCATCTTTTCTATACCCATCACAGATAATTTACTGTTCCACGTCTTTCCTTAATTTTAGCCTCAATCCCACATGCTACATGCATCAAGAGCTTTTCATAGAGAGCTGTCTTAATCCATCCTGATGCCAGGCTGCTGCTGATTTCACTTAAGCACAAACCCTATGTTGGGCAATTAATTCATGTCCAGAGATTCTTTCACATCTCACCTTGAAACATCCAGCAACCTGTTACTCAGTCTCTAGCCCTTGGCTCTAATCGTTGAGCAGCTTGCATGCATAGGATTTGAAGCAATGATGTGGGTTTTCCAGAAAAGTTTGAGGATTGAAAGCTTTTCATTGACCCCAATTGATATAGTTCTAACATAGCGTGCTTATTTGCCTGGTTTTCATTAAACTAAAAGCATGCACTGTTTTACTTGATCTACAAATATTTCAGACATTTTTCAATAACCCAAAATTATTTGAACTGCAGTATTTTGTTTAAAAGCTTTACTTGGAAATTCCTAACTGTACAATCCTCTACGTGTCTCCTTAAGAGTTAGTCCAGCTGAGTAACAACAGGCTTACTTCTGGGTACTTGGTTACAGACTTTCAGTAATTACATATTTTCCCCATATGTTTAATGAATTTGTTGAGGGTAAGATTGTGCCCACTGGTGCTGTCCCACAGTCTGCGTGCATTCAGCTGTTTACACCATGCACAACTGGAACGCCTGGTACAAACTGTATATGCATATACCCGTATATTCCGGCGTATAAGACGACTGGGCATATAAGACGACCCCCAACTTTTCCAGTTAAAATATGGAGTTTGGCATATACTCGCCGTATAAGAAATACAACCCGGCGTATAAGACGGCACCCGACTTTTGAGAAGATTTTCCTGGGTTAAAAAGTAGTCTTATACGCAGGAATATACAGCAGTTGTACAGGACCTGCTTGGAGCCATTCTCAACTTTCTCATTGAACATGTATGAACACTGAACATGTATGAAGAACCAAATTTCTTTGAGAGATCTATTCTATTCTATAACTTTGAAACTGCCCAAATTGACTCTTAATACATTCGCTGTTTTGTTTTTTGAAAGACTGTATTTTTTTAGAAATAGAAAACTTGCTGTTGAAAGAGAGTAGAACATATCCATTACAGATTGCTTTCCCCACCACACTCGCCTTAAAAAAACTAGCTTCCAGATCAGGACCAGATGAGGTGCAGGATGGCTTTGAATATGGCTAGACTTTGTACCATACATTTAATACATCAGAATGCTTATGGTGCTGCAACTCAGTGGTATGTTAGGGGGATATGAATAATAATCTCTTTTTAACTCGTAATTTCCAGTATAGTGGGGGGCATTACTAGTGTGGTGTACTGTTTTTCAAGTAGATCATAGAATTGTGAAGTTGGAAGGGTGCAAGAGGGTCATCTTGTTTAACTGCTGCAATGCAAGAATCATTTGCTCAGTGTGAGACTTGAACCCATGACCCTGAGATTAAGAGTCATATTCTATGACTGTGTCTACTGCATAAAAATATGATATTCTACACTGTGATTTTGTTTAGGTTTATTCCAGGGCAAATGAAAAGGAACCATGTTGCTGGTGGCTGGCTAAAGTGAGAATGATAAAGGGTGAGGTAGGAATATATATATTTTAATATTCTGGCATTTACATTTTAAGTTCTTGTGGGTCTCTCTTCAGGTACTTCCAATTTATTGGAAATCCCTGCCTGGAACCCAAGTGTTGAAGGGATGCAAGTGGCACTGTGGTCTAAACCACCAAGCCTCTTGGACTTGCCAATCCTAAGGTTGGCAATTCAAATCTGTGTGACAGAGTGAGCTCCCATTGCTTTGTCCCAGCTCATTCCAACCTAGCAGTTTGAAAGCATACCATCGTGATAGGCACCACTGCAGCAGGAAGGTAATGATGTTTTTGTGCGCTCTGGCACTCATCACAGTGCTGGCCACATGACCTAGGAAAGCTGTCTGGAAAAATGCCAACTCAGTCTGAAAGTGGAGATGAGCGCCACACCCCATAGTCAAATTTGACTGGACGTAACTGTCCAGGGGTCCTTTACCTTTTGCCTTAAATATATGTTAAAGCAAAAAAAAATGTAGTTTCTCCCAGAAGTGAGACCCCTTCAAAGTACAGTTGTAGAACACATCACTTCTCAGTTAAACACTCTCTTAGACAATTTTGTTCTTTTGAATTAGTTTTATGTAATAGAATATGCAGCCTGTGATGCTACCTACAATGAAATTGTCACAATTGAGCGTCTACGATCTGTGAATCCCAACAAACCTGCAACAAAGGATACATTTCATAAAATCAAACTTGATGTACCAGAAGATTTAAGGCAAATGTGAGTATAAAGGTCTTTTTATAAAGAGTTTTAATCCATTTTTTAAAAGTTTGTAATACCGTCTCATTATAGTTTTTGTTGTACCCCAGTAACAACAAATACATGACTTTTACAAAGATGTTTACAAATACATTGCAGTTTAGATAGTTTTGAAAGCCCTGAAAGGCATTGTGTACAGCAACATAACATTTACTGGTAAATAAAATATTGTATTTATTGCAATGTATTCATGAATATGAATGATTAGGATGACAAATCTCACCTGTCGCTATTTAATTGCCTGTACATATGTGGGGCAGATAATGACCTAACTAGTTGAAACCAAATGAAAATATGTCAATATACATTTAACTACCGTTGGAGGCTTGTGAATTATTTCACTTTTGGTCATGACTCTGAGCTCTTCTTGCTAGACTGGCATTTCATTGTTACTTTTGATGAGAAGCACAGTGGAGCTCTTGGGTAGCTCTTCTCTTACCTCACACTATGGGGCAGAGCATACTAGGTTATACTGTTCTTCATGCAATCCTGTGATTGCTTTACAATAAGATGGTTCCATTAAATGAACATTCTGAATTTTTTAAGTACTTTGTGTTTTAGGTGTGCTAAGGAATCC
The DNA here is from genome assembly GCF_963506605.1 of Zootoca vivipara. Classification (NCBI taxonomy): domain Eukaryota; kingdom Metazoa; phylum Chordata; class Lepidosauria; order Squamata; family Lacertidae; genus Zootoca; species Zootoca vivipara. The sequence goes on along the minus strand of NC_083294.1, from coordinate 41,235,155 downwards.
GCACACAAGGACTTCAAGAAGGCAGTTGGGGCATTCTCAGTCACATATGATTCTGAAGCCCATCAGCTTATAATTTTGGTATGTGTTTCTGCTTTTGATGTATTCAAACTGTTTTACATTGGATGTGATACTGATAAAAGATCTCTTTTCCTCCCGTCCCCAAATTCTTTAGTCTATTGATGAGGTAACAACAAAACGTGCAAATATGCTCATTGATATGCACTTTCGAAGTCTTCGCACCAAGTTATCCTTGATTATGAGAAATGAAGAAGCAAGCAAACAATTAGAGGTACTGTATCTGAATCTGGGGGGGGGGGGACTGTACTGAAACTCCACTAAAGTTGTATACGCTCTACTGATACCTCTGGAGAGTTTTTGGGTGGGTTCTTTGTTAAATTCTTACTTTTCAAAGTTGCTGCAAAGAAATGATCCATAATAACAATGTAGTACAATTGATGCTGAAAACATTTCACGCACATTCCTCATTTTCAATTACAGTGGTACCTCTGGTTGCGAACGGGATCCGTTCCGGAGGCCTGTTCGCAACATGAAAAGCCCGCAACCTGAAACGCCATATCTGCACAGGTGCGCGGCGCGATCTAGCGCTTGTGCACACGCGTGATTTATCACTACTGTGCATTTGTGAGTGGCGAAACCCGGAAGTAACCCCTTCTGGTACTTCCGGGTTGCCGCGGGGTGCAATCTGAAAAGACGTAACCTGCAGCGGACGTAACCTGAGGTATGGCTGTACAGTAGTACCTCTGGTTACAAACAGCATCCGTTCCGGAGGCCTAGCTGCATCCCCAAAACTTGCTAACTGGAGACACCCTTCTGCGCACGCGGCACAGTTGAGCCCTTCTGCACATGCGCACACGGTGAAACTGCCGTGTTCGCAGCCTGAAGTTTATGTATCCAGAGGAATGCGTAAGTAGAAGTATGACTGTATTGGTCCACTGTCCTAAAGAGGTAGATAACGCTTCGATATTTAATTCAGTGCTAGCAGTAGCTCTTAAAATAGTCCACTGTAGTTTCCATTTTACAGGCTTGCCTACCAGTAACTATTGAGACCATATAATTTGAACCTAGCTCAACTTTTGGAATGGTGAATACTTTAAAATGCTAATAGATTTTCCACATGTAATTGCTTTGCTAGCTTAACTGATTCTATTTGAAGTAAAATAAAAAAATTCCTTCAGTAGCACCTTAAAGACCAACTAAGTTTTTATTTTGGTATGAGCTTTCGTGTGCATGCACACTTTCGTGTGCATGCACACTTCTTCAGATACCTTCAGGTATCTGAAGAAAGCTCATACCAAAATAAAAACTTAGTTGGTCTTTAAGCTCATACCAAAATAAAAACTTAGTTGGTCTTTAAGGTGCTACTGAAGGAATTTTTTTATTTTACTTCGATCCAGACCAACACGGCTACCTACCTGTAACCTGATTCTATTTGGTACTTCTTAAGGAGTCTCAAAGAGAGCGTGAGGAACTTTGCTGATTTTGCACTCCTTTAAAGTTTCATTTCTAACCAAGAATGCATCTTTCCACAGAGTTCAAGGCAGCTTGCTTCACGATTTCATGAACAATTCATTGTACGTGAAGATCTAATGGGTCTGGCCATTGGCACTCATGGTGCTAATATTCAACAAGCCAGGAAAGTACCAGGTGTGACAGCTATAGATCTTGATGAAGACACTTGTACATTCCATATTTATGGGGAGGTGAGTTGCATCTGTTTCTCTCTCTCTCTCTCTCTCTCTCTCTTTCTTTCTCTCACTCACTCACTTACTTACACACACAAACACAGCTCTGATTCTAAGACACTGCAACCCTTTAACATCCATTTTATTTGTATTTCTTATAGGATCAAGATGCAGTAAAAAAGGCAAGAAGTTACCTTGAATTTGCTGAAGATGTCATCCAAGTCCCCAGAAACTTAGTAGGTATGTTGATTTGAACTATGATTTTGAAGCTGTTCGGAACCTAAGCCCAAAGCAGGGAGTACTTGAGTCCTGGGATACCAAAGAAGGATGTCAGAAATGCCATAGTGTTTTTAAAAATGCCAACGTTCTAGTGCTTTATTTTTTTTAAAAAAAAAAAGTGCATACTTATGAGCTGGTCAGGTTTCCTAGACTTTACAGACACCGCAGCAAGGAGATGGCTTGTTCAAACCCAAGCAAACATTCACACTCTTTAGATACACAGCAACATATAGTCATACCTTGGTTTAAGTACGCCTCAGTTTGAGTATTTTCAGTTTAAGTACTCCACGGACCTGTCTGGAACAGATTAATCCACTTTCCATTACTTTCAATGGGAAAGTTCGCTTCAGGTTAAGTACACACTTCCGGAAACCAATTGTGTTTGTAAACGGAGGTACCACTGTACACCACTTGATTTCCTATCACTTCACCTGACCAGATGAGGGCATAGGTGGCAAATACCCAAATCTCACAGATAGTTTCCCATTTCTGGGCTCAGAGCCCAGCAGCCAAATCCCACAGATAAGGATAACATCAAAGCAAGCCAATTAGTCTATTATCAAAGCAAGTCGAATACAAACATATATGAGCTCATGATTACATTGACTACCAATTAAGTGTGGCATTTTCAGAGCTTCTTGAAAAGTTCACCATTGGTTCAAAAGCTAAGTCAGTGCTCTTTTCCTTGGAAAGATCAGAAGACTATGTGAAACATGGCTATTCTATTCTTTAAGCTTCCATTGTGATACATGTGTTGTAGTTTAACATCCTAACAATACACACCATAAAAAGTCCACACATAGCTTCTCAAAACCATGCATTAGATGGCTTTGAGTTAAAATATGCTTTTCTATATTAACACTGAGTGCATTTACCTGGCTTTTGGAATAGGCATTTTAAGTGATAGACCAAGTGATATATTTTAGCTATTAATTGTGTCTCTTACTGGATCCAGTGTCTAGCAATTGATCACATGCAATAGAGCCAGGAGATGCCATCCTGTGTATTAAAAATATCTAGGAAGCCCATATGGATAACTTTGTGCTCCTCTTTTGTGCCTTTCCACTATCTGAGCATTTCAGTTTTCAAATTATGAATACTTGACTTGCTAACTAAACAGCATAATATTTACTTTTCCTCATAGAGGGACACTATTTTGTCCACTGAATCAGCACTTGCTTACTTAACATTCTGCACCCCAAAAGCTGGAAGAACCATCTTGTTTAATTGAAATAAGTGTTAACATATTTCAATTTGACTTCAGTTTCATAATTAATTAGTTTATTTATAAATGTTACAAATAAGTTTTTGTTTTTATAAAAATATATCATAAAAATAACAAAGCAGTTTACAATAATAATTAAATCTAATAAAACACACCCAAAAATTCAAGACCCTCTGCTAACTGTTACGGAGAGATGTACAGTAGTCTTAGTTATCCTATTTTTATATTCTTAAAAGTTCAAACAAATCTGCCTCTTGCATTTAAGTAGATAGAATTCTGCAGTGCATGAGGATCAAATAACTGCAAGTTATAGGGTTGTATGAAGACTAGTTGCAGTAACCAGGTAGCATATTTGCATTTTCAGGAGATAAACTGATTAAAAAATGGAGATATGCAATTGAAGTTATTGTTTTTAAAACTATCCTGATCTAAAACATCTGGAGCACCTGTTTTGGATTAAGAAGAATGTACATTGCTGTTTACGGGACGCAGGTGGTGCTGTGGGTTAAACCACAGAACCTAGGGCTTGCTAATCAGAAGGTCGGCGGTTCGAATCCCCGCGACGGGGTGAGCTCCCGTTGCTTGGTCCCAGCTCCTGCCAACCTAGCAGTTCGAAAGCACGTCAAAGTGCAAGTAGATAAATAGGTACTGCTACAAGCGGGAAGGTAAATGGTGTTTCCGTGCGCTGCTCTGGTTTGCCAGAAGCGGCTTTGTCATGCTGGCCACATGACCTGGAAGCTGTACGCTGGCTCCCTCAGCCAATAACGCAAGATGAGTGCCGTAACCCCAGAGTCTGTCATGACTGGACCTAATGGTCAGGGGTCCCTTTACCTTTACATTGCTGTTTTGTGATAATGTGGGGTTTTTGGTTGAGTTGGTCCAATTTTTTAAGCCATAGGCTAGTAGAAAAGCATAAATACGATAATCAATGAAGATGGAGCATGTGTGTGTGCATGGTTCTCAATCTCACAGGAAAGCTTCTATGTGCTCTCAACCAAATTCACTTACAAGCCCCATGAAAGGGAGTGGTTGGTATGCAAACTTACTGCAGCAACACATGGTTGAAACTTTCAGATAATTGCTGAAATGGCTTTTGTGCTAATATTTCTACTTATCTGAGCAATCCCCTAAAGTCTCCATGTTGTGTATGTTTTTATAATAGGAAAAGTTATAGGAAAAAATGGAAAACTCATTCAAGAGATCGTGGATAAATCAGGTGTTGTAAGAGTGAGAATTGAGGCTGAAAATGATAAAAATATTCCACAAGAAGAGGTAAGTGAAGTGAAGTGGACTTGGTTCATATGCTGTTTCATATTTAGCGAGGGTTGGGGACCGATGCATTTTCCCTAAGCACTGTCCATTTCTATTATAAAACTTATGCATATAGGTTATAAGTAAACAACCCTGCCTAATTATGTTTGATCTGTTTAAATAAACCTCTGTTTCAATAATAATATTTCATTGTACTTAAAAGTGCCATTAGTTATCCTTATTTTTAGCCTGGTGAAATAGGTCGCTATTTCCATTTTAGAGAATAAGACCTTGCATTAGGAGAGAGGGGAACTTTCCCCATGAATACATAGCAGGCCCATGGCGGAAGTAAAATTTAAACCAGGATGCAAGTCCCAGCAGTAGCTTATCGGATAACATTTGCTTGATATTGTTGAAAACTGAAGGTTTTCCTTTATTATGTTTAGATAATTTGTACCAGGGTGGATTTGATTTAAATCAAATTGATTTAAATCATTTTATTTATTTTTACAGAAAGACTCATTCTTACTGGTATAATCTTAATATTTACAACCAGAGGAAGGTTTCATTTTTGGAATAATAAATTTTCAGAGAAGTTTTTACAGTTAAATCAAAAATTTGGTTATCCTATTAGAAATACATAGGCAGATAATTATGAAATTATTGTGAGGTTTAATGAGTAAACTGTCTATATTTGGACAACTTTTCTGCTGTACTTCATTGGAAGGAGAAAAATAATCATTTCCTTAATAACTATTTATTTAACTAAAGCAATAACATTATAGCATATGTATCCAGGTTTGTTAACTGGTGTGGTTAAATGTGTTTGTTAAAAATAATAATAGCACACATGAAAAACTTAGAACAAATATTATTTCCTGATGCATAGCCTTTGGACTATAATGTAACTTAAATAGAAAACTATCTTTAGAAAGATTTTTCCTCCAGAAGCATTTTATTTAAAAAATATATGATTTAAATCAAGAAAACTGATTTAAATAAAAAATATACGATTTTTAATTAAAAAATTGATTTTTATCCACCCTGTCCTGTGCATTAATAACGAACCATTTTCCATGTATAAATTCTTGTGTAGCAAAATGTCACCATGCACATGCAAGTCAGTATCAGCAGACTTGTGTGAATCCCAAGGTTTTCAAAGGTATAATGAGGATTGACCATGCTCAATGGACATAAAAAATTAGTTGGGGTCTAAAATAGAGAATTGTGGATGGAAGAGACTGGCTTAGAACTTTAAGGCATCTTAAATGGTCATAATACAGACTTCCTTTTTATGTTCTGAAGGAGCAACAGGTGCATGTATGTGATCATCAAGAGTTGTATTTCCATTTCAGAATTTATGTATATCTCACAGCTTAGGTTTTGGTGATGGTCTTTATATCCTGCTCTATGTTATGGGCTCAGAACTTTAATAGATTGAGTCCGAAGTTTGGTGGTGGTATTTAGCCCAAAAAATGTATTGTAGAAGTACAGTTAGTTCCAATGGCATACTTTTCACTTGCCTTTGTTTCTTTAACAAACACCTGATTTAATAAATATTTATAACACAAATCTGTTGCATTGGACCATTGCATAATTTCTTTGGAACTATTAAGTGCTTGTATGGTGACCATGTCTCAAAAAGCAGAAATTACTGCAGAGAGATACTTGCACTTCATAGCTGTGCTACCAATGTAATCTGTAAATTGGGCATATACCTATTTGCAGTTTTCAAATGCTTTTTTTAAAAGTTGGGTTGCAGTGTTTATAACCTGTCAAGTTTTGAGTTTGAGGTTCTGTGTTAACTCCTATGTATTTAATGACATCACTAATACTTGCATTCCTTACACTGCAGGCGTTAGTTGTGTCATCAACTGTAGCAGGGAGAAAGCAAAAACCTGAACTCAAAACTTGGCAGGTAAGTAACATTTAACACACACACACACACACCTGTTTTTCCTCTTCTTTTGCAAGTTGATACTGTTGGAGAGGTGGGGGACCCAGATTTCTACTGGCAATCCCCTCCCAATCTCTTGCCCATTCTATTTTCTTGGTGAACTGACTATTGTGCCCTCTGATCTGCTGGTCCTGTTGATGAACACCAGGCCGGTACTTAACAAAATCTCAAATCTGATTCTGGATAAGGGAACAGACCTGCCATATATTACCAGGACTTGGATGAATCAGCTGGATAAAATCTATCTGACCCAGCTTTGCCCACCTAGGTACTCAGTGCACCACCAATCCAAATTAGATGGTCTGAAGGGGAGTCATTATCCACAAGGGTACTTATGTTCAACATAATAATATAATAATAACTTATTATTTATACTCCACCCATCTGGCTGGGTTTACCCACTCAGCCACTCTGGGCGGCTCCCAGTGGAATATTAAAAACATGATAAAACATAAAATATTAAGAACTTCACTAAACAGGGTTGCCTTCAGATGTCTTCTAAAAGTCAAATAGTTGTTTATTTCCTTGACATCTGATGGGAGGACATTCCACATGGAGGGCGCCGCTGCTGAGAAGGCCCTCTGCCTGGTTCCCTGTAACCTCACATCTTGCAGTGAGGGAATCGCCAGAACATGAAACCCCCTCTCTTCTTTACTGGGCTATGAGAGTTGTACCTGGTGTTTGGTCAAAGAAATTGATTGGGGGTGCTATGGGTGTCCTGTCAACCTCAGAAGCCCACTGTTGAAATTCTGCAAGGCAATTTGAGGAGATAATTGCCTGCCCTCCATATGAAGCTAAGTGTTGCCATTGATAAAGTTTCTGAAGTGTTCAGCATACCTTCCTGTCCATTTTTATTGAATCAGTTGCAGTTACTCATGCCTGAAGATGTACACAAGATGTATGCAGCTTGTTATATGCTCTCTGCCCATGCCCTTCCTGTCTGGTTTGCATCTAAGAGTTGGGAACACTGTTTTAGGATTGTTTTACTCCTGTGTCCAGGTTCTCTTCCACCTTGTACTGGACAACTGTGCCTAGGCCCCTTGCATCGTTCCAGAGGGCACAGTTCCCCCCCCCCAATTGCTATTTAACACCTATATGAAGCTGTTGGGTGCATTCATTTGGAGGGTTGGGTCAAGGTGTCACCAGTATGTTGAAGATACCCAAACAACTACTGAATTCTTAAAACATGTAGACACTATGGATGGGCAGTTCCTAGGCCCGGCAATTGAGTTGTATACTAGCTCTGGATGGAGTTTTACTCTCTCTAAAGGAGCTGGTACATGGTTTGACTCGGCTGCTCAACCAATTGCTACTTCTAGAAACCCAGCTGGCCTCATTGTCTTGGGGTGTTTATTACCAATTTCAGTTGGTGTGCTAACTTTGACTGTTCCTGGACAGGGATATCCTTGCCATGATGGTCCACGCAATGATAAACTCATGATTAGACTCTTTCAGTGCTCTGCAGTTGGGGCTACTCTTATGCCTGGTTCAGAAGTTGCAACTTCAGATGTGTTCATAGCACACTCAGCATTGAGATCAGCATCTGCTGCCTACTTACTTGTGAGCCAAATTCAATGTTTTGTTGATTTTATCCTGGAACAAGGATATCTAGCAGACCACCTCCCACAGTACAGATCAAGCTAATTCGTAAGATATTCTGAGGAAACACCACTGGTCACTTTGGGACAATGCAAAAGTGGGCCTTTTCAGTGATATCACCCACTTTCTGGAATCCCCTTCCTCAAGTAATTCACGAGGAAGAGATAGTACAGACTTCCAAACAATGCTTTAAACCAGTGGTTCCTAACAGGTGGTCCGGGGACCCCCAGGGGTCTGCGAGCTATGCCAGAGGGGTCCGCAAGATGCTATTAGAATAAAAAATATATTAAATATATTTCGTATGATAACAGATTTTTTGTTTTGGCTGCTTCCTGCATGAGCAGAGTCTAGTGCAAAACTAGAATTAGATAGAGGCAGTAGTTCTGCTGTATGCCGTTAGGTGGCGCTTTACAAACACTACTGTTTTGCAAAGAGGCAGCGCGCGCATTCTACTAACGCTCACCTCCCCAAGATGCTTTGCGCGCGTCGGCTTCATTTGTGCGCTACTGCGCAGGTACCCTGTCTTCTCCATTCCCCTCCCTCCTCCCTGGCGCGCGGTGCCTCTTTGCAAAACAGTAGTGTTTGTAAACAAAGCATTGTTTTTCGCGGAAGCTACAGTTCGCGTAGTTAAAAATGGACCGTTGGTTAAAAAGTGGTTCGTTAAAACGACAAAGGCCTACAGATGAAGAGGAAGAACTGTAAAAAAAACCATAAATATAAAATATAAAAAGACTCTTAATTTGGCTCTCACTTTATAATTTTAGGATTAGGAATTAATGGGGGTCCTTGTCACAATAGCGGCTCGATGAGGGGTCCTCGAGAAAATTTTGTTGGGAACCCCTGCTTTAAACCTTTGGTAGCTTACACCTTCCTCAACTGACCTGTTTTTTCTTTTTCTTTTGTACACTGCTTGGCTTTAATTGAGATATACAGGTAGCTTACAAGTACTTGCATTTAACATGTGAGATTTCGACTTTGCACAGTAGAAATAACACAGATTAAATACACGAAAGGCAGAGTTCTTTTTTGTGCAGTTTCCCCACTCAGAAAGAGCTTTCAAGCTCTCTGCCTTGCTTGAGGGGTGGAGGGTAGGACTATTCAATGCAACAGCTCCAGAAGATAAGTTTGCTCCCCCAGGGGCAGTTCTAAAGCGTGGTTTTTTGTGTATATATGCACCATCTCCAGAATGTAACCTTCATGTAAGATGTGAGTTATCCTTATTATGAATAAATATAATATTTTTTATAGAATTGTATCCAAAGTTCTACTCAGAGAAGACCCATTGAAATTAATGGACATGACTAACCTAGGTCCATTATTTTCAATGAATCTACTCTGAGTAGAACTTGGTTGGAAAGAACCCACAGTCTTTATGTAAACCACCTGGAGACTGATACTTTTTGATTTGCTTGTACTATTTTATGCTGCTTAACATAATTAGCATAGATTTTAAATACCATCTGGAAAGTTATGAGTATTGATAGAGCTAGGAATGTTCATTCTTTTCCTAAAGAAATTGCAATTGCTATGGCTTTGTGCCTGAAGATCTCTGATTCACCAATTTCTTTCTAGGGAATGGTTCCTTTTGTCTTTGTGGGAACCAAGGACAGCATTACAAATGCCACAGTTCTTTTGGATTATCACCTCAACTATTTAAAGGTAAGGAAAATGAACATACTTTGTGGGAAGTGGAAAAGTTAGCTTAGAACAGGGATGTCCAACAGGTCGATTGCGATCTACTGGTAAATCCCTGATAGGTTTTGGTAGATTGTGGTTGATCTCTGGCTCCCTTTCCTTAGTGCCCCTAAAACTGACTCCTGCCACACACACCCCTTGCCACCCCCTCCATATTTGTACGATCTGTGGAAGGGAAGACGGAGCTTTCTTTGCACTGCTGTTTTGATCCATAGCGATCTTTTTGTGAGTGACTTCACCCCTTTGTCCCTAGCCTCCCCCCCCCAAAAAAAGCTATTTCTTAAACCCCTTAAAAAGCTCAACAACTTTGAGCTGACCCCTCCCCCCCAAGGGGCTTTCCTCCTCCCTAAAAAAACACTCAACAACAACTTTGAGCTGAACGCTAGAAAAGCGGGGGTAGATCACTGCCAGTTTTTAATTCTGAAAGTAGATCACAGTCTCTTGAGAGTTGGCCACCCCTGGCTTAGAACAATGGTTTGTGATATTTTTTTCTGAGTTTCTAAACTAATTCAAATCCTGAGGTTAAATAGCTATGTAGAAAACAGAATTCTTAACAATGCTGAGTGACTGGTTTAAATCCTTACATTATCATATGTTTCTTAAGTCAGTTGTCGAAGAAGCCAAACCTCTTACCAAGACACTTAATAAGATTGCTCAAAATGGCAGCAACTTCCTGTAACTTATTTCTCTGCTTATAGGAAGTGGATCAACTGCGTCTAGAGAGATTGCAAATAGATGAACAGCTTCGACAGATTGGGGCCACTTCTAGACCACCACCAAACCGCACAGATAAAGAAAAAGGATACATGACTGATGATGGCCCAGGCCTTGGAAGAGGTAGCCGACCCTACAGAAACAGAGGGCATGGGAGACGTGGACCAGGCTATGCTTCAGGTAGGTAACTTGGATTGTTCAGACTTGTACCCTCTGATTTGTTATGTGCCTTTATTTGTTATGCTAACCTGGAGTTCATGTAAAGCAAGCAGTGAATGTGGTTGAGTATGTCTAAAAATGTGAATGAGTTGCAGAGGTGGAAATAAATGTGATTTCTACATAATAGTTGTGACACCTACTATGTTCATTATCAGATTCATTTGGTTATCTGTTAATGTCCATTCTGAAATACTATATAGATTGAACATCTATAAATTGACCGCAGTAACTTTATTAACGTACTAATGTACCTTGAGTTGAAAGTAATGTATTGAGTTCAAAGATCCTAATTTCTTATCAAGAAGCAGAAATTAATTCTTCCATTATCCATAGTTGGATAGTGAGGTTCTCATTTGTTTCTGGGTGCTGTATAACAAACTACCAAAACACCATGAAAAGCTTTTATTTTTACTGAAATTTTGACATTGTCATGTGAACTGTATTGATCAGTGTCTACAAACTGTTGTGAACATAGTTCAGTCTACACATTGTGCTTGTTACATGAAAGCCACTTGCAGTAGTCTTAACAAGCCATTCTGTACAGTTTCATCATGCATGCAACATGTAATCAGGACTTATTGCAACAATCTCAAAGCAAATTTTAAACAGCAGCTCATATAATGAATTCCTCTTCATTCTTAGCTCTAGTGAATTGAGCTGAGATCCCTTTTCTGAAAGAGATAACCTGCTTAATCTAGACTAGAACTTTACTTTTACATTGTCCTTGCTGAGATACTACAGAAACAATACGGAATTAATATTTTAGAAAGATTAGTTTTAACCGGTGGTTCATTCAGTTGGTTTTTTCTAAAACATTGTCAAAATAGATTGTGGTATGTCTTGGTTTTTTTTAAACATTGATAGGAGCTAATTCTGAAGCATCAAATGCTTCTGAAACAGAGTCTGATCACAGAGATGAGCTTATCGACTGGTCGCTAGCCCCAGCAGAAGAAGAGCGTGACAGCTATCTTCGCAGAGGAGATGGGCGAAGACGTGGTGGAGGTGCACGTGGTCAAGGAGGAAGGGGTCGGGGAGGTTTCAAAGGTGAGTAAATGATTATGATACTACATGGCAGATGAGCTATTAGAGCTCTTGATCACGTCCTGTACAGCTGGTTATGTCTGAAATGAAGAAATGAAGCTAGTAGATTTGCTGAGCAACATTGTAACAGTAACCAAAGAAACAAACAAACCCTTTAAAACTTAATCAGGCCAAACCATATTCCATGCGAACTGAGGAATGGTAGAGGCAAAATAGCAACTGGAATTTCCAGAAAGCAAGGAGTGAGAGAATACAGAGGAGAAATACATACAGTGGTACCTCAGGTTACAGGCGCTTCAGGTTACAGACTCCGCTAACCCAGAAATAGTACCTTGGGTTAAGAACTTTGCTTCAGGATGAGAACAGAAATTGCACTGCGGTGGCCCGGGGGCAGCAGGAGGCCCCATTAGCTAAAGTGATACCTCAGGTTAAGAACAGTTTCAAGTTAAGAACGGACCTCCAGAACAAATTAAGTTCTTAACCCAAAGTACCACTGTAACAATAAATATTGTTGTCCACTCACAAGAAGGCCACCAAATCTACCCAATTAGCAAGCTGCTTTGTTCCTGCACAATATATGTCCCTAAAGTTGCACAGCTTGGGGCTTATGAAGGCAGGTTTGCTGTAGGTCCCACCCTAAGCTACTGATCAGAGGTGTTTCTGTGACTCGTTTCCCTAAAATGTTTTATGATTTTTATCTGTCTTAATATGTCAACATCTAATTTTCACCAGAAATGTAAAGCATTCCTTTTTTTACATTTTTATATCACTTTCCTACCAGTAAACTCAGTGCAGTTTACTATCTAAAAAGTATTTTTCATGTATAAGACACTTCCCCCATGTATAAAGACTTTTTCTTTTCTTTAATCAAAACACTGGTATATTTAGTACCATATATTTAAACAGCAGCGATCAGGTTGGACAAAGTTGTTGAGCTTTTTTTTCAGTGATCACAAGCTTGCCCAGACCACCACTACTGAGCCTGTGCTGAATACAAACCCCTGTGCATTCGCCATCCGTATATAAAACAACCCCAATTTTTGACTAATTTTAAAAAGCCGAATACATTGTCTTATACTCGGAAAAATCCGATAAGATAAAAAAAAACAATAACAGGGAAGACTTTTCTAAAATGCATCTTTGATGTGCAGGAAATGATGAACAGTTGCGAACCGATAACCGTCAACGTAATTCAAGAGATACTAAAGGGAGAACAGCAGATGGGTCACTTCAGGTAAAAAAAAATGGTTTGTTTATTTATTTATTCATTATCTATGCACTCATCAGCATCTGCATAAATGGAGTGATGCATCCATGCACACGCATCCCTGTCTGCATAAGAGTCTCCCCACCCACCCCCAGCAATTCTGCAACTTTACATTTGGTCACAGGTTTTTAATCTCCATCATTCCCAAAAGATCAAGTAGAGTACCGTATTTTTCGGACCATAACACGCACCGGACCATAACACCAACCTAATTTTTAGAGGGGGAAAGGGGGAAAGCTCCGGGTTTTTTTGGGGGGGGGGATCAGCTCAAAGTAGTTGATCTTACTTTGCAAAGGGAACCATTTCTACAGTTTTCAGACAGTCACATGTGCTGGGGAAACAAACAGCCTTCCTCTGCAGAACATTCAACAATAGAGGGTGGAGCAAGGGGGCAGACCAGGAAGGGAGCTAGCTCTCTTATCTCCCCCTCCATCTCTTGCAATCAGCTGTTGAGTGGCTTCCTTTAAACACCTTCTTTCCCTCTTGTTAGCCTTTAGCTCTTTCTTTTTTTTTAAAAAAAAAAAAGCACGATCTGCTTTTTGCCCCTGGGCAATTTGGCTCCAGGGACCACGCATTCATTCCATAAGACGCACAGGCATTTCCTCTTACTTTTAGGAGGGAAAGGTGCATGTTATGGAGCGAAAAATTGAACAGTTGACTTAATAAAAGCTCTGAAATGCATTTTTAGAAATTAGAAATCCTTTTTCTAAAAATATACAAAAATAAACCATTGCTTAGCTTTGACTACTAAATGCTTACCTGTGGAAGATCAACTTCCATCTTATTTGGAAGGTAAATGTCAGGTTTTGTTGGGTTTGCTTAGGAAACCAATTTTGCAAAATTACTAATAGGTATTATACATAGTCAGATGTTGCAGAAAGTTCTGACCTATATAGAAGCCTAAAGGCCTGAACAGTATTAAAAATAAATTTGGTTCCTTTTAACGACACACTTCTAGAATATATTTTATTTGAAGAAGGGGGAGAACGTCTTAGAAAAAAGTGCTTTCCGAGTCTTAATAAATGTTCCTTTATAAATTATCAAAGGGGTATGCTTTATATAACTCTTAATTTGTTTCAGATCAGAATTGACTGCAATAATGAAAGGAGTGTCCACACTAAAACATCACAGAATACCTCCAATGAAGGTAGCCGGTTGCGCACGGGTAAAGATCGTAACCAGAAGAAAGAGAAGTCGGACAGCGGGGATGGTCAGCAACCGTTGGTGAATGGAGTACCCTAAACTGCATAGTTTGAGAAGTTATATTTCCTAAACTGTTTCAGTAAAACTTATTCCACATTAGATATAATTAGGCCAAAGACAAATAGTAGGCAAGATGGCGCAGGGCATGAAATGAATATAAAATGTTCTTTTCGCCTTTTTTAAACATCAGTATGCAGTTTTTTCAAAATAAGATGTTATACTTGCATTAAAAATACCTTGAACTTCTGGAAAAATTGCTTTTAAGTACATATTGCACTTCAAACGATGAAATAATCCATTTGTTTGTTTTTAAAATAATGAAACTGTGCATTGGTATTTCTGTTCAGTTGTACCATTTCAATGAATTGGTCAAAATCACTGCTAAATTTCAATTTTTAGAATAAATAGTGTTTGCAGTAATCAGATTGGGCTTCTGTTTTCAATCTTTTAGAAGTTACTCACCTTAAACATTAAAAGGTTCTATTTTATGTCCTGTGTCAGTTCACATTTTGGTTCACTTTTTCAGTATTTTAGTGAACCTCTGGATATATGTGTAATGTAACAAAGTTGTCATTTTCATTAGCAAAAAGTTGTATGATCTGTGCCTTTTTTATATCTTGGCAGGTAGGAATACTATATTTGGATGCAGAAATCAGGGAAGCTGAGTTGGAAACACTAAATGTACAATATATGTAGCAAAACCTCTCCAACAATTAGTACTTTATTAGAAGAATGCATGCTTTCCATATTTTTTCCTTGCATAAACATCCAGTTAGGCAGTTTTAAGAATAGGAAATTTATTTTGCACTGAAATAATGGCAGATTGTGTTACTGAGATGGTGTTTTTTGTTTCCTTTTCAGACAGGACAAGAGAAGTTTTTTGTTTTGTTTTTTAAAACCTATTTCCATTTGTGATAAACTAAAAAAAATTCATGGTTACTGAGGGAACAAATTGTAAGTTGTTCATAAGCTAGTAGTTTGTGCCTGCTGTTGGCCAGAGGACCAATTTTAAAGAATAGCTTTCTTTTTAGTTCCCCTACATTTTTGTTTGAAATTTGGAATATGTCTCAGATGAGAAAGGAAGTTGATTTCTATATGTGAAATTTAGAAAAATTCAGGGATAGTGTAGTTCAACAGCCTTGGAAACAGAACAGTCTTACAAGGTCTCGTGTACAAGTAGATTCAAAACATGTTACTGAAGTTGGCATAAAGTTTAGTTGCCCAAAATAGGGGTGGGGGATGCTTTTTATTTCTGATCATGAATGAAATTGTACTTGAAAAAAAAGTGTAATAGGACTTTCATTTTAAGCTATTCTGTTTTTCATAAATTACTCCAGTAGGAGTTTGAGTGATTATGTACAGAATTGTACAAACCTGGCCCTTGTATCTGCATGTTGTGCGTTTTTGTTTCTCTGCTGCTTTTTCTCCGCCCACCCGCCCCCTTGCATACAAGCAAGCATATAAAAATGGCAACAAACTGCACACAACTTAACAAATATTAAAAAGTCTTAAATATTGCCAAACTTTAAATGTTGATTTCTAGTTATTTATTTTGGGCGAATGTATAGTATTTGAAAAACTGAAATTGGTACCTTGCACACATCATCTGTAAGCTGTTTGGTTTAAAATACTGTAGATAATTAACCAAGGTAGAATGACCTTGTAATGTAACTGCTCTTGGGCAATATTCTCTGTACATATTAGCTACAACAGATTGGATTTTATGTTGACATTTGTTTGGTTATAGTGCAATATATTTTGTATGCAAGCAGTTTCAATAAAGTTGGATCTTCCTCTGCTAATGGATGTTGATGCAATCTTTATAAATGATTGCTTTTCAAAAAAATCAACTTAGAAAGAAGCAAGAACCTATTTTATTTCTGTGTTAAATTGGAAACATTGTTTACTCCAGATGTGTGAAAGCTGAAACATTTTCAGTTTCAAGGATTTGGCTGGTAATGTGCCATTACTGGTTGAACAGTACATATTTAGCAATTATATGCACTAATTTTACACTCAAGGCTGACTTCAGTAAGGTGCTAACTAGATTTGACTTACTAAAACTGTAATAGGTTAATCACATTTTCAAATGACATTTTTGCAGTATTTTTGTGCTTTAGATGTGTATCCCTTTCCAAGTAAAAAAATCCACTGTTTATAAGTATTCGTACAATTTAAAAATTGTAAAATCAAAATGTAAAACTCATTTTGAAAATCATGCATGTTACAAAAGGTTGAAAGTGCAGCAAATGTCTGATGTTTGGGTTTACTTCCTTATTGGTAACTTCACATACAGTCTAATGAATTACAATTATTTTGAAAAATAAAGTTTTTTTAAAGAGTGAAAGGTATCTGTGAATGACCACAAAATTCAAGTACAATATAAGATAGCCCTCCCCAAGAACTTGAAACACAAAACCAAATTTGTTCACTCTCACACTATGGTATCAAGGATGAAGAGACAATGTTGACTTTTTTCCATAAGCAAGGTTGTTTCTGATATTAGTAAATGTCTTCCACAAAAGGATCCAGTTTTCATGCCTTCAACCAAATTGTTTATTTTATTTAAACAATATATACTGCAACCTATAAAATCAACCTTAATTTGAAATGCCTGCTGGTATTACAAAGTCTTCTCTGAAGTTAAGTAGGGAGGGGCCTGTCTTTGGCATTGGCCTTGACAAATAATTCAGGCATTTTTAGGGGTAAGTTATTTCTATTGAACCATGAAGATTTTATGATGCTTCTCTAGACTCGCTAGCTTTTTTCAAATTTGGCTGCTGGCTGGGGCTTATAGGAGTTGTAGTTCAGCAGCATCTGGGAGGCCAAATATTCCCCACACTAGCTCATTTGTTGTAGAATGGAGAGGACTTTATTCCTAAAAACACTTGTCTTGGGCATGGGGGAGATACCAAGATACAAAATTCTCAGGCTCCTTGTGAATTTTCATATAGAACACAACAAGGCATCAACCTAAGCTTTCTGACAGTTCACCTGAATTCAGTATGGATGTTCTTGCATTTCATTATGCATTCTCCTGTTTCTCTGAAAGGGGTAATTTATTATAAAATTGTTTTTTGTCTAAATAATCATCACTGTAGTGTAGATGATCTTCCCAGACTATAACAAGCTCCATACTTGCTTTCTCCCTAATCTTGTCTTCATTCTATTGACCAATTGAAGAGTGCTAAATATTACCTTCATCTTGGAATTAATCATTTATAGGCCCATTTGGAGAGAGCTGTTCCATGTTCCACTTCCCAAAAATGGGAATCACAGAGAGTTTTGTAAAAACCAGAATGTAAACTAGGAAGTGTTGGGAGAAGCACATTTTACTCTGCAGATAGCAGCTATGAAGGAGAGAGAATTATTAGCCCATGGTCACTGATTTTTTTTTTAAAAAAAAACTATATGAAGTCTAGACACTACCCTTTCTAGCAGGGTATGCATTTTGCAAATAAAAAATAAAAATAACGGTCAGGGGTCCCTTTACCTTTAACTTCATTAGAGAGGAACATTTTGGGTGGTCCCGGAAGGGGTACAAATGTATTGACGAACTTGACTGGGATGGCAAATTCATTGGGGTGCCTTTTGTGAGCTTCAAATCCTAGTTATTTCAAAATGTGCACCTGTATGTATAAGACTGTATATGCACATTTGTCTTCTCTCTGCCCCACCACCCTCTTTTCAGTGCTGTATACCTCATTTTGCGGAGTGGGGTGTGCGAAGTGTCCACCTTAAGAAGGAGGCCTGAGTATTAAGCAGTCACTTCTGCCTGCAGAAAATGGGATGCTCACCTGGTGCTGAGGAAAGCACCATCCAGAGAGCCTGCATACATTTTGACATTGAATTTCTATTTTTTTTTTTTAAGAGAGGGGGGTGATGGACCAAATGAAGCAATATTTTTAAAACGGGGTCAAAGGAGGGGACAAGGCAAAAAAAAGCTTGCTTGAACTTTGTGGCTTTCCTAAATTGGAGATTAAGGTGACAGTGAACTATACTGGGCCCAGGACCCTCATACTTATGGGACCGCTTCTCCCCGGTATGCCCCGCAGAGGATCTTAAGGTCCATAAATAGTAACACCCTGGAGTAACACCCGAAGGAAGTCAGATTAGCCTCAACTAGAACCAGGGTCTTTTCAACACTGGCTCCAACCTGGTGGAATGCTCTTTGTCTCATGAGACCAGGACCCTGCGGGACCTGATTTCTTTCCGCAGAGCCTGTAAGACAAGAGTTCCGCCTGTCCTTTGGCCTGGAACCAACTCGATCCTCTCCCCCACTTTCCCTTTTCCTTTGTATGAGGCTGAATTTTAATTTTAATGTTGGATTTTGTCTTGTTAAGTTGTGTCTTGATTGCTTTATTTTGTGGTGTTAGCTACCCTGAGCCTGGTCTTGACTGGGGAGGGCAGAGTATAAATAAAAATTGTTGTTGTTATACTGAAAGATTTCTCCTCTCTTTGGTCATGTAGAGCATTTAAGTAGAGATGAGAGTTAGTAGATGAGAGTTTTGTGCCATCCGTCATTTAAAGCATATGGTATGCACTACTGAGAAACAATAATAGCCTAACAAAATTCTGGGCTGCTCATCCCTCCCCCGCCACCTCTGCCACTCACAAGAACAGGCATAGGACCCGCGGTTTGGTGAGGCGCAGCACCTTTTCCAACCGTGACTCCTGTGCCTGCCCTTGCGAGAGGTGGGCAGTGGCAGCGGGACCAGCGGCGAGAAAGGGCTCATTTCTCGTCGTTCGTCCCTCCACCGCCACCCGCCTCACTTGAGTATAAGCCGGGGCGGGGGTGTTCAGCACAAAAATGTGCTGGAAAAGTCAGCTTATATGCAGAGCAAGTTTATGTGAACTGGCAAAAAATTTCATTACAAGAGGGTTAATATTCTTGATGCAAAATTGCTTTTCCACAAAATCATGGCTTAGAAGCCGGTAAGTCTGTTGTTGTTGTTGTTGTTTAGTTGTTTAGTCATGAAAGACTCTTCGTGACCCCATGGACCATAGCACGCCAGGCACTCCTGTCTTCCACTGCCTCCTGCAGTTTGGTCAAACTCATGTTGGTAGCTTTGAGAACACTGTCCAACCATCTCGTCCTCTGCCGTCCCCTTCTCCTTAGGTTCCTTAAAAAAAAGAGAGATCAATTGAGACATCATAGGCATACACACAATTGAATATTGGGCCTGGACCACCTCAATAAAATACTGGTTACGCTGCCATTTTCGCTGCCCCCCATCAAGTCTGCTCGCTGATTTGCTCAAAGACTCCTATAAATGAAGATGGTATCAGTACCTTGAAAAAAAAAGATTGAATCTATAGGCATCAAGTTGGAGCCCTTTTAGAATTCTAGCGAGCAATACATTTTCCATAATATCCTAACTAGACTAAAGGATGTCGAGAGACAAAATATTGTGGCAGCTGTAAACAAAATTTGCTCCCCTATATTCTATGATTTAAATATCCTAGATAGCAGAGCCAATTACGTCACTAAATAATCCCAGCCCAACGTAGGGCTTTTATGTTGGCCCGTCTGAATGTTTTTCCCTCGGCATTTGTCAGGGGAAGATATCAAAACATTCCTAGAAACAAGAGATTCTGCAGATGTTCTATGAATGTCCCGGACACTGTAGAGCATATTATCTTTCATTGTCCATTGTGCAGTACGCCCCGTCAACGTGTGCTGTCCCCTCTTTTGGGTGGTCTGGAACCCCAATAAGGTGAAAGTGTGGGATTCTGCCTATCTGACGTTGACCAAAGCGTAACGGCGGGGGTAGCCGAGTTTTTGGTAGCAGTCCTCCAAGGAGCAGGTTAACAAGGAAAGCCACAGATTCTACATACACACACACACACACACACACACACACACACACACACACACACACACACACATATATATATATATATATATATATATATATATATATATATATATATATATATAATCAGTCTATGTAGCCAACTGCTGCCTTTTAAATATATATTTCAAAGCTCTTATATGTTATTTTCTCTTTTATGGTTTTATTTGTAAAATGCCTAATAAAGGTTTGATAAGTAAGTAAATTGAGACATCCGGCCCTCAACCAATGCCATATCTGAAACTTTGACAATTGTTCAAAACGGCATCCACCACAACATGGCAGGTGACTTCAAATAAACTTGAAAACCAATTTGTCATCAGGCTTTGGTAGGTAGAAGAATTCTGAGAGTTGGTTCGCTTTTGTTAATAAGCGCATTCTGATGAAGCAACAGTTGTATCTTTTTGGCCTCTAACTTGTCAGAAGTGAGAGATAAAACAATGATTGAAGAAGCGGGAGAGCATTTTATATTTGCTAGTTATAGACCTTTCTGTAGTTGGCCTGCACAGTTGCTATGCAGAGAGCCAATCAATGAACAGTTATGTGTAGCCCTGTTTTTCAATCACATGAAATTGGTGAATGGGTTAAAAGTATGCCAAAGGCCCGACAACATAAGTTGCACCAAGGATCCTGTAGATTTGTTTCTTTTTACCATGTTTTGTGTGTATTCACAAGAACTCCAGTTAATCCTCAGGGTGAAGTTTTTCATCTTGTCTCTTTCCCTACCATTCCTTACGTTGTGATGAAAAGAAACCACTTTTTATCCTTTAAATTATCTTCACAGTTGCTTTAAGTGGTGTGACCTGTCCCAAAATGAGAGGCTGCAAAACAAGAAAGGAATGAAGTCTTGCAGCCAATAAGCGCTTCTGAAACTCAAGGTGTCTTGTCTTTTATCTGTGCAATGATAGCATTCTTAAGATCACACCTATACCAGTGTCACCAGCAGAGTAACGCAGCAGAGCTTCAGAATCTTTGCCCTTTTCTGTTTTCAGCTGTTTTAGAGTTGACAGTGGAAAAATCTTTTTGCTCACACAGTTCAAAGTAAATTGTTTTAGTGCCTCAAGTCAACCCGTCACAATTACTATTAACACTATATGCATGTACTTAAGAGATCCTGGTGCATCATAAAGAGGTTGTAGTCAAATTAGTAGAGACTCAAAACTGGAGAGAGATCCTCACTTCTGAAATCCACCGCCACAATTTGCTGGCTACTGAATGCAGCCTTGGCCTTATACCCGCCAACGCATGTACACATTATCTGGAGGAAGTAGGGTTGGATTAATTGTGCCAGAAGCCTATAGCCTTGAGCAAGAGGCCTATCACAGCTGATATCCTAATCCTGAACAGAAATCAGATGTGGAAGAATGGTAACTTGAGACACAAACCAAGTACATATCCCCAAATTACACATAAGCAAAAGTGTCACGTTAATATTCCTGATTCTGAGCTTTGGAGGGGGTGGGGGGCAGCAGAAGAGAAGCTTCAGGCACTTAACACCTTTGTGTTCTTCTCAACCTCTTGGTCGTAAGAGGTTCTTCCACCTTTTCCCAGTGAAAGTGACACAACCTTAGGCACTTTTTGCCCCTTCCTAGCTAGCAATCACTAGGAGCTTGTTCTGTTTCATTTCTCTCATATCCCTGGCTATGTAATGTTACATTTTCTTGATCTCAAGTCACATTGGTACATGACGAATGCCTAAGATATGGTTACCAGACGTCCTTGTTTCCCGGGGACAGTCCCTGGATTTACAAATCTGTCCCCAGGCAAAATCCGTCCCCGGAATGTCCCCGGATTTCATTTAATGTCACCGGATTTATATCTTGTGTTGTAGATTCATTAGTACAGAATGAATGTTGCCTGATTGGTTCAATGGCACAAGACACATCATATGGGGACTTCCAGTGAGGCAAAATGGCGGGTGCCATGGCAGCAAACAGCTGAAGCCAACCAGAGCCAACTGCGCTACCAGGCTGGCTCTGGGCTTCTGAAACTGCTGCTCCTGCCACCACTGCCCCACGACCCAAATCGAGCCAGGAGCAAGAGCGTCTGGCCACCCGGCCGACTGCCCAGCAGTGCTCCGGGGCCAGGGAAACCCTGGAGGCGACGTAAGGAGAAGGGGAAGGAAGAGAGAGAAAGAGGAAGGAGAAAAAAGAGGGGAGCCCCGACCTTGCCGCCCCGCTGCTGTTGCTGCTAAGGAGGAAAGCCCTAGGAGGGCAAGCACACATGGACAAGCCCAGGCCTGACCCAAGCCTACTCCACGCGGCTAGTGCTTCAAGAGAGCAGGCCGGGGCCCAGAGGAAGGACACGTGACAGAGGAGACCACAGAAGAGAAGATATTACTTCTTTTTAAAAAAAACAAAACCAAAACTTTTTAAAAAAATAACTTTTCTCTCTTTTCAAAAAAAAAAAAGTGTCTCCGGATTCTTTGAAAAAAATCTGGTAAGCTTATAAAGAGTCATTTGAGACCTTAAAGACTTGTGGCATAATTTCATTCAACAACAAATCATGATCTTTAAAATATCCAAACTGGTTAACATAGCCAGCCCTCTGGAAGTCATTACCAAACGTGTAAGTCATAATAGAGATCCCCATAGCTACGACACTGAACCATTTCCTTAAAGAGTCTGCAAGTTGACAAGTGTGCAGAGACCTCAAAATACAGAAATGTATGTAACTTCATTTGAGCCATGAGGCAATTGATTCTTTTCTAAAAGCTAGAAAGGGTGGCTGGAGACCTCTCAGTAGCTAAGGTTAAATGAATCTACTTTAACCTTACTGTAAGTTTTATTGATCAGTTTTATCATAACCCTGTATTAGGTTAGGGCCTTTCTTCTCCATCTGTGTCTCTGCAGTTAGTATGAATTAGGATGCCCTTAATTTGCTTAGTAATATTAAGGTCCTGCACCCCAGTTTAAAGTAAGCAAGATTTGCACTGTTCTGGAAAGTTAAGATCTAAGGTTTCTACCATTGGGGATGACCCATTTCTGGCTAAAAGTCAATAAGGGTTTAACCCAGAGCTGCTTTGATGCATCAATTTAAGGTGATTAAAATATTACTAATATTGAAGTAAGAGGCCACTAGGGCAGCAGATTAAAAAAAATATATTTAAAAAATTAAAAACTTTCAGAAACTACAGGTAGTGAGCATTATCACACCTACCTCCCTAGCACCTGCAGGTAGTGGACACCATCCTGATACATGAGGTAAAGAATTTTGGGTATCTGCTGTGACGTGTTCTTTTTTAAAGACAAAATTATGTGGTCTGGGGAGAGTCTGTTTTACTTAAGTGAGAATCTATGCAAATTCAATCTATCTACTTGAGTAAAGTTCAATCAGCTAAGGTTTCTTCAATCAGGTGGCGGCATGATTTTTGTTATTCACCTTTGTAGCCTATCTTATTCCACTGAGCTCAGACCATTGTATTTAGATGCATCAAGATGCATTCTCAAAACCCCTCTGTTAATGCCTGAGAGAGGAAGATTGGGCCAAGGCCACCCACTGTGAACTTGGTTATCTTCCCCAGCTAAGAATAAACTAAGGATGTGGAGCCTGGGGCCCTCCAGGTGTTGGGCTCCAGCTGTTGCATTGCAGAGGGTTGAACTAGATCACCCTTGTGGTCCCTTCCAACTCTACGAATCTAAGTTCCCACCAGCCCCAAGCTATCATGGCAAATGGTCATGAACGATGGGAGTTCAAGAGCAACTGGAGGGCCACAGGTTCCTCAAACCTGGTCTTAACTCATAACTGCCACACTAACTCACCCTCATCCAACCTTCATCCAATGACCCTTTCATGGTCTGAAATGAAGTTTATGGAGTTGAGAGGTTTGCTGGACTCATTAGCATCCACTGAGTTGGCAAGTGCCTGGAGTGAGTCAGCAGTAAATCACACAAAGCAAGTGGAGTTAACTCTTTATCAGCAAAAACAGGATCTGCACAGCAACTCCTCTTCGGTACGGCTTGCCCCCATGAAGCAGTTGCATAGACTGAAGGTCCCCACCTTCCCACAGCTGCCTAAGTCCCCACCTCTCCAGGATTTCTCCCAAGGAATCCAAGACAAAAACTGTGTGATGCTAACGTAGCCCACACTCTACATGCCTCTCTTGGTTCTGTGGTACAAGGAGGGAGGGGAGCTTGTTGCAGCAGGAATGGGAAACACCTGTGACTCTTCACCAGCCAGACTCATCTCTGCTTCTTGGCCTCCCTCCTCTCCTGCTTCAACTTCGATTTCTGATTCTGGACTTCTCTCTGCCACAATTGTTGTTGTTGTTTAGTCGTTTAGTCGTGTCCGACTCTTCGTGACCCCATGGACCATAGCACGCTAGGCACTCCTGTCTTGCACTGCCTCCCTAATACCTTGCTTACTAATACCTTGCTTACAATACCTTATTAACTCTTCAGCTTCTGCACCTCTTCCTGGTCTACACCCTCTTCTCCCTCTGACCACTCCATCGTCCCACCACCAATTCCTGAGCTCTGAGCCTTCTTCCCTTGGGGATTCCCCAGCTAGTTCCTCCCACCAATCCTCTGCACCCAACCAGTCAAGTGTGATTCTACAAAGTGTTTTTAAATGTGTGGAATTGATCTGGGGTTCCCATGCAAAATGACTGTTGCCCCATGCAAAAGTAATCCAAATAAGACAAGACTTTTGAGTATTCTTTCCTCAATAAGCAGGTGAAGGTTTCCTGGAGTTTACATTATTTGTTTTTCATTGCAGAAGTAATACTGATGATGATCTCTGTGACCCAGATTTTAGCAAAATGCTTGTGTGTATTGTATCATGCTGTTAGCCCAAGTGAGTATTATAAGGAGTAGTTCTTAAACATAAGGTAGCCTGCAATGTTTGACAATAGAGGAATTGCTCAGGGAAACTTATAAGGCTACCAGCTTTTAAAATTCAAGGTGTTGACCATATCCAATCTGTACTCTAGCTGTGTGTATCTGTTGATCTAAACAGCATGTGGGCAAACTGGTAGCCTGTCCTCTGGATTAGTTCTTATCCCCCAATCAATTTCTTCCTCTCCCTCTCCCTACTACTACCATCACTGCTTTGAAAAGTGCCATAACTCAGTGGTGAAGTATACATGCTTTGAATACAGCAGGTATCAATTCAATCCATAGCGCAGGGAACTTATTGCCTATGTGCTTAAATAGGACCACTAGGCTTCAAAGGTTGGCCTACTGGGTCATTTTCTGCTAACAATACCCAACTTTCCTAAGCCAAGAAATGAACTGAGAGTGCCCTAGCATCCCCAAATAGAGCTAGGAAATACTCTTGTCTGAAGCTGTAGACAGCTGCTGCAAGTCCTGAGCTAGCTCAAAAGTAGCCAGCATGTTTCATTCTGGCAGTTGTTGGATTCCAGCTTCCATCAGTCCAATGCAATTTTGCAAATAGTCAGGATTATTTGCTGTCATCCAGCTCACAACTGCATCCAGGCACCAGTTTATGACCTCCTGATTTGAGATGTTACAGAGAAATGGAACTAAGTGACATCTTGCCAGATACCTTCTAATGACCTCCACAGCAGCTTCATCTAGATATTAAATAGTGTTGGAAACAAAATTGTGGTACCCAACAACTCCTAGGGGTCCAAGGCACCATCAGTCAATACTTTTCAATGGAACAGACCCTGTAAGTAGTAGTGAAGCCACCGCAAAACAAACTACGAACTCGCTGAGACCAGACATACACTGTGGTCTGTGGTATCTCAACCCACTGAGTGATCTAGGGGAGTCAACAGGTTCGTGGTGCTTCTGTCTTTCACCCAAATCTCACCCATCAGAGTAATCAAGGCTGATTCTACAGCCAGCAAGAGCAGCACTCAAGTCTATATGAAGCAGACAATTTTGTCCTTGCAGATTTTCTACGGTAGGCTCCAAGACTGGGTTAATGAGGGTAAATGATTGTCACTTCCATTGTGGAATAGCTTTTCTAAGTGGTACATGGGTTGCCAAATAGGCTGTTTTCTCCATGTTAACCACCACACAGTAGGCATGATTATGTGTACAGTCTCCTTCAGAGCAAAACTTATACCACTTGTACTGCAGTTGTCTCCAGTTGCCTGGAACTCCCCAATAAATTGGGTGGTTGCCTAACTTCAACAGCACCAGAGAGGACATTTGGGTGCAGTTGTGTCAAAGGCCTGTCATGTCTCACCATTCCACAGGGAGACTAGGACCTTGGCAGAATTGCCTTCCGAGGCTTCTGGAAAATCTCTAGCAGCATTCAGGAATCCATCAGCTTTCACACATTTCTGGAATGCACCACCAGTTGGTCTCTGATCCTCGTGGGATAGCAGCAATTACCCTCCCAAAACCTCAAGTCTACCTTTGTGGAGCACTGAGTATCTGGGAAGACATAAGTAGGTCAGGTTGATTGTTCCCAGCTAACCTATTCAGGTCTTGGCAATACAGCGGTACCTTGGCTTGGCTCCCGAACAAATCAGCTCCCGAACGCTGCAAACCCAGAAGAAGTGTTCTGGTTTGCAGATGTTTATTGGAAGCTGAAGATCTGGCTTGGCTTCCATGGCTTCCGCTTGAGTGCAGGAAGCTCCTGCAGCCAATCGGAAGCCACACCTTGGTTTTCGGACCGTTCCGGGAGTCGAACGGACTCCCGGAATGGATAAAGTTCGACAACCAAGGTATGTGCCAGATTGGCTCCTTCATATACTTACAAAGCATGGTGGGTGAGAGAGATTTTATTTTGAACTGACCTGATATTCTCCTCCAACCACCACTAAGACAGAGGGCATAGTATTCAGTCCACCACCTACCTGAAGAACGGGATCAGAAGCTGAGTGGGGGGAAGTGTTTTGATAGGGGGGGAGAGAGAGTTTAAGTGGGAAAACTGTACTATGGTACTTAAATGAGTTTCCCCCTTGAGTTGCCGTGCAGGAGTTTGAATTGTTCTGGGCTTTTCAGGTTCTGCATTTCCCGCATTGGATGATTTAAATGAAACTGAAGTTGCTCCCCGTGA
Organism: Zootoca vivipara; assembly: GCF_963506605.1. NCBI lineage: Eukaryota > Metazoa > Chordata > Lepidosauria > Squamata > Lacertidae > Zootoca > Zootoca vivipara. Next base: position 41,208,172 of record NC_083294.1, on the reverse strand, counting down.
GCCAAGGACGAAAGTACAGATCGTATCTGAACAGCTGGTGACCTTTTTCAACCCAGTGAGTAAGTGCTATTGTGGCGTCATATTTCATTGCCCCCACTTCAAATCCTTGAGTGGATTTGAAATGTTTGTTACTGTGGTACTTCAGTGAAAGGTCTCTTTGTTGGGCTATATTGAGGGGTGTTGTTCTATGCAGAGTGCCACGTTCCATGTTTGGGAAAGGAAATAAAAAGGGGTTGCCCAAAGGAATGAACCTTCCCTTTCCTCTCATGCTGCAGCTGCACATGGGTCACCCATACTGCTTTGCAAGCATCTTAGAATCATAGAAGTGTAGAGTTGGAAGGGACCACGAGGGTCATCTTATTTGAGAAGCCCTCAAAGCCCTCCTGATGCACAGGACTACTTTCAGCAGTTCTTTGGATGGGTTGAGATGCTCCCAATGCAAATTTAATGGTGGGTATCAAATGTTAGCATACTGCTATAGCTACGCAATGTATTTACAGCAAAAGAAAAAAAGTCAACACAGCAGTAGCTGCTGTTGTTATTTGTTACCCACCCTTCACCTTAAGATCCCAGAGAATGTTACAACAATTTAAAACACAACATTAAAAACAGTTTGTTTTCAACTTGCAAAGGAAGAAGAGGGGGACCATCTTAAAAATGGACATCTCAAGTGTCAAATGTCAGGGTAAAAGGGGGCATCTTTAGCATTCACTAAAAGCTTCAAAGTGAAGAATCCAGACATACTTCTCGGGGGAGTGGGTTTCCACAAATTAAGGGCTGCCACAGAGAATAATCTTTCCTAGGCTGCCACCACCTGAGGGTAGTGGAACAACCAAAAGGACTTAGAGATACATGTGGATATTCACGCACATATACATAGTTATCCAGCGGTGGTCCTGCTCAGAGTATACCCATTGAAATTAATGGACTTAGTCTCTTTATGTTTGATGGTTTTACACTGAGTAGGACTTGTATACAATCCATAAATCCAGTGCTGGGCAGGCCAATGAAGCAGGGTTTTCCTTTCTCTCCCATTCTTGCCATACTCATAGCTGCCAAGTCTCCCGTATTCCCTGGGAAACCCCCGTTTTTCCAGCCGTTTCCCGCTGGCAGCCCAGATTTTTTTAAAAAAACAACGTAAATCCCCCGGATTCTTACCGGCCCGGGGAGGCTCCTTCTGCGCATGTCTGGAGTCCCTGGACATGCGCAGAAGTGATTTCTGGTGCTGCGGCCATTTTGGAAATGGGCAGAGCATGAGTAGAAGTGACTTCCGGTGCTGCTCTGCCCAGTTCCAAAATGGCTGCGTGACTTCCGATCCCAGATTTTTCAGTCTGGGAGTTGGCACCTATGGCCATACTCCAAGAGCATAGGGGTTGGGAAAACAGGCCAATGGAGCACAAGGCAAGCCTTGGACACTCCTCCTGCTAAGCTGTGGTGCATGGATACCCAGCATGCTGCACATATGCTCGCAGGTGTCCACAGCAGACTTCCCAGACTCCCAAAAGGTCGACAACGCTTGCTGCAGTGGCTGGATGCTGAAGAAGTTGAAGGAGAAGAAGGGGGACCCTGCTTTCGGTTCCCTCTTTTTCTCCCATTAGTGGATTCCAGAATCAGTTTGCTGTGCATTGTAGGGGCTGGTCTTTACAAGCGAAGCAATTGCAAAGCCCCATCTTTGCAAACCGCTTAGAGACTATTGTAGTTAAGTGGTATATAAATTGTTTAAATAAATGAAAGGAGGGCCTTGCACAAATCTTGCTGCAAGGCTCTTTTGCTTTTTGGTGGTAGCATTGCTTTTTCCACCAAAAGGAGAAGCAGACTTCAAAGTTGCACTTGGAAATAATCAGCTCATTAGTGTGTGAAGATTGCCCAGTTTGTTCCAACCTTCAAAGGAAACAGGCCCTCCTGAATCTTATTCAGATACTCCAAAGCAAAGGGCTCAATCAAAAACATACTTTCAAAACCACCACATTGATGCTTGGCCCCTCTTTGTGTCTCTCTGTGCTCCCCCCCCCCCCGGCTACTGTTCCTTTTCTCCCTTGCATGGAGTTGATGCATAAGTGAGAAGGAACTCTCAGCAAATTTCCAATAAAACATAATATCAGCCACTTGCATATCCCTCCCAGAAAAAGGAAACATGTCTCATAGAAAGAGGACACTGAGCTAATTTGTATGCATAGATCAGGGCTGGGAAACCTCTAGCCCTCTGGACGTTGCTAAACTACATATCCCATTAGTCCCAGCCAGCATAGTCAATAGTTAAGGCTGCTCAGAGTTGTAGTCCAGCAACATCTGGTGTGTGTGTGTGTGTGTGTGTGTGTGTGTGTGTGTGTGTGGTTCTTCACTCCTGATATAGATACAAACATGGATTCAGAGCCATCTTTCCCATAGGGCTTTACTGGTGCATCGCGCCAGGTTGCCGGCCTCTCAGGGGTGCCCCAGCAAGTGGGGGAGCTTCACGGCTTTGCCGGTGGCCTCCCTTTTCCCTGCACACCCGACAGCTGCGCCCCACTAACCATAAGGCTGGCAGATGTGCAGCTTCCCTCCCACCCAAGCCTCCTCGGGAGGAGAGCGATCCCCACAGAGACTTAGGGTGGAAGCTGTGCCCTGCCAACCATATGGCTGTCGGGCACGCAGCTTCCCTCCCAAGCCTCTGTGGGGATCACTCTCCTCCTGTGGAAGCTTGGGAGGGGCACAACTTCACTACCAAGCCTCTGCGGGGCTCACTCTCCCGCAGAGGCATGGGGGAGAGTTGTGCCCCCCTGGATGGATGGCAGTGCACAGCTACGGCCACCCCACACACTATCCGTGATGATTTGGGGGCACTGGGTGGATATTTGCACCCCGGCGCTGCATCTGCTAAAGACAACCCTGCATGGATTCAAGCCATAGTAATTCTAATGTCGGACCCACTGAAATGAATGGACATGACTAATTTAGGTCCACTCATTTCAGTAGGTCTGCTCTGTATAGAATGCTCTTGGATACCCTGTAATTGGGGAAGGTGGTAACCAGGTGAACTTCATGCTTGCTCTGTCACCTGCCCAGATGTTGTCGCTCACTGTTGACAGGCGACTCTAAGAACCCTCTTGCTCTCTCTTCTTGGGGTCTTCTGTCTTTAAGCCAGACTTGGACTGGAGAGACCTTGAAATAAAGGACTGTTTTCTTTAAAGTGGAACACATGGAATGGAAGCAGCGGTCTGGAATAACTTTGCCTTGTGCCTCAGTGATATGCACATTTAAACTGGGCTTGGAACTGAAATATTGCATTTCTGCTTCATTTCCCAAAGCGTGTCGACCCAAAACAAATCAGCCTGTGGTGCCTTGCCAAGCTGGGGAAAAGAGCAACAAGTCGTTGTGTCTGGAACACAAGTGCTGCTTCTCGTCTAAAAAGCATGTTCAGTTGGACTGCTACACTCCACTCAAAGACCGTAAGTGGCATTCTGCCTTTAGGACTCTTTCACTTGTTCTGCAAAGCTGGACACATAGTTTCTTATGCCTACACTGCCACCTTCAGCCAAGACCTTGTTTCTGCTTTTCCCAGGTGGCACAGCAGAGTAGTATAGATACAGGGGCAGGTTTGTAAGCAGGCTGCTGGGTGACCCTTGGGATTAGTTGGGGCAGAAGCCAGCAGTAGGTGAAGTCAGAGCCAATGACAGGCAGAGCGAACTCACTCTGATTCCCCCACCCCAACTTCCTCCATTCAAGGGATAACACCGAAACTAGTAGGAAGGAAAATGACAATACATTGCCAGCCCCTGGATTGGTTTTAATCAAGGAGGCAAGCTGGTGGGGTGGTGGTGGCTGAGAGCAGCTCAGCTTCATGGGGCAGTTCCCCACTTGCCCTACTTAATGGACTAGCCTCGTGCTTGCATGTCTGTGCTGAGGACTTATGTAATGCACCAGGAAGCTCTCAAATGAGCACGAGGGGCCATAGCTCGGAAGATTTTCACACAGTAGGTCCCAGGTTATATCTCTCTCCTTGCCTGTTAAGTAAAAATCTCAGATAGCTGATCTGGGAAATATTTCTGTCCGAGAAGTCATACCAGTCAGAATAAACACTGTTGGACTAGATCAGTTTAAGTGTTGTGCTGTACCACTTCAGTTGTTGCTGGGCTACAATTCCTTCATTCCATCATCCCTAACAACAACTAGAAGGCGACAGGTCCTGTACCCTTTGACTACACAGAGTAGTGACCTGTTTCATTTTACATCAGTGCACACAGATACAGTCATACCTCGGGTTAAGTACGCTTCAGGTTGAGTACTTTCAAGTTAAGTACTCCGCAGACCCATTTGGAACGGATTAATCCACTTTCCATTACTTTCAATGGGAAAGTTCGCTTCAGGTTAAGTATGCTTCAGGTTAAGTATGGACTTCCGGAACCAATTAAGTACTTAACCTGAGGTACCACTGCATTGTGACTCCCATTGTGTCTTGGAGTGCATCTTAAAATGGTTCTTGAAAATTCAATGTGCTTCTCCTGTAGGACTGGAGTTTCTTTTCCATCCAGTTTGTTTGTAGAGTGATTTTGGTACTTGAATGCTTCAGGATGTGCAGCATATGTCAATAAACAACACGTGCTTATAGTCCACAAAGCACACGCTGTGTGCATTCTAACAATCTGTTGACAAAACACCAACCCTTCACAGGCCTCTTAGACTCCAGCATCTCACAAATTATTGGGTTACCTCCTGCAATGGGTAATTGGCAATTTTATTGCCCTGTTCAATCGTCTGATTCTTCACTTCACTGAACATGTTTTCTATTTTCCCCTGCCAGTTTTGAGAACAGTGTGAGGCAAGGCCTGTTGCTTTCATGTGGTCTTCCTGGAGGCTTCTGGGTGGCCTCTTGGAAAGAAGGCTGCCAGACTAAGTGGACCTTAGGGCTGATCCAGCAGGATTTCCATCACAGTTATATTTGCAACAAACATAGATTAGGAGCCAACAAAAATCCCTCTGCAGCTAGTTTCACATGTTTGGAGTCTTTGAGTTTTTTTGTTTTCTCAAACAGGCAGCCTCTCTTCTTCTGATGCCACATGACAAACTGCTTTTGTAACTTAAAAGGGAGGATATTTTATTTTACCTATTGCCATGTTTATATGCCAGCAACAATATAGGGGGAAAATATTGTGGCAGTGAATGCATAAATTCAACAATACAGCCATTCCTGTATAGGGATAGCCTTACCATTGTAGTCCAGGCTTTGGTAACCTCGAGTCTGGATTACTGCAATGCACACTATGCATTGGGCCTGATTAGGGACCTGCAGTCGGTGCAGAATGGGAGAATGTGGCCAGCATGTGAGACCATTGTTAAAACATCTGCACTGGTTGCCCATATGCTTCTAATACAGGTTCAATGTCCTTGTATTAATTCACAAAGCACTGAAAATTTTAGGCACCTTAGGGAACACCTGAACACTTCTATCCCAGTACAATCACTGAGATCATCTGCCCGCATGTTGGAGGTGGTTCCCCAAGTTGGCAAGGTTTATTTGTCAACAACAAGACCTAAGCCCTGAGTGTCATTGGCCCAGCATTATGGAATAGTCTGCCAACAGAGATTCAGCAGGCACCTTCTGTTTCCAGTTTTAAATGCCTGCTGAAAACTTTCCTATTCCAATAGGCTTGTGCAGGCAATTAAGGCTGCATCTCTCCATAATAGCTAGCTGGTTTCTGATTCCAGAATTTTAATGTAGCTTTTATTGTACGGTTTTTATGTATAACTGTTGCAAACTGCTCTGATACTTTGTATGAAATAAAATTGCATGCATAAAGCAAGTCCCAAACTCGTTGCAAATCAGTAGAGCAGATTAATGCATCAACATAGCTTGATCGCCCAAGGGAAGCCTGAGTAAACAGGTGCATACTAAGCAGGTGTCTAAACAGTGGGTGCTTATTGGAATTGCATTCCAAAGAGAAGGCCCTGACTTTATTCTATTTAATTTATTTTTACTCAGACAAATTATATGCCACTTAAGCACAATTGTCACTAAGTAGCATGCGTCAAACTCAACAGTACAGTAAATATATAAAACCAGTTTAAAACAATAAAATCAGATCTGCCTGTGAAAAGGCCTGCTGGAATAAAAAGTGATCATAAGATGAACCTCAGGAGCATATGGCAATGCTAACAGCATCTCTCCCAAAGATTGAAATATCTCAGCAGAGGTGCAGAATATAAGGCATTCCCAGAGATAACCTGGTATTCAAGTTGTTCCATAGAAAGACCTTAAACTTGGCCCGGTATCATATTTGCAGCCTCTGCAACTCCTTCAGCACAGATGTTTTGCCCTGTGAATGAGGTACCTCCTTCAACAACCAGGCAACAGATTTAATGGATGCCCCACAAGTAATGCATTACTGTGATACACTCTGGAGGTCACAGGTGCCTGGACTTCTGCAGCTAAACAAGCCCAAGCCTGAGCTGCCAGGAAGGGCTGCAGCTCGGTGTAGGGCATCTGCTTTGCATGCAGAATGTCCCTGGTTTGATATCCATGTAAGCCTGGGAAAGATTCCTTGCCTTAAAACCCTGGAATGCCTCTGCCAGTCAGTGCAGACAATACTGAGCTAGATGGACCAATTCAGTTTCCTACCGTATATTCCTTAACAGCCATAGGCAGTCGGAGCCACTGTAGTCACGTGTGTCTGAATAACAAAGATTCAGCCAGGAGTGCACCCCAAAATGTTCAAATTCATATTGTTATAAGGCAACCTTCCCCAATTGGGTGGCCTCAAAATGTTGCTAGGCTCTCATTCCTATCACCCCCAAATGCCTGGACTGGGGTCAAAACTGATGGGAGTTAGAGATATTGGAGGGCAGCAGGCTAAGGGATGCTGTGATAAGGCATGCATTTTAAAATGGGTGTTAGATAGGGAAATGTCTTGGGGGGAGTATTTCCTATAGGATGGAAATGAACAATTACTTTACAGTTAATATCCCTTTTTTTAAAAAAAATTATTAGAGTTTTATTAGAGATTTTCTTCTGTTGCAACACAAGCAAACAAATAATTGGGTGAAGGTACATTCTATTGCACAGCATTCATGCAGGGTATCGTTTCAGCATCATGTGGGTAGGTCTTTTATTATTTTAATTAATATGCCTTTTTATGTCAGTATTTTTCATTATTACGTTTTTTCAGAGGTAGTCAAGGTGGCATAGGAGCCAACACCTAGGGGCTGTGAGTGCTCCAGCCCCCAGAATAAAATATTTGAGGGGGCTGGTCCCCTGCAAAGTTGATGGGCATTGCCATTCAAATGGTGTGTGCACTGTGTCATGTAATTGATTACGCAGGGTGGTGCTTACCTGTGCACCCGCAATATTTTATTCAAGTTGGCACCCCTGCAAGGTGGCATAAACACCCAGTTGGTCCTCATAACTACCCTGTGAGGTATGTTAGGTTGTGAGATATTGACTGGCCCAAGGTCAGCCAGTGGGCTTCATGGAGACTTGAACCCTGATCTCCAAGGTCCTAGTGCAGCACTTTAGCTGCTACACCACAATGGTTCTCCTATGTTTCTGTGATAGCACTGGAGTGTTGGTTTAAAATCAGAGCACATCCCAGAAATAAACTTTTCCCACTAATACATGTAACTGCAGTACAAAACTTATGATCCTCTATACAGGTGCAGCGGAATGAAGTGGTACCATGTCAGACTGCCTGTGAAGGAACTTTAAAAAAAAAAATCTAGCCCACATTAAGAGAGAGAGAGATTGAGATTCTAGGCCAGCTATCTCACTCCTTTGCTAGCTTCCTAGCTGCAGAGACTTGACTGCAACAAGAAAGGAGTTGGGAAAGATCATAGCACCCAAAACATCACCATTCTGTAGTGATTTTTTTAAAAAGGGTGTGTGTGTCCCAGGACACTTGCAGGATATGCTTCATAACTTGGGTAGAAGGTGAACAAAGTGTGTAGTAGTTGCAGTAAGTAGGAGGAGGAGATGCAAAATATTACCATGGAGTGGTTTATGTGCAAGAGGGGTTGCACAAAAGGAGGGGAAAGGAGGCACAGGTATGGGAATGAAGCGAAGGGGTACAAAGCAGAGCTACAGAGTAGAAAAGGGAAGTGGCTTCAGAAATTGGGTTGGTCTGGTGGAAAGTGAGCTTAAGTAGTTGCATGGGGTGGGAAGTGGAAGCTCTAGGGGGTTAATGTGGGGGAAATGACAGGGGTGGTGGTGGAGCAAACAGGAGCACAGCTCCTAGTGTACTATACACATGCACACGCTCTGAAGGTTTCTTAATCGCAAATGCGGCCGTGAAGCAAAGCTGACTCTTTACTAGGTTGTAGGACTGTTACAAGCCAAGCTGACGTTGATTGAACTGTAACAGGCCCTCAACAGATCCTGCGGATGCTTGGTGTCGGGATAGGAGGACTGATCATTCTCGCATTTCTTCCATGTTGCTGTTTTATTGTGGAGAGGAGGTAAGAGATACTTAAAAAGCACAGCTGTGTCATGGGGCACTTCAGCACTTGCACAACCTAAAGGAAAATGCAGTGGAGTGGAGGGAGGCAGAGGCGCCAACCCCTAGGGGCCAAACCCTTTTTGAGCCCCTCAACATTTGTTTGTGGGGAACACCCCCCCAATGTTAAAAAAAATGGTCATGTCAGGTTGGAGGAGCCAGGAACACAATAGCAAGGTGGCTTTAGTGGTTGGGTCCTCCTCCTCCTTCTCCTGGTGGTGGCAGCAGCAGCAGCAGCCACCAACCATTGAAGCCACCACATTCCTGGCTCCTCCAAGCTGGCGTGATGTCCTGACATGATGTCGTCATGTGTGGGATGTTGGGCCCCCCACCACACTTGCAAGTTGGTGTCTCTAGGAGGCAGGAACTCTAACTCAGCGGCAGAGCACACCTAAAAGGCCCCACGTCCAGTCCCTGACATCTCCTGTTAAAAGGACGAGGAAGCAGGAGGTGGGAGGACACATTTGTACCCATACTTAGAAGATCCACCTTGATCACTATGACCTCCTGATGGGGCTTTTCTGCAGGTTCCCCATGTCCCTGATATTAGATTGCCCTTCATTTTAGTCTGGCAGGCTTTGCCCTGTGGAATTTCATCACAGAGCAACAATTCCTAGCAACCTGAGCAAAATACAATTTCCAGATTTTTTTTTGGGGGGGGGGAGTTGGCAACCATTTGCTTTAGTATGATTGCTGAATGTGCTTTAAACATATGGTATGGATGTGGCCACTGTCCATCAGGGTAGACAATCCTGAAGCAGGCAGACCAACAGGAAAGAAGATTCCACCTAAACATTAGGAAGAACTTCCTGACAGTAAGAGCTGTTCGATAGTGGAATTTGCTGCCAAGGAGTGTGGTGGAGTGGAGTCTCTTTCTTTGGAGGTCTTTAAGCAGAGGCTTGACAGCCATCTGTCAGGAATGCTTTGATGGTGTTTCCTGCTTGGCAGGGGGTTGGACTGGATGGCCCTTGTGGTCTCTTCCAACTCTATGATTCTATGATCTGGGGAAACGTAGCTTCCCTGTGTTCCCACACGAACCTTTAGCACAAAATTTCTCAGCTATCAAATCATTTACCATGAAAAATAAATTGCCCTGCCTATACATATGGAACCACACACACACACAGGCATTATTCCTCTCTGCTCACCAGATGGTTATTTGTTGAAAGTTTCCACACATGGACCTCCTGCATAGAATCTTTGCATTTACAATTTCCTCTGCTCTTAGCACCCAATGCTGAAACTGCAGGTAGCCAAGTGGAGCCATTGGCACATCTCCAAACAGGAGCCTAGAATTAGCAAAGAATGGTCTGCTAAGATAAGCCCTGGGAAATGAATGTGTGAGAGATAGGATTCATATCAATGCTGAAGTGATTTGCCCAGGAAGGGCTGTGTGGAGTGGGTGGACTGTTGCTATTCCTAGGAATATTATTGGATGTTGCTTAAAAAGGCCTTTTTAAAAAAGAAGAAAGAAAGCAAAAAAAGGCCATAATTAACTAGATGTTGAACCATTTTAATTTCTAGCACACCCTGTTTGCAATGTTTGAATACATCAAAAGAAGCAAAACTTTTTTAGTTTCAAGATGGCGCCTCTTTTGACATAGGGTTCCAGTGAATTGTTTCAACACATCTGCAAGAGTGTAACATCTATTGGGAAATTACCAACGCTGTATGTGGGTCTTTCATCTGCAGGTGCATCGCACAAGTAAATAATTTCTCACCTGTTGCTGCTGCATTTGGCTTTTTGAAAGCTAAATTGGACATGACGGATTGGCATGCCTTCCTTGTTCGTATATAAAGGAGAGGATTTAGGGGGATAGGGATTACTGCAGAGTTGGGAGACTTGTAGCCTTCCAGAGGCTGTTGGACTCCAGCATCCCTGACCATTGGCCATGCTAACTGGGGCTGATGGGGGGGTTTGAAGTACAACATCTGGAAGGCCACATGCCACCCACTCCTGGTTTACTGGAACTGACTTGGGGATGGAGAAAAGTGGACAGAGCAAATAGACTAGGATGGAAGGAAGCAGCAAAACCCCTCTCTCACACCTTCCCATTACTGTTGCAATCATCTGAATTTCTCTTGCTTTGAGTGAGATTACTGGTTCTTAAATTCAATGCTTCTACTCTGACCTGCAGTAGCTCAGGTTTCAGGCAGGGATGCTTCCCTTCACTTGCTACCATGAATGCATAACGTCCCAGGTTTCATCCCTGATATCACACCGTTAAAAGATCAGATGGGAAGGGAAGGGAAAGAGGCCTGCCTGAGCCCTGTCGAGTTTTTGCCAGTCAGTGCTGAAACTGAAAAATAGTCTGACCTGGTATAAGACCTGGGGCATATCTATACTCATGGTTTTTAATGTTAAGGAAGAGTTAGGGAATGGTTTTGATAACATAAATGGACACATGACACCCTACTTTTTTACGTTAATAATGCGTTATTACCTTGTATTTTAATAGCTTAATTTTTAATTGTTTTATGCTGCTACATTGGTGAAACACTGCTCACATGTCCCTATGTAGTGTTTTTACCCCTCTCTTTATTTACTGCATTCAAATTCTGACCTCCCTCCCATGGGATGGAGGGAAGGAGGAAGGGCGAATTAAAATTTGACACCAGAGGGAGGAACAGAGCAACCATCGACCAGCAACAGGGAAAGAAACAGCATTTTGGAAAATGGTGTGGCTGGGTATTACTTACATTTGACCGGGGTGGGTGGGTGGGTGGGGGCATGATAAAAATGTTAAATAGCAAGTGACATTTTAGAATGACATATCTAATATCGTTCTAATATGGGAAAATAACATTAAACAGGTCAGTGTAGATGCAGCCCTGGTTTGCTACCCTTCCCACCATTTACTGTATCTGGAATCTGCCAGGAAATGCACAATATCCTCATTGAGGGGTTTGTTTTTTGGTGGCATTTCAGCCCATGTTTTAATGCATTACGAAGAGGCCCCAAAGAAGATGATTCTGAAGATTCTGAAGAAGACAGTGATGATGAGAGTGATGAAAGCAGTGATAGCCATTCTTCATCATCCGTCCAAGATGATGTTGAGAAACTGACCAAGAAGGAAAAAGGCAAATAAACCACTCACCGCCATTTGACCAACTTTTGTATGTGTGTTTTGTATTCATATCCTTGACTTTCCCAATTTTTCAGTGCTCACAACAGCTTATATAAAAGCACAACACACACACACACACACACACACACACATAATGCAAAGAATTAAAAAAGATTATAACACAACCCAGCACCAAAAGTAAAGGAAGAAGCAAAACAATAATTAGGCAGGATCCCTCAGGAAGGACAAGTGCAAGAAAGCATCTTGAAAGCTAAAAGGAAACAGGAGTAAAGTTAACCAAATTCTGGGGGCCAGAGTGGGTAATGGTCGAAAAGGCCCTGCTCGTGTAACTACCAACCTCCCACCTATAGGAGGGGATATATGGACGCAAGCCTCTAATGATGGACTCAGTCAATGGGCAAGTTCATATGAGAGAAGACAGTCCTTTGGATAAACTGGTCCCACACCATTTTAGGGCAGCCTCCCCCTAAACAGTCCTCCCCTAAAACAGCTCCCACCAGCCCCAGCCAAGGGCCACAGTCAAATTACCCAAATACTGGTTGTTAAGATATGTATTAGTTGAGCAAAGTAGGGGCCATGGGAGCATGGACTCTGCATGCAGAAGGGCCCCAAGTTCAAGCCAGTTCAAAAGGATCTCAGCAGAGATAGGAAAAGATCATTACCAAAGACTCCAGAGAGATTACTGCCAGTCAGAGAAGGCAGTATTGGATTGGGTGGGAGGCATAGTCTGACTCAGTTGAAGGCAGCTTCCTATGATCAACAGCAGACATTGAGGTGTCCCAGGAGCAAGAATGTAAGAAGAGCCCTAGTGGATGAGCCCAGGGTCTCATCCAGCATCCTGGTCCCACACTGGCCACCAAGGTGCATGTGTTTCTGGTGGTGTTTTTGTACTTTAGCCAGAGATAAAGACCTTTTATAAGAATGCCTTAGACAGCATTTTAAACAAGCAGCCACAAGATGGTGGTATAAGCAAACAATTTCCCACTGCTTCTCCTTTTCCTCTGGAAGTTGCTGTGCATGTGACAATCCCATTTAAAATGAAGAAGCTTCTTAGAAGCATGAACTGGTTTTTGTGTCATTAAAAAAAATTTTTTTTAGCATGGTTTATCAGTTCCTAAGAAGGCAGATACTAGGATGCAAAGCCACTCAGTAATAAAGGCTCTGGTGGCAAGGCTTACTCAGTTGTGCAAGGGCACATGTTTCTGGACTCAAACTCCCATCAGCCCCAGCCAGGATGGCCAAAGGTCCAGCATTTTTGGAGCCATAGTTGGATGTTATAAGAATTTTGAGGTCATATATATATATATAATAATTGTTCATAAAACATGTACATGAATGTACAGAAACATGTCTGAAGCAGCACAGGAAGACAGGCCTGACTGACACCATTTTGACTCTCTCAGACCTGGCGTTCCTCTGCAAGGAAGAAGGGGGGGGGAACCTTCTCATTGTCTCAGGAATTAAAGTGATAATCCCTGGCATCCTGATACTTGGGTGCCAGACAAAAGGGTGTGATTAACTTGGCTGGGAAACAGGAAAATGTAAATATCTCTTTTTTGTTGATTAGGTTTTGGGGGCAGGGTCCAGGATGCTCAGATTACTGCCACCAGACCTCCCCTTTCATGATGTACCTATGATGAATCTAGGGAGGGCGGTCTTGGGCTACACCCCTTCTGTGACATATGGATGATGCTTCTGGGGGGTGGGCTGAAACCAATTTCAAATTTCTTTTTAAGGGCAAGACACCTCTGTTTGGGGTTCCTTCCTTGTTCTCCTGCGTGAGAGGAAGGACCCTGTTGCAACAGCGAAAATAAAAGTGCCTTGCTTCGTACGTCCTGGTTTGGTCTCTGTTATTTGGTGGGCAGGAGACGCTTAAATTCGTCTGCTTGCCTGGATCCTTGGGCTCTCCCTGGGTCAGGATCCATTTCTCTGGGTTCATAGGAACCAGCTTAAATTTTACTTCATGGACAACACCTGGGAGCAGGGCTGGATTTAGGTTTGATGAGGCCCTAAGCTACTGAAGGTAAAGGGGCCCTTTATATGCCCAGCTGTCCTTTGTCAACAACAAATGGTCACTTTTTGTGTTGAATATATGCTATATGGTAATTTATGGACCTAATAGGTATCTAAAGCCATTTGCACATAACAAATAGGAGGCTACACAACACAAAACTGTTGCTGTATGTTGGTTTCATTTTATTTGTTTTCTATCTTATATTTTGGAAATGTACATCCAGTTTTTTTCCCTTTAAATTTTTTTGAGGCCCCCAAGAGAGTTGGGCCCCTAAGCTAGAGCTTGTTTAGCTTATACATAAATCCGGCACTGCCTGCACTGCCCGCACTCCACGTTCAATACTGTATAGCAATACAGTATTCCTTGGATAGCTCTGTTGGCTAGAGCATAGTGCTGATTATGCCAAGGTTGCAGGTTTGATCCTTGTATGGGATAGCTGCATATTCCTGCATTGCAGGGGGTTGGAATAGATGACCTTCACTGCTGCCATGGCCTCTACCACTGCCCACCCAGAAGTGGGTGCAGCACATCCAGAAGCACACTTCCAGAAGCGGACCGACCACCTTTATCAGCTGCACACAGGAAGAATAGGCCATGAGAAGGCCACGGGCAAGGCCTAACCCCAGCGGCAGAGGAGGAGGTACAGCCAGCAACGGCAAGGTGGTTGCAGGCAGGGGTGGCTGCAGCATGAAGATTGGGTGGGTAGAGACAAGAAATAGTGTGACTATGGAAGGGGTGGGAGAGTGATACAAAGAGCGAGGAGTTCAGGGGTGGGGTATGTTTGTGTACAGGGTGTGTTTGTCTTGCTTTCCCATCCAGAAAGGTTGGATGGTAGATGAGAATGGTTGGTGCAATTTAAAACTATATGAGGTTTCAGGTTTGAGAACAAAGGAACGCAAGAAGTTGCCTTATACTGTGTTAGGGCATCAGACCATCTACTTCAGTATTGCCTACACTGACTGGCAGTGGCTTTCCAGGGTTCTGGGCTTTGCTCCCAGCTCTACCTAGAGATGCAAGGAAGTAAGCTTGGGAACCTCCGCATGCAAGGTAGGTGGTCTGCCACTGAGCTATGGCATTTCCCCAAGACATACGCTCAATGGTTAAGGGCAAGGCCATGATGTCCTGGTGGAATGGAACATTTCCCAGAATGCTCTTATCCTTTGGGAACCCACTTCATTTACAGACCCTTCCCTAGGAGGTCAGAGAATGTCCTTGTTTTCTCAACCAAGCTCCCAAATTAAAACGGTCAAGGAATAAGGGAAAGATTTTGAAGTTTTCAAAACAGTATTTCATGATATGCAAATATCAACAGCAAATGTAGACAACCATAAAACACTATGGCAGTAGAGGGTGGTCCATTAGGGAAAATGGGATGTTGTCCCACCAGTCTCCTCATCCAGTTCAGGTGCTGGGACCGGCTACTTGCTCTCCCCTCTTTAATCATAGTGTCTTCTGTAGAACTCAACAGGGAGGGTCATGGGGCAAAATCAGAATTGGTTAGATCTGCTTATCATTGTTTCTGGCTCTCCCAACTGTTGCCTCTTCTGCCTTTCGCTCTACTAGCCCCAGTAGGCACCAGCTATCACTGTACTAGGGGTTATTAACAATGTTAGTAATACCTATAGGACCATTGGAATTAATGGACATGACCAAGTTAGTTCAGTATCAGTGCAACTACTCTGAGTTGAAAGTAGTCGCATATGTGAGAAGGACTAAGACAGGATGTGTCTCAAAACTCAGTGGAAAGTTCCAGGGTGCTATGTCAGCTAAGTTAGGGTATAGATAAGGAAGTATAGCCCCTGCTTGCTTCCTAATAAGGTTAAACTTTAAAATAGCGAGCGTAGATTGGTTAATGTATAGAAATGTGTCATACTCAGATAGATTGTAAGCCAAGCCTCTAAAAGAGGGGCGGCAGCAGTAGGGACGGATATAAGCTTGAGCCTGTACATTGCTCGGGGCTCTTCGTACCACTCAGGTCGAGGAGCCCGCCTTTGCAAACGCGTTACAATAAAGAGGAACTGGTAAGACTCACTTCGGTGTCTCCTTGTCTGGTTTGCAAGTCCACGTAAGGGACTTCTCACAATTTTGGCGCCCAACGTGGGGCCCTCGACGGTCTGCACGGCGGGAATCTCGGAAGAAGGGTCGGCCGGCACTCCGTTCTTTTCGGAGAGACCCACTGTCCGGACCCCGTGGTGACAGATCCCGAGGGCTGAACGACGGAGAACCGATTTAAGTGTGTTTAAGGGAAATAAGAGGGAGGAAGTGGTCAGGGACCGTTGCAGTCAGAGACTGCCTTGCCCTGCAGGGACGCCTGCCAGTTCACCAGTCACCGAGGAGGCGGCACTGGACTGAGAGGGGTGAGTATTGTGTGATTTCCTGAGAAGGGAAAGACTTGGGAGAAGGAGGGTTGTGTATGTGTGAAGTCTCTGTGTGAAAGAGAGGTTCCAAACGGACGCGTGAGTGTGGACCGGAGGGCCCGGGACTCCGGCGGGAGGATTAGCTTGCGGTTCCGTTCGCCCGCGAGGGAAACGGCCAGGCGATTCCGTGTGAATCTGAGAGTGAGAGACAAGAGACAACAATACTGTAATGGGGAAGGGTCAGAGCACCTGTAGAAAGGGCCCGGAGAATGGAAGCAAAACCCCTATAGATCCAAATAGCCCGTTGGGCCAGGTACTGTTACAGTGGGATGAAAAGGAAATCAAGCCATATAGCCAGGGATTATCTAAGGCAACTATGATAAACTTCTGCCGGATAATATGGCCAGAATATCCTATAGGGCCAGGAGGGGAATTTAATTGGAACCCCAACGGAGAAACAGATCCATATTGGATAAAACAGCTGCAATATTATTTAATTAAGTTCAAGAAGAATAAGGAAAAACCATACATAGAACTCTGGTCCCATATAATTTTCTTCGGACCAGATCCGCCACCCTTGAGACAATTTCCTTTAAAAGAAAAGGAACAGGAGTCAGATGAAGGGGAGATATCTCTGCCACCTCCAGCGGCGTTTCCCGGGCCGCCAGGTCCGGTGCCACAGCCGCCGCCTGCGCCTCCTCTGCCTGGGGGACAGCCCCCGGATTACAATCAACTAGATATTCCTGCCTCGCCTCCCCCAGGTGCAGGGGCCACGGCGCCGCCCTATGAGAATGATATTGACAATCTCTTAAGTCCTTTAGTGGAACAAATAGATAAAATAACAAGGAAATTAAAGAATCCAAGATTGCAACGGGAATTGCAACAGTGTAAGCAGGACGTGGTAGATTTTCCACTTCCTGGTGGGACCCCTAGAAGCAATAGGAGACGGAGTAATTCTGAACCATCAGAGATTCATAACTACCCCTTGCGAGAGGCCCCAGGAGGACTGAATGCGGCAGGGAATCCAGTGATGGTATATGTAGTGAGTCCCATCAAACCCTCGGAATTGAGGGAACTTAAGCAAACTCTACCAAAACTACATGAGAATAGTCAAGAAGTAGCAAGCTTGCTACAGATGTGGATGGGACCTCACCTATATACTTACACTGAATTAATGTACATTCTGGGGCACCTCTTCACCCCAGAGGAAAGGGCTATGATTAGAAGGGCAGCAATGGCATACTGGGAAATCCGGCAACAGGCGCTGCAGCCCGCCCACCCAGTAGCATCTGATGTGAAATATCCAATGGCGGATCCCAATTGGGACCCCAATAATAATGATCACAGGACACACATGAAAGATTTAAAAGAAATGATTATAGAAGGAATTAAGACTGCAGTGCCACAAAGCACGAATCTCACTAAAGCATTTGAGGTAAGTCAGACCAAAGAAGAGTCACCTGGAGATTTTGTACAAAGGATCAGGGAACATCTGACCAAATATTCTGGAGTGGGACCAGACTCGCCAGCTTTTGATAACTTATTGAAAATGCAGTTTGTTACCAAAGCTTGGCCGGATATTCAGAAGAAGCTGCAAAAGATGGATTGGCAAAATGCCACAATAAGTGAACTAGTGAGAACTGCGCAGCAGGTTTTTGTAAATAGGGATGTTGTGAAACAAAAGCAGAAGTGTCAGATGATGGTAGCAGCCATACAGAAGGCGGGGGAAGGGGGAAAGAAGTCAGAGGAACGGACAGAAAATAAGGAACAGAGGATGACAGAAGGATATCGGGGCAGAGGAGGATATAGAGGGAGAGGCTCCTATGGCCCAACTAGGGGAGTGGGACCCAGGCCTGGGGGAATAATGTGCTACCGGTGCCAAAAAATAGGTCATTTTGCTAGGGATTGTAGGACACCACGGGAGCAAATACCTGATGTGCCTAGACAGAGACAGGAACAGCCACAGACCACCCGGACAATGGGGGAAGTGGGGGCTGAATTGTACAGTTTGTATGATGAATAGGGACTCTCCGGCTCAGGCCCCGGGACCCGGAATGAGCCATTGGTGAATCTATTTGTGGGTCCCTCCCAGAAACCTATTGTGTTTCTGGTGGATTCTGGGGCAGCCCGATCCTCAGTCTGTGTAAATATACCGGGAGTAAGTAAAACATCCAAAACGATTAAGGTTGTGGGAGTAAGTGGGAAACCAACTGAAGTACAGCAGTTAGAACCAAGCAGAATCACCCGAGGAAAATGGGGGGTTGAAAGTTCCCTTTTGTTTATACCAGAATCAGGGGTAAATTTACTGGGAAGGGATCTAATGGTTCCCCTGGGGTTTAGATTAATGGATGAAGAACAAGGGACACCAATGTATGTGCTCCAAACAGAGACTGAACAACAGATTAACCCCAAAGTGTGGGTGGATGGGAAAACTATGGGAAGAATAGATATGGAACCTATAAAAATTATGGTCAAGCCCGGAATTACTCATCTCTGGACCCCACAATATCCTATGAAGAGAGCAGGAAGGATAGGTCTGCAACCAGTAGTAAACGCCCTTTTGAGTCAGGGGCTCCTAGAGCCCACAATGTCACCTTTTAACAGCCCGATCCTGGCGGTTCAAAAGAAAGACGGCAAATTTAGGATGGTGGAGGATTTAAGGAATGTCAACGGGATAGTCATACCCCGATTTCCCACAGTGCCAGATCCTTACACCCTGTTAAGTAGGATACCTCCTTCCACTCGATGGTACACAGTTATTGATTTAAAAGACGCCTTCTGGGCATGCCCACTGGATGAAGGGAGTCGAGATCTGTTTGCTTTCGAATGGGAGGACGTGGAGACTGGTCAAAAGAGACAATATAGATGGACAGTCTTGCCCCAGGGATATACTGAGAGTCCTCTGTTGTTTGGACAGGCATTGGGGGAAAGGCTGAAGGAGTTTAGACCCACCAAACCCAATAAAATCTTGTCATATGTTGATGATGTGTTATTAATTGGAGAAAAGGAAAAAGAAGTTAAATTGGATTCCATACGATTGTTGAATTGGCTGGGCGATCTGGGGGTCAAGGTATCAAGGGAAAAACTGCAGTTCACAGAAAGGAGAGTAAGATACCTAGGGCACATATTGGATGGGGGAACCAGACAATTGGATCCAGACAGGGTAAGAGGTATCATGGAATTGAGACCCCCGAGAACTAGGACTGATGTGCGAAGAATGTTGGGATTGCTGGGATATTGCAGATTATGGATAGACCAATATTCAAAACTAACCCAATTCTTAAATAAGAAGCTGACGGGGAAGGAAGAGGAAGTATTGTGGGATGAAGGAGACAGGGAAAGATGGGAAGAAATTAAGAGAACCCTAATCGCCAGTCCGGCATTAGCCCTACCCAATTTACAACAACCCTTCCACCTCTATGTGACAGTGGCATCCCAAACCGCAGTGGGGGTGCTAGCTCAGAAAAGGGGAGGAAGATACCAGCCGGTGGCTTATTTGAGTACAACATTAGAACCAGTGGTTAGAGGGTGGCCAGCGTGCATACAAGCAGTAGCAGCAGCAGCCGAACTAGTACTAGAAAGCCGAAAACTGACTTTCGGGGGGGCCTTGATTGTACACAGCCCTCACCAGATCGGGGCGGTCATGACAGGAGCCGCTCCGACCTGGATGACGGATAGACGTCTGGTACAATATGAGGGAATTCTGAGAACAGGCTCAGACATCACTATTGGGACAGACAGGAACTTGAATCCCGCGGAATTTCTTAGGGGAGAAAGGAAGGAATGGGAGCCAAATGAGCATGACTGCCTGAGAGATATAGAATTGATGGCAAAAGTAAGGGAAGATCTGAGTGAAGTGCCATTGAAGGAAGGAGAAAGGTGGTTTGTGGATGGGTCCAGCTACGTCAAGGAAGGTAAAAGGAGGTCAGGATATGCAGTGGTAAGGGAAGATGGGGAGACTATAGAAAGCGGGGCGCTCCCCAACACTTGGTCAGCTCAAAAATGTGAAGTGATGGCATTGACTCGCGCCCTAGAATTAGCGAAAGGGTTGGATGTAACCATATGGACAGATTCAAGATACGCGTGGGGAGTGGTTCATACTTTTGGCAGGACATGGAGAGAGAGAGGCTTTATTAAGGCAGATGGGAAACAGATTGAGCACGTAGCCCTGTTAGAACGGTTGCTAGAATCTCTGATGGAACCACGGAAAGTAGGGATTGTGCATATTTTAGCTCATACCAAAGGACACAGTCCAGAGGAGCAAGGAAATGCATGGGCAGACGTCAGGGCGCGAGAAGCAGCTGAGGGAGAGCCCAGAGACGAAGTAATTAGGCAATGTGTCCTACGGGTTCCGGTGATAGATCCGCAGGACCTGAAAGATTTAGTATTTACTCAAAAGGAAAAGGAATATATGGAAAAGGAGGGGTGGGAAAAGAAAGGAGATGGTTGGGAAACCCCAGAGAGACAGATGGTCCTTCCTAAATCGGTGATGCTAAGCATTTTAGAGAAAATACATGGGGGGAGCCACTTGGGCACTGAGGGAATGATTAATCTGGTGAAACCCCTGTATTGGAGCAGGGACATGTGGCCCATGGCGCACGCTATTGCATGGAAATGTTTAATATGTCAGAAGGTTAATAAGGCCCGAGCCAGGAAGACAGAAAGAGGCGGGCGACCGTTAGCGGTGTGGCCATTCCAAAGGATACAAGTAGATTTTACTGAGTTGCCAGAAAGAGGGGGGCAAAAGTATTTGTTGGTGTTTAAGGATCATCTCACAGGGTGGGTTGAGGCTTTTCCCAGCCGCAGAGCCACGGCCCAAGTGGTTGGAAAAACCATCCTGGAGCATATTCTTCCTCGCTATGGGATAACGGAAGCAATAGACTCAGACAGGGGGACCCATTTCACCCAATTGGCAATGCAAGAGGTGATGAGGGCGGTGGGAATCACATGGAACTTTCACACCCCCTGGCATCCTGAGAGTAGTGGGAAAGTGGAACGGGCAAATGGAGAAATCAAGAAACATTTGACCAAGCTGTATCTAGAGAATGGGTTGCCCTGGACAAAGAATCTCCCCTTGGCCTTATTGAGAATGAGGGTGGCTCCTCGGAAGGACACTGGACTGTCCCCTTTTGAAATGATGATGGGCCACCCCTATCTAGCTCCCCTAGGAAACCCTCAGATTGAATTTAGGGATCAGTTCACCCGGAAATACCTGCAGTCACTGTCCCAGTCTTTGTTATCCTTTCACAGGCAAGGCGTACTAGCACAGAGACCCCCACTCTTGGAGCAACAGCACAGCTTCCAACCTGGAGACCTGGTCCTGATAAAGGCGTGGCGGTCGGAGAAACTCACCCCGAGTTGGGAGGGCCCATACCAAATCCTACTCACCACTGAGTCAGCAGTACGGACCAGAGAGCATGGATGGACCCACTACCACCGGGTGAAGAAAGCCCCGCCGGAGAGTTGGACGGCAACGGCCAGCCCAGATAACCCGCTAAGAGTGACTCTTACAAAATCAGGAACCAGAATCCAGCAGAACATTCCTAGACCGTAAATGTGTCTGTTCTGCACGTGTGAGTGTTTCTTGGAATGCTGTTGCTGTGCGCATTGTGAGGGGTGTGTGCTGTGTGTACATTGCACTGAGGAATGCAACATAGTTTTTATTGAAGATGTTATAATTCAACATTGCAGAGTTAAATTAGGAGGGGAAATTCAGTGTGAATTATTAGAAAGCCCAACAGTGATACAGGCATTAGAATCATTGTCCTCTGGGAGAGCCTATTCCTTTATACCTCACAAAGAGAAATGACGGACATGTGGGAAGAACCCTGGAACCATTGGTGGTGGTGGGTAGGGGTGGTGTGCGCTGCATTAATAATATATATGGTCACTTATTTTTGTTGGCATGAAAGATACCGGATATGTGGGAGGCGACGTGGTACCGCAATACCATTGGGGGTGCTTGCCCTTTGCCTCACAGCAGAATGCGCTGGGAATATAAGGTCAGGGGGCAAGATTTCCCTCTATAACATCACGGAACGAATGCATGAGTGGGGGGCCAGGAACCCCTATAATAAATGGCTACAAGTGGCTGAAATAGTGGCACAAACGGTTAACAAAACTATGTGCCTGGTATGTACCCTTGGCCCAACAGACGCACAAGCGGGAATGCCATTCCTCCCACTACCATTTAATCAGTCATCCATTCACAACTTTTCCAGGCTCCCAGATTCCGAGCTTTGGCCAACATGGCAGCACCCGTCCCCCTTGAGGGTTCTTGAGGTCCGAGGACACCTGTGTGTCCACCGACGGAGATGGACCACTCAGTCCATCTTTGTGGGCCAATCTCATTGTAATTGTTCCTGTGACGACGGCGATGTGACAGTCGCGAATAGCAAAGTTACATATAGTGGGTGTGATGGGAAGTGCCAATCATTGGTCGAGCTTTTAAACCGAGTAGTGCTGAATTTCGCAGGGAGGGGTGTCACGCGTGTCACGCAGGCAAAAGTGGGCCTTTATTGGGTATGCGGGAAAACCGCGTATACGACCCTACCACCGACGTGGTATGGGTCCTGTTTCCCTGCGTTCCTGGTACCACCCATGTGGGTCCTGCCCGGTAGCCCCACCAGACGCAGCCGAAGAAGCATCAGCGTGGATACTAGTAAATTCAGTGTGGCAGGTGGTAGCACCCAGAATTGGGGGTCAGCATGGCCCCCTGAAAGAATAGTGGCCCATTATGACCCAGCCTCATGGAATCAGCATGAGCCAATAGCGGGAGCAAGGGAACCCATCTACAATCTGAATCGTATAATTCGGCTACAGGCTGTGGTAGAAATAGTAGCAAATGCCACCGCCGAGGCACTTCGGCTGGTCGCCACCCAGCTTGACGAGACAAGAACAGTTGTAATGAAACTGAAATTGGGACTGGACTTTGTTCTGGCGAAGGAGGGGGGCTTCTGTAGAGCCCTTAATTTGACCGGAGAGGCGTGTTGTTTTAACATCTCCAACCACGGACAAGCCATAAGAGACCTAGCGGATAAAATCCAAAAAACAGCACATGTCCCAGTACAGACCTGGGAAGGGTGGGACATGTCCTGGTTAGAGAAGTTTTTACCCAGTGGATGGTTGAGGGGGATCCTCCTTACATTAGCGGGACCCCTTGTGATTTTAATCCTTTTCTGCTTTTGTATGCCCTGCTTGCTACGATGTTTACAGACAATGATGGAAAGAATGATGGATAGGACTGTTCCCCCTCGCATAATGATGCTAATGCAGGCTTATAAACCCCTCCCAATAAGTGCGCCAGAAGGTAGTTTAGAGGAAGATGAGGAAAGTGGGCTAGGCCACGAATTACTCTGTGAGTTTGAGACAAGATACAAAAAGAGGGGGGATTGTGAGAAGGACTAAGACAGGATGTGTCTCAAAACTCAGTGGAAAGTTCCAGGGTGCTATGTCAGCTAAGTTAGGGTATAGATAAGGAAGTATAGCCCCTGCTTGCTTCCTAATAAGGTTAAACTTTAAAATAGCGAGCGTAGATTGGTTAATGTATAGAAATGTGTCATACTCAGATAGATTGTAAGCCAAGCCTCTAAAAGAGGGGCGGCAGCAGTAGGGACGGATATAAGCTTGAGCCTGTACATTGCTCGGGGCTCTTCGTACCACTCAGGTCGAGGAGCCCGCCTTTGCAAACGCGTTACAATAAAGAGGAACTGGTAAGACTCACTTCGGTGTCTCCTTGTCTGGTTTGCAAGTCCACGTAAGGGACTTCTCACACATACAACCATTTATGGTTTGCACATACATAAGAAAGAGCCTAGATAGATCAATTGGTAGATAGGGTTGGAGCCATACATTATCTTGAAGGTAGCCTCCTCCTGCTGGAGAAGGGAACCTGGAAATAAACACACAACATCAGGGGCAGGTGTTGAATGTTCCCCACACTCATTAAATCCATAGGACTGTAGCCATAAGAGTGTTTTTTAAAAAAACTTTGCATCCATTATCTCAGCGGAGATGCAAACATGGTCTCAAACATGAACCTCGACTAGGCCACTGTAGGCAAGTGGCTTTTCTCCCTCCTGGGTTCATTGAAGGTGCTCTGAGCTTCTTGGGGGAAAGGTCGGGGTACAAACGAGATAACAAAGCAAAACAATCCTGCTCCAGTCTTCTGTGTCATTGTGATTGCAGCTGTATTTAGCAAGACAGTTCCCTGCTGTTTAAACATGTTTCTCAAGTTCATAAATTTGAGGCCTACAACCACAATGAATACTGTTAATTTTAGCATGTAAGACCCACGATTACTAGTACAGCAGCATCTTCAAGAATAACTCTTTGACTTAATAACTGTGTAGTATTCTTGTCTTATGTCTGGTTTCTTGTATCTGTCTCTCTCTCTCTCCATAGGAGAGCTTTCAGCAAGCTGCATTTTAGGTCAAGAGTTCATTTTGTAATGAACTGAGGAAATGTTATAGATGCATTTCACTTTTTTTGTATGCATTTTGGGGGGGAAATACACAGGAAACTACCTTATATTAGGGCATACTGTTTGACCACTTCACAGTATTTCCTACTCTGACCTGCAACAGCTCTTTCTAGCAGAAGTCCCCTCACCCTCATCTGCTACCTATTCCTCTTTGTTTGTTTCAGTTGCAGACATTTGCTGTAAAGCAAAAATCAATCCTCATTAAACTTGTCTAGTTTACAGCGGCAGGAGGGTTAGATGTTGTAACATTTAGGAATTTTTAGTTTAGAAAAAAAAAGGTGAGTAAGAAGTGACCAAAGTTTGTAAGGTTAGGGAGAAAGTGGGTGGCTAAAATTTTGTCTCCCTCTTTCATAACACTAGAACCCACAGACAATCCAATGAAGCTGAATGTTGGAAGATTCAGGATGGATTAAGCAGTGGTCCTCAACCTTGGGCCTCCAGATGTTTTTGGCCTACAACTCCCATGATCCCCAGCTAGCAGGACCAGTGGTCAGGGATGATGGGAATTGTAGTCTCAAAACATCTGGAGGCCCAAGGTTGAGGACCATTGGATTAAAGGACAGACTTATATTCACGCACCACAGTTAAACTATGAAACTCACTCTCAAAGGGAGCAGTGATGGCCACCAACTCGGACGGCTTGAAAAGAGCACTAGCTACAATGGCTATGTTCTGCCTTCCACAGTCAGGGGCAGTAATACTTCTGAATACCTGCTGGTGGAAACCACAGGAGGGGACAGCGTTCTTGTACTCAGGTCTTGCTGGAAGGCTTTCCACAGGCACCTGGGTCACCACTTTGAGCACAGGATGCAGAACTAAGTTCATAAAGTGCAGAAATATTTTGTTTATGGTGTGCAGATGCAGGTGTGCAAAACACAAATGCCCCACATCCATGTTCTTGTTGTGCTGTCCATTGCTGGCTCAAGCAATCTCTTTGCTTATGCGGGGACTGGGGAACCATAGATCACTGGCAAAGTGAAGGGGGTGTTGCATCCAATGTTCGCCATACTCAAGAGTTAACCCATTGAAATTGATGGACATGGCTAACCTGGGCACCTTATCTTCAATAGGTTTGCCTGCAGAAGATCCCGGGTTCAATCCCCAGCCATTGCTAGTCAGTGTGGACAATATTGAACTAGACGGACCAGTGGTCTGATTCTGTATAAGGCAGCCTCCTATCTTCTAATGAAAATAAAACTAAGAAAACAAAAGGGCATCCCACCTTCTTATTGTTCACTAACGGGGGCGGGGGGCCTTGCTTACTAATAGAGATGGAAAAATATATCAATTTCAGTTGGGGAAAACACAGCCAGATGGGTGGGGTGTAAATAATAAATTGTTGCTGTTGTTGTCTCCGTTTCTCATTTTTCCAATCTAAAGTTTAGTTCTCCACATTTCTGCAGTAATTAGCAAATTTTCTTATTTTAAATCACCATGGCATTTTGTAAGCATTTGAGTGGGAATTCCTCCTAATAAAAACATTTTTGTATGCAGTTTTGAATAATGTGTATATTTTTGCAAGTAACTTTCCCTGATAAAATAGCATTTCTGTATGCCATTTTCACTAATATGTTCATTTTTATGCACACTTTCCCCTAATATATGCATTTTAGTTGGCTGAACCACTGCATTACAATATTCAAATAAGTGCAAATTTTGACAGATGGCTATGGTTCGGTTTTCAAATCCTTTAAGAAAGTGAAAATTTATGTAATTTAACTTTAAATGTGAACTGGGTCCAAATTCTCCCTTGCCCTTATTCACTATGACTTGGTAAGAGGGCTTTAACAAATCTTTAACTTATTCCACCCCAGCTGGAGAGCCAAAACTTCATAAGGATGACACTGTGACCAGTTGAAGAATCTGAAAAGGGAGACTTCTTAAGCTCTTTCGTAACTGCAGTATGAAAGTTAATTGAGCACTTTGAACTAGCTTGGTGCTTTCATGAAATTGAGGAAGTAGGCATGATTCCAACTGATCTACCTTACAATCTAAAGCAAACATGATAAATGAAGGATGGGACCTACTACCTAATTAGCAGCAGCTAAAAAAAGAGCTATGTAAGTCATAAGTCATAGGTGGACAAAGTGTTTGCCTGTCATCTGGCTGTTCGCCTTTCACAACTTCATTCAGAGGAATTGTATCACGATTAGTCAGTGAGGTCTCTTTTTGCAGAATGATCACTATGTCCTTGTTTTTAAATACCCGCAGCAGCATCCTTTCTTATCATAGTTATAATGTACTGTAAAATGCATGGTATGAAATACGTTGTACTCATTGCTATTTTTCTAGGAAAAGACATGACAGAATGCACAATGAATGCCTCCCTTGTTCTCTTATAATGGCAATGGTGCCCACCTTAGAGGTGCCAGAATTCAGTTCCATTGAGTTCTGGCTGGTTGTAGTGATATGTGTTTGTGGCTGGGAGGGAGGAAGGGGAACAGCCGGAGGGCAAACACAGCTGTGGCACAAAAGACGATCTAAATTGTTCATTTAAAATACACCAATATACAGTAACCAAGTTATCCCCTTTTTTTTAAAAAAACCTCTTTAAAATATAAAATAAAACCAGTGATTTTAATATCGTTGTACTTATTAAATCATAAGTGGCATGCCTGGGTAGGCTTGCTGAGAAAAAGAAGGTGATTCACAGGAGTTGAAAGCAATACAGCAAATGTGCCTGCCTAATATTAATAGGGAGCTCCAAGGAGTGTGTGCTGTCCAGGGCCAGCCCAACCAGAAGGCAAGGTGAGGCAATCGCCTCAGGTGGCAGGATATGCAGGGTCAGCAGATCCGGCCTCCAAAAAATGCTTTACCCGCCCCTGCCACTGCCACGCTGCAGCACGCTCCTTGGAGGCTGGATCTACCACCTCCTGGGCTGTTTCTACATGGGCTTCTTGGCAAACAGGAGGCACTGCTGATCTCCTTCCACCCTTGTTCCCGATGAGATCTTCATTCACCCCTTCTTCCCTGGCAGGCGGTACACTTTGTGGTTTACTTCAGGTGCCAAAACGTGTGGGGTTGGCCCTGGTGCTGCCACACCAAAGGATTGATTTCTTGCAGGTGCGGAATGAACTTCCATTCATTTGTAAGGTGCCAGAAGGTGTGAACTGTTGGAAATCTGCCACTGTCATCGTGCTGGAGGGCAAGCAGCCAAAGTCTGGGGAAAACCCTTAAACAACTACAGATGATCCTCTTCCAATTTTATTGGCTGACAGTCCCATGGAGATAGTGTATGAAGGAGAAGCAGCTGAGCTGGAGAGAGGGGAGGGTGCAAGGATTCCAGTTTCCTCCCGAGAGTTGGGAGTTGGGAGGTGAGTGGGAGCTTTGCAGTGGCTGTGGAGACACAGTGGTGTGATCCTTGCGTCCAACAGGCTAGAGGTCAAGGAGGATTGGCCTCTAATCTCTTGGCTACCCAAGTATGGATGGCATAGCTTGTGTGGTGACTGTGTCCCAGCATCTGTTGCCTAAGGTGGCTCTGTCACTTTACCTAATGATAGGGCCAGCTCTGGGAAGAGAAGAGGAAGGTTAAATTTGCATGTCATTGCTCAGGAATTCTAAAACAACAAAAACCAGTGCAGTTTTAAAATTGGGTTAAAATCACAGTTCTGTGATTCTAAGTCTAAACGATTCTGTCTGCCATCTTGATTCAAAATGGCATCTAATTGTGTCCAAACATAGACCAAAAACTGCTCCTTCATTTCATGAACCCTCAGGCAAATACAGCTACCTCTCTAAAATGGACATGGGCAGATCCACACCATATACCTGTATTTATAGCACATTTAGCACACATTAGTTCTGTGAAGGGGAAACTACAGTCCCCAAATTTCTTTTGGGGGAAGTCATTTGCTTTAAATATGTATTGGATGTCTTTTAAATGCATGGTGTAGATCTGCCCTAAAGGTGAAAAGGTTTATTAACCCCCCTGGCACTTATAAATTCAACATTTGTGTAGTTCACTATAGATTAATCATCACACACACACACACATACACACACACACACTATTAAGCAAAAGAATAAGGAACAAACGGAAAAGTATCAAAGAACTAATGACATTTAAAGCAAGCACTTTTCTCTCCAACAGACGCAAAGTAAAATCCTAGCCCAGGAGGCGAGTTTCTGAAATGGCAGCTTTCTCTATGCAAGTCGAGTGTCATCCAGTTTCGATC
Source organism: Zootoca vivipara (assembly GCF_963506605.1). Classification (NCBI taxonomy): domain Eukaryota; kingdom Metazoa; phylum Chordata; class Lepidosauria; order Squamata; family Lacertidae; genus Zootoca; species Zootoca vivipara. Next base: position 41,179,593 of record NC_083294.1, on the reverse strand, counting down.
CTGCTGCAGCGTTCATTCTTTGCCAACAACTGCTAGCATCCAATTGCCCACCTTCCCCGCTGTTGAGCTGCATCAAGATTAGATGCAGTGAGATGAGCAGGCTTACAGCTTCATCTGTTGGCACCGCAGGAATGTAGAAGGAAAACAGCATGGCAAGCGGGTTGGGGAGAGGAAAGAACTTTGGAAGAACTCATAATCTGTGGGTTGTTGTTTTTCAAGGCCTTACCTTGAAATAGCTAGCATATGGAGCAAAGAAAATGAGAGGGAGACGAGGAAAAGGATTTTCCCACTGAGAAAAGGGAGAAGATGAAGGAGAAACCTCCCTCCAGACAAAAACACCATCAGAGGTATTTATGTCCTCTCATTTTTCTGCCGCCCAAACATGAGAGGATGAAACAAAACCATTTCACAACTCTTATTACAGATCCCATCAACAGTGGCTGGTCCATTTGGGGAAATGGGGCACTGCCCCACAAAACACTGCCAGCCTCCCCCACTTGCCTGGCTTCTTACTTACAACTGGCCCAGGAGGCCACACTGCCTGTCAGCTTCCTCTTCCTTAGACCACATTCACACCATACATTTAAAGCACTACAATGCCACTTTGGATTCCCCTAAGGAATTATGGGAGTTGTTGTTTGTTAAGGGTGCTGAAAGTTATTAGGAGGCCTCTATTCCCCTCCAAGAGCTACAATTCTCAGAGGTCCCTGGGAAGAGAGAGATTCAGGGCTATTTTTCAGGAGGAACTCACAGGAACTCAGTACCAGCACCTCTCAGGTGGGCGCCCATGCTTATTTAAAGAGAACAAGGGAGGCGCTCATGGTAAGTTCTGGCACCTCTTTTTCTTGAAAAATAGCACTAGAGACATTTGTTGTTAAATTGCTCTGTAACAACTCCAGCCCTCTTAACAAACTACAGCTCCCTCCCACAATTATTTGGCTATTTAAAGTGGCATCATTAAAGTGTTTTAAATTTATGGTGTGAGTGTGACTTAAGTGTTGCCCTTGCAGAACTCAGCAGGGAAGAGAATTAGTTGTCTCTGCTTCCACATACTTTTGGGCTCTCTCACCAGTACCAGTGGGCTCCAGCCAGCAGAGAATCCTACATGCTAATAGTGACTGTTCTTCTGTAGCCAGAATGACATCACCATATGGAAGAGAGGGGTATCAGCTGGGATAATAGGAGCCACAGAACCTGGGGACATTGTGATGGGAAACAAAATGCACAATCTTCTAAGAATACACATCCAGTGTTTTGTTGTGGCACTCTCATCTCTCATTAACAACCAATTGCTTTGTATGTGGGTTTTTATGGTATTAAAGGGACCCCTGACCATTAGGTCCAGTTGGGACCGACTCTGGGGTTGCGGCACTCATCTTGCGTTATTGGCCGAGGGAGCTGGCGTACAGCTTCCAGGTCATGTGGCTAGCATGACAAAGCTGCTTCTGGTGAACCAGAGCAGCACACAGAAATGCCGTTTACCTTCCCGCTTGGAGCGGTACCTATTTGTCTACTTGCACTTTGGCGTGCTTTCGAACTGCTAGGTTGGCAGGAGCTGGGACCGATCAACGGGAGCTCACCCTATCACAGGGATTCGAACCGCCAACCTTCTGATCAGCAAGCCCTAGGCTCTGTGGTTTAACCCACAGCACCACCTGTGTCCCATTTTATGGTATTAGTACTCTGTTAAAGACATTTTAATTAATTGTGGGCCTGTTAGGCAATTGATTGATTTATCAGCTGATGAAATTTGCACAGAAGTAAAACAGTACAGTATTTCCGAAGCTAGTGACATGATTTGCCTGTTAGATTATGCATACATTTATTCTAGCTGGCATCATCTTGGAGTTATTTCCTTAAATGGGGGGGGGTGCCTCTTTCAAGGTAGCACCTAGAATCTTTACAAGCATGTCAATTCAAATAATATTTTCTTCATACAAAAGAATATGATGCTCCATTCATCATGCCCCTCTTTTTAGTCAATAAAAATGCTTAATGATTAATTGATTAGACATTGGAACCCCAATAAAGACAGGTATTTAGCTCCTGTGATGTGTTTTGCAAGCCAAGACATGCTTCAGGCAATGTATTACAGCAATTCAGACAGGGTAAAGTTGTGAACTACTGTTGTGCCCTCTGCACACTGATTAACATTAATCTAGAACCATGTGTCTGTGTCAGCTCTACAGGAAAAGGGGACGTGGAAGGGGTGTATAAAAATATTGGAATGGGAAGAAATTTAATCCCAGGAAAAATAGTTCAGACAGACCACAGAATACTTTATTTCTGCCTCTGTAATGAAACCTGACTGAACAAGGGATCTCCACTCCTTCTGGAATCCACTATAGACTCTCCCCCCTTTTTTTGTTCAGCCGTGAACAGCTCCTGTCCATGCATGGTGCTGCCCCTCTTAGCATATGTGCAGAGACCTCCACATGGAGATGTTCTGGAGTGACTTGTCAGATCAAGAAGAAAAGTGGGAGGAACTCAAGGAGCTGGAGTCAGGCAAACCTAGCAGGTTTGGACAAGTTTCATGTGGTTCATAGGAGATCTCGGAATTGTATGGGGAGAAGATCATGGATGTAGAGCAACACCCTGGAGTAGATTCCAGCAGGTTGTCAGAAAAGAAGCCCACCGGACACTCCCAAGCAAGCCCCCTTCTCCACAAGAATTTCCTTGGCCATCAACTCCTGTCAGTGGTGCTCCAACTGCAGGGGAGCTGCTAGAGTGCAAGTCTACTTGTGAGTTAAGGACATGGAGACACCAGAGTCAGTGCAAACAGACAGCTTGGGCTCAGCTCACTCAATGGAGTGTCTCTTTGGCTGCCCAGTCCACAGATGCTTCTTGCTTGCTCTGCTAAAGCTGTGCCTGCCCTGCTCTTTAAACCAGGAGACTGGGTGTGTGTCAATGGATGGATCAGCTGAACCATGTGTATAGCCTGCTGTGCTTTTACCCTTGCCTTATCTGTGCACCATACTGATTTGAGCATTAAAGATTTTGGCAGAAATAGTAATTTGAGTTTGAATTCTTCATCCAGCAAGAACAAGGCTGCCTGCTGTTCCTGCAACATATCCAGCTTGCCAACTGTATACCTGCCTCCAAATCTACCTATTGTTGCTTAACTTAATGAAATTTATCATACCTTATTCAGGCCCTACATAACCCTCATCCCAGATACATAAGCAGTGCATGATCTCAGCTGTCCAAAACTAGCATAATAAACATTATTCCATTCACTCTGGTTTGTAAAATGTCCTCTTTTTCCAGGACAAGGCCCCTTTCCATGGGTAGAGTCATCATAGCAATCCATAATTAAAAGTAGAAGTCAACAAATGTGTCCTCTTTTTTGCTCTTCAAAATATGGCAATCCGTCCAAACAAATCCAGAACAGCAATTCTTATTTTTATTGCCAATAATGCACATAAAAAAAAACACCTAACTATATATTTGCCTAATGAGCTTCATAGCTGAAAACCAGAGGTCATGGTCTATTGGTTAAACAATAGGCATTGATAGGCCCTTCTGGAGAGAATAACCTGGACACTGTTGTCTGCTGAGCCATGGCCTTTCCATCCCTCCAATAAATACATATGCCTTGAGAATTAGCTGCTGGTGCTAATTGCCAACTGACAAGATTATTGGATCATAGGAAACTGCCTTTAACAGAGTCATACCATTGGTCTATCTAGGTCAGTATTGTCTTCATGACTGTCAGAGGCTCTCTGGGACAGCTGTACCAGGAAGTGCGAGCAGTTGAACCTGGGACCTTCTGCGAGGCAGACACTCTTGCTTCTAGTAACCATTTAATTTTACTGTCAGATAATACCTGGTGGTGTTTGTTTTAAAGGCAAACTGCCCATGTGGCTATAAAAGCTAAAGGCACCTACAGTCTACACCCTCCAGAAAATACAGAGTTAAGTGTACGACTTACACTCCAACCATGAAGTGAAAAAGCATTTACAACACAGAGGATACCAGAGATTTCTTCCCCTCCTGCCATCTGCTGTAATTTAAAACTATAGTTAAGGGGTATACAAGTAGTTCCATCCATAACTCTTTGAATCTCCCTTGTTTTATGGGCTTCTGCCAGGACTCTTACTGTTACTTTAATGGAGTCTTTTGTAGTTTAATTTTATCTCTATATGAACTAGGCACTCACTCACAGGTAGACTTGCTGGTAATATTGCTTCCTTGTGAGTCATTAGTTGTTTCATATGAGCTGGATATACGATTTACTCGTTTTTACTCAACTATAAAAGACGCTGGAAAATTCCAAGCCAGACGAGTTATCGGGCTTCCTGAAGGCATGGCTGCATGATTTCAGGAAATAAATAGAATGCACAGATCACACAAACTCTTTGCCCTTCATAGTTTCTAAAAGCTTCATAAACATTCTCTTAAAAATTGTATTCCCCAGCACGGAGAGTTATTTTATTGCAATCAAGTTCTTCCATTTCCTAAACACTTTCACCATGCCTTGCTATCAAATGACAAGCTATTATTATTATTATATTGGTGGAGAGTGGTTTGTGGGACAGATTCATAGGAAAACCTCAGGATAGAGGAAAATCTTGGTGCAGGAAGGTGTGTGAGGGGGTGAGATTTCAACCAAGTTTTGCTTCAAGGTTCTATTTACCTTGATCACAGCAGCTTTGGAAAGCAGGCAGTGTGCTGGCAGAGCGAACTGGTTTTATTGCCTGCCCAGTGGATCTACCTGGCAGTAGCAGACAACCCTTTTTACTTCCCACAAACATAAGAACATGAGCCTGCTGGATCAGGCCAATGGGCCACCTAGTCAAGCATCCTGTTCTCACAGTGGCTGAACAGTTACTTGTGGGAAACCAGCAGGGTTTCCCTGACAGCAAGCAGGACCCGAGCACAAGGATGCTCTCTACTCCTGCTGGACAAAGATCCAGAATGTCCCTTGTAAAATCTCTTCAGCACATTATGGGAAAGTAAAGAGCATTTGCCAGTAGTTATGCTTCCATGGCCTTGCATGGGTCTCACTGCTTCCACTCAGATCAGTTGGATCCAAATTCATGCAATCCTTTGCATACTTTTCTGGGAGTAGGCTCCATTCAACTCAGTGCTGCTTGTTTCCACCTGCATACATTCAACTTGTGAAACAAATTGAGCTTTAACAAAGATATTCACCCAGCTGAAATACAATTAGCTTTTAACTGGCCATGCAAACAATCTTACCAAAAATTGGTACCATTTAACAATGGTTCCAACTTAGCCGCGGGTGTCCGGGGTCATGGGTGCTAGGCAGTGTGCATGGCCCTGGCACCGAAAATTGTGGGTGACCGTCCCCTTCCTGGGGAATTTTGTGGGTCTCCATAAGGCAGCTTCTTATGTTCATTCACCTGGAAATATGAGGGGCTAAACATGTGCTAAGCTGTGGCCCTTCCTGCAAATGCCATGTAGAAATTTCCTCCTGTGTAAAGTACATATGGGACAATGTACCCAGATTGATAACTGGAGTTCCACAGGCATCTTTTGGCAATGTCCCGTCAAGAACCGAGTTAGCATAGACTAAGAACATAAAGTCAGGAAGGCTCTTTGCAACAGCCTAAAGGTTGAGCCATGGAAATAAACCTTCCAAAATTGTGCATCACTTCAGCTGCCAAATATAGGGAATAAAGACTGAGGTCTGGATCTCTTCCATCCATATCCTGCTGAATGTAATAACCCCTTAATTTATTTGTAATGGTTTCCTGGGCACATCTTAAATCCATCTTGATTAGGTTTTGCAGAACCCAGCCCCCCCCCCCCCCAGCTTTATGGTTGCATTTAGAGAGTTATATGTTGACATAACTGTCTTTTGGCTGCTCCAAGAAGCATTTCTTTGGTAATCTAGTAGTGTCCATCTGTTCTAATTTAACTCAATACATGATGAAAGCCAGGTAGATATACATTCCAAATGGCAACAATCCACACTCTTTTATAACCTAAACTATTGATAGACCTGATGGAAGATGCTAAAGGACCCTTAAAAATTAATTTGGGGTGGGGATAACACTCATTTTGTATTGGTTAACCCCTCATGTTTTGGTGCCAGAAACATGATCCCAGGGTTGGTAGCAATAATTACAAATGCTATTAACCAAAGAACTGTGGTATGACCTTTCCTATGTTGGGAACAGTCATCACTCAGAGGTAGAACATCTGCTTTGCACATAGAAGGTCCCAAGTTCAACCTGCAGCATCTCCAGTAGGGCTGGAGAGGCTTCTGCTAGAAACAATACTAAATTAGATGACCAATGCTTTGATTAAGGCAGTTTCCTGTGCTTCTGTGTACACATCTATTTATTTATTTTTCATTAATTTGTTGCTTAATTTCATATCCCTCCCTTCATCACGGCCATAATCTCAGGGTGTTTCATTTCCATACTGTTTTACATTCTTAAGAAAAAAAATCTCAAAGCAGTTCATAGCCTACTTGAAAACATCGAATGAAACCACCCAAAATAAAACATTACAGAAGAAAGTCAAATATAAAGTACCGTATTTTTCACTCCATAACATGCACTTTCCCCCTCCTAAAACGGAAGGGAAAAAGTCGCTGCGTGTTATGGAGCGAAGGCATCAGCTTTAGCGCTGCCCACTCCTCCCCCTTTGCCGTTGATGTCGGCAAAGGGGGCGGAGGAGGAGCAGACAGCCCAAAAGCACTGCCTCCCTTCTAGCCAGCTCGCTGTGGGGCGGGCAGGGGGAAAGCCCCAGAGAGCAGGCATAGGAGCCTGTGCCTGCCCTTGCGAGAGGCAGGTGTTGGCAGCGGGGGAGGGACGAGCTGGAACTCTTCCTCCTCCTTGCTGCCCCTCGGCTCGCCTCCCCCCTGCTGCCTCACCACCCTGCGGGGCCCTCACGTTGCCCTTGCCCTCCTCCTCCTGGTTGCTGCCACTTCCTCGCTGCTCCCCACAGAATAGGCACGCCGGACAAAAAGCCGGCAGACGGACGGCACCTCCTCTCTCCCCCACACTTTCTCCTCAGGGCACTTCCAGCCCTTGCAGGGAGAGGGGCGCCCCCTCCCTCAATTAGGTGTGTAAGGGGTGGGGGGCTCATCTCCCCCCCCCCGGAAAGAGGGGTAGGAGGGTGGTTGAGTGCTCATCTCCCTCTTTCTTTCGTCTTCCTCAGTTTCCCTGCTGGAAAGGCTGACTCGCTTTTCTATCCTCTTTTTACTCACACACAGACACACAACTCCCAGTCATTGAAGGATGTCTCACCCACCCACCCCTCTCCAGTTTATTCAGCTCCTTCATTGCTCTCTTGCTGCAATCCAAACCTGCTTGTGGCTTTTCTCTTTTATCCCCCCCCCCCACTTTCCCCATGCTTCTCTCTCTTTCTGTGTCTTCTTTGGCCATGGATTGTTCTTTTCTTCCCCTCTCCATGCACTGCAATTCTCTCCACACACACCCCCCCAAAATTCCTTTTAGGATTTTCATGAGCCCCACACCAACTCCCCATGGCCCCTTAGATGGAGCCAACTACAGTTCTCCCTTTGTCTTTCAACCTGAAGTTCCCGTGCCCTTTCATTTCCTTTCATGTCTGTTGTTCCTGCTCTGTCTCTTATTACCTTGGTTTGCATGGAGGAAAGGGTAGTGTGTGCAGTGGCTCCTGTGTGTTGTGCTTTGGGCTTCATGGGCACACCAGATCAGGAGCAGCTGCTTGCCTCCACCAGCTTCCTCACAGCGTCACCCACAGGCACCCTTCTACTCTAGGGAAGCCCCATATTTCAACATAGCTTAAAGTAACCAGATATACAGAACAATAGTAATTCAGCAAGCCAACAGATACCTAGGTATTTATAAAGTTTAAGGAGGTGGGCTGATTCCAACTCTCATGGCCAACTCAATCTCCCCAAGTAATTTATGACACTTCTTATTTTATTTTATTTTACATTAAAAATAAAGTTTGTTTTGTATACAACAAACCTAATTTAGAAAGCATTTCATTTTATATCTGGTGGAGAGGAAGAAAAAAAGGGGGGGGAACCAAACTCAAGGCCGCAAATGACAAAAGATACTATTTAGAGCCCAGATGGCAGCATAAAATAAATAGCCATTTCCTCCATAGAAGCACAAGCAATTTGGCTGCGCAGAACTGCGTTTCCAGCCGAGTTCCTTGAAACAGATGTCGAGATTGCTTGTGCCTGGAAACTTTTTAGTGAAAAGCAAGATGTTCAGGTAGAAAGTACAATAACAGGCACCCTCAGCTCTTTGGTGTCTATGCAGGAGAGATGAGTATTTACAATAAAAAAAATTGTGAGCTTTCTGATGCTCGGCATGTAAACAATTCTCTTTGGACATGGGAGGCAAGATCGATACAGCTCTGGAAGCTTTCATGATGCTCCTCTTTTTATCTATTTTTTGTGCCTGTTGAGGAAGAAGGATGGGTTTTCTCTAAGAGAAACCCAAGGAAAAATCTCAATATTATGTCAAATATGGAGGCATATAGCTACCATCAGTTGGGTTTTATGCACAGGTCGTTCGTGTTATTTATAGGGGAATGGGGATGCCATCAGTTTGATTGTATGAATTGGTCACTTCAGATACTACTGGTGCTCTCTCTCTTTCTCTCTGCTCATCCATACTGTCGTTTAATGTAGACAGGAAGAAACCTGTGCCTCAGTTAATTCTCCATTGTTCATATGATGTTGCCCTCTAAATCACTGCCTCCCCACCATTTCCCTTCCATCAGTCTGGATTTTCTCATACCAGGGATACTCCGAAAAGGAGAAGGAATTAGTAAATCCAGACTGAGGGAGGAGAAAGTTTGGGCAGTGATTTATAGGAGAACATTATGTGGACAACTGAGAATTAATCAAGGAGCAGGAAGCTTACAATCCACATTAAACGCTATGGGTGAGCCTTCTCTCTTCTTTTAAGACCAAATTGTCCTCAAAGCACTGTATAACAATGGCTCTATTGCCTTTAGCATCAGAGACAACATGCCTCTGAAGACAGGATGAATCACAAGGTTGTCTCTGCCTCTGGAATCTGGACTTCCCATTGGGGCATCTGCTGGTCAGTGTATGCTGAACTAGGTTGGGTGGCCATCTGTCATGAATGCTTTAGTTGAGATTCTTGCATTGCTCCCCCCCCCCAAAATAATTTTTATTAATTTTCCAAATACAAAATACTTAAACAAAATAAATAAATAATTTTGGGGGGGGGGAATAAAAATAAAGTGAATGTGGCTAAAATGTGATCTAACATAAGGTAAGTTCCTATATGCTTAGGTTCTATGGCTTCTTCTTCTTCTTCTTCTTCTTCTTCTTCTTCTTCTTCTTCTTCTTCTTCTTCTTCTTCTTCTTCTTCTTCTTCTTCTTCTTCTTCTTCTTCTCCTCCTCCTCCTCCTCCTCCTCCTCCTCCTCCTCCTCCTCCTCCTCCTCCTCTTCTTCTTCTTCTTCTTCTTCTTCTTCTTCTTCTTCTTCTTCTTCTTCTTCTTCTTCTTCTTCTTCTTCTTCTTCTTCTTCTTCTTCTTCTTCGATTTATAGGCACCATATGGAAACAGCTTAAAACCATTTTGAAAACAGTGCAAACCTCCCCTGAAGCTAAGCTTTAAAACAATGCAAAACGAACACCTTAAAACAGGTACCTATTTATCTGGCTGAGAAAGCCTGTCGAAATAAAAATGTCTTCGGTTGTTTCTGTTAAGTACAGAGAGTGGGCGACAGTCATATCTCAACAGGGAACATCTTCCACTAAGCAGGTGCTGTCATGCTGAAAGCCCTGCTCGGAGCTACAGTACTGTGGAGAAGGCTTCTGATACCTGAGGGACTTCAATGAAAGACATTCCTGTAGAATGCAGTGGGCGCAGGTGCATAAGGTGGTCTCCAGTTGGCATACCTGTCTAATGATGAGGTATTCCCTTCCATAGATGCTCAGCATGAATCAAGCAAGCAGGGCGAAATCGGTGTATAAAACTGTGCATACATCTGGTTGTATTGCATTTTGCTCAATGGATGCTTAGGAATTCCCATTTGGGAGTCCATAGCTGATTCTTGGGCATACATTTGACAAAATAGGTGCTTAGGCTGCATACACAATATGTCTTCAAAACATATTAAAAGAACATTCTCCCTGCCATCAGGGGAGCTGTAGTTTGTTAAGGGTGATGGGATGTAATGCTATGCAGGGGTGAACTACAGTGCCCAGAATTCTTTGAGGGAGGAAATGTGCCTTGAATGTGCTTTAAATGTATAATGTGTATGGAGCCTTGCATGATGATGATGATGATGACCTTATTAAATTTCTGTCCTGCCTTCCTTCCAAAAGGGACGAGGCCAGAAAACATTCAAGCAGGAAAACAATGTGATTAAAATAAAATTGCAATACAGTATATTTAAAAAATCTTTTTTTTTTTTTTTTGGTTTAAAAATTTTTATTTCAGAATTTTTAAAATTACATATTAAAGGAACAAGAAAAAAAAATAAATACAGAGAAAAAAAAAACCAACAAAAAATCACAAAATGAAAAAGGAAAAAGAAAAAAAAGGGGGGATTCAATGCTCCCTCCTTCACGAGTTTACATAAATCATAACTTGTTATAATCATGCATACAGAGCCAATACTTCCACACATATAAAATAATCAAATCATAATCAAATCAAATCATAATAACCAAGGATATATATATGTATGTATATATATATACTAAATCAAAATTCCAAACATTCACCACCTAATTCATAAACATAATTTATAAGGCATAAACACAAAACGAAAAAAGTAATAACAAAAAATACCTGCAAAAATAATAATACAAAAGATAAAAATGCAAAAAAAAGAAAAAAAAAATAATAAAAAAAAGAAAAGAAAGAAGAAAAATGTAGAAGTACTTCCGATTGTCTGTCCACTGTTATCTTACAGTATACTCTTCCTCTTACTTGTTACATTCCCACTTTCCTTTCCGGCTAATTCCGGATGGTTTTCCCTTACTTTAACCTAACATATATTATCTCTTTGTACGGATCTTAATTTAAACATATCACCAATTCGGAATTTAATCCCTCTTTTATTAAATAATCATCTAATAATTTCCACTCGCTTTGGATTTTTTGTTTCGGGGTATTTCTTATATACGCTGTCATCTTTGCTAAATTCATATACTCTATTACTTTGTTTTGCCACTCACAAACCGTCGGTGTCTCCTCTCTTTTCCATTTCTGTGCTATAAGGGTCCTTGCTGCTACCACCGCATATAATAAAATATTCCTTCTATCCTTGGGTATGTCTTTGGGAACCATACTCAGTAAAAACAGCTCTGGGGATTTCCCAAATGTACACTTTAACATCCTCTTTAACTTCTCATAGATTATGTTCCAGAACCCTTGTATTTTTTTACACTGCCACCAACAATGCATGTACGTTCCAATTTGTTCGTGGCATTTCCAACACTTATTTGAGCCTTCTTTATATATCTTCCTTAATTTCTCTGGTGTCAGGTGCCACCTATATACCATCTTCATTGTGTTTTCCTTAATTGCTGTGCAAGCTGTAAATCTCATACTTTCTAGCCACAAATTCTCCCATTTTATACACTCAATAGTCCTACCGAAATCTTGTGCCCATTTTACCATAACATCTTTAACTAATTCGTCCTTTAGATTCCACTCCAACAAAAATTTATATATTGCTGCCAATTGTTTCCCCTCATTTTCAATTAACAATTCTTGTAATTTTGATTTATTTTTCTGAAAACCGACTTCCCTATGCTTCTTAAATAAGCTTTGTATTTGAGTATATTGTAACCAGCTTGCACAGCAATTTTTCACCTCCTCATATGGTGTCAATGTGTACTGCTTGTCTACCTCCTTTATCAGGTCCTGGTACGTTAGCCACTTTTCCTTATTTCTTCCTCCCCCCCCCAGGGCCGTTATTTCAAAGGGTGATGCCCACCACGGTGTCTTTGGTTCTAATAATTTCCTAAATTCCAACCATATCCTGAATATCGAATTTTTGATTACGTGGTCGGTAAATTCCTTATATATCTTTTCATTTTCTTGCAGAAGGTATGCGTGCCACCCAAGAGAATTTCTAAATCCCTCCAGATCTAAAATTTCCCTATTGTCTAACACAATCCATTCTTTTAACCAGCACAAATTTGCCGCTGCATAATATAATTTTAAATCCGGTACACCCCAACCTCCCCTCTCCTTGCTATCCGTTAATAATTTAAACTGTATTCTAGGTTTCTTTTTACCCCAAATAAATCTACTTAAAATTCTCTTCCAATTATTAAAAATCTCTAATTTCCCGATAATTGGCAACATCTGAAACAAAAATAAGATTTTTGGCAATATCATCATTTTTATCGTTGAAATTCTTCCCATTATGGATAGGTGTAGATTATCCCATTTCTCTAGATCTTTTTCAATTTCCTTCCACAGCCTTCTGTAATTGTTCTCATACAAATTAACATTATTCTTTGTCACTATTATTCCCAAATATTTTACCTTCTTCGCCACCTCCCAGCCCGTAGCCAATTCTAATTCTTTCGCTTCCTTTTCCCTCAAATTTTTAACAATCATTTTGGTTTTCCCCATATTCACTTTAAATCCTGCTATTTCCCCATAATTTTTTAAATTAAATTTCAATTTACCTACCGAATCTGCTGGGTCCTCCATTATTATTAAGATGTCGTCCGCAAAGGCCTTAAGTTTGATCTCACTCTTCCTGACTCTCAACCCTTTGATATTTTTGTCTTCTTTTATCTCCTTAATTAAACATTCTATTGATAGAATAAATAGGAGAGGGGACAATGGACATCCCTGCCTCGTACCTTTTTTAATCTCGAATTCCTCTGTGGCTTCGCCATTTATTAACAATTTAGCTGATTGCTCTTTATATATCGCATTAATTCCCCTTAGAAAATTTCCCTCAATCCCAATCTCTTCCATTGTTTTCTTCATAAATTTCCAAATCAGATTATCAAACGCTTTCTCAGCGTCGAGGAAAACAAAGGCTACCTTTTGGCTCGGGTGCCAGTCGAGGAACTCGATCGCGTCTAGGAGAATTCTCATATTATTGTGCATCTTACGCTTGGGCAGAAATCCTTGCTGATCTTTGCCCAATATCCTATTTAATACTTTCTTTAATCTATTTGCAAGGATCAGCGCAAAAATTTTGTAATCCGAATTTAAAAGGGATATAGGTCTAAAATTTCCCACCTCCTCCTTTTTATTATTTTCCTTTGGGATCAAAACAATGAAAGCTTCTTGCCAGGAGTTGGGAAAAACTCCCCTTTCCAAAATCTCATTAGCCAATTTTTGATATATTTCTAATATTTCATCTTTAAAAATTTTATAATGTTGATTTACTAAAAACCGTCTGTCCCGGGCGACTTTCCTTGTTTTAATTTTTGTATTGCCTCTAATATTTCCTCTTTTAATATTGGGGTATTTAATTCTCTTCTCTCTTCATCTTTTATTTTGGTCAAATTCAATTTCCTAAAATACTTATTCAATTTCTCCTCACTTATATTCTCCTCTTTATATAGGTGTTTATAATAATTTAGAAAACACTTCTGAATATCCTCCCTTTTTGTCCAAATTTTCTCCCCCTCCCTGATACTTGTAATTAGGCTACTTTCCTGCTTTTTCCTCAATTGCCATGCTAACAAACGTCCGGCTTTCCCTCCTAATTCAAACTGTCTTTGTTTTGCCCATTTTATCTTTTTTTCAATTTCATTCCCTATCACCATTGACAGACTATTTTGTAAAATTTTGATCTGATTTACTATTTTTAAATCTTTTGGATTTTTTCCCAATTCCTTCTCCTTCTCTTCTATTTCCTTTTCTATTTTTTTAATTCTTTCCCTCCTCTCTCTATTAATTCTACTTTTTTGTTGAATATAAATGCCTCTCACGAAAGCTTTACTCGCCTCCCAGACTGTTGTTATGTTCGAGCCCTCTCTCATATTCACTTGAAAGAATTCCATCAATAACTTTTTCACCTTTGCGACGAACCCCTCATCATTTAATATCCCTTCATCCATTCGCCACCTACCTTTCCTGCCTTCTTTCTCTTTCAAATTTACCATTACCGGGTTATGATCACTTATTGATTTTGGTAAAATTTCGCTATTTGTCACTTTTAACATCAGATTTGCGGATAGCCACGCCATATCTAGTCTGGCTGCCGACTTATGGAGATCTGAGTAATGAGAGAACTTCTTTTCCTTAGGGTTTCTTATTCTCCAACCATCTTTTAATTCGTATTCCTCTATTAAATCTCTAAACTCTTTTGGTAGTTCTCCACTACTCTTTCTCTCTTTATTAGTTCTATCCATTTCTGCATTCCAGACCCCATTAAAATCTCCCGTTAAGATGATTTCCTCCCCTTCTATTACCTTACTCATCTGATCTCTTAACTTTCTAAAAAAGCCAGATTTACCTCCATTGGGTGCATAGATGTTAATTACTATCACATTACCTCCTGGTAAGTGTAGCCTTGTACCCACCATTCTTCCTTCTCCGTCCTGGAGGATCTTTTCTGTCTTAATGTTTTTCTTAACATAGGTGGCTACACCCCTCTTCTTTCTCTCATCCAACGATGTGTATACCTCGCCCAACCTTTTGTTTTCTAAAACTCTCTTATGTCTATTTGCTACATGTGTTTCTTGGAGGCAGATCACATCCCAGGCACCTTTCTTCAGGATGTGTTCTACCTTATTCCTCTTCAATTTATTATTCAGGCCATTCACATTCCACGAGACCACCTTAAGATTCATCACTTTATAATTTCACTTTAATAACTCAAACCAACCGATAAAGCTCACGCTTTACCCTGCACCTACAATGGAAAATAGATGGATTATACGGAGACTTATGTCAGATCTTGTATATTATTCTGACGGCTTCAAAGCCCGAAACCCCCCCCTTAATCGTTTATCAAGAAAAAAAAAAGGAAAAAAAACAGTTAATCTAATCAAAACAAAGAAAAATACATGCAGCCAATTCTTTCCCCCTCCCCCTTTTATTCTTCTACTTGACCTTCTTCAATGTCGCCCTCCTCCCCTCCTATCTCATTCTTAAGTCTTCTGCTGAATTTCTCCGCTTCATCAGCTGATTTTATCGTCTTCCTTCTTTCCTTATAAAAAAAAGTCACACCTTCTGGGTACTCCCAGGTGTACCAAATTCCTCTTCTCCTCAGGACATCTGTCAAGCTTTTATATTTTTGTCTTTTCAATCTAAACCTTTTCGGTATTTCTTTGTAGATGGCTATCACTCTCCCGTCAATTACAAGCTCCTCTTTCTTCTTCCTTTGTAAGATCTTATCCTTCAATAGAGGTGAATTCAGATGGAGCATGCAATCTCCTATCATCTTCTTCTTTTTGTCCATCTTTACTCTATAGATTTTATCCACGTCCATCCATAAGTCCTCTTCCTTTACCTTTAGCCACGCCGCCAATTCCTTCACCAATCTTTCTTCAATCTGTTCATTTTGGGCCTCTGGGACACCTCTCACTCGGAGAATCAGGGCCTTCTGCCTCATTTCAATTAATGCCAGCTGGTCCTCTAGTTCTTCACATCTTTTCCTCCAATCTCTTCTGTCATCCTCCTCTTTATTATGGAGTCTTCTCAGTTCTTTTGTCTCTTGCACCACTTTTTTAATAGCCTCCTCCTGTTTATTCACTTTCTGGTTTGTCTCTTTTATTGCTTTATCCAGCTCTTTGTTTTTGGTGCTTAGTTCTGTTATTTGTCCAGACATATCCGCAATCATTTTGGAGTTTTGTTCTATTTTAGACTCTACAGTCTCTATTTTGGACTCTACGGCATCTAGTTTGTCACTCAGAGATTTATTCATCTCCGTAATGAGTTCTTTAATGTCTAATAGGGCGTCATTATCTGGAGATGATGATTGTCTCCTAGCTTGATTTGCTGATGCCGATGTTGCTTGCGTTTTATTTTTATTCATATTGTCAGACTTAAGGATTACTATTTCATAGATGTCCCGTTTCTCTCTCACTGGGAGTTCCCCACTATTAGGCTGTTATCGCATTAATTCCTCTCTCCATGCAAAGAGTGAACTCCCCTTCTTGTCTTTAATTTCTTTTCTCCAACTGCTTGCCTTTTAAAATACAAGTTTAAAGACTCAGTTTCATTGGGGGGTAAATATTCCTCCCCGCCTCCAGATGTCGCTCTCTGCCACTAATCCTCACTCCTCAGTTCCTTCTTTACTATAGGGGTGAGCACTTCATCACTCAATTATCCATCATTACACTACTCACTTCCTTAAAGAAGGGGGAAGTCCATAGGCTGCATGAATCTGCTAAAATCCGTCCTCCATCTTTAATATTCTCTGCCCTCCTAGCTCCGTTCCAAAGTTCGTGAAGTAAAATAGGGATTCCTCCCTTCCTCCGCACACCAATCAGTCTTACTTTCGATCAACTCCTCCTCTTTGTCTCGTCTCTTTCGCCTCCCGCTCGCCTGCCGCCTCCACTAAATTGTGCCGGCGTGGGCTTGCTTCAGGCTTTCCGTTAAAATTATCACAACTTGGTAGCAACTTGGTGAATGCTTCCCTCAATTAAGAATCTTAAATGTCCATACAAAGTCGCGCCTTTACAAGTTTCTTCCCCAGTGGGAGCACGGCAACCCTCCGACCTTCCTTCTCTCTTGCCGCCTCACTTTTCCTCTCCTCTCCTCTCCTCCCACCTTCACGCCTCACCTTCGATCGTCGTTGGCGGTTTTCTTATAATCTTAGGTCGGAGTGCCTCGGCGCTTGCTGAACGGGAGTTCAAAAAGGAGCATTAAGAACATCAAAAAATAAAAAATGGTCATATACCCTCATAAGTAATAGTGGATGGATCTAAACACATGAAAATAAACACTATAAATAAGTCAGAAATGAGAGGGGGGAAATATCTATGGAAAATCATGTTTTAAATTTTCCCGCTCTCTGTCGTTATCTGCTGTTGCATGTTTATAACACATTCAAATTACTGCTGCTTTCCTAATGTAGCTGAGTCCAAGTTTCATTTTTTTATTAATAATCTTTATTCAATTTTTAAAAACATACAAAACGAAGAAAAATAGAACAAAAAATGGAAATTACAAAATCATAAAGAACAAATCATAGAAAAAGTGCAGGGTAAAAATTAGAAAACAAAGGAATACATTTACAAAAAAGCAAATAAAGGTGAAAAAAGGAAATATAAAGAAAAAAGGTTCACTTCCTGTTATTTACAGTATGCGTTCCTTTGCAGATTCTCTCTCCCTTGCTGTTCCTCTTACTCCACTCCATTATCATTTTTCTCTTTACTTATAGTTTTCTTTTCTCCTTTTAACTCTCTATTCTAAGCATTTCACTAAATTGACTTCTATATTTTCTTTTTCCAAGTAGTCTTGTACGTATTTCCATTCGCCTATTATCTTTTGCCTCGGAACATTCCTAATTATTGCCGTTAATTTTGCCATCCTTAGATATTCAATTAGTTTTTCTTGCTTCAATTAGTTTTTCTTGCTGAGTCCAAGTTTCAATGAGGCCAGGATCAATAACATTTCAGCCACCAAATGCCTGGGTGAACAGGAATGTGCCGCTAATTTGCGTCCCCCCCTTGTTTCCTGTTGCGCTGCTCATTTGCATCCCCCCCATTGTAATTCCAGCATTCTGTTTCCAGTTGCAGTGTTCTGAGGTGATATTTGGAGCTCATATAATATTTGGTGAAGTTGTTTTTGCTATTTATGTTGCGTTTTTGGTTTGATGCTTTTTCAGTTACAGTAATTTGTTTTTGTGACTGTGTGGATCCCAGTTCAGCTACTGATTGATTGATTGATTGTGTGACTGTGGAAATGAATAAATTCCAAACAATGACTATCACCAGTTCAGGTAAGAAAAAAAATTAATTTCTATTTTTATCATCTACAATACTGTTTTATTTATTTTATAGTACAGTACATTGTTTATTGCTTTCATTTTATGGATCAATGGTCTTGTAAAATAGAAAAAATAATATTAAATTGCTGTTTTAGGGGTTGTTTTTTAAAGTCTGGAACAGATTAATCTGTTTTGCATTACTGTCTATGGGAAAGTGTGCCTTGGTTTTGGAATGCTTTGGTTTTGGAACAGACTTCCAGAACGGATTAAGTTTGAGAATGAATGTACCACTGTAATGGGGGGAGATAGATACACCACACCTAGAAGGACCAACCAACCTACACCATTTTACATGGGAGTTACCGGCAAGTTGGGTAATATAATGTGCATTATCTTTATGTATGGAGCTTGGATGAATCAGCTTCTTCCCATCATGGCTGCATATTCACCAACATATTACTTCCCCTAAAGAATCCGGGGAACTGTAGTTTATTATGGGTGCTGGGAATTGTAGTTCTGTGAGCGGTAAACTACAGTTCTTGGGATTCTTTGTGGGAAAGCGTTTTACTTTAAGTGTATACATAGCCCATAATTTCAACTGATAGTGGCTGCTTGCTCAGCCAAATGCTCCTTTCCTGCGTCATGCAGTTTGCTTAGGGTAGTTGCTTTGTATAAATCAATTATTCCATCAAAGCTACTGCTAGTACTGCAAACTGGCTTGCATTAACTTGGATGCCTTTTGTGTCTTTAAAGGAACACCCTGCATTTGATGTATAGCCAGGAAATCTAAAGGAACATCTACAATGAGAGAGAAGCACAACTGCATGAAGGCTGCAATTGTAACCCTGTCTACTTAGAGGTTTTTTGGTTTTATGCACCAACTACCGGTGCTGAAGAAAGTGAAATTGACCAATTCTATGAAGACCTACAACACCTTCTAGAAATGACACCAAAGAAGGATGTTCTTCTCATTACAGGGGATTGGAATGCTAAAGTAGGGAATCAAGAGATAAAAGGAACAACTGGCAAGTTTGGCCTTGGAGTTCAAAATGAAGCAGGGCAAAGGCTAATAGAGTTCTGTCAAGAGAACAAGCTGGTCATCACAAACACTCTCTTCCAACAACACAAGAGACGACTCTACACATGGATATCACCAAATGGGCAGCATCGAAATCAGATTGATTATATTCTCTGCAGCCAAAGATGGAGAAGCTCTATACAGTCAGCAAAAACAAGACCTGGAGCTGACTGTAACTCAGATCATCAGCTTCTTATAGCAAAATTCCAGCTTAAACTGAAGAAAGTAGGAAAAAGCACTGGGCCAGTAAGATACAATCTGAATCAAATCCCTTATGAATACACAGTGGAAGTGAGGAACAGGTTTAAGGATTTAGATTTGGTGTACAGAGTGCCTGAAGAACTATGGATGGAGGCTCGTAACATTATACAGGAGGCAGCAACGAAAACCATCCCAAGGAAAAGGAAATGCAAGAAAGCAAAATGGCTATCCAACGAGGCCTTACAAATAGCGGAGGAGAGGAGGCAAGCAAAATGCAAGGGAGATAGGGAAAGATACAGGAAACTGAATGCAGATTTCCAAAAAACAGCAAGGAGAGACAAGAGGGTCTTCTTAAATGAGCAATGCAAAGAAATAGAGGAAAACAATAGAATGGGGAAAACCAGAGATCTGTTCAAGAAAATTGGAGATATGAAAGGAACATTTTGTACAAAGATTACCATAATCAAGGACAAAAGTGGTAAGGGCCTAACAGAAGCAGAAGACATCAAGAAGAGGTGGCAGGAATACACAGAGGAATTATACCAGAAAGATATGGAGGTCTCGTACACCCCAGGTAGTGTGGTTGCTGACCTTGAGCCAGACATCTTGGAGAGTGAAGTCAAATGGGCCTTAGAAAGCACTGCAAATAACAAGGCCAGTGGAAGTGATGATATTCCAGCTGAACTATTTAAAATTTTAAAAGATGATGCTGTTAAGGTGCTACACCCAATATGCCAGCAAGTTTGGAAAACTCAGCAATGGCCAGAGGATTGGAGAAGATCAGTCTACATCCCAATTCCAAAGAAGGGCAGTGCCAAAGAATGCTCCAACTACCGCACAATTGCGCTCATTTCACACGCTAGCAAGGTTATGCTTAAAATTCTACAAGGCAGGCTTAGGCAGTATGTGGACCGAGAACTCCCAGAAGTGCAAGCTGGATTTCGAAAGGGCAGAGGAACCAGAGACCAAATAGCAAACATGCGCTGGATTATGGAGAAAGCTAGAGAGTTCCAGAAAAACGTCTACTTCTGCTTCATTGACTATGCAAAAGCCTTCGACTGTGTCGACCACAGCAAACTATGGCAAGTTCTTAAAGAAATGGGAGTGCCTGATCACCTCATCTGTCTCCTGAGAAATCTCTATGTGGGACAAGAAGCTACAGTTAGAACTGGATATGGAACAACTGTTTGGTTCAAAATTGGGAAAGGAGTACGACAAGGTTGTATATTGTCTCCCTGCTTATTTAACTTATATGCAGAATTCATCATGCGAAAGGCTGGACTAGATGAATCCCAAGCCGGAATTAAGATTGCCGGAAGAAATATCAACAACCTCAGATATGCAGATGACACAACCTTGATGGCAGAAAGCGAGGAGGAATTAAAGAACCTTTTAATGAGGGTGAAAGAGGAGAGCGCAAAATATGGTCTGAAGCTCAACATCAAAAAAACCAAGATCATGGCCACTGGTCCCATCACCTCCTGGCAAATAGAAGGGGAAGAAATGGAGGCAGTGAGAGATTTTACTTTCTTGGGCTCCTTGATCACTGCAGATGGTGACAGCAGTCATGAAATTAAAAGACGCCTGCTTCTTGGGAGAAAAGCAATGACAAACCTAGACAGCATCTTAAAAAGCAGAGACATCACTTTGCCGACAAAGGTCCATATAGTTAAAGCTATGGTTTTCCCAGTAGTGATGTATGGAAGTGAGAGCTGGACCATAAAGAAGGCTGATCGTCGAAGAATTGATGCTTTTGAATTATGGTGCTGGAGGAGACTCTTGAGAGTCCCATGGACTGCTAGAAGATCAAACCTATCCATTCTTAAGGAAATCAGCCCTGAGTGCTCCCTGGAAGGACAGATCGTGAAGCTGAGGCTCCAATACTTTGGCCACCTCATGAGAAGAGAAGAATCCTTGGAAAAGACCCTGATGTTGGGAAAGATGGAGGGCACTAGGAGAAGGGGACGACAGAGGACGAGATGGTTGGACAGTGTTCTCGAAGCTACGAACATGAGTTTGACCAAACTGCGGGAGGCAGTGCAAGACAGGAGTGCCTGGCGTGCTATGGTCCATGGGGTCACGAAGAGTCGGACACGACTAAACGACTAAACAACAACAACAACTACTTAGAGGTAAGTCACATTGAATTCAATGAGTGGGAAACAAACATATTCAGTAAAAAGTAAGCTGATAAAATGACTAGCAAATAAAGTCAGGAGACAAGCAAATTCTCTACGGTGTTCACAGCTGTTAGTTTCATAGAATTGCCCTTCCAAACAGATGGCAAAAAATGGGGGGTTGATGCCTCCATGTCCTCTAGGCATAGCAATTACAAAAATGCAATAGAGGATGCAAGTACAACATCCCTGAAAAGATGTGACTACAGATGCTGAAATACCTCCAGTGAAGGATACCTTCCTCCCTGCCCCCCTGAGGCAGCTTGCTCCACTGTTGAACAGCTCTTACCTTTAGGGAGTTCATGGAGGGTAAGGCTATTGGTGGCTACTAACTTTGATGCCTTTATGTTCTACCTCCACTGTTGGAGGCAGTAATGCTTCTGAATACCATTTGGCAGAAACTGCAGGAGGGGAGAGGGCTCTTGTGCTCAGGTCCTGCTGCAACCTTCCCAGAAGCATCTGGTTGGCCACTAGAGGAATGGAGCTGCCTACACAGTAACTCATTTGTAGCACAATAGTTTAGTTTTTCTCAGTCTGGACTCATTTATGCTCTTCCTCAACATGCTGCTTTCCATCTAGATTGATGGGTGTGGTTGTTGGATATCCATTTGATTAGGTTATCCATGCTTTTACGCCCCCTGCACATGCCCAGGTGAATAAAGATGGAAGTGGTCATTACAAACTTGGTATACATCCACCCGCGATGTCATTGGGCAGAACTGCCTACATCTGCTTTCAAATGGACACACTAAGGGGCAATGCAGAATTAATTTGAAATGAGCTTTCATTCTCAGAATAAAAGCAGCTTCTTGGGAAGTGCTTCTTAGGGGCAAAAATATGCAGCATAACTAGATTGGCAAGAGTTGTTTGGCAGTGGAACAGACTCCACAAGAGGTCGTGGACTCTCGTTCCATGGAGGTTTGTATGCTGAGGTTGGATGGCCATCTATCAACTGATATTCCTGCATTGCAGGGGGTTGGATTAGCGGACCCTTGGGGTCCCTTCCAACTCTAAGATTCTATGATTCTATGGGTGTGGTCTATATAAGGGGTGAAATGCTGCATCTCAATGGATTCTAGAATAAAATGTCATATGTGCCCACCCTAGGATACTGGACTAGGCATTCTGCTGGCCTGATACATCAGGTTCTTCTTATGTTTTAAATATCCGCTTTTTGTTAGGAAGTTACTCCTAATAAAGTTGGTCAAAATATCTTGCCCTTCTATTTCCACATATAGGTTCTAGACCTGCCCTCTGGGTCTAGAACAAGTCTGCTCCATCTTCTATATGACAGCAGCCCTTCAGATATTTGAAGGTTGCTATATTGTCTCCCCTTAATTTTCTCTTCTCTTTTCATAGATTTTATGTTGAGGTTACATTTCAGGCCCCTATGTGCATATGTGAAATGCACGTAAGTGGGGAGCTTGCTGCAGTGCATATAGCTTCCTGTCCAACAGCTGTTGAGCAGGGTAGCATGGCAACAGCAAGAGCTCTTGCATGCCATTTTGTAGCTGTTGGAGTCTCTTTTTTCCCAGATTTTTGGCTCACTGATGTCCTCTTCAGGCTCTTCAGAAGGGTCTCCTTATGAGCCACAATGCACTTTCCAGCTCTCTCCCACCATTTCTGGTTAGAATTTTTTCATTTCTAATTATGTCCAAGCATTGCACGTATACGTGGTCACATGCGAGCTGATGTCATGTAAGTGTGGGGATGCCTGTACTCTCATTTTAAAATGCACAATTTGTGTTCATGTAGGCTGTGTATTTTTTCCTTTTCTCTCTGCTGTGCCTGTCTTTAGAATCCTGTTCTGCATATAAAATTGTGTATATTACCCCAAAAACTGCACTAATTTCAAGAGGACTTAAAAAAATAATAATTGGCAAACTGATAAGAAAATGTGAGGAACTAAGATAAAGATTGGAAAAATGAGAAAGTGGGAGAAACCAAAATTAACTGGTTAGCTCAACAGCCAAGCATCAGTTTCCCACACAGAAGGTCCAAGGTTCAGTTCTTGGCATCTCCAGGTAAGGCTGTGAATGTCCCCCATCTGAAACCCTGGAGAGCTGCTGCCTGTCAGTGGGACAATGCTGAGCTAGAGGAATTGATTGTCAGACTTAAATATAAGGCAGCTCCCTATGTTTCCAAAGCAGCACCTTGTCAGCCTGCCAGCACTCTCTGACTTATCCAGATCCAAGGCTTTGCAGCTGGCGCATATTTTAATGCCAAATGACTGGCACCATTGATGTTGGAACACATAGTCTCTTGGTACCCACACTGCTTGCACATTCATTTCAGTATGTTGCACTGTGTAACTACTTTTTGCTGTTGTTGCAACTTAAGTTTCAACGAGGAATAAATATAACGAGGAATAAATATACCCAGAGGTATTTACCCCACTCCCAGAATTCACACAGAGGAGAATGGGGGTCCCCTTTGCCAAGCAGCCATCCGCCTGATAAAATTAAGACGAAAAACAACAGAGAGAGAATCAGGGAGACCTCCTGTTAATTTACTGCCCTGAAACAGTCATTAGAGACTTGCCAAACTGTCTGGCATTCGTTCCAAGTCCTTTGAAATGCCAACCCCCAAATGAAAGATGGAGGAGAGGATATTGCCTGGCTCTTTCCAAGAATTGGCCCAAACAGCAACCACAATGTGTCAACTTGCGAGCTGGGGCTAGTTTTGCTGATAGCAGAAATAAATGCCTGTTGTTTGTCAGAAATTGGGTTCAATTTTCCCAACAATAGTGTTGCTTCCCATGCTACGCTAGTCTCACATGCTACTTCCAGAAGTGCCTGGAATTTAGTAACTCTCTCTCTCTCTCTCTCTCTCTCTCTCTCTCTCTCTCTCTCTCACACACACACACACACACACACACACACACACACATATATACACAGCCTGAATCTCTAATTGAAAGGACATGCGTTTACATCTAGGAAGTCTTGGGGGAATATTTGGATAGCTCAGTCTCCACTGGATAGCTTAGCTGGTGGAGCATGAGACTCTTAATCTCAGGATTGTGGGATTGAGTCCCACATTGGGCAAAAAGACTCCTGTGTTGCAGGGGGTTGAACTAGATGACCCTTGTGGTCCCTTCCAGCTCTACAATTCTGTAAGATTCTATGAATCCACAGCTAGAGTGAAATAGCCCAATCTCACTGACATCTGCCAAGGACAGTAAAAGAGGTGGAGAATGGTAATAACTTAGTGGAAGAGCATCTGCTTTGTATTCAGAAGGTCACAGGTTCAACCCCAAACATCTCCAGGTGGGGCTAGGAGTGTCCCCTGCCTGGAACCTTGGAGAGCTGTTGCCAGTCAGTGTAGATGGCATTGGGACCATTGGAACAATGGTCTGACTTAATAAAAATAACCTTCCTATGTTAATTTTTTGAGTCTCAGAGCTGAGGGTAAGGGAAAAAGTTGACCAGGTGGTTCAGCAAGCAGAAAAAGGACAAGCAGCTGTTGGGTCAGCAATCTCAGGCAAATAGACTAGTCAAAAAAATAAGCAGCTGCAAAGGCCTGTCACATAAAAAAGCATTCAAGAGATGCAGGGAAGTCAAAAGTGATGGTGCTTACTGAATCTCTGCAGGAAGAGTCCTCCAGGGCATGAGACCAGTGGCACCAAATGCTGGACTTCGGGTTGAGGCCAGTCTGGTTTCTGTAACATGAGAGACAACTAAAATTGTTCCTCTAGATGATTTCAGCCATTGGGCTGGTATATAAGAGCTCAGGCAGTCAACAGCAACAACAATTTTTTTATCATTTGTACCCCGCCCATATGGCTGGGTTTCCCCAGCCACTCTGGGCGGCTCCCAACAGAAGACTAAAATCAGAATAAAACATCAAACATTAAAAACTTCCCGATACAGGGCTGCCTTCAGATGTCTTCTAAAAGTTGTCTAGTTCCTTATCCGTTTGACACCTGCTGGGAGGGTGTTCTAAAGGGTGGGCGGCACTACTGAGATGGCCCTCTGTCTGGTTCCTTGTAACCTCACTTCTCGCAGGGAGGGAACCACCAGAAGGCCCTCAGAGCTGGACCTCAGTGTCCAGGCAGAACAATGGGGGTGGAGATGCTCCTTCAGGTATGCAGGACCGATGCCGTTTAGGGCTTTAAAAGGTCAGCACCAACACTTTGAACTGGTGTTATATGGTCTCAGCCACAACTCAAAGTTACCCTAAGACTCTTCTAAAAACACAAGTAGAGAAAAAACAGGTAAGTGTCAGGAAGTGATTGGAATATTTTCGATACCCTGTAGATATTCAATTACTTTAATATGAGCCGAGATTATTCTAAGATTAAAAGTAATCATGAGGCATTGGCATAGGGGAGCAGATGATGCCTGCACCATGGAATCTGTTACACACTTGGGCTTCAGAGTGATTGATTTTATTCAGCCATGATATGCACTTGTAAAAGTAGGCTGTTTCTGTCCATTGATCCCATGGGGAGCAAGTGTTTAATGTCAACGCTGAATGTTAATGTACAATTAAAACCAAAACAAAATCGATATTCCTAGCGGGGAGGGAGAGAATGGGTTGCCATTCATAGGCGGCCTTGCTCATGAGATTCCCGCCCTGGTCCATGAGACTGCTTCAGTCTGAATGGTCTGTGAACTGCAGCTGTCATTTTTAAAAGGTTTTGGACACACTGATGTTTATTGTAGTTTAAACCCCCCTTTCTTTCTTTTAGTGGCGGGCTTTAAAACATTTACTGCCAATAATTTGGAGAATGGTGTGGGTTCTTTATATGTTAAGATTTATTACAGTCAGGAAACAAGTGTGTGTTAAACAGTCTCTAACCTTTCTTTAATAGCAATCCTTAAGCCAGGCCTCTTGGGTGACTCATAAGCCATTTGTTTCTATTGTAGATTACTTCAACATAGCCTTGTTTGTTGTATGATGCAGGCAATGGCCTCAGGCCAGGCCAGTCCTTATGTAGGGCTCAGGCTGTCCACAAGGGAACAGAGCTTTGATGTTGTTTCAGTGAGCTTAGGTCCTATATGCATCGTACATTGAAAGCACAATGATGCCACAGTCATGGCTTCCCCCAAGGAATTCTGGGAACTGAAGTTTGTTAAGGGTGCTGAGAGTGGTTAGGAAACCCTCTCAGAGCTACACTTCCCAGGCTGGTTTAATGGTCCATCCCTTTTCCCAGGAAACTCTGGGAATTGTAACTCTGTGGTGTTCATCTGTGGTCAGGAATGGTCAGGAATGGAAATTAGTCCAGTATTGCTTTTCATCGTTCTGGGGTTGTTGTTGTTTTTTTAGTCTCCAAACAATATGTAATTAATCCCCCCCCATTGTTTTGAAGTTTCCTTTACACTGAAATGAATGTAGACTACATACATTGCACAAGTAGTTATGCAACTCATGCTAAATAGCAGAGAGCAAGATGAATAACATAGTATTTGATGGAAAGTGAAATGCAGCAGAACAGAAGCAGGGGCGATTGTGGCAAATACAAGTTGGAATGGAGATTGCTGCCTTCTTACATTCTTCATTGTCACTGAGCACTCTGTAACCTTGCTCCTGCCAACCTCATTTTGCTTAAGTTCTTTTCAGGCTGGTGCTCACCCAACTTAAAGAAAACACTTTAAGCAGAATGAATGAATGAATGACTCAACCACTTTAAGCAGAAGTCATATTGCATCATCAATAAATTGAAACATCATACTTCAAGACTCCATTCATTCTCCGGTGCATTAGTCCTCCTATTTAGGAGAAGTCTTGAAATGTGAGAGCTTTTGCCATCAAACTCTTTTTTTCACTTGATTCATCTTTTGTCTCCTCTGTGCCAATTATTTCTAACCAAGAACTGACAACCTCTTGTCATTCATTGTTCCTTCCCTCCCACATCTGCTCTCAGCATTGACAAAATGTTGAGGGGTTTTTTTCAGACCTGCATTGATAATTTGACTGACAATAGTTTATAATCTTGTAATAATCTCACTGCAGGATCTGTCAAATGAATGATCCTAGTTGAGAGCAGGGGGGAGTGATTGAAATTTAATTATAAGATACATGTTTGATATTAGGAAAGGATAAAAGTAATTCTTAGTTTTTATTTGCAGAAGAAGAAGGTGCCTTAATTTCCTCATACTGCTGCTGGGTGAAACTGAAAAAATTATAAAAGGAGAGAACTATGGTATTTACATCCAATGTTCTAGCCCAGTGGTTCCCAAACTTTTACCCAAATCGTCTACTTGATAATTGCTGAGAGTCTTGGTGGTAGGGGTGCCATATTTTGAAGAGCAAAAAGGAAGACTCTATGATGGCCATTCAAAGCAAATAAATGCAACATGTCTCAAATTTTCCCCTGATAAAGAGGACATGTCCTGGGGGGGGGGGGAGAGGACACATGGCAACCCTATTGGATGCTCCAAGCTTAGACCATGTGGCTTAATCAGGCCATCTTTGTGTCTCTATACAAATAATTTAATTTTTTTTAGCACTTTTGGAACCTAAGTCATACTGCCTGTCTTTTCTAGCTGCTGTATGAGAGAGCACTTGAATCTAACCTTTGAAGTGGTTTAAGGAAACTATTTTTAACTTACCAAATGTGTGGCTTCTTTCTATTCTAAGGGAAGAGGGGAATTTTGGAAGCAACTTAGAAGGGGATATTTTAAAGGTCTTACTGCTTGTATTTCCACACTTTACTTTGGTGCATATTTTGTGATTTTAAATCTCTGCTGGTGTTCTCTCACCAAAGAGTACTTGCTGCAAACCTAGATCTTGGCATCCAGGAATTGTCCTTTTTATACCTAGTACAGTGGTATCTTGGTTCTCGAACTTAATTTGTTCTGGGAGTCTGTTTGACTCCCAAAACCATTCAAAAACCAAGGCACGGCTTCTGATTGGCTGCAGGAGCTTCCTGCACTCAAGTGAAAGCTGCGTCAGATGTGCAGCTTCCAAAAAAATATTCGCAAACCAGGACAAACTGTTCTATTTGTTCAACAACTAAGCCATTCAAGAACCAAGGTCTCTCTCTCTCATAGCTGCCAAGTTATCCCTTTTTTTAAGGGAAATTCCCTTATGCTGAATAGGCTTCCTCGTGAGAAAAGGGAAAACTTGGCAGCTATGCTCTCTCTCTCTCTCTCTCTCTCTCTCTCTCTCTCTCTCTCTCTCTCTCTCTCTCTGTGTGTGTGTGTGTGTGTGTGTTTCTTTTAAACAAAATACAAAAAATTAACCCATTGCTCTCCATGGAAGTATCTCCCCCAGTCCTTCCTGGAGATGTTGGGGATGGCATCTCAAACCTTCTCCATGCAAAGCATGTGCTCTAACTATTGATTGCATTGATACCTGACCTTTTACTGTTATTATTTTGTTGGGCCAACAGCTTAGATTGCTTTAAAAGAGAATTGGACAAATTCATGGAGTCTATCAATGGCTACTAGTCATGATGGCTGTGCTCTGTCTCTGAGGTCAAAGGCAGTAATGCTTCTCAATACCCGTTTCTGGATATCTTAGGAGGGGAGAGCACTCTTGTGCTCGGTTCCTGTTTCAGGGTTTCCTACAGATACCTTGTTAGCCACAAGATGGTGGACTAAATGATGTTTTGGATGACAGTTCCCATCATCCCTGGCCATTTGTCATGCTGTGTGTGACTGATGGGCATCAGAGTCCAACAACATCTAGAGTACACAAGATTCTGGAAGTTTGGCCTAAGGCTACCATCACCAACCTTCCACAACCATTAGATGCACGCTACTTACATTTGTACACATGTAGTCTCTCGCACACACACACACATCTGGAATGGTAGTGTGAAATTGCAGCTGCTTATTAACTAAAGACCCTGGTCTGTACATCAGTAAGTCCTGAAAGTCTGAAATAAATTCAGTGAAGCCGGAATATTATTTTTGCCCCCTTCTCTGAAATTTGGTCCACACCTTCCTTTCTTGAGTTTCTCCCCCCCCCCAACAGCATCTCTGCATATGAAAGAATAGGAGGGCAGTGAGTTGTGACTCTTCTCTTGAACCCAGAGATGAAGTGGGCTGTCCCTGAGTCTGTTCCAAGTAGGAGAAGTTTATCTGAATCAGATAAATAGGCTCCTTTTGAAAGTGAGGTGCCTTTATGTTGGCGATGAAGCAGCCTCTTCTTTTTCCTCTTCAGACGGAACTTGCTCTCTGTCTGAGCACTCTATGCAGAAACCTTGGGAGAACAATTATTTGCTATCTTAAGATATCATGACATACATCCTGGATACAATAACCAGGAAGCTCATACAAAAAGATGAAGAAGCAGGCATAAATACCTCCTGTATCCTCCTGTTTTCAATCTCTCCAGCTCTGAGCTGCATGTCTTCAGTGTTTTCTTCATGGTTCTTGCACATGCAGAGTTCTGAACTGATTTCCCCTATCTCAGGAGTAGTGAGCATGTTCTGTATGGAAGGAGGCCCCAGGTTCAATTTTGGGTATCTCTAGATAAGATAATGATAAAGTGCATAAGCAAGGGGTTGGAGTAGATGACCTCAGAGGTCACTTTCAACTCTCCAATTCCTGTTTAAAACACTGGACAGCTACTGCGAGTCAGAGTGGACAATACTGAGCTGGATGGAAGTATGGTCAAACTCTGTACAGAGCAGTTTCCTCTGTTTCTTTGTCTTAAAAGCTGAGTGGTGAGAGCATCTGCTTTGCATGCAGAAAGTACCAGGTTCAATCCCTGGCATCTCCAGGTAGGGCTGGAAATAACTCCCATTATAACCCTGAAGAGCCTCTGCCAATTAGAATAGGAATTGATGGGTTAGTTGGAATTGATGATCTGATTTAATTTAAAGCAACTTCTGGTGTTCCTCATAGTAACTCTCCCTGTCATGGGCAGGCCATTTAGCTGCTATCCATTTTCCAGCCTGAACCTGATGCAACTCACTTCTGGCACCTCTCAAATGGGCACCATTGCCATTATAAGAGAACCAGGGTTCATGGTAAGTTCTGGTACCACTTTTTTAAAATAGAAAAAAGCACTGCCAAGGACTCTCTAGGAATTTGAGAGGCCAGCAGGGTGAAGTATAGGATGAGGTATAGGACCTGATACTTAACCCAGCCAGTGCCCACCCCCAGACAAGAAACTGCGGGAGGGTATTCTCTGGAGGAGCAGCATATGACGCAACACCATTATCTCCAATTAACAACTGTTTGTGGTTGTGGTTATTTGTGAGCAGGAAGACTGGCAACATGGACACCCTGGAGCTTTTGATATATCCCTGTCCATGGAAGTCCAACAGCTTGTTTTGTAAGAATGAGATTCAGCAGGATTACAGGGAATGATGGGAGGTGGTGGGGGAGGCAAGGGATGGAGAAGAAAAGGAGGGGGGGGACCACTCACAAATATTACAATGATCTTGTTGAAGGGTACAAGAAAATCTCCCAGGATAAGAGGAAATAAATGCTAGATTGCATTTGTCTAAAAGCCAAATTATTCTTTGTTTCAGCAGGTTATCTCCCCCGCACCCTGTTCCTTTTGTTATATATAGCCTAACAAATAATTCTCCTGAAAAAAGGAAAGGGGGGGGGAGATGGCCCAAGTATTTTAATGAGAGCTCCACAGTTTCCATGGAGATCAAGAGTCTGACAGCCAAGTACTACAGCATGCTCTAAAAGGCAGAGTCTGTGTTTCAGTGGAAAGCACAGTCTTGAGAAGAATATGTGGTTTCTTGTCTTGTCTTGTCTTTTTTGTATTTTCACACCCATCTACACAGTGCCCATTTGAAACAAAGCTCAAGTCTTACCTTCCGCTTGTCCACCTCAGACTATTAATTGTCAAGATCATTATTATTAACTTTAGAAAGTATTCATCTCAGTGTCTTCTCACCTTCCAGGGACTTCGAGTATCCATTCTATTTGGATCCAACCAGTACTGTCTCCAACAGCATTCCTTTCCACATGGGCTACTTCTGATGGAAAGGTGAAACAGAGGTTCACCTGGAGCCAGTGGTTGCCATTTGGCTACTTCCCTCCCAGAGCTTCTGCAATCAGCAGCCATTCTCACCTGACATCTGAAGGTGTGATGAGACAGTGAGGCCCCCTTCATTGGCTCAGTGGGGGCCAAATGCCATTTGGCCGCCTCCTCTTCCAAAACCACCTCCACTAAATATATATAAGAGATTTGCTGACTTTACAGTCGTCTTTAAGGAATGTCATAGTTCAGTGACAGAACATTCTATGCCTGAACAAAGTTTTGAATTCTTCCCATGACATTTGCGTGTTCAGACCTTTAAACCTTCCCCTTGAATAAATTCACACAAGACTCAAATTTTTAGTTTGATTTTGGCAGAATTTGGGCCACAACTTTAAGGAACACGGGTGGTGCTGTGGTCTAAACCACAGAGCCTAGGGCTTGCTGATCAGAAGGTCGGCAGTTTGAATCCCCGCGACAGGGTGAGCTCCCGTTGCTCGGTCCCAGCTCCTGCCAACCTAGCAGTTTGAAAGCACAAAAAGGTGCAAGTAGATAAATAGGTACCGCTCCGGTGGAAAGGTAAACAGCGTTTCTGTACGCTGCTCTGGTTCACCAGAAGTGGCTTAGTCATGCTGGCCACATGACCCGAAAGCTGTCTGCGGACACATGCCGGCTCCCTCAGCCTGTAGAGCGAGATGAGCGCCGCAACCCCAGAGCCGTCTGTGACTGGACCTAATGGTCAGAGGTACCTTTACCTTTACCTAGGCCACAACTTTATTGATTACAGCAAGTGAGTGGTTGCATAGGCTCTGGTTTGACTAGCTCCCTGCACCATTGCAGGTAGTGCTGACCCAGAGCTCTATCAGCCAAGGGTGAACACCTGGAATGGCAGAAAGCCAGGAACATGCTATGTCCACCGCCCAGATGTCCCCCTGGACTCAGGCACGGGCACAACAACCCCTCACAGGGTTGACCAAACCATTGAATCCCTGGATTCCTTTAACGGAATACCCCTTCACATAGGGATGGCTAGAGCGTTCCCACATCCTTATCACCTGAACCAGAGCCTATCCGCAACCTTACAAGTTGTGATGATTTGCTACGTGGCGGGCAAAACCCAAATGGCACCAGCCAATCAGCCAAGTGAGGAACATTCCTGCTGTGCCCCTGTCCCAACAACAGATGACACACGATGGCATAGCAAGGTCAAGTGCACAAGCCCTAAATATAGGGAGAGGTGGGCGGGTGTTCCGATGCACTGACCAAGAGAGAAAGCTCAGGTCACATGCATTGGCATATATAGGTCCCTTGATCCATTTTGGCTAGCGTCCGCATTGGTCAGATTAAACCCAGCATCAAGGGAGCTACCAATAGGGTGTTGTGGCTGACCAATTGTACCGACCCACAACACAAGGTTTGGTTGCCAGGTCTCACTGCAACATGTGCCCACTTTGAGGGAGGACATGATTTCCAGTTCTAATTACCTTGCAGGACTGGGGGAAACTGGAGAGATATTGCTTGTCAAAACAAATAGTAGCAGACATGAATTATATGATATTCCAATCTAGTATGAATATGTTCCCATTGCAAAGCTATGCTTCGGAAAATAACAAGCATTTTTTAGACAAGGACTAGATGACATGAGTTCCCAGAATATGCAGAACGGAGAAGGAAGTGCTGTGGTCAAGGTGACCTCTAGTACTCTAGCCATTTTAGGAGTTTATTTATAAACTAAGGACACCACATTTTTGTCTTGTGGACGAACTTATTTTATTTGAAAAGCATGAGCTGACTACAGCCTGATACATTAGGTTAAACAGCTACAGGCAATGAATGGGCCTGCCATTGAGTAGCCAACCTGATCCTCATGCCATTTCACAAAGGGCTGCTCCTGATAACCTACTTATTGAACATTCACCTTGAATTGCTTACACAAAGCTTATGTGGTGGTTGGATTGTCTTTACTGAGCATTCATTTTGATTTAGTTGATTTGCCCTGGGGAGATTATACGATGAGCATTCCTCCTGAGTTGCTTGTGGGGTGTTTATGCGCCTTCATGTTAATCGTCCGTTTATTCCACATCTTTCAATGCATAGGAGCCAACTCCTAGGAGCCGATGGGTCTTCACTCACCCCCCAATAAAATATTTGAGGGAAACACCATCACCATTGTGTGGGCATTGCTATTCAAATAGTGTGCATGTACCGCATCATGTAGGATGGGACCTACTTGACCCCCATATTTTCTTCATGCTGGCACCCCTGTTTAAATGCATTTCCCAATACTTTCCTAACATAGAAGTTCTGTTTCTTTTTTAAAGCGGATTTGCTGCACAAGAGCAACCCAGCTCTTGAATCCATGTTAATGCCGCAAACCAAAATTTCCTGCTAGGTGCTTGATTCCCTCTCACAAAATGCTGACAGGCTGGAGGTGCTCTAATTGTGCTTACACACCAGATTACATAAAAATTGCATATGTTAAAGTATACATTCCAAGATGTATACTATAATGTAAACATAAATGCAATTCTCACTAACTGAAGCAGGCTGTGATCAGGAGATCTGTGCCTGGTCCTCTTCAGTGTGCAGCTCAAGTGCTGTTGATGGGCAACCTCAAACAGACACACTCCCCTTCACTCTCTTTCCTTAAGGTTATTTATCATTTATTTATTTATTTATTTATTACATTTAATAAATAAATATTCTTATGTGCCCTTACAGTTCTACTCAAGAGTAAGCAACTAAGCGAAATGCAGTTCTACTCAAGAGTAAGCAACTAAGCGAAATAAAGCCCCATTCTATCTTCACAGCAACACCATGAGGTAGGGTGCTCTGAAAGGTAGTGAATCTAGCCCAAATGAGCTTCATGGCTGAATGTTTGCCCTACTCCTTTTCCACCGTTGGTTAAATATTGGGAAGGCTCATACAATACTTTCCATGATTCAGGGAGGCTTTGAAGTTTAGGTGTTCCCCATGTCCTATAGAGTCTTTTGGTAGTTGCCAGGTATCATTTAAGACCTTAATTTTTCCACATTACCATATTAGTTTTGATAACCACACAGAGACAGATGGCTGCATGTCGGCTTTCCAATGCGAAGGAATAATTTCCCCAGCTCGAGCTGGTGTAATGAGAGAGCCGCATTAAGCTGAAGATGAGGCGAAATCGAAGCATCTGTCAGTCCTCGCCTGCCAGCTCTGAGATGCTGCCGACAGACTGATATTTCACAAATAAAAGTTGAGACTATTATAGATTTGTGACACACAAAAAATTATGGTGTTGGATAACAATGCTATGGCAGATGTCACAAAGTCCATGCTTGAAGGTTTGGGGGCATTTTCCCTCTCATTCTCTCTCCCTCCCCTTCATTTTTTTTTATTGCTGGTCTCTGTACCTCCTTGGAATCAGTCCTTGCTCTGCACAGCTTGTGCAGAGTGTGCTCATTATACAGAGGGTTTTTAAAATAATAATAATAATAAATAAATTCTGAGGAAACAATGAGGCTGGGATGAAATTGTTGCTCATCTGGGTGATAGTCCTGTTGTTCTGCTTCTGAAGTTATCTTTGATCCAGAGTTTGGCTTTTATTTCATTCCTTTCAAACAGGAATGTTTTCCAGCCCAAGGGCCACATTGCTAGCCTTCAGGGCAAGCTTCTGGGGCCACATGGCAATGGTGGGAGGAGCCACCTGCCTCTGTGCGGGCAAGTAAGAAGCATGGTCAGAGTTAGAATAGAATCAAAGAACCATGGAGTTGTAAATTTGGAAGGGCCCGTGAGGCTCACATAGTCCACCCCCTGCATTGCAGGAGTCTTTCACCCAACGTGGGGCTCAAACCCATGACTCTGAGATTCAGAGTCTCATGCTCTACTGACAGAGCTATCACAGCTTCAGTTCAAGGGCACATTCCAGACAGGCAAAAACACTTGAGAAGGATGCAAAGCAGGCCAGATGGGAAGAATGGCTCCAGAGGTTTGGGTCCTTGGGAGGCACCCTGATCCTGAAATTTCCCATCCCTTCTTAAGAAAGCCACTTGAGATGGAAGCTCCAGGGATGTGACCAGCATGATTTCCCACATGGTTTCAACTCTGGAAGCATATCCAACTGTTGTCAGGGTCGATGTGGATCTTGAGATATTTTGATGTGGATATTTCAGCTTCCTATGGTGAGCTCATCATTTATTTCTGACTGCAGTCAAACAGGCCTGAGAACATTATTAGGGTCAAGGCTAGGCTGAGCACCAATAGTGTGTGTGTTTGCTTGTGTGTGTGTTTGCTTGTGTGTTTTTTTTAAAAAAGGCTGACTTTTAAGGTTCACTTAAAAGGATGAATCTGAATTTGGTTGCTCTCAGCTTCTCATTTTTCTCAAGCTCAGCTCTCTGCATTTAAGTTTGCTATTTTTTAAAAAAGTTCTCATGAAAATTTGTCAGCATTGCTCCTAATATGCACCTTTGTAGACAATTTTGCCTAATATACACATTTTTGGAAATTTATTTATATGGTGGTGATAGATAACTAGTAGTTTGGTTATTGTATCAGAAGTCCTGTAGCCTACTGGTAATCCTTTAAGGCAAACAGGAACCCAAGAGGCATTGAAAGAACCTTTGCCATGCAAAAAATGAGTATAATGTAAATTTTAAGCCATGCTTTCCTTCATAATATTTTTTTTAAAAAAACCTAAGCATAGATGCGGGGACCCAGGTGGCGCTGTGGTTAAACCACTGAGCCTAGGGCTTGCTGATCAGAAGGTCAGTGGTTCGAATCCCTGCGACGGGGTGAGCTCCCGTTGCTTGGTCCCAGCTCCTGCCAACCTAGCAGTTCGAAAGCACGTCAAAATGCAAGTAGATAAATAGGAACCGCTACAGCGGGAAGGTAAACGGCGTTTCCATGTGCTTCTCTGGTTTGCCAGAAGCGGCTTTGTCATGCTGGCCACATGACCTGGAAGCTATACGCCGGCTCCCTCGGCCAATAATGCGAGATGAGCGCGCAACCCCAGAGTCGGTCACGACTGGACCTAATGGTCAGGGGGCCCTTTACCTTTACCTTTAAGCATAGATGCAAGTTGCACTACTTTTATTTTTGTTTTAAGTAAAAAACAAAACCAAACCACACACACCATCATGGTTACAGATGGCATACAGATAGTTAAGTTTTCTGTATACAGCCTGGGCATGCCCTTGTTTTAAAATCTGCAGTTGAATGTAAGCTGGAAAACCCTTAGAATTCAAACCTATAGAGACTCTTTGTTTTCCTTTTGTTTGTTTTCGGGAACTGGCTTCCTTCAGCACATAAGCATCCTGAGTCTCCTCTGATGCCATCTGTTAGAGTGGCCAGATGCCCGCTTGCAAGGTGCAATGCCAATTTCAGCAGGACATAGGTGCCAATGCAACATAGATTTAGCGAGATGCTCCATGGACAACCCTCCTGCTGGGAAACAGCAACAAATTAGGCCCCTGTGCTTCATTATGTGAGATAACATCTGTTTCTGCCATCAGCATCCACATTTATTCCCCTTCTCTCGTCTTTGCGTGCTTGCAGGTTGCAGAAAAGGCAAGTTACAAAAAAAATTGCAAAGCTGGTGTGCTCTTTTAACAGATGCTTATCTTTGAAACTGGGAGTATTTACCTGTCTTTTCTGTCTTTTTCTATTACCGTAGTACTCTGCATAGCTGCCAAGTTTTCCCTTTTCTCGCGAGGAAGCCTATTCAGCATAATGGAAAATCCCTGAAAAAAAGGGATAACTTGGCAGCTATTGTACTCTGTGCTTGACTCTCATGAGAGAGAGAGCATGGAGCATTTAACAGGATATCCTCAATGGGCTTTAAGCAATGTTTCATCTAATCGTCACCTGGTGCCCAAACGAGTACCTGTTTCTCAGGTTCAAACTACACATCACCCATTCGGCTATTATTAGTATTAGTATTAGTATTACAGTGGTACCTCGGTTTATGAACACAATTGGTTCCGGAAGTCTGTTCATAAACTGAAGCGTTCATAAACTGAAGCGAACTTTCCCATTGAAAGTAATGGAAAGTGGATTAATCCGTTCCAGATGGTCTGCGGAGTAACCGTTCATAAACTGAAGCGAACTTTCCCATTGAAAGTAATGGAAAGTGGATTAATCCGTTCCAGACGGGTCCGCGGAGTACTTAAAATGAAGCGTTCATAAACTGAAACATGGGTGTAATTGGTTCCGGAAGTCTGTTCATAAACTGAAGCGTTCATAAACTGAAGCGAACTTTCCCATTTAAAGTAATGGAAAGTGAATTAATCCGTTCCAGATGGGTCCGTGGCGTTCATAAACCGAAAATTCATAAACCGAGGTGTTCATAAACCGAGGTTCCACTGTACTAGCTGGCCCTGCCAAGCGTTGCTGGGGGTTATCCCTGTGGATGCCCCCACCCTGTGACGACCCATGACGCGTTGCTGTGCCTGACTCAGGTTCCTTGTTTCCCAGGAAAGGGGGAGGACGTGTATGTTCCCCCCTGGACTATGTATTTTTCCCCCCCCCCTGTTGTGTCTCATCCCTGTGATTCATCCCATCCTGTCACAACCCATGAGGTATCCCGTCCCCCCGTCCCCCCCCTGGACTATGTGTTTTTTCCACCCCATCCCCGTTGTTGTGTCTCATCCCTGTGATTATTCCCATCCTGTAGCAACCCATGAGGTATTTCGACCCCCCTCCCCCCACCCGGGTCATCCCTGTGACTCCCTCCACCCTGTCTCAACCCATGACCTATTCAGGCCCCTCCTACCCCCCCCCCCCACCCACCCAGGGCTCCACTTGGGATATTCTGTAAAGTAGAGCCGAGGCCTAGTCTTTAGGCTGTAAAGTGGTGGTGAGGCCTAGTCTGTAAAGTAGAGCCGAGGCCTAGTCTGTAGGCTGTAAAGTGGAGCCCGAGGCCTAGTCTGTAGGCTGTAAAGTAGAGCCGAGGCCTAGTCTGTCGGCCTTGGCTTGGGTTAGTATTTAAATGTGAGCCGAGGCCTCTGCCCTGTATCTCCATTCCTTGGCCCTGGCCTGCTCTGTGGGTTTTTGTGGATGAGGGTTTGGGCTAGTTGCGTTGCTTGTTGTGTGAGCATTTGCGGGGGGGGGTGTTTTGGGGTTGCGGCCTGTGGCTGTGGTGTCCTGTGGCTGTGGCTCTGGGTTTGGCCGTTTGCCTTTGTCTGGTAATGACCATCTTGGTGGTTTCCGTCCTTGGGCTTTGGGGGTGGAATGGCCATTGTGGCTTTGGCAGGGGTGGTGGGGACGTCGGGGTAGGGTCTGGATCGTGGGGTGGGTGTGGCAGTGTTGGGGTCCGCCCTTGGGCTTTGGGTGTGGAATGGCCATTTTGCCGGTTGTTGGATGGTGGT
This sequence comes from Zootoca vivipara, assembly GCF_963506605.1. Classification (NCBI taxonomy): domain Eukaryota; kingdom Metazoa; phylum Chordata; class Lepidosauria; order Squamata; family Lacertidae; genus Zootoca; species Zootoca vivipara. The sequence continues at coordinate 41,141,079 of NC_083294.1, read as the reverse complement.
TGATGATGTAACAATTTGGCCCCGCCCTTGGAGATCTGCCTTTCTATTGGATGCTGCTGGAATCTTCAGAGCTTTTCCTGCTGACGTCTAATTTGTGCGCCACTTTTTTGTGTATTTAATCATTATTTTAGGTATGAAAGGTGTGGTTTTTTGAAAAAATATATATGCCAGAACCCTCCCTGATGGGCATGGAACTTTGTGTCCTAATTTGATGCAATTCGGTTCAGCGGTTACAGAGGAAGGGTGTTACATCTGCGCACGCAGTGTGAACATTTATATATATATCTAAATTTGATGGTGATGTTGGGGAATATAAACAAAAACAGAAATGGGAGGGGTAATTGTCAAAGTTTGATTATTCATTCTTTATCTGGAATGGAAATCAATCTGGCAATTACAATTGGTATTCACTGTTGTTGATTTAATGGCATGTAATTGATCTCTCTCTCTCTCTCTCTCTCTCTCTCTCTCTCTCTCTCTCTCACACACACACACACACACACACACACACACACACACACACACACCAATTTGCATTGTGTTTCTTTTGCATTGAAACAAATGGAATGGAATAATGCAAGGGCAATGAATTACATACATTACGTTATGTTACATAATTTTGCCACAGCTGACACCGAGATGAATAAGACAGTTTTTTGTCTCAAAACATGAACAGCAGCAGAATGGAAACGGTACTGCATGCAATGACTACAGGGACAGGAACAATGCCTTCTGACATCAATGATGATGATTGTATCTTACCCACTGTTCAACCTTAAGGTTCTAAGGCAGGTTACAACAATGCAAGAAGACAATATTAAAAATCAGGTAAAACAATTCATGATCACAATAATAGGGTGGGAGACGCGCACACACACACACACACACACACAGCATCAAAAGCCAGGATAAAGAGGAGTGTCTTCTGTATATGAAGGTGCCAGGTGCATCTCTGTGTGCAGAGAACTCCAAAGCTTAGAGACTACATAGCTGCCAAGTTTTCCCTTTTCTCGCGAGGAAGCCTATTCAGCATAATGGAAAATCCCTGAAAAAAAGGGATAACTTGGCAGCTATGAGAGACTACCACAGAAAATCTCTCTCTCCCAGGCCACCACTCTGGGAACAGTGTGTGGTGGGACTACCAGGAGGACCCCCCCACCCCGCCAATCTTAACACCGAGGTGGTCTGCAGTGATCTTTAAAACATATGCAACATCTATAAGACACCCCCATGTATAAGACGCCCACTATTTTTGGGGACTCAAATGTAAGAAAATGGGGGGAGATGGTACAGAATTGTTAAGCTTTTTCTGCGGAGGATTACCCAGGGTTGCTGAGCTTTTTTTAGGGGGGATTGCAAAAAAACGTTCACCCACACAAATCGCTAAATCCGCCTCCCATCTGTCCCATTGCTGGCCCAACTGCCGGAGTGTCAGCCAATCAACACCACCCATTGACACAACAACCAATAACATGCAGAATAGCTGCTGACAGCCTCGTCAGCAACCAATCAAACATCCACCCTATGCATTTATGCATTACCCATGTATAAGACGACCCCCACTTTTTAACATGGTTTTTAAAGAAAAAAACATAGTCTTATACATGGAAAAGTATGGTAATTTTGACTAAGTCAGTAAAGAGATATTTTCACACACACCTATTTTAAACTCCTGGTTCTCCAGCAGTGAAAATGTGGGAACAGGACTCCCCTCCCATTAGCTATGACAACAAGATGCTATCTACAACATTGTTTCAAATATATATATATATATATATATATATATATATATATATATATATATATCCCTACATTCATTCACACACACACACACACACACACACACACACACACACACACTTACTCATTTATTATACCCAAGTGCTTTGGGATTAAACCTCTATTTCTCTATTTTCCTTTTTCTTTCTTTTTTTGAGGAGGAGGGGGATGTTCAAAGTTAGATTAAGCCTAGGTCCTGCTTAATGAGCTGCTTCTTCCTGACTTTTTCATGCCAAAAATTCCTCTTACTCAGCGGTATGTTCATACTATATAAATTATAAAATATCTCAGATCCTCTCCATACACAGAAAAAACCTTACCCTATGCAGTAGCACATCCTAAGAAAAACAGCAGGGCTTTTTGAGACATGGGTAGCTAGATTTCTTTGATACCACAGATAAACACACACACATCTGTTTGATGCTTCTATTTTAGTCGAAGAGTTAAGATCAGCTTCTCATATAGAATATTTCCTGATATATTGCAGTAGGGGCACCTTTCAAATTGATGGGGCAATCTGAAAACTTGGGGTGTTTTTGTTTAGTGGAAGAAAGATTTTTGGGGCACTTCCAGACTGCTGCTATTTTGTGGACATATCAGCAACTTCAGGTTCCACAATTAAGTGGGTTTAGTGTTCTTGTGCTAACAATTCCACTTTCAAAAATGAAAATGAAAATCAGACTTTTTGCAGTAAGGGAAATGAAGGAACAGTGCGCTGGGATAACAGTTACTTAACACAAGGTTGGTATAACTTCCCTGAAACAAATCAGAATGAATGAGTAATAAACAGCTAACAACATATAGCCTCATTGAAAATGCTGTACAAACCAATTAGCATGAATGGTCAATAAATAGTCTGAAAGTAGCCTTGATCTTCTGCACTATCAGTATTCACAACCCTGGCATGAAACCTAGTTCCACCCAAGGCAATCAAGTTGCTGGCTTCACATATTGGCCTTCCATTTTGTCTTTGGAAAGTTTATGAAGTTTATGAAGTTTTGCTGGTGGGTTGGGGTGGGGAGCTTTACTGCTCAGCAAGCACAGGTTATAAACAAATATGAAAGTCAAAGTTCATAGAATTCCAGAATTAACAGAGGGAAAGTTCATGTCATCTGCTCCAACCGAGCAAGCAAAAATGATTAGACCTCCACAATAAATGAGAAGCTGAACTTGGGGTAAGGATGCGGTGTGTATGGAGACAATTTGACATATTTTGCAATTTATATGGTGCATAATAAATGCTACAAAGTTAGAGGAATTGTCTTGCATGGGGAGGTCAGCAAATTGTAGCAAATAAAGCAAGTGGCCAACATAAAGAGATTGTTTGTGGTCTAGGAAGTGAGCAGAAATTTGTTCTTATTTGTTCTGCCTGAAATGACATGTTAACTGAAACACAGCTACCTTTTGAAATCACACTTTTCCAAACTTGGCAGTGCAAATCTCCAGTGGGATATTGAGTGCAAATACATATATCAGGAGAGAGTGCATTAAAATGCTTATTATTGTTGAAAACATCATTTAAAAATGTACTATATTTGGATAAATTGCCTGCAAAATGTATATATGCAGGGGCATCGTGTACAAAGATGTATGTTTTGAAGAAATGTGCACCCTAAGATTGGATTACACCAGGAAAAATGAAAAAAAATAGATGGAAAACTTAATATCTCACACAGAAAACGTATTGGACACAAACTCCTTTTGCAGAAATAAAAGTTAATAAATTTGTAACTACGAATGAAAGTCAAGAAACCAGTGGCTGTTAAACAAAGGATTAAGATCAGAACTGTTGCAAATGGATTAATCAAGATTTGGAAAGCGGGAAGAAATAAGAACTTCACATCCTGAAACCCAGTGCACAATAAGTTTTTAAATAATTAGTTCTGTTTCTAATTGGATTGTAATTTGGTATTGTGACAATGTGGCTTTTATTGGATTTGTATAAAAATTAATAAAATTATTATATAAAAAAGAAAAAGAAATGTGCACTAAAATTCAGACAACATTTTGTGAGGATTATTATTATTATTATTATTATTATTATTATTATTATTGCAAAATGATGTGGAAATGTGGTGAACTGAATTTAAGACTAGAAAAATGAAAAACAGAAAGATTGACAGATTTGTGCATTCTTAGAAGGAAGTACTGCAAAGCAGAATATTCCAGATACCATGAGCAAGTAAACAAAAGCATGTCCTATCATGGAATGAAAATAAAAATTCTAAAGGTCATTAGGTTATAACTTGAAGGAAGATTACTTAGCATGAAATACATATTGGTCTTTCAAATTCCAAGCAAGAACAAAACACTCATTCAACAAGTACTGCTAAAGGATGGGGGGAAAATGTTGGGAGTCACTTTCCTCTTATTCAACTTTCTACATCTAACCTTCATCCCACCACCACCACTAGAACAGAGAGACTCGTGACCAAATTTGTATGACTTCTGCCTTTACCAGCTTGAGTTGGCAATACAGTACAGCTTTGGCCATTGCTGGACTGGGATAGCCTGTCCGTTGCTGTCCATGTGCCAAGAACCTCCAGATTAGATTACTACAATGCACAGTATGTGGGGCTGCCTCTGAACCTGGAAGCTTTGGTTGGGGGCAGAATAATGCCACCATGTTATGCTGCAGTGAAAGAAATTGACTGACTTCCAATCAGCTTTCAGACAAAGTTCAAGGTGCCAGAAGCTTAGAACTAGGATACCTAAAATATTATCATATCCTTTGTATATATGTTGCCATTCATGAAGAGACCAGAATGACAGTCTTCAAGAGAAGAACTACACCTTTTTCTGGCAAGGAGGGCATCCTGAAGACCCACCTAATCACAGCATAGGTTTGGTGGTGAGGAACTCCCTTCTATCTGCAATAGAACAACCAACCAAAGATTCAGGATGCTTTCCCTTCACCTCTCAACTATCTCCAGTCTGGTTAACATCTTGATTGCTTATGCTCTCACTATGTGTTCTATTATTTGACAAACTAGACAAGGCTGTCAGGAGGGTCCCAGCCTGTGAACACCTAGTCCTGCAGAGAGATTCCAGTGCCAGAGTTGGGGACAATCAGCACACATCGGACAAGTGCATAGGCCACATTGGTATTGGCAGCATGGACAAAATGGACAAAAACTGTTTGAGCTGTCCTCATATCACAGCCTCTGCATCACAGACACAATCATTTCTACCAAGGCAAAACACCAAGTGTCCTGGAGACATCCAAGATGTCCACTGGCACCAGCTGGACCTGATTGTTACCAGGCAATTGGCACTGAACTGAACTGTGTTCATGTCACATGAAGCAACCACACAGTCAATTGCAGCATGGGTCACTCCTTGGTGGCAAGCAAAATCCTTCTCCAGCCAAAGAGGACCCATAGCACAAAGCAGAAAGTGCAGCCATGAATTCACACTGCCAGAACAGAGATACCTGAACTTTGTGAACGCTTCTCTCATTCCATCAAACAAGCTCAACTGAAATGCCCCAGAGACAGTGTCAGAGCAAGAGTGAACTACATCAAAGAGGCAACCTGCAACACAGCTATGTCCTCTTTTGGCAAAAGAGAGCAGCAGATTCATGACTGGTTTGAGGATGGCATTAAGGACAATGAGCCTGTTGCTGCAAACTGTGAGGCTCTTGTGAACTACAAGTGTGTGCTCTGTGAGAAGACACTTGCTGCCCTGAGAAAGGCAAGGAGCAATGCCCAGCAAATTGACAGACTACTAGCTAAAGCTGTGTTAGAGTGTTCAACTTGCTGCTGACAGTGGCAACACTAGCAAAATGTGCAAAGGTATGAAGAAAGCCACTGGACCAACAGTCAGGAAAACTGCACCGCTAAAAGCTTTGTCTGGAGGGATCATCACATACCATAGCAAGCAGATGAAATGACGGGCAGAGCACTATCAAGAACTGTACCCACAGGAAAACATATTCACTGACATAGCAGGTGACAAAAGCACACTCCAAAGAAGCCCTATAGAGACTCATCAACCATTTTGTCTAAACCTACATGGAGTTCAGCCTCACCATTAGCCTGATGAAGACTAACGTCTTGGGTCAGGATGTCACCAGCACTCCACGCATCAGCATTGGTGACTACACACTTGGGGTGCAGATGATTTGGTCTACCTGGGCTCTACCATTACCAACAGCCTTTCCATGGATGTTGAGATGGACAAGCATCTCCAACAGGGTATGGGAGAATGTGATGCTAACAACCAATACCAGGATGAAGGTCTACCAGGCTTGTGTGTTGAGCATGCTGCTTTATGGAAGTGAGTCATGGGCAACTTACACCTGACAGGAGCGACACCTCAATACCTTCCACATGTGCTGTGTCAGGAAGAGTTGGGGCATCACATGGCAGGACAGAGTCTGAAATAACGATGTGCTCTTCCAAGCCCATTCCCAGCATGTTTGCATTTCTTTCTCAGTGATGTCAATGTTGGCTTGGTCATGTCCACAGAATGTAAGATGGCAGGATTCCCAAGGATGTGCTGTATGGAGAAGTGACTTTAGCTAGCAGGCCCATTGACAGAGCTAGTCTCCCTTACAAATATGCCTGCAAACATGACATGGAGGCTGGCAACATCCAGCACAGCACCTGGAGATAGCCAGACAGATTAAGTATCCATAGTATAGACCAGAACGTGAATTATCTCTGGGAAGAGCACAGAAAGAAGAAATGCTATAGTACACCTGCATCAACACAACCTGACACCTTCATCTGCCCCAGCTGCAACAAAACATGTTTCTCCTGTGTCAGTCTCTACAGACACAGCAGGAGCTGCAAGCTTCCAACAGTTTGAGTACCCCTGAAGGAGCACTCCTCCATTGACTCCTAAGACAGATGGATGGCAACCAACATACTCATTTATTACAGTGCTCTGCAGAAGAGGGCCTCCTGCAGGAGGTCCATTCTACCTGATGTAGTAAACAAACCCTTAGTATGGCGGCACCTAACCCTTTGGAACTCCCTCTCCCCATTACAAATAAGACAAAGGCTGCCTTACTGTCTTTTAGGCACCTATTGAAAGCCTCCCTTTTTCTTTTAAGTCTGTATTTGTACTGGATTTGAAATTGTTTTTATAAATGTTTTGCTAATTGCTTTGGGATGTTTGGAAAGTGATTCATAAATTTGATATATCTATATGAACCTCCATGGCCATTATAATTCACAAGATGCGGCTTGCTTTTAGATTGCTCCTCTCTTCATTTTACAGGCAGGCTGAAGTTTTTCTATTTATAAAAAGGGGTTTTGTCTCTTGATGTCCCAGTTCTGCTGCCACAGTTTATATGTCATTTTGTATTTTGATTTTCCTGTTTTAATTGGCTTAGCTGGCTTTATCTGTTTTGGTTTTTATTGTTATTGTTATATTGTACACTGCTTGGAGAACAAGTTTCAAAAAAGAGAAATAAAGCCATTTGCTGATAACATTTTCCACCCCACTCCCCATTGTGAACTCCTTGTGAACATGGGGAGGTTCAGAGCCCAGAAAAGGGATATATTTAGGAAGACAGTAAGCTATACAGAGTCCACCTAGCTCAATATTGCCTACACAGAATGGCGAAAGTTCTCCAGGGTTTTAAACAGGAATCTTTCACAGCCCTACCTGGAGAAGCTATTGGGGATTGAACCTGGGGTCTTCTGCATGCAGTATAGGGTGTTAGGGGAGGCATAGTACCTCTGGTGGGGGACATGTCATGCTCCTTCTAGAGGTTCTCACCCTGCACTTGGCTCTCACCTGGGGCTCCTAGGAGGTGTCAGCATGCAACAGAGGTCACACCCCATGAATGGCTTTGACTGGCCAGCTAAACCAGGCGAGGGTAGCTGATGGGTCTCATACTCTCAGTGAGTTAGTGAAGACAGGCTCTGGCAATTTGAGCAGACAAGACCAATAATCAAGAAGGGGATTCCTGTGCATGCTGTAGAGGGAAGTGTGGGTAGATGGGGCTCATCCACCTTGAAGGTAGCCCATCTAGGAGAAGGAAACTCTGATCCTAAACCTCTGCTGTCTTGCAGCTATACTCATTTGTGGGAAAGGCTTTGGGGGAAAACCCCAAAGAAAAATCCATACCCACTGCCTTGCAGGACATCTTTGGGAGAAGAAAAGGCAAAGGAGTAAACCCTACGCAAATCTTGGGGGGGGGAGCCCTTAAAATGATGGGATTATGCCTTCTGCACCTCATTCCGGCAACACCTGCAGCCAAGCTGGAACCAAGCATTGTTCTGCTTTCCTTTGGACCACATCAGCAAGTCTGAGAGGAAGTTATTGTGTCCTGGAGACGTTATTTTGGTGCTGCTAATGCAGCAAAAGCAATGTTGACTTTAATAGTGAAACTAGTAAACTGCGTAAACCTAGCCCTCCATGTTCTGCATCAGCTGCAACCTCCAGATGAACCTCACAAGAATGACTATGTTTGATTCGTGCCAAAATGTGTTTTACATTTTTGTATGGAAATAAAATTCTCCTTTTAAAACAGGGATGTTGCTAGGTACTTAAAGAACTCAATACATAGACCCAGAATAACAGCTGGATAAATCTGTTCCTTTCAGTTTCTCTCAGTGTTGCATTTTTGCAGTCTGAAGTTCAGAAATGTTTCTGCATCAGTTTGCAATTTTTTGAATAAAAAAGGTCTGCATGAAAATTCATCACAATTTTAGTGTAAACTTCTTAAAATGCACACTTTCTTATGTAATTGTTATGTAATCTTGCTTAAAATGTTCATTTTTGCAAGCTATTTCCTCTACATAATGCTTCGTTGTATGCTATCTTCATATGCATTCCAGTGCACTCGAATACATGCATTTTTAGGGTATTTTTTTTGAGGTTGGGGAACAAATTGCAAAATTCAGAGAACTGCAAAATTTGTGGGATAAATGCATTTCAGTTGATGTATTGCTTTGGGAAGTGCAAATTAAGAAGGTGTGCATTTAAAGGTGAAACTCATTTCCCCCTGTCTCTAACCATAACACAATTTTGCACAAATTTTCAAATTTTGTGTGTGCATGCCTCTGGAAAATTAAAGGCAGTGGGCAGCTGCTAATTTCCCCACACTGCACTTATGCAGTGCACTCAGTAAAAAAAGAAAAAGAAAAAGTGTCAAAATGTGGTTAATAAAAGTTTTGGAGAATTGGGCAATCCTGGCTGCAACATAAAAAACTCAGGACCAAGAACTCCAGCCCTTCCCTGCCCTGATTTCACCCTTAAGAAAAGAAAACAATTCCCCATTTTCCATGATCTGAAAACGAAAACCTGCTAAGTAGCAATCCACACCCACACCCACTCACCCTGGTTTTTACTACAATTTCAATATCTTTATGATGTTGGGTTTTTACTACTGGCAACTAATAAATGATGCCCAATAATTATATGCTTATTGGCCCTCAAACAATGTCTACTCTCAGACATCCCAAATTACCACTCTATAATCAGCTTTGAATGCTGTCATTTTATTAAAATCTGTTTCCATATCTTTATGATGTTGGATTTTTGCTTCACTCTGCTGTTCATTCCAGAGTTCTGTAATTAAGGCTGGAACTTTGCTTCATTTTCAGGAATTATCGTGCTGCAAAAGAAGGAATTTTCAAAAGTGCAATAATATGTATTTTTAGGTAAGGGAAAGTGTCAATACTCATCATTTAGAGTCTAGGCACTACAAAAAAAGGAAAAGGAAAAGGAAGTGAACATAGATACATACATCCCATTAAAACTTACTACAATAATTGCAGTGATTATGCCATCATCATGAAAGGGATCACTGATTGCCCACACAAAACAAACCCTCATGGGTTAACGTGGAACACACCAGTGATTTTTGGGAACAATGCTGCTGGATGTATTTATTTATTTTGCAGGTGCTAAACCTGCTAAGACATTATAATTTGTTTCCTCCTACATTAAAAGGAAACAGTGGTAGTATCAAGAATGGTGGGTCCCAGTCCTTTCCCCCCTAAATGTTCACCTAAACCTACTCTCATTTTGGCTGCTACCCTTCCTCCTTCCCCCTTCCTCCCCCCCAACCCCTGGACGAGGGACTCAAGGTGGCGGCAATTAATTTTATGATCAAGTAGATCTTTCTAATTTTATGATCAAGTAGATTTGTCCTGTTAAGATTGTCTGCACGTCTAAACACATCTTGTATGATATGGTTGGGAGAACCCCGATTGGTAAGGGTTCTGCCTAACAAATTGGCTTCTCTTCTGTAATCCCTCTCCTCGGTGGCATTCCTTTTAAGCCTAATTAGCTGCCCATATGGTAAATTCCTCCTCAGGTGTAACGGATGACTGGAGGAAAAATGAAGTAGGGAATAACCAGATATTCCTGGTTACAGGTAGGTAGCCGTGTTGGTCTGGGTCGAAGTAAAATAAAAAAATTCCTTCAGTAGCACCTTAAAGACCAACTAAGTTTTTATTTTGGTATGAGCTTTCGTGTGCATGCACACTTCTTCAGATACAGATATTCCTGGTTGCAGAGATCCACCCCTTTGGGGTCTAAGAAAGAAAGGGTCCATACGAAATCAATTGGTGAGGGCTGACTGTCTGGAATCATCATCTACCATTACAAAAGGTAGATGTGGTACATGTATGCCCCTATAGTCTACAAGTGAAAGAGATCAAGAGTGAACATATGCGGTTTACCTTTAAAATTAATTGTGTGACAACTTGCAACTCAAAGAATGTTGTCTACTGCATATGATGCCCATGTAACAAATTTTATATAGGAAGCACTACTCGACCATTAAAGTTGCGTATAGGGGAACATAGATCTCGTATTCATATTAAAGTAATGGAAGCTCCTCTAACATCACATTTCCATCAAATGAAACATAGTGATTCTGATTTTATGTTCTTTGCAATTTGGCAATACACACCAAGGAAGTACTACAAACAGGATATTCAAAAAGTACTAAGACAACAGGAAACAAAATTGATTTTCATGTTCGAGACATTACAACCTTGGGGACTGAATTCGGATCTTGATCTTTCAGTATTCATTTAAATCCCTACATCAATAGCACAATACATAGAAACATGGTAGGCACTGTAAGTATTATCAGTACTTACATTCTCCTTCCTCCTCCTTAATTATCATCACCTGTTAGCCTATCCCTTGTGTAATGAAGTATATATATACTTGATCACAGGAACTTTAATTAGTTAATAAATGCTTAAGCCAAGAAAGAACTTAGCATATGAAGTGTAAGTATTGATTCGTGTATTTATTTTTTTCAGAAATTATATAATGAATGTTTAAATGTTAATCAGGTTTTGGTTTATATCACCAGTGAATGTATATAGGGAGAATTTCCTGAAGAAAGAAATTTAACGTTGTAGCTTAAGCCAAGATGAGATGTAACATTTGAATTGTAAGTCTTGTTTTTTGTACTTGTCTGTTTAGATATCAATTAGAAATTCTGTTCAAATATTAACAAGGTTTTGTTTATATCACCAGTGTATGTGCACAAATATATCAAAACCTTGAAAGAGAATTTACTGAAGAAGCTCAAAATTCTTCATGGACGAAACAGGTGACAAACGCCGGCACCCTGTCTAACTCTTGTGCGCAATACCGTTGACACGTCATTTGATCAACCTTACCTTTGTTGATATCTACAGGAGCCTGGCTTAAGGAATTTTAAAGACTGAAATTTCCTTTTGGACAAAATTTGTATGTGTTGTCTCTTTGTGGCTTCTGTAACTGTTTTTGTACATTTTTCTCTATTTTTGGATCACTAACATTAGATTTAGAACGTGGAATAGTGGGTAACTTTTTGTGTGCCGTCTTTGTGCTGCTTATTACAAGAATTGGCAGCATAGGTTCATTTTCTCAGCTGGCTCTAGCCCAGCAAGAGGAGGAGGAGAAGTGTCATCGCCTCCACCGCAGCCACCCCAGACTCCCCTCCCCGGGCACCGGCTGGGAGAATGACGGAGCTCCAGTCTGCCCTGCTACTGCGGAGACAGCTGGCATGTCGGTCCATCGGTCAGTGATTCGGGGCAACACAAAATGTTAAGGGGTATGTGTCCCCCTGCGTGCCCCCAGAAAAAAAGCAGTGGTTGAACCAATGGGGACAGCATTGTGTATTTTCATTAAAAGTCGAAACCTTATAGACCAACTAAGATATCTGAAGGAGTGTGCATGCACATGAAAGCTCATACCAATTACAAACTTAGTTGGTCTCTAAGGTGCTACTGGAATGAATTTTTTAATTTTGTTTTGACTACGTCAGACCAACACGGCTACCTACCTGTTCCTTAAAAGTATCACTACACCTAAGAAAAGCCCTACTGGGTGGGTCAAATGAACCACTGAGCACCGCATTCTGTTTTCCCACAGCATCCACATTACATGCCTCTGGAAACTACTCAAGCTGGGTATGAAAGTATGAAAGTGGTTAATTCCACAAAGTATGCTGTCCTGCCAAGCTTAGCTATGCCACTTCATTTAGCTTGGAATGAAATAAGTAATCAAGCCTGTTGTTCTCCCCCAGCCTACCTGAGAAGCTCAGTGTGTGAAGAGGTTTGAGCTGACCCCTGCAGCTCAGCAGTATGGCTCTCATCAGCTACTCTTGAGTTGCTATACCAATAAGCACTTTTTGGGGCAGAGCCATGGCAGCTAGGCAAGCCTGCCCAAGCCCAGTGACCAAGGAGGGAGCCCATTAGAGGACATATAGCCCAGGGGTTCCTCAACCCTGAATGTAAGAAGAGCTCTGTTGGATCAGGCCAATGGTCCAGAATCCTGCTCTCAAAAGCAGATGCCTATGAGGAAGCTTGCCGTCAGGATGTGACTGAAACAGCAGCTCTCTCACTTGTAATTCGTAGCATCTAGTATTCAGAGGCAGACTGCTTGATAGCCTCACACTATCAACAGAGGTAGCTGTTGATAGCCTCACATTCTGAATTCGTGGGATCCTCTTTTAAAGCCATCTAAGTTGGTGGCCATCATTACATTTTATGGAAGCAAATTCTACAGTTCACCTAAAAACTGCACAAAGAAACATCTGCTTTGAACAACCTTGGATCTCCCAGGAGGAGATATATCCTCCTACTTGCTGGATCATCACCTTGTCGTGGTGAGTGGGCTTGCATGTTCCTATGACCCTTGTGAGCGAAGCCATCGGGAATCTCATACTCCCAGCAGGGTCACCCAAGGCGGTAAGGTCAAAGGGAAGAAGCTAGACAAAGAATGATCCAAGAATTCCTCAACGGCGGAACAGGTGGATGATAACAAGCAGTATGTTACAACGGCTGTGAAGGCAGATGAAGGCTGCAGCAGATAGGAATCTACTGGTTTGTCGTGACTACTTCATGCCATCAGAACAGAGCCCTACTGTGAAGACTGTGTGTTGGTCAGCATGCACTGATCTACACACAAAAACAGGCATCTTCCAAAAACCCAACCCAAGCCCCAAAAGTCCCATGGCAATCGGCAAATGGTAACAGGGGCAGGATCGGCACATGGGCGGTGGATACAGATTCAGTCGTTCTGACTCAAGGAACGAGGCAGTTGAACAGCTCGGCAGCTGTATCCATGACTGAGCAGCCCTTTTTAGGATCCACTCTGCTCACCCTGAGAAGGGGGGGGGGGCTAGAAAAGGTGCCCTAAATATAGTCTGCCCCCCTTTCCCCCTGAATGGATTACCGCGCCCAGTGGGGTCACCACCTAGTGCTCGTAAAAGACAATTGAACTTTGGAACATGGAATATACGGACTTTGTCAGATAACAAAGACAGTGAGCATCCTGAACGCAGTACTGCCATCATTGCAAGAGAGCTGTGACGTTTTAACTTTGATATTGCAGTGCTTCAAGAGACTCGAAGAGCAGGTGAGGGACAACTGAAGGAAGAAAAAGGAGGCTACACATTCTTCTGGAAAGGTCTATCTGAACAAGAACATTGAATACATGGGGTAGGCTTTGCTATCAAAAACAACCTTGTGAAGCTCCTGTCAGAAGTCCCTACCGGCATTAATGAGTGACTCTCAATCCTTTGAATAAAGCTCTCCAAAATCCAACAGGCTACTATTATAAGCGCTTATACACCAACACTGGATGCCAATGAAGACATTAAAGAAAAATTTTACTCTCAGCTGGATACCGTCCTATCAGAGACACCTAAGAAAGATAAAATTATCCTCCTGGGTGATTTTAATGCAAGAGTTGGGCATGATTTCAACCTGTGGCCTGGGACTATTGGGAAAGAAGGAGTTGGCAACAGCAACCAGAACGGAATCTTACTTTTGACGATATGTGCAGCACACAACCTTGTTATTACAAACACACTCTTTTGACAGAAAAATTAATTTAAAACTTCATGGAGGCATCCTCGGTCAAACCACTGGCACCTCTTAGACTATGTTATTGTCCGTGCTAAAGATTGTCGTGATTTGCTCCTTACCAGAGCTATGACAAGCACTGATGACTGCTGGACAGATCACCGACTAATATGCTCCATGATGGCTATCAAGATTATACCTCAACGCAGGCTTCAAGGAAGGAAACCAAGGCGCAAAATGAACACTCAAACCCTTCAAGATGCCATCAAGTGAGATTGCTTCCAAACAACTCTTAAGGACCATCTGCTTGTCAACGGGAAACTCCCCACCGGAGTAGAAATCATATACAGTCATACCTCGGTTTAAGTACACCTCGGTTTGCTTCCAAACGACTCTTAAGGACCATCTGCTTTCAGAATTCCCTGATAACATCGAGGAACACTGGGCCAAGCTAAAAACATCCATTATTGCAGCCTGTGAACAAACTATTGGATACTAAACCAAGAAACACCAGGACTGGTTTGATGAGAATGACAGTGAGAATGAACGCATGATTGACAAGAAAAGGAAGGCCTTTCAGATCTGGCAAAGAGATAGAAACTGTGCCACTAAGAAAAAAAACCTATGCCAATGCTAAGGCTGAGGTTCAAAGAAGAACCAGAGAACTAAAAAACACCTGGTGGATAAAAAAGCTCAAGAGATCCAGCACTTAGCCGATACTCATGATGCACAGAGTTTCTTTAAAGCCACAAAGACCATCTATGGGCCAAAAAATCATTGCATATGCCCCCTACGCTCAGCAGACGGTAACACACTTCTAAAAGATAAAGAAGCTATTGCACTGCGCTGGAAAGAACATTACCAACATCTCCTTAACCACAACTCCCCCGTAGATGCTGAGGTCCTCTCACAAATTCTGCAAAAACAAGTTAGAAATGAGCTTGCAGAATCTCCAAATCTGGGAGAGTTGTACAGCTATTAACCAAATGAAAAACAACAAAGCTAGTGGACCTGATGGGATACCTGGCCAATCTTGGAGAAGTTATGATTTCTCACCCAAACACACCATTTGTCTTCCATCAATGATGACACACATTTGTCTGTGAGCAGAAGATTAGGCCAGGGTTCCCATGACAAAGCATTTTCATTCGAATGGAAAATATGCTTCAAGAGCCTCCACACGGCTTCTTCAGATAAAATGCAGTGTGTGTTTCTTAATTATTTGGAGAAAGAAAGGAAGAGAGGGAGATAGTAGACTTGGGGATTAGAAAGCATCTTTTAATTTGTGCATGGATGCTCTTGCTAACTTCCAAGCAAAGATGATGAATTGCAAGAATTCCTAAAACTTATTCCCAGCAGACTGTCAGTTTGCATTTTTAAAAGCAACCCTTGAATGATTTACTGGCGCTGGTAATAGCTCGCAGCTGCAGCAAAGGAAATCCCGTTGCTGTTTTGCAAATTTATTTTGCTTCATATGCCTTTTCTCTCCTCAAAATACATCCCTCGTCTGGTCATTATTGCTGGGCCAATTCCCAAACAAAACGGAGTCTGTTCATTCACCATCCAGTGTGCTTAGTATATTATATCCTGTCGGTCATCCATTCCCTTCCCTTCCCCCCACCCACTTTCCCATGTGCTTCATCGTTTTGCTTTTAAAATTAATGTATTTGTAATTGCTTAACCTTTTCTTCCTCCATGTGTAGAGGGACATTTCACCAAGAGCTGACAATACCAAGGGAGCAGGAACATGGATAGAAAAGTGGTTATTTCTCTCTATAATGTATAAAACATATGTCCGAACACATACGAAATCAATACTGGATGAAGCAAACTGCAGCCAAGATGTAATTTTTTTATGTTTGTAGAGAGACCTGAGTGCCTGGGGAAGCATTAACCCTGGAATGCAGTCAAATGGTATATTTTGCAATTATAGGAACCATTGCACAAAATGTCACCAAGCCAAAATTCGTTTAGCAACAATGGTAGAAAGCAAGTGGTTAAGACCGAGCGAAATGGTTAGTATCATGTTCTGAAGCTGTAACGTTCTTTATTTAGATTTACAACAGCCTAAATAAGAGGTAAAAAGTTAGGCATTTTGTGCTCAGATTTACTATTCATTGCTTTTTCATCATACTCTTTCTCCTGGGAGATAGCCATGGATTGCATCCAGTGGTGTAGTTAGGGAAATCTAGACTCTGTGCTTCGCAGGATTCCCTTATTTAAGGACGGTGTGCATTTATTTCACTTCAAAATATGGTGACCCAGGCCTGCTGTATTTGGGAGCCCTCCTGTTCATTCTACATAGTGCATCCCTGGACTTCTGCCCCAAAGACATCATAGGACAATGGTCTGTAGATCAGTGGTAGAACATCTGTGCCTGCAGAAAGTCCCAGGTTCAATCCCCAAAGGCATCTCCACGTAGACTGGAAATGTCCCTTATCCAAAATCTGGAGAGCTGCTGCTAGGCAGTGTAAACAATACTGAACTTGATGGACCAATGGTCTGACTCAGTTTTAAGCAGTTATGTATGTTCCTGTGCTCACTGTTTACCTCCAGCCCATTCTCCCTCACAGAAATACTGTGAAATAAGTTAGGTTGGGAAGGGATGACTGATCCAAAAAGTGAACCACTGAATTCTTGACTGACAGGGAATTTGATCCTAGCTAACCTGAGCCCAAGTCTGACATCCAGTCCATTGCATTGCACTGGCTTTCAGTTAACATCTCACTCTGAAATGTGTGCTCTTCATATGGAAATCAAGTTTAGCTTTCATTTGGCGCTCAGTATTAAAAATGACCCTGTTGAAAAATGGACACATTCCATTTCCCCCCAGACATTTGTGTTCATGCAGCAACGACTGAAGTAGCAACATGACGCAAAACACAACATTGAATAAATTGGGTGCATAAACATTCTGTGGTTAAGCTGCATTTTGCAAAATCTTAAAATGGGATATGTTATGTACTGAGCTGAATCCTAGAACAATAGGATTCAGAATCAGCAGGAGCTACCCAATCCAACTCCAGGTGGAAGTGAATCCGCAACCTGATTGGCCTGCTGGAGCAGCCAATCAGGCGGCTGGCAGAAGTGAATCTGCTACCTGATTGGCCTGTAGGAGCAGCCAATCAGGCTGCAGGCAGAAGTCAATCCACAATATAATTGGCCCACAGGTGTAGCCCTGAAGTAGCCAATCACGCAAGGCCCATTGTGTAAATAATGTATATAAGCAGATGGTTTTGGGAAAAGAGCCATTCGTCTTCTCTTCTTCTACTTGATGAATATGAGCTGAATAAAGAGCATGAAATTCACTCTCGACTCCGAGTATATTTCACTGGCGACGAAGGTGGGATCCTGCTGAGCTGACCGCCACCACACACTGCACCGCAGCACCGCCACCTGCTGCACCGCTGCATCGCACCGTGCATCCAGGCTTCAGCTCCAGGACCCAAGGAACCCAGAATGGCAACCGACAGCAGCTTCTTGCCATTCAAACCAGCATCAGGAGACTGGGAAGGGTACGCCGCCCGTTTCAACTTCCTCCTGCAAGCGAAAGAAGTCACCAACGATGCCATGAAGAGGGCGACATTCTTCAGCGTCTGTGGAGAGGAGACGTTTGAAATCGCCCGGGCTCTCCTTGCACCTAGTGATGTCGCTACCGTCTCTTACAAAACAATAATGGAACGGCTGAAGGAGCACTTTTCACCACAGCCCTCGGTGGTAGCTTGCCGAAATGCCTTCTACGCAAAGCGGCAAGCCCCGGGGGAAACCATAACTGGGTTTGTGACCTCCCTCCGCCAAGCCGCCCGGTTATGCAACTTCTCAGAGTTGGAGAACATGCTTCGTGACCGCCTCGTCGGTGGCCTGAGGGACGAGATGTTGCAACGACGCCTCTACGCCAAAAAAGACCTCACGTTCCAGATTGCTCTGGAGGAAGCCCTGGCAACCGAAGCCGCCGAGAGGTCAACGCAAGAGGCACGACCGGCCCCGCCATCCCAACCGAGGGTCTACCACGAAGACCTCACTGACGAATCCGAATCTGACAGGGAGGAAGTACACCGAGTACAGCGGCGCACTCAAGCAGCACACACACCACAGCAGCCTCGACGAGAAGGAGGGAACTGTGCAAGCTGCGGGGAGAACCACGAGAGGAGGACCTGTCGTTTCCGCAACGCAGAGTGCAGGCAGTGCAGAAAATTGGGACACATCGCCCGGGTGTGTCGGGCTCGACTCACCCGTCGACAAGCATCAGATGACCGACCCAGGAGCCCCAGGTCACACGGCACCATGCACCAAGGCAACTCGACGGAGATCACGGACTACCAGGTATTCCAGTTGCCCCATCCCAGCACAGAGAAAATTTATATAGAGGTACAGATAGAGGGAGCCCCATGCCGCATGGAGCTGGACACGGGTTCAACTCTATCCATAATCTCGGCCCGAACATTAAGGGAACTGTGCCCTAATGGGGGTCCCAAACTAAGGCCGGCCCCATTCACCCTCCGGGACTTCCAGAAACGTAAGGTCCCTACAATGGGGGTGGGGACCTTCAGGGTGCAATATCGAGGGCGAAAGCAACAATTGGACTTGCTGGTAGTTAAGGGCCCCTACGTTAGCTTACTGGGACTGGCATGGTTTGGACCTCTGGGGCTAGCCGTTACCGGGGTGAACCGCACTAGCTTACAAGTGGACGTGGACGCCATATGCAAAGAGTTTCCAGGGGTTTTCGATGGGGCATTGGGACGATATACAGGACCCCCCATTGCCCTACAGCTAGACCCCGCTGTACGACCCATCAGGCACAAGGCTCGCCGGGTCCCGTTCGCCCTGAAACCCCGCATAGACGAGGAATTGGACCAGCTCGTGGAGCAAGGAGTGCTGGAGCCGGTGCCCAACGCCCCCTGGGAAACTCCAATTGTCACACCCGTCAAGCCTAACGGTTCGGTCCGCATCTGTGCAGACTACAAATGCACCATAAACAAGGCTCTCACGGCCCATGCATACCCAGTGCCAGTGGTCAGCCATGTCCTCGCCACCCTGGCTGGGTCAAAAATCTTTGGCAAACTGGACTTGGCCCAAGCGTATCAACAGTTGCCTGTGGACGAAGCCACAGCAGAGGCTCAGACGATTGTGACGCACAGAGGGGCATTCAGAGTAAAGCGGCTGCAATTTGGCGTTAGCGTGGCACCAGGCATATTCCAGAATCTAATGGACTCCCTCCTTAAAGGGATTCCTGGCGTCACCCCCTTCTTCGATGATGTACTGATCGCCGGGCCCACACCAGAGGAATTTGAGGACCGCCTCCGCTCCGTCCTGCACCGTTTCCAGACGGCGGGCCTCAAGGTGAAGCGGGAAAAGTGTTTACTGGGAGTGCCGCAGGTGGACTTTCTGGGATTTAAGGTGGACGCAGAAGGGGTCCATCCAACCGGTGACAAGGTACGGGCCATTTGTGAGGCCCCAGCGCCCAAGAGCAAGCCCGAACTTCAGTCATTCTTGGGACTATTGAACTTTTACCATGCCTTCCTTCCCCATAAGGCAGCGGTAGCGGAGCCCCTACACAGACTCCTAGATAAAAGGGCCCCTTGGGTGTGGGGCCAGCGACAAAGGGCCGCATTCCAGGCAGTCAAGGACTTGCTCGTCTCGAACTCGGTCTTGGCACACTTCGACGAGAGGCTGCCAGTGGTGCTGGCATGCGACGCCTCTCCCTATGGCATCGGCGCTGTCCTGGGACACCAACTCCCGGATGGAAGAGAGGTGCCGGTGGCATACTTCTCCCAGACGCTTGCTGCAGCCGAACGAAACTACTCACAGATTGACAAGGAGGGTCTGGCAATCGTGAAGGGCGTAAAAAAATTCCATGATTTCTTATACGGGCGGCCCTTTACCATAGTGACTGACCACAAGCCGTTGCTTGGCCTGTTTGCCCCCGAGAAGCAGACCCCCCAAGTGTTGTCTCCACGTGTCCTCAGGTGGTCAATTTTCCTTGCCGGCTACCAGTATGCACTAATCCACCGCCCTGGGAAGGCGATGGGCCACGCAGACGCACTCAGCAGGCTACCACTACCAGAAACAGGCCCCGACCCAGCGCCTGCGCAAGAGGTTATGACCCTGGAGCTGCTTCCCGACCGACCCATTCAGGCACAAGAAGTTGCGCACCATTCCACAAAAGATAGGGTCATCTCCCGGGTCCTGGACTGGGTGTGGCGAGGATGGCCCAGCAGCAGCCCCGGGCCAGAATTCGCTGGCTACACAAACCGCAAACATGAACTGTCGGCCCACAAGGGGTGCCTGTTATGGGGAAGCAGGGTTGTTGTTCCCCAGCCCCTCCGCAAAAGGGTCCTCACAGCCCTACACGAGACACACCCAGGGGTAGTGAGGATGAAGGCCCTTGCCAGGAGTTATGTGTGGTGGCCGGGGATTGACAGAGAGATAGAGGCCTGGGTCCAACACTGCCAGACCTGCCAAGAATCCCGCCCGGATCCCCCAAGGGCCCCAGTCCAGCCCTGGGAGTCCGCCCGACATCCATGGTCACGCTTGCACGTGGACTTCGCTGGCCCCTTCCAGGGAAAAACATTCTTCATAGTGGTGGATTCCTACACCAAATGGCTGGAGGTCGCACTGGTACCGTCCACTTCTACGGCGGCAGCCATCCGGGTACTACGTAAGCTGTTTGCAACCCACGGGCTCCCTGACACCCTCGTCTCGGACAATGGAACCGCATTCACGTCAGAGGAGTTCCAGACCTTCACAGCGCAGAACGCCATCCGCCACATCCGCTCAGCACCATTCCACCCTGCCACCAATGGCCAAGCGGAGCGCATGGTGCGGACCACCAAGGACAGCCTCCGCCGCATAACACAAGGGGACTGGGAATACCGCCTTGCCGCATTTCTTCTAGCACAGCACAGCACCCCAAGCACAACGACGGGCCGGAGCCCAGCTGAACTACTCATGGGCCGGCGCCTTGCAACTAGACTGGACCGACTTCACCCCGACAGAGCTCAGGATGAGGTAGTGGTGGGGAAAGGCAGGAACCCCCGGACATTTGTGGCCCAGGACCCAGTGTATGCAAAGAATTTTGGGGCAGGCCCAGCATGGGTACCCGCCACAGTCACCAAGGTGACCGGTCCCGTGTCGTACGAGGTACTAACGGAAGGGGGGCAATGTTGGCGCCGCCACTGCGACCAGCTACGGCGACGATTCCCAGGAGGAACCCGGGAGGAGAGCGGGACAGAGGGGTCCCAAGGGGACAGCAGGGCAGTGAGGCCTGTAGAGCGAGAGGGGTGGGCAGGGGAAGCAGAAGCAGTAGGCACAGAGGGGCGCCCCGAGGCTGGAAGGACACCGGAACCAGAGTCACAACCGAGTGGTTCAGTGGCGCCAGACCAGACAGCCCCGGCACAGCCAGCAGCCTCGGAACACGAGCCAGAACCAGAACCCCTGACCAAGGAACACCCCAGGCCACAACGCACACGGAGGCGGCCAGCAGACCTTGGGGACTACGAATGCAACTTCCCGGGCAGGACTGGAACTTAGAGGGGAGGGGTGTTATGTACTGAGCTGAATCCTAGAACAATAGGATTCAGAATCAGCAGGAGCTACCCAATCCAACTCCAGGTGGAAGTGAATCCGCAACCTGATTGGCCTGCTGGAGCAGCCAATCAGGCGGCTGGCAGAAGTGAATCTGCTACCTGATTGGCCTGTAGGAGCAGCCAATCAGGCTGCAGGCAGAAGTCAATCCACAATATAATTGGCCCACAGGTGTAGCCCTGAAGTAGCCAATCACGCAAGGCCCATTGTGTAAATAATGTATATAAGCAGATGGTTTTGGGAAAAGAGCCATTCGTCTTCTCTTCTTCTACTTGATGAATATGAGCTGAATAAAGAGCATGAAATTCACTCTCGACTCCGAGTATATTTCAGGATATGATCCAGTTTTTTAAAAAAGGTAGTTTTCCCGAACAATTATTTACATTGATTTCTTATTTGCCCTGAATAGTGAGAATGTGGTGGAACTTATATTATGTTACTTTAAGTATAGAGTGGGCAAGGAGAGAGGGAGTTGGTTCTCATGTTTCTAGTCCTCAATGGTGTTTGATGTTGTGAGAGCACTCTTTAAACATTTACGCTTGGAAAGGCTGTATTTTATTTTTGTCCCTGTATGCTGAAGTTCTAACTGATGATTTATTGGTTGAATTTTACTGCATATAATTGTATCTTTTACTGAAATTAATACACAGATTCTGCTTTGGGGTCCTTTGAGCCATAGCTGCCAAGTTTTCCCTTTTCTTGTGAGGAAGCCTATTCAGCATAATGGAATTTCCCTTAAAAAAAGGGACAACTTGGCAGCTATGCTTTGAGCCCCTGCAAAACCCCAGCATTGTACTTAAAGTATCTATTTGCAAATAATTTGTAATCCAATATCCGTTGAGGGACGATATACCCAAAACTACTGAGATTGTTTCAGGATATATAGTCAAGATTTTAAAAGTCAAATTTAAAATGACTTAATTTTACTTAATGGTGGCTACGAAATCTTTTATATGTTTTATGTGTTTAATATGTGTGAATTACCAATATATTATTATTATTATTATTATTATTATTATTATTACTATTATTACTATTATTACTATTATTATTATTTTCTCTCTCTTATGATTTTACTGTCTAAATTATGCCAATAAAGTCTGAATGAATGAAAACAGTATTGTATATAAAAAATAAGGGTTCATTTGTGATTCCAAGCACCCAGTGCCTTTATTTTTAGGAATTTAGGAAGATGCCCTATACTGAAGAAAATCAACAGGCTACCTAGTTCATTATTGTCTACACTGGGGTTTCCTCCATCCATGTCTGGAGATGCCAGGAAAGGAACTAGGAAACTTAGTTAGTTGGTTGGTTGGTATACAGGCCTTCATCCAAAGATTTCAGAGTGATTCGCAACATAAAAAAAGAAAATGAGAACACAAAATATATAACAAAGAGGAAAGAAAAACAAAGCAAGCCCCCCTTCCTACCAACACATTTAAAAGTCCATGGATTGCTTAATCAGCCAAGGGACAGGTTATAGTCCATTTTCACCTTCTTCATGCAAGGTAGATGCTCTAGCTAAGTCTCTTCCCCTAATTTTAAATGGATGCAATAGAAAAATGAGATTTCACAATACCCAGAACCAACAAGGAACCTGAGCTGAAAGCATTTTGAAACTGGTAATAATGAAGACGCAAACTGAAAATCTTGTCCCTCTCCCCCTCCCCCTCCCACCCAATGCAAACTCAATATTGCATGGGGTGAATTCAAGGTCAGCTTTTTTTGAGTGAGTCATCAGTAGGGTTTTTTTTTAACCACAGCAGCAAGTGTTAGAGATGCATGCAAGATAATGTGCTCATATCTTTGGTTGAAGTTTAATAGGAAAACGGTCCTCCTGTCAGCTAGCATCATACATAATAATGTTAACACCACTACAAGCAGGTTGTGGTTTATTGCTTCAATTTCTTATGTACTGGCAAGAGAATTAAGAAGATTGATGCTTTAAGATGGTAAAGCTCAGTCAAATTAGGACTCTGAGTGGAGGGGGAAAAAACACTTCTTCGAAGGAGCTAGGAATCAGTCAGGGATTTGTTACGACTTAGCATCAAGCCATGGGATCACCAAGGCAGATAAGCACAGGTTTGCTTGTACCACTTCAGGATCAATGAATTATGAGAATAAATGCACAGTGGGATTTCTAGCTAAGTTCTTGTGCAACCAGTGGTTTTATGTGCAACTGGCAGGGATGGTATAGGACATGGATTCTGTTCACATTCAAGGCTCCCCTCCTACAGTATTCTTTTCTCTCCTTTTTGCTTCATATCTGTTCAACCTGTATATTGAAACATAGAGGAGTGGGACCTTCAGCA
Source organism: Zootoca vivipara (assembly GCF_963506605.1). Classification (NCBI taxonomy): domain Eukaryota; kingdom Metazoa; phylum Chordata; class Lepidosauria; order Squamata; family Lacertidae; genus Zootoca; species Zootoca vivipara. Next base: position 41,117,126 of record NC_083294.1, on the reverse strand, counting down.
AAGTATTGCAGCATGGAGTGCTAATACTTTTTCCCCTTTTTCTTTTCAGTATAAAACTTTATCATCATTCTTTAAAATAAGAATAATGATACTGATGCAATTGTTGCATCCAAGGTTGAAAATCAAAGTCTTATACTGAGCAATCTTATACAAGCCATAGCTGCCAAGTTATCCCTTTTTAAAAGGGATTTTCCCTTATGCTGAATAGGCTTCCTCGCGAGAAAAGGGAAAACTTGGCAGCTATGATACAAGCCCACTGTAATGTAAGTCCCACTCTACTGAATGGGACTTACTCGCTAATTGTGTTTAGGATTGCTGCCTTGATTAGTTGCCCCCCCCAACCACATACAGAGAGAGTGGGGGGGGGAGGCAGGACAAATGCACATAAGTAAGCGCAGTGCCTTTGCAAAGCTCACAGCTGCTTTTAATTTTGTTGAGGAGCTGAGAAGGGAAGGCAGAGTCATTTGGTGGGCCTCTTACAGAACCTTGGAAAATTACACTGCCATTGACTAGAATACATCAAGTACAAAAGGGACATATAATGGGGGGAAAGTAGTTACACACCTCAGCCCTGAAATGTAGCATTGCATCAATCCTGAGAGGTAATCAGTCTTGCCATCATTACTGTGCTGCGTGATCACTCCTCCTTAGCATGATAGGAGTATTGCCGGAGACTTGTGGGTTGACTCAGCTGGTGAGTTAGGGACTTCATAACCTGCCTCTGTGGTTCTATCAAAACTCAGAAAACATTTAGTGGTGCTGAGCCTGCCAGAGAACAATGATATACTGTACAAGTTAATGGAAATTGATGCAGAGTGCTCTGTATGATCAGTGATGCAAAATTCTGATGCTCTGTCTCCACCAATGCTAAAAAAACAGGCTTTGGTGCTTGGGTTACCAAAGGGGGAAAAGAGTAGACTGTGCTTTCTGTCTGCCATTGCCTCCCCTTACTACTTTGTCCCCAGTTGCAATGACCAACCACTCATTGGAGCAAGGAGCTGTAGTGGATCAGACTAATGGACCATCTGGTCTAGGAATGGGGGGATTGCATCCCTCAATATTTGGATTCCAACTCCCATCAGCCCCAACAAGCATGGCTCATGGTCAGAGATGATGGGAGTTTTACTCCAACAATATCTGGAAGGTCACAATTTCCCACACACGTGAACTTCTAATCCAGGGGACGGGGCACTGTGGCTCTCTGGATCCCATTCAACTACATCGTTATCATTGTTCTTGTGCATTGGCCATGCTGCGTATGGCTGCTAGGGCTTCCAACAACATCAGAAGGGCCTTAGCTTCCCACACCTGGACTGATCCATCATTACATTTCCAAGAGTGGCCAGATATATTGTTATGAGTTTGAGGCAGTAGGTTGTGTGACAGACCCTTCTGATCCTTGAATCCAGCAAGTGTTAAATGCTAATCGAAACTTCTAATTCTGAAAATAGCCAAGCTAGCTTCCTGATGAGGTAACAGAGGATTATGGGCCTCGGGGCCAGATGGCAAATGGGTGGAGCACTCTCCCTCAACAGACAAAGCCAGAGTTTGGAGTAAAGTTTTGCAGGGATGTGACCTGGAAGAAAAGCAGCAAGCTGGGGAAAGAGAGGAAGAGCAATGTTTGATTTCTGTTTGAATCCAAGGCTAGGGGAGATGCTATACCCTTTTGGGGGTGTTAATTCCGTGAACCCCTCCATTGTAGGCTCAGGTTGTACATATGTGTAAATAAACCATCTCATAATGATACCACAGTCTCCACTGTGCCTCATTCCAAAAGGAAACATGATCCCTAAGTAGAGGCCTGGAACCCCTGGAATCTTGTACTGCTTGGAGATTGGGGTGGCATGCAACAATATATTTCTGGGGAACCTACCAGCAAGTAGCCTGAAAACAATAGTCTTTCCTTGCTTTCGCTCTGCCCAGCAAATGATATTCAATAGCATACTCTTAGATGTGGAGGCTGCATATAACTTCCATGATGACTCATAGCCACTGATAGCCTTTCTCTCTATAAATTTATATAAGCCAGCTATATTTCTGGCCATCACAACATGTGACAGCGAGTTACATAGGTCAAATATGCATGATAATTGAGATCCAGTGTGATGTAGTGGTCAGAGTGTCACCCTAAGACCCTGGAGAACAGGGTTGAAATCCCAGCTCAGCCATGAAACACATTGGGTGACCTTGTCCAGTCACCATCTCTCAGCATAACCTACCTCACAGGGTTGGTGAGAGTATAAAATGCGGAGGAACAGAACCATGTATGTCACCCTAAACTCCTAGGAGGAAAACAGTCAGGAATTATGGGAACTGTAGCTTGTTAAAGGTGCTGGGGATTGTTAGGAGGCCCCTGTTCCCCACACAGTTACAACTGCATGGTTTCCTTTGTAAAAGAATTGTATGTTAAAGCACTCAAGGAACTGGTGCCTCTGCAATGGGAATGAAGGTCTCTTAAGAATGCTCAGCCCTACAGCTTCCAGAGTGCACTTGTTTAAAGTAGCATCATAGCACTTTAGATGCACTGTGTTGTTGTGATCTTACTCTGGGACGTGATGAGCCTAAGCCAACCATAAGTTGTTTTGGATGGCAACAACTACCGGTATTAGTCTCAGTCAGTATAGAATGTACTAGGTTGGGTAACCTGGTTTAGGTGACTCAGATCTGGGTCTACCTTCCTAGTTGCAAGTGATATTCTCTGAATTGCAGCCTTGTTATTTATCACAAAGTTCTGGTTCTAACTGATCATTCCCTGATTAAATCAGAGAATGGTTAATCCAAATACATGTGAAGACTCAAGGATATAAGAAGAGCACTTCCCTGAGAGTGCCTTTTTCTTCTAGTGTGGTCTCTAGGAGACAAGCTATCTAGTTGTCCAGTTCTCTTTAATTTGGTAATGATTGTGGATATATTTTTGTATGTGATTAATGTTTAGTTAGAAATTACCACTAGAGCTTAAAAAATTCACACTAGCTGTTTTTCTCTTTAGGGGAAAGGAAGCCCATTTTTATTTATTCAGCTGCCTCTCCCCCTTTCTCCTTTATGCTTTTCCTACTTGATTCATTGAGTTTTTCTGTTTCTTTCTTTTAAGAAAAGAAAACAAACTTTGGAAGTCATGATCCAGAAACTCGCCAGGATTCTTAGATGAGTTGCAAGGACACAAGAGAAGTGCTACAGGCTGGGTCTGGAGCAAGTGGTTTGTGGATCGCAGGTATAAAACCCCTTCCAGTGAATCAGTTTCATATGGTGCTAGCCCTAATCAGAGTAGACCCATTGAAATTAATAGACACCACTAATTGATGTCCATTCATTTCAGTGAATCTACTCTGACTAAAATTTTGTTGTTACAGTTTACACAGAAGTAAGTTTATAAATTGTTGTTTGATCTAGCAAAACACTTACATTCAAAACCTTTCATTCAAAAATTGCAAGGCAGCATGGTTCCAAGTGTGCAAAAGATAGCAGCCCTGATATCCCCTTCTGGGTGGTAAAAGAATTTTAGGCCAGCAGAGGGTCATGGCTCAGTAGCAGAAAATCTGCTTTGCATGTAAAAGTTCCAGGTTCAGTCCTGGTATCTCCGGGTAGGACTGGGAGACCCTCCTATCCAAAATCCCATAGAGCTGCTGCCAATCACTATAGAAAATGCTGAGCTAGTTGAGCCAATGCCCTGACTCTGAATAATTCAGCATCCTGTATATTTTCTTTTTTCTTTAAAAAGATGATTTGTGTGTGATTTGCTTTGCTGTTTTTAATCCCTGTAGGCCTCCTGGAGAATTCTAGCCAGAGGGAGGCCAGTTGCCAGATCAGCTGCACCAGGGTTTCTATACAACCCCAAAGATGTTGCCACTCAACCCCAAAGTCATCCTAGTAAGCTACAGCAATGTCAGTGTTGAGAAGGTGGCCCTGAATCTCTGCGGATCACACACAAGGAAAGCCAATAAATTATATAAACCAGGGGTGGGGGACCTTGAGCTATAAGGCCAGCTGTGTCCTTCTAGGAGTCTCTATCTAGCCTTCAGAACTCTTCCTAGGCCATACACCCTCACCTTGGGACATATCTCTCACTGGCCTCCAGAGTGATTTTGCCTGGCTAGAATGTTTCCTTGAACTCTGACAACACCTTTTGCTTGCCTGGATGAAGGAGAGAATGAATGTGTTTGCAGAAACTAGCCTCCTGTACAAGGGTAAGAGCTGTGTTTGTTGCTCCGCCCACCTTTGCACCTGACCCTACCCACCAGCATGTTGCCCTTGGAAAGCTGCCAAAAAGGGCAATTGGCCCTCAGGCTGAAAATGATTTGCTGAACTCTCATAAAAAAATAAACAAAGAAAGAAACACAAGCCCCACATATCCTTTTGTTTTCTTGGAGCAAAACCAGAAGCTCCCATTTAAGTAAATGCCTTTATTTCTAGTTCCCTTTTAAGCTCCCTGCATAACATGACTTTGTCATGATGCGTTGGCTGCAATACAATGAATGGAGGGACTTGTGACCTCTAACTGGCAGGTTTTCTTCCTGGTCTCTGCTTGCTGGGAGCTCAGCTAAGCAGCCTTTTGTGAGTGGTTTAATTACTTTGGGACGTGCATGCAGAGAGATGCTGAAAATAAAATAATGGTGTGCTTACCTGGGCCAGCAACACGAAGGTACAATTCATAATTAAAATGTGCCCCTCCTGCTCACTTAATAGCAACTTCCCAATCACTCGAGTTTGCCTGGGAGGAAACTGAACAATTTGTCTCTATTCTGTCTAGGTCAGTGAAATCCTTTTTTGTATCTGTAAGCAAGTAAGTCAACCCCTTGGTATTTTAATGAGAAGAGAGCAGAAGGGGGGGGGGATGTGCAATGCAGATATCTTCTCAGAGAACAGGAAGCATAAATAGATTTGAATACAGGAAGCTGCCTTATACTGAGTCAGGGCATCAGTCCATTTAGTAAGCTTGGTATCCATTTAGCTCACCGCCCAATAATGACCCTTCAGGATTTCAGACTGAAAGTTTTTCCTAGCCCTACCTGGAGATGCTGGGGAACGCAGGATAATCTGCATGCAAAGCAGAAGGCTTGGTGTTGCTCCTACACTGAGTAGACCTGTTGAAGTTAATGGGCATGACTAAGTCCACACCCACACAATACATTGAAAGCACTATGGTGTCAGTTTTAAACAGTCACGGCTTCCCCTAAAGAATTATAGGAAGTGTAGTTTGCGAAGGGTGCAGAGAGCCCCCAGGAGCCCTCTATTCCATTTGGGAGAGCTACATTTTTCAGAGTGGTTTAACAACAAAATCCCTGTTCACAGGGAATTCTGAGAATTGTAGCTCTATGAAAGGAATAGGGGGTGTATCCTAAAAACTCTCAGCAACCTTGACAAAAAACAGGGTTCTTTGGGGGAAGCTGTGACTGTTTAAAGTGGTGTCATCGTGCTTTAAATCTATGGTCTGAATGTGGCTAAACTTAGGTTCACGGGTCTACCCTGAATAGAACTTAATTGGCTGCAACCCAAACTTTGGAGCTACAGGTGGCTTTAAAGAAGATTTGTCAAACGAGCTCATTAACGCAAAGCTTTGCAAAGCATTTCCATTTCAGACGTCACAAGTCCTGATTTTATGATGTTCTGGCAACAGCATTAAACCCTCTCCGATTCTGACAGCATGCAGCCAAAAAACTCCAGAATATATGCGGGGACTCCAGAAGTCCCAATAATTGCCTGTAAAATGCAACTGCTGACTTCTCCCTTTTGGCAGACAGGGCTACAATAGACATTTCCCCTAACTGCACAACAACCAATTGCTCCTAGTTTTACTTGGTTTGTTTGCATAGTGTTCCATTCTTCTCTTCTGACTACCTAAAACCTTTGGTATGGACAAATCAGTCTTATTTCCCTCCTGTGATGTTGTGTGTTTTGCATGTGTTGTTCTGCCCATTAATCTTTTTTTAAAAAATCAGTACAAAAATTAGTATTTCAATGCATACTGAAATCTGTATTCTCTAACAGCAGGAAGAGGAAACCTGAGAAGCTTTGTTTATGTCAGGCAATGGAGCCGGCAACAGCAGTAGTGGTAGATGCAAAATTTTGATGATGAATAAGCTTAGGATCTCTCTATGAGAGCAGAGAGAGGAAAGTTTAGTGAACCTGCTTCAAGGACCAAAAAGAAGATGTGGCCACATTGCTTGAGCAATATGTTACTTTGTATATTGTAACATATTGGGAGAAAAGCAATCAAACCTAGACAGCATCTTAAAAAGCAGAGACATCAGTGAAAGACAGGAATGCCTGGCGTGCTATGGTCCATGGAGTCATGAAGAGTCGGACATGACTAAATGACTAAACAACAAACAACAATATTGTAATAGTTATATGAAATTATTTTAAGCCTGTTTCCAGTATAGCTTTGAATCTCATTCTTGTGGTGGAGAGCAAATTCATTTTCTACTCTGGACAAGTTCCAGATCAGGGATTGATTTGTAGCAAATCTACCGTAACAGCTACCAGTTAGCATAAGGTTGAATTCAAAGTGCTGGTTTTGATCTATAAAAACCTTACACAGTACAGGACCTCAAAACCTCAAGGGCTACCTCTTCTCACATATCCAAAACAGCCCTTGTGGTCTTCATCAGAAACCATTCTCTGTCTGCCTCACCCAAATGAGGTGCAACGAGAGATGACCTTTATAGTGGTGACTCCCTTGTTGTGGAATGCTTTCTCAAAGCAAATGTGTCAGGCACCATCATTTTCAACATCCAACCAACTAAATGGGTAGACTCACTTTGCAGGTAAAATGATAATTTTGCATTCCTTCTACACTATATTTGGGGAAAATATTCATATGTGGAGTAAAGTGTGTTAAGGAATTCTATCAAAACATTCTCAACTCCTAAGAAACTTTGGGAGAAACCATTACAGTGGTACTTCTGGTTGCTTCCGCTTCAGGTTGTGTCTTTTCAAGTTAAGAATGTGGCAAACCCGGAAGTGTTTACTTCTGGGCTTTGCCCTGTGCGCACATGCAGAAGCACCGCTCTGGTTGTGGACTTTTCAGAGTGCGAATGGCACGCCGGAATTGATCATGTCTGCAACCAGAGGTACCACTGTATTTTTAATGGCACACAGTGATATAGTAATATGGGGGCGGGGGGCATGCCGCCCCAGGCAGCAGGCTGGGGGGGGGGAGCAGGCTGGACGGGGCTGACCACCTCTGACGGCCGCTGCAGCTGTCACACAACGTGGCCGCGTGACGTGGCTGCCACCATGGAGGAAAAGCCCCAACACAACTGAGGCTGCCTCACTCCACAGCTTGCTCGCAGGGTTTGCCACGGCGCTGTGGCACATGCCTCCTGTGAGCACATGTGTAGTGCATCATGCTGCATGTGTCGTGATGCGCACCGCATGCACGCGACGGACACCCCCCCCCCTTCGCGTTTGCCACCCCGGACAGCCAGGCGGCTAGCTACGCCGCTGATGGCACAAAACTGGTTTTTACTGGTCAATAGGCCTACAGAAGGGGTCGTAAACCATTTTAGGCCAGTGAGTACATTTGGAATTTTGAGCAAGGGCACCAGTCACAAAATGACAATTGTTGGCTGTGGCATGACACAAAATGGGCACCACATCTGAAAGAGCTTGAAAAGGAGACAAGAACACAAAATGGGGGGGCATGCCTCCCATATCATGCATTGTGGATTTTTGAGAGGATATTCATGGAGACACTTCATGGGCACTATATGTAGTAAGGGGCTGGTGTGCAGGTGACCTCTGGTCTATAGAGTGTTCAGTGTTCTCAGGTGGTGCAAAGTCAATTGAATTGTGGAAGTGGATTAGTTAGCAAGACAACGTACCATATAAGATTTGCATATTTTAAAAAACCTAAGATATGATGAAATGTACAATAACCCCTTTGGCGGGCTTCAAGCCAGTGCCTGGAGGGTGTGCAAGGGAGAGAGATATTAATGGCACGTAAATAAACATATCCTTTCCATTTAGGTCACCCTTTTCAGTTCCATAAGTCATTTTAATAGCAAATCACATCAGATGTTTTCCAGGACAGGGTGAATCTCATATGCCTGCTGTTTGGGTTCATTATGTCAACCTGTCCTTCTTGTGTCTCCTTTTAATTGCATTTTATGTTCCGTAGAGCAGTGTGTTGTCTGGTGGGATGTTTATTCACTGTAACAATTAAGAAAGGGGCATCAGAGCTGACTCTGCATTCTAGGTAAGGAGGTGGAAACAATCTAAATGACTGAGGGTGTGGCAAGGAGTGTGTGTGGGAGGAGAGAGAAACAGAACAGAGGTGAATGCAAAGAGAGGTAGTAGGAAAATGAGGACACTGTTGCAAAAGCCAATGTACTTATAAGGCTTCAGCATGATGAGAGTGGAATGACCATAGAATTGGCACAGGAAAATCAGAAACACCTCAGGAATCACTCAAACCATTCAAGGAAGGAAATCATATATTGCATTCCCATTAGTGCAATCACTTGGGGCGGGTGTGTGTGTGTGTTGGCTATTCCTAAGAGAGTCACATGCCCGCTGGGGCTGATGAGAGCTGTGGTCCTAACATCAGAATGGGGAAGGCTGGATCAAGGCATCAAGCCTTGGTGGTTGTGCTCTGAGTGTATTAATTACACAAAAAGGCATGCTTCAGCAGCCCTACCTTGCAAGGGAGGCATGGGCTAGAGAGCCTACCCATGACAGGCGTGTTCCAATTTTCCTCAATGAGATGCCAGATGAAGGGTCATAACTGTGGTTAAAGGTTATTACGACAGAAGAAATAACATTTGAATGTATGGGAAAAATTGGGGTATAAATTGTGAGGTTAAAGGAAGAATTAAAGATGGGTGGGAAAATAAAGTTAGATTTGGATTAATTAATGAATTATACGTTGAGGATAGTCAAGGTTTCTTTTTCTTTGAGTAGATTAGAATTGGTTGGGAAATAATGGAAAAATTGTGTTAGAATGATTTAAGATGATAAAGGAAAATTGCTTAATTTATATTTAATAAATGGACCCAGTGTGGGGGGAATCGAGGAAGTCTACAATGTCAAGTTAATTTAATGAATTGGTACGTTTTTTTCGTTTTTGATTATGTTTTATTTTTGCTTTTTTTTTGTTTTTGTGTTAAAATGTTTGAAAATTTAATAAATATTTGGGGGGGATAAATATAGAAGGTCACACAGGTTCAATCCCTGGCATCTCCAGGTAGCATGGAGAGAGTCCCTGGACTGAAACCTGGGAGAGCCACTGTCAATCAGTGTAGACAATTCTAAGCTAGATGGACCAATGGCCCGACTCAGAATAAGGCAGCTTCCTATGTTTTTGGGATGTGAAATTGTCTAAGCAAGCAATGGTATTCTTTGTGTTGTGACATGGCTTAGCAAGAACATGTGAATGGAAGAAGATCCTATCTGATGTGCTTCTGATGAAGCTTCCTTCAAGGACAGCTTAATAGAGTAGAACAGCAAAGCTAAGCTTTGACATATCATGTCATCGAAACCTGGGGTCATAGTCAAGCTCTGCTCTCATTGACTATGAATTATAACAGGGTTAGTTCTTGGCTGCAGCTCTTTGCTGAAGGAGAGAGCTGAAGCATGATCCCAGATCTGGGCGACTTGCTGAGCCAGGGATGGGGAACCTTTTTGGCTAGTGGGCTAGATCTTTGTCTCCTCCATCCCACCCCTTGAGCCAACTTTGAGAGGTGGTACCAACCACTTGTCAATCATCCAATGTCAAAGATGGCAAGTGGTAGTCCTGCCCCTCTCTTAAATTGAGCCCATGGGGACAAGGACAAGATAATGATCAAGCTGGTCTGTGGTAAGCTCAGGTCTGCTTTCTGCAGGGATCAGCTGTCTCTATCTGGCCCACACATAACATCACATAAGACATCAGGTGGTCCGGAAGCTAGGTATGTTTTTTAGAAAATGGCCTATTGGTCCAAATTTGGCCCATGAGTGAAAAGGTCCCTCTGAGTTTAGCTGCCATGCTGTGTTTGTTCTGGGACTGTAACACTTAAGGTTGGTGGGGAGATGGGAGGATAGAAGCATGTGGTTCAGTTATTTCCTGCAATCAGTGAAAATAATTGGCTGCACATTGACAAACTTGTATATTGGGGAGAAAACTTGGCTTCAGTTCTTTTCTTTGACATTCATTTTTTTACGTATAAATTGCCTTACTAGTCTGACACACACTGCACCCTGCCAGTCAAAAACAAGTTTGCTAAAGAGGGGAAAGGAACATTATTATTATTTTTCCTTGAAGACTACTTTGTTGCTCAGGGTGTGATTACTGTGTACCAAAAAAAGAAATAAAAAAGAAAGGTGAAAGTTGGTCCTTGAATGGAAATTTTGAAAAGAAAGGTTCCCATGGTGTCTTCCAGGAGATCTTGCCATGTCTGACTTTGAAGTCTTTAATGTAATTTGTTCAGAGCATTATACGTAAGGTCAAATTCAAATGAGGCTTGATTCAGTTAAAGAGGAATAACAACAAGGACTAGTGTGTTTCTGTAAAAGCTCACTGGGTGCATTTACATTCCCATTCCACTTCCAGGTCCAAGACTGTGAAGCTGACTTTAAAAGCATGGCTACCTGATGGCTAAAAGGCCAAAATGTATAGAAAACCAGAATTCCCAACAGTAATCTGACGCTATGTCAGAATGAGGGGCCTTTGGAACATAGTTTGGCTAGACACATTTAGCCATTCTCAGTATCAGAATAGTAAAGGGACCCCTGACCACTAGATCCAGTCATGGACAACTCTGGGGTTGTGGTGCTAATCTTGCTTTATTGGCCAAGGGAGCTGGCGTACAGCTTCCGGGTCATGTGGCCAGCCTGACTAAGCCGCTTCTGGTGAAACCAGAGCAGCGCACGGAAACACCGTTTACCATCCCATTGGAGCAGTACCTATTCATCTACTTGCACTATGACATGCTTTCGAACTGCTAGGTTGGCAGGAGCAGGGACCAAGCAATGGGAGCTCACCCCGTCGCGGCATCATCCTGTTAAATCCATATCTTTAGGTACATGAAGTGCCATGAGAGGCAACTGCTGGCCACTGCATATAAATCTGATGGCCACCCAGTTGAGCAACATCAGCTTAGGGGTGGTCTTGCAGTTCAGAGTCAGCTGTGATGAGACCCAGTGGGATTCTAGGACCCTGACATCTGCCCCATCATAGCTAGTGCTGGGCCCATGCCTAGAATCAGGGTATTGGATCTAAAAAGCAAGGCTAAAAAGAAAAGAAAAAACCCACACAACTAATCTATACCTTGGAAAGTCCTTCTCAAGGTTTAGAAGATAATATTATTTTCAATGCAACCCTCATCAGAAGCCTTGGAAAATCTGGAACTCTACTTGATACTCTGATAACACTGATAGTCTCTGCTTGGACTTTTAACCCATGTGCAACTGTACGCATTCTGCATTCCCATTTTATAGTTTCATTCCTCATCTTTTAATCTTCATCTGCTGTTCTAATTGTTCTCTCTGTTTTGCATACATTTCAAAATAATAAATAATAATAATAATAATAAATTTTTATTTATACCCCGCCCTCCCCAGTCAAAAACCGGGCTCAGGGCGGCTGACACCAACAGAATTACAATAAAACATAAAAACAATTAGTTAAAATACAGTATTAAAATTTAAAGTGCAGCCTCATTTCAAGTAGGCCATAAATCCAATGAAATAAATAGAAAAATTAGCAAAAAAGAAAAAAGAAAGGTTCAGAAGAAAATGGCATTCCAATTTAAGGCTTGAAAATTAAATATTTCCCATATTCACATCCCAAGGCAATAGGGGCTTTAACCGAATTGGTCAGTTTTCAAGATGAGTCATACAGGGGTTAGAAAAGGCTAACCAAAGAACAATCAAATCTTGCTAGCTGCAATAGCTGCATGCATGGAGAGATAACAAGTTTGCTTTGGAAATAAAGACTGAATTTCCCTCTGATCCAAAAGACAGTGCTGGAAATAAAATAAAATTATGGAGGCCTTCACAAATACTTTATTCCATCTTAAATCCTCCCTACTCTCCTCATGCAAAAATAAAAATAAAAATCACAAGTCGTGAACTGGTGTTTTGCTGCCTATAAATCCCATTTTTCTCGTTCTGAATTCCTGCTGTGCCTTTCTCATCAGCAATATCAGAAATTTTCAGCAAAAGTGGAGTTTGTCCAGGTGCTGCTATTTAACAGCTTCTAGCAGTTCGAAAGCACGTCAAAGTGCAAATAGATAAATAGGTACCGCTACAGTGGGAAGGTAAACGGCGTTTCCGTGTGCTGCTCTGGTTCGCCAGAAGCGGCTTTGTCATGCTGGCCACATGACCTGGAAGCTGTACGCCGGCTCCCTCGACCAATAACGCAAGATGAGGGCCGCAACCCCAGAGTCGGTCACAACTGGACCTAATGGTCAGGGGTCCCTTTACCTTTACCTTTGGCACACGCTTTCTAGATTCAGAGAAACTCCATCTCCTAATTTGACTCCTATGCTCCTCACAAAGCTACGATTTCCCTGGGGAAAGGGATTGACTATTAATCACACTGAGAATTGTAGCTCTTGGAAGGGGATTGCAGTTTACTAACAATTGTCAGCATGCTTAACAAACTACAGCTCCCAGAATTCTTTGGGAGACTGTTTAAAGTCACCTGAGGCCCCTCTCTATGCCTCATCCCTCAGAGGTCTGGAGGGTGGCAACATAAAAATGGGCCTTTTCTGTGGTGGCTCCCCGACTGTGGAATACTCTCCCTAGAGAGGCTTGCCTGGTGTTAGGCACCAGGCAAAAACATTCCTCTTTAGGCTACACACACATTCAACCATTGAATAATCTATGGCCTGTTAAAGCGGGCGTAGGGGGCTGTTTTTTATTATTTTGCTATCTGGTATATTATTCTTCATGACCCCATGGACCATAGCACGCCAGGCACTCCTGTCTTCCACTGCCTCCCGCAGTTTGGTCAAACTCATGTTCGTAGCTTCGAGAACACTGTCCAACCATCTCGTCCTCTGTCGTCCCCTTCTCCTAGTGCCCTCCATCTTTCCCAACATCAGGGTCTTTTCCAAGGATTCTTCTCTTCTCATGAGGTGGCCAAAGTATTGGAGCCTCAGCTTCACGATCTGTCCTTCCAGGGAGCACTCAGGGCTGATTTCCTTAAGAATGGATAGGTTTGATCTTCTTGCAGTCCATGGGACTCTCAAGAGTCTCCTCCAGCACCATAATTCAAAAGCACGAAGAGTCGGACACGACTAAACGACTAAACAACAACAATATTATTCTGCTTTTATTCTGTTTTTTATTGTTTTATTCTGTTTTTTATTGGGATCTTTTGATAAAGGGCGGTATATCTTGTGGACTGAGAAACTTTGGCCTGGCTAGGGCAGATTCTTCATTGTCGGCCTTGGGGGGTGGGCAGTATGCACTGCACAGGGCCCCTGACAGTAGGGCGTGTCATTTGAGGACGAAATTTATTTATTTTTTAATTTGCTCAATGAGGGGTTCTAAAAATATGTTATTGCACATGAGGAATCCAAATCTGCAATTATTTTTATGATTGGTTGATGTTAACTTGGTAAATTGAGATCTGTTTGAAATACACTAAAAAAAGCCGAAAACTCGCATTTCGAAGCGAAGTTAAAGTTTTTAATCATTTTATACAAGCGAAAATATAAAGAAATTTTGTTTCCAGCTGTAACAACATATCATTACTTTATCTTAGGCATCCCCAAACTGCGGCCCTCCAGATGTTTTGCCTACAACTCCCATGATCCCTAGTTAACAGGACCAATGATCAGGCATGATGGGGATTGTAGTCCAAAACATCTGGACGGCCGAAGTTTGGGGATGCCTGCTTTATCTTATAACGTCCTATTATAGTAAAAAAAGAATAATAAATTAACAACTTCAAGGGCTGGTGTATCTGCTGAGGGCCCACATCTGAGTAGGAGAGCCACTGGCAGAAGCCCCCTGGACCATGCTCTTCAAAAGAAGTGTACACTGTTAAAATTGGATTCCTGTAGAATCTAAAGGCCTGCTCTTGATCTTCACAAAGATGGTGTCAGACTTAGAGAAACCATATTCCATGCAGGTCAAGACTTCTGTTCATTTAATGGTTCTGAAGCAGGAGAATATATAGTATTTCCATCCTTCCATCACTGTGATAGAAGGGTTACCATAATGCTTATTATCCATGCAACCATTGAAGGAACTAAAATCTTGTCTTTCTTAAAATGTGGCAATCCTTATCTTAAGATTGGGTGCCTGCCCAACAGCCTTAATCCTACACTATCAGAATGCTGTTTTTGCACCCCCAATTTATCCAATAAGGAAAGACCGTCACTCGACTGAACTTTGGTAGCTCTACTTTACAGTGTATTTTTAACACCTCCAAGTAGTTTATCCAGTCCTCTGCATAGACTTCATTATCGTGTTTATCATCATAGCTATTCTTCAAAGAAAACATGCTTTTCTCCTTCATGGGAATAAAATTCTGTTTGCAAAGGGTGGGAGTGAGCAACTAAAGGACACAATTCTCTGCTGAATATAGTATATATACAGTCGTACCTCGGGTTACGACCACCTCGGTTTGCGAACAGTTCGGGTTACGAACTGCGCAAACCCGGAAGTGTTTGCATGCGCAAAATGGCGGCGCCCATTGCGTTCGGTTTACGAACTATTCGGGTTACGAACTGCGTTCCGGAACGGATCGCGTTCGTAACCCGAGGTATTACTGTATATAGAATATAGTATAGTATAATAAAATGATGTTGGTGGGTGAGGATCCCAGCTCCTTTGATGACCACACAATTGTTCTGGTACCAGAGATGCTCTGTAACATATTCAAAGAAGACCCCAGCCCCCAGTCTCCAATGCAACACAGAAGACAATTGCTAGGGCTGGTTAGATGTCCTCATGCCACCCCACTCTGTCTATCTCGGATAGATGAGAAATCTACTTGTCAGAGCATTTCGGCTTTGAAACCCCAACGACCTCAGTGGGTGGACTGGTGGTAGAAAGCAAAAAAGATATCACATACTGTTGTATAATATTAATATTAATAGTACAGATAACTACAATACATATATAAGAGAACTACAATACAGTGGTACCCCACAAGACGAATGCCTCATGCAACGAAAAACTCTCAAGATGAAAGCGTTTTGCGTTGCGCGAGGCGACTCGCAAGACAAAGTTTCCTATGACTGCGCTTCACAAGACAAATAGGAATGCATTAACTAAATGGGTAGACCGGGTAAACCGGGAAAATTTTAAACCATGTTTTGCAAGACGAGTTTTTTGCTATACAAAGCGACTTGCAGAACAAATTAATTTCATCTTGCAAGGTACCACTGTATCTTGTAATCAATTTTAGGCACTTATCAACATCTGTTTTCATCAAAATTGGGGAATAACCTAGATGTTTAGAAATGTCAGGAAAATTTAAAAAATGTTAAAAAGTAGGAACTTTTCACATAGAGATTTACCAAGCAAGACCTCAATATTTACAAGGAACCAAAATATATTTCAAATTACTGTACCTCATCATACCACAACTTTTTAACACCCCTCAAATCAGGATTTTTAAAGATGAAAAATTCAACACGCCCTACCCTGACAGCCCTTCGCCAATGCCAGGTGCACAGGGCAGAGCCAGCTGGCATCTTCAGTGGTGCGCTGTGTCATGCCTCTGTCAGCCACCACCATTGCTGTGGGTGCATTTCCTGCAAGAGCTACAGGAACAGCACACGGAACAGCACATGGAAATGCCGTTTACCTTCCCGCTGTAGCGGTACCAATTTATCTACTTGCACTTTGATGTGCTTTTGAACTGATTAGTTTTCCTAATTTCTCTCCACACTTTTAAATAATTATATTTAAAGACATTAATATTCTTTGCTGTTGACCAAACTCCTAAATATTTAACTTTTTCCAATTGTTAATCCAGTTGTTATTTTTAGATCTCTCTTAGGTTGATCATTCACATTTTTTCAATAATTTTTTTGTTTTACTCTTATTTAGTTTAAAATCTGCCACTTCTCCAAATTTAGTTATCTCTTCCGGAGGCTTTGGTATATGAACCAATGGCTCTGCCTAATTGCCAGTGCAGTTTAGTACTTCATATACCTACTTCAGCCTGGAGAGACCTAGGTTCAAATCCCCACTCAGTTGCAAAGCTGACTTGATAAACTTGGACCACATGCTATCATTGTATCTGATCTACTGCACAGGGGTTGCTGTAAAAATAATCTGGGGAGAGCCATGATCAGTGTTGGCTCTACCATTAAACTAATAAAGCTTAAGCTTTAATCCTCATTGCTTTTTTAAAAAATGGACCCAGTAGATCCAATTTGATTTTCACAACTCAAATTGATTAGTTTTTTTTTGTTTGTTTTGGTATATATTTCAATAATCCCAAAGTTTAACAGTCAGTAGCACAGACTACTGACATACCGCTTGTTATCTTCTGCCACTGCTTGGAGCAGTGGGGGAGCAATGCAGACTGCTTTTTTAAGATTTTAGCTCGGCATTTAATACCATTCTACCGCAACGTCTGATGTCTAAACTGGGAGATCTGGTGCCCCCACCAACACTTTGTGGGTGGATATTGGACTTTCTGTCAGATTGCCCCCGGAGGGTTTGGTTAGGCCCTTTTACCTCTAATATGCTTAGGACTAACACAGGAACACCACAAGGATGTGTACTTAGTCTGCTCCTTTATACTCTCTACACATATGATTGTGTTACTGCTTACCCTAGCAACAGGGTTGTCAAATTTGCAGATGACACAACCGTGATCGGGCTCATCTCTGATAAGGAGGGTGGCACAGACTATAGAAATGAGGTGGAGCAGCTGACAAAGTGCTGCGGAGTTAATAACTTGCTCATAAATACAAAGAAAACAAAGGAGCTCATGGTGAACTTTAGGAGACAGAAGAACGATGTCCAGCCACTTTTGATTGACAGAATCTGCGTGGAGAGGGAAACAACGATCAGATTCCTGAGCATTGAGTTACAGGAGGATCTGTCCTGGAGTGTCAACACAAGGGGGGCTTGTGAAGAAGGCACAGCAGAGACTGTACTTCTTGAGAATTCTAAGGAAAAACCATCTTCCGCAAAAGCTGCTGCTTGCCTTCTATCATGTGCCATTGAGAGCGTGCTCACTTATGGGTTATGCGTGTGGTACGGAAGCTGTACTTCCCAGGATAGGATAGGGTTGTGCAGAATTATTAAAACAGCGGAGAGCATTATTGGCTGCTCACTCTCCACCTTAGAACAAATCTATATCACCAGGTGCCACAGGAAAGCACTAGACATATCAAGGGATCCATCACATCCTGGTCACCGCTTCTTTGAGCTCCTGCCATCGGGACAGAGATACAGAACAATGAAGGCGAGAACGAGCCATCTCAAGAACAGTTTCTTCCCTAGAGCAATTTCGGCCTTAAATGGAAAGCATGGACTTTGAACTTATCTTATTTTTACTTGCCATTTCGTATTGTATTGTATAATTAATGTTTTGTAGTTATTTTAAATTTATGTGGAGTGCCTTATCTGAGTGGATGGAGCAGCTGAGTAATTTCGTTGATCCCGCAGGGGGGCAATGACAATAAAGATTATCTTATCTCTATCTGTTCTGCCATTGAGGACTTCTTCTTTTTTAATAAACATTTTTATTAGATTTTTTCCAAATAAAACATCTAATCCATTTTCAAATTATACAAATTATGCAAATATCAATTAAACAATCCAAATTATACTAATTTAAATTTGACTTCCCATGCTTCAGACTCAGAAAGCCTAGTCATCTTACAGTCACTGCTTTCTAATCAATAAAATCCTGATCTTATCCAATAATCTGTTAAAATGCTTCTATCTTCTTTTAAGCCCGAATTTTTTCGAGCAAGCAAGTTTAATCAAACCAACATGTTTCTGTGTGAATTTAGGCCTATGATTCCTCTATAAATTAGCACTGTCTCTTTGCACGCTGGTATCTTGCCAAGTCCGTCCAAAAATCCAAAGATCCTTCTCACAGCCAGCAGCAGCCATCTTTCAAACAGTCCCAATAAATCAAATCTTTAAGCTCCTGTAATGTTTCTCTCTAGATCGCTCCAGATTGCTACTCAATATAGTATTTCCAGGGGAGATTCGCCAGACCAAAACTGTAAACATGCATCTTTGACTAATATTGTAGCCGGCTTCATCACCAACATGGCAGACTCTAAATTATAGCTGCGTCATAACTCAAAAGTTTCTTGACAAGTTTCCAACCGCTAATGAGAAAGTTTCTCTTTGATGTCCATAGCTTGAGGAATCCCCAACCACATTCCAAGCGAATCCAAGAATACAACTTCGATTATTTATGTTTTCAATTCACACAGTTTATATATTTAAAAAGACCATATTAATTCAGTAAATTTCCCACTTTCCAATCTCACTTGCTTTATAAATGTTATTTACGGTTCTTCAGGCGAGAGTTTTGTTAAGTGAATTGTAAAGCACAATAAAATTATAAAGTTCTCGCTCTCCCCTTCAGTCCATCACATACCATTTCTTGCTGATTCTTGCTGATTCCATTCCTCTGTTATCTTTTGTTTTCTCAGTGGCTGAGCTTGGCAGTATAAATCTTCTTTCCTTGTCTGAAGCATGTCCACGGCTTATATCCAATCGTTCTCTTGTCATGGAGCCTGTTTTCGCTCATAGAGATGGCGTTCAGGGGATCCAGGCTCCCATGGGGGCTTACCATCCAGAACCCCCAGCTTCTCCCTCCTTCCGAAGTTGAAATTGGTAGTGGGCAACTGTGGGTGAGACTGCATCTCCCCATACCCTGGGGAGACTTCGGTGGGCTGCATACTCCCCTCTACAGCCTCGTAAATTTCCCCATGGGGGTCGGAGAGATGGAATTTTCAACCATCTTCTCCGGCAATCCAAGCAGAAGTCTGCCATTGAGGACTTCTTGGATCATTCTTTGTCTAGCTATTCTGCCTTGACTTTACTGCTTTGGGTGACCCTACTGGGAGTACAAGACTCCTGATGGCTTCGCTCACAAGAATCATAGGAACATGCAAGCCCACAAACCACAACAAGGTGGTGATCCAGCGAGTGGGACAGATGTCGCTGTAAAGGTTGTTGTAAACAACTCCATTGAAGAAGGTAGCAAGATAAGCTAATAATGTTAGGTATATTCACCATCAGAAGGAAAATACACATCGGGAAATGATAGGAAGTCCAACTTTTTTATATAAAAAAAACTAGGTTAATAAATAGAGATGAAAACAAGAGATAGCAGAAAGATAAAATTAAGTTTATTGTTTGTTATGGAGTATTACTTGTATATGGTTGTTGTTTTGTTTATAAGATTTATACTCATGTCTAGTTAAAGAAGATGTATTTGTTGTATAAGATTGTCAATAAAGTATAGAAGGAGGAGGAGGAGGAGGAGGAGGAGGAGGAGGAGGAGGAGGAGGAGGAGGAGGACATGGTAACAGGGATTACCCAGACCTCATTGTCAGTTGCAAAGGGCCCTCCATAACAGTTCAAGCTTCAGAGCCCAAAAAAGGTTGGTCTGCCACTGGCCATGAAATTGCCTTGAGCTTGAAATGTGGCCTGTTTTAATTTCTGCTGCTTCAGGCCTCCAAAGGAAGGGCTCTAACGAATATTTTAAATGGTAGGCAAATTAATCTGGAGGAAGGCAGCACATATGTACAGGAGGGACTTATGGGTGCACTCTACTGTCCTCATATTGTAACATAGGGCCTTGATATTTACAGGCACTATCAATGATCAGTCGAGTTATTCAGCATGTACCAAGAGGTGGCAGTTAATTAGGTCATTGATGAATGAGAGTGTGACTTAGCAATGAATTGATGCAAACAGCCCAGTTAAAACTGCAATGAATTAAAAAGCCAAGCTACATGAATAAAATTCAATCTGAAGGGAAAATTCAATGAATTAAAATGTCAGCATAGGGGGCCTCTCAGAATTAGAATTCAATGTGTAGGATCAGTTAATCATTTTCATAATTATTGCAAAGCAGGCGGGCAAGGCAGAGGTCAGCGAAGCCGACGGCAAGCCATTTCTAGGCATTGGCGGATAACACAGAGGTCCAAATTAACATGTTGGTTAATCACGGTTTGCCTGCACTAAATTGGCCATTGATAAAATTAATTATTGGGCTTAAGTGAAATTAAATAAGGCACAACCGCTTAAAAATAGCAAGGCAGCCGGCCACCCCGAGGCATGCATAGGCATTTTTCAGCATTGGTCATAATAACATACTATAAAAGAGAACTTTGGTGTCAAATTAGTGTTTTAGATTAAACAGACTGAGGATAAAGAAGCAAAAGTTCCTTGCGGGTTGGCTTAACTGACTGTTTTAGACATGGTTATTTCACTAAAAATTGGCATTGCTCCTGGCTTCTTCTTGATGGCTGCCTACAGCTTAGATAAGAGTTGGGGAATCTCTTGCAGCCTGGAAGCCACATCCTCTTCTGTGCAACCTACTGAGGGTTATATGCTACTTGGGGGTGGGGCCAGATGCAAAAGTGTGTGGAGCAGAGAATGCACATTTCCTCTTTGTACAGTTGGCTGGTCTCTACAGATACTCTCTCACACCCATCTCTATGCTTTTAACCAAAGAAAGGTAGCACTCAAGTAAATTGTGTATGGATGTAATAGTGCCTGTCATGCAAATCAGAGCAGTCAAGCGAGCGTATATGGGACTTGGTCCACTAAGGCTCAAACTTTGACTTCTGTGTAAAGTGTGGGCAAGAACAAGCTCCACATGTATACTATTCTGTGCATGCAGAGTCTGTATTTGTGCTCAGGAATTCTTTTTGCATGTAGAGTTGTGCACAAGTAAACCCTTTTTGTGGAATAACCAACCTCATATAATCAATATGCTTCAGTCTAATTAATGCATGAAGGGGGTTAATGCCATAGAGTAAGCTTTCCTGCTAGGCTTAGCTATGTCCACTTCCCGTATTTTGGGGGGAAATGGGCAATGTTCAGCATATGAAGCGGTTTGAGTTGGTTGCTGCAGCTCAGACTTGAGATGTAAAATTTCTGGAAATTTTGAAGCCTTGGGAAAAAACATTCCCCCCCATATTTTCCTGGAAAAAAATGGAAATTTTGGAAAAATTGAGAAAAAGTTGTGTGGTTTTACAAATTGCGTGAAAGGCAGTGTATATAAAATTATTATGCTTGCAATAAAACAGGTAACCAACCCCCTCTCTCAAAAGCAACAAAAAAAGCAAGAAACCATCAACATAAATAATAATCAGATTTGCCCCTTAGCACCAACAGCAGATAAAGCTAAGGTCCACCTCAATATTTAAGCTCCATAGAAGGTCTACCCTTTGAGTAGTGCTTTGAAAAAACAACAACCAGAAGACACAACATATACATGCAGTTTATTCTATCTCATTTTCTGAACTACTACTATTATTTTCCATTTCCATTTCTTCTTCCTCTTCCTCTTTGATTTCTTTTAAAAAAATGGCTTTGGGGGGAAAACGGGGAAAAAACCTGTTTTCCTCCCAATTTTTCCGGGTTTTTTTTTCCAGGCCTCCCCATCTCTACTTGAGGACAGCCGGGGTGAAGCGTAAAGCAATTTTTTTTGCATGCCAGGTCCAGAAGGAACCAACACCCAGTTACTTAATAGTATGTTGCACTAAGGCTCAAATTCTGTTTGAAAGGAAAAGGAGTGTGTGTGTTTTAAATTGAATTTGTTATTATATATTATAAACCGCTTCTAAACAGTTTACAAAAATATACAACAGAACATTAAAATGATTGATAAAACACAGTTAAAAGCAGGTATTTAAGAGTACAGTATTCAAAAGATGATTAAAGCCAGCAGTGGTTAAAAGGAAGTAAATTGCATGCAGCTTCTACATGTTCAGATGGGCTGGCCCTAACAAAAATGTTTGGAGCAGTTGCCGGAAAGAGTACAGTGAGAGCACCTGCCTGGTGTCAGTCGGCAGGGAGCTCCAAAGTGTGGGCTCTGGAAGGGCTGGGGGAGGGGGAGAATGAAAAAAATTGGGGAGGGGGAAGGTTTTTTTCTGATTTTTCCCCAAAGCCATTTTTTCAGGATTTTTTTTTTGGGGGGGGAGAGTGTGTGGAATATTCAAACTATATCAAACTCTCTTTTTTCAGTTTTCCTGGAAAAAACAGCTGGGGGGGGAAGGAAAGAAACCTGCCCCCCCAATTTTTCTGGTTTTTTCCAGGCCTTCCCATCTCTAGCTCAGACTGCATGGGTCTCACAAGTCACTACTGAGTTCCTATATCAATAATTTAGGACATCATTATTTAGGACATCACCACTTTAGGTGTTTTACTGCCAGGTTTTACTGCCTGTGCAACTTTTTCTGAGTGTTGTATGGAAAAGCACACGAATCTGACCTTTGAAGAGTTTGTAGGTAAACAATTTTTAACTTAAACACGTGGCCTTTTACTATGCTAGAGGAAGAGGGAAACTTTGGAACTCACTTTAAAGGGCATATTTCAAAGCTCTAACAACCTATTTTTCTACACTTTACTTTGTTGCATGTTTTCGAGATTTTAAATCTCTGCTGGGGTTCTCTCACCAAAAAATACTTTTCCCCAGCTTGGATTTTGGCATCCAGGGAATTCTCTTTTCTATATACCTATCCCCCCTTTCACTAACACTTCTCACATTCAAATGAATGGGCAGTGATCAGTGGAGGAACCAATGCTTCTCTAGACTGAACGTGTGTACCAGAGGAGCATGTGCAAAGAACTATGACATAATTGGTACCCATCTTCTATAGATTGTAATGAGAAATAAATAAAAAATTTCTGACACTTCAGCTGCATGCACCCCATACATGTATAGCACATTGACAGAGCATGACTCTCCCCAAAGATACTGGGAATTGCAGTTTACGCCTCACACAGCTACAATGTCCAGCACCCTTAACAAATTATGTACTAAAACTAAAACAACTGTCTTATTTAGTAACATAGCTCTCTGGCACTTCCTTGAAAGCTGAAACGGTTACACATCCAAAAGCCGGAAACATTTAGTCTAATCACAGAGCTACACATTAATTTTTCATGCAGGAAGAAGGATTCCCCTCTTGGCTTATACTGTATATACGTTACTGTAAGCAAAGAAAGAATATTAAAAAGTATTCTGTCTGGTTTATAGCATTTATTATGGTAAAATGGACAGGATAAATCAAGTCACCAGATAACAAGGACTCTAAGCAAACACTCTTTATTCATTTCGTGCTCATCCAATCTTTCCTCCGTAGAGCTGAGGGTGGAATATGACATTCTCTTTTCTCCCCCGCACCTGCATTGCCTCATTTTATCACTACAGCTTGAGGACGTGGTGGTTAGCCTGAGAGATGGTGCCTGGCCCAAGATTACCTAGAAAGCAACACAGCTAAGTGGGGGATTTCCCAGTCCTAGGCCACATTCAAACCATAAGCCTACTGTGCTGTGATACCACGAGGCTCCTAACAACTGTAACAAACCACAGCTCCCGTGATGATGTAATAATAAATTATTTTATTTTTACCCCGCCCATCTGGCTTGGTTTCCCAGGCTACTTGGGAAGCTTTCAGATGTCTTCTAAAAGACAGATAGTTGTTTATTTCCTTGACATCTGATGGGAGGGCGTTTCACAGAAGGCCCTCTGTCTGGATTCTTTGAAGGAAGCCATGACTGTTTAAAGTGGCATCATAGCACTGTAAATGTACACTGTGAACGTGGTCTTGGTTATGAATAATTCAAGGGCTGGGAACCCAGGACCTAATGTGGCCTTCCAGGCCTCTAAGTCTGGCTCCCAGAGCTCTCCCCCAGGCTGCACCTCCACCCACCAGGCCACCCAACTTAATGTTCAAGTTCCATACCTCCCTTGAGTGTTTGTGCCTGGTGAGAACCTGCCATTGAACACTGATCATGGGTTTTGCTTGCCTGGATGAAGGATGGAGAGGAGTGTGTGGGTGTATTGTTTGACTTCCACTTGTGGGCGTGGAACTCTGTCTCAGCACAATTATTTTTGAAATAATCAAGCTTAGATCAGGTTACAAGGTGAGCAGATCAGCGGTTAGAACAGGGAACCAAAGGTCATGGCTAGGCATAAACTAAGGCATTGTCCCAACACTTGACACGTCTCCTGCTTGACAGGCACAGTCATTGGCGCATGTCCTGTCCTGAGCCATTGATCTCGGACTTTGGGATGCTTGATAACCAGTTAACACTAAATTCTAGGCTAGGTGGACCAGTGATTTGGCTCAGGACAAGGCTGCTTCCTGTGCTCCCAGCCCAGCCCTCCTGACCATCTTAGAAGTCCCAACACCCAGGTACACAAAGCACCTGGCATGCCACCACAGAAGCAAAAGTGCTTTCTGAAATGCGTTCCACCGACACGGTGCTCAGCTCTGATCCACAGCACCCAGAGTTGCCCGTCAGTCCCCTGGAGGAAAGCCAGATGGGTAAAATATAAGAGCGAGAGATGTGGAGGATATGGTTAAAACAAAGCAGGTGGAAAAGAGGAGAGCTTCTTAAGTATGGCAATAAATCTAAATAAATAAAAGAGGTCTGCCGTGAGGCATTGGGGGTAGCGATGGGGTTTTTTTTGCTGAGCTAGGTTGGAAAGCAGCCCAGAGAGGCTGCCAAGACAGGGGAACAGCTGCAAAATGCTAAGGTGTGGATATTTAGCTGTAATCTGCTCTAACCCTGCATATAATATGATATAATGCACAGTCCACTGTGCGCTCGGTAGGCAGAAAGAAAGCCATGCATTGTATTGTATGTATCACTTCCAAATAAATAAATAACCAAAATAACCCGTATGATGCCCATCACAATTACTGCCTGGCAGAGCCTGGCCTGCAAAAAAAAGAAAGAAGGGAGGAAGGAAAGAAAGAAAGAGAAGAGAAGAGAGAGAAGAGAAGGGTTCCCCTTTGCTTGCTTTTTGGTAGCTAGTTTCTACTCTGTCCTAACAGAGCATGTTTAATTTTTCAACTTTCAAAATTGAAGGATGCTTAATGGTTTATACAGAAGAAGATTGGGGAAGAAGAAGGGGGGGCGGAGAGGGGGTTGGAGTGGTAATACTTACTGTAGGTGTGGGGTTTTTATGTAGAAAAGACTCTACAACCTGAAAAAAGACAATGCACATACTTTTGTAAAATAAGAAAATCTTTAATAACAATAAAAATATTTAAAAATGAAGGATGCTAAAAAGTTCTAACAATACTTGGGAATTCAAAAGATAATATAATTTCTTTTCCTTGGCAAGTAAAATGTGCATAGAAATAGTTGAAAATGATCACCAAGTTATTCCAGTTGTACAATATATTATATAATAATATTTATGTTCATTATTATTTATATATTGTTAATGTTATTTATTATTACCCAACATTTTCAGAAGGTAAAGTAATTTTGTTTGTTTGTCTTCCAAAAGCACTTCTTCATCATTTGCTTCTTCATCAAACTTAGACCTACCTTATTAAATGCTGTACAATCACAAAACAATAATAGCAGATTTGAATTCCTCATACACATAAACATATTTGTAAGACCCACTACTGAATAAATTTGCAAAAATTAAGTTACACCTTCTAAAATGACATGGCCCATGTGCCCAAAGTGCTTCACTGTAAGAGTCTGGTGGACCTGCACAAACTCTAATCTGTGTGGGAGCAGAAACTGTCGCTATTTTGCAGGAGGGAATAAAGTGCTTCTTTGGCCCTAGCACAAAAAAATCTGCACTAACAAACAAGCAAATGCAATTAAATAGCACTGATGTTTTGCAGTTAGGAAACTAATGAGGAAATGCACTGAAAAGTGTAGAATGAAAGAATGCTTGAAGAGAATGTGTGTAAACACTCCACGAACAAACAAGGATGAATACTCACTGCCATTTGTTGTTGTTGTTGTTGTTGTTTAGTTGTTCAGTCGTGTCCGATTCTTCGTGACCCCATGGACCATTGCACGCCAGGCACTCCTGTCTTCCACTGCCTCCCACAGTTTGGTCAGACTCATGTTGGTAGCTTGCACTGTCCAACCATCTCACCCTCTGTCGTCCTCTTCTCTTTGTGCCCTCAATCTTTCCCAACATCAGGGTCTTTTCTAGGGAGTCTTCTCTTCTCATGAGGTGGCCAAAGTATTGGAGCCTCAGCTTCAGGATCTGTCCTTCCAGTGAGCACTCAGGGCTGATTTCCTTAAGAATGGATAGGTTTGATCTTCTTGCAGTCCATGGGACCCTCAAGAGTCTCCTCCAGCACCAGAATTCAAAAGCACCAATTCTTCAGCGATCAGCCTTCTTTATGGTCCAGCTCTCACTTCCATACGTCACTACTGGGAAAACCATAGCTTTAACTATACGGACCTTTGTCGGCAAGGTCATGTCTTTGCTTTTTAAGATGCTGTCTAGGTTTGTCATTGCTTGTCTCCCAAGAAGCAGGCATCTTTAATTTCTTGACTGCTGTCACCATCTGCAGTCATCATGGGACCCAAGAAAGTAAAATCTCTCACTGCCTCCTTTTCTTCCCCTTCTATTTGCCAGGAGGTGATGGGACCAGTGGCCATGATATTGATTTTTTTGATGTTGAGCTTCAGACCATATTTTGCACTCTCCTCTTTCACCCTCATTAAAAGGTTCTTTAATTCCTCCTCACTTTCTGCAATCAAGGTTGTGTCATCAGCATATCTGAGGTTGTTGACATTTCTTCTGGCAATCTTAATTCCAGCTTGGGATTCATCCAGTCTAGCCTTTCGCCATACAAGTGCCTGATAAGCAAATCAGAATAAATGTGCAATGAAAACCATACCTATAGGGCAGATTCACACCACACATCTGATACACACTTAAAGCACATTATTCCTCACAAAAAGAATCCTGGGAACTGTGTTTCAGAAAGCACAGATTTGATAGATTTCACTTTTAATACACACTGAATTGAATTTCTCCATGCTGAGGGATGAGGTCAGTGCCTGCAGTTGCACCTGGCGATGTGGCAGATTATATAAAACATACAAAATGTGCAAAGATTGCAATCATTGCAATATCAACATTAAAAGAGCATCACACTCTTAATCCTAGAGTTGTGGTTTTGAGTCCCATGTTGGGTGAAAGACAATTCTGTGATTCGGTGTTTCTCCTATAGATCTAGATATAGAAATAGGAAGCAGCACTGTAACAAAAACAGATATTTCCCAGGAACAGGAGTTCCAATGGTGTGGGGTCACCTCCACATTCCATGTCCCTGGAACCCACTAATACTCGTACAGTACTAACAATAGCAATACTAATGCTGCTGTAGTCAAAGCCTTCGAATGAAAAAAGTTACTCTAGAACAGATGGGGGACCTTTTCCAGGCAGGGGGCTGCATTCCTTTCTGGAGAATATTCTAGTGCCACATCCGGGGGGGGGGCAAAAGTGGGTGGAGCAATTAATATAAATTTTACCTCTGCTCAGTAGGTTAGTTTCTACCCAAACCTGTGGCAATTTTTCTCCATTCAGAGGACAAATCTAAGCCTGATTTCTATGTAGCAGAAACAAAGTCTGAGGGTTACATTTTTCAGTTTCGTTCCCCTTGTAACTACTGTCACTTTAAGGGTGAGGTTAATCCTCTGAAGCACACAAGACTACTTAACGCTCAAGGATGAGTCTTCAGGCACATGGCAAATACATTTCCTATACCTAATAGATAGTAATCAAGCATTACTAAAAGGAAGATGCATGACATTAAAACTTTATAAAATACTAGCATTACAATTATAAAATATTGATTATTTATGCAGAGCTATGATACCCTTGTTAAATCATAATCACTTGAATCAGGAAGGCTACAACTGGGCAGCAAGCAAAAGGTGATTTCAAATGAAAGGGATGAGAGATGCTGAAACAAAGGGATATTTATACTCAGATTTTTTCCTTTGGAGTCAATAAATTTTCTAACCCAAAAACAAAACCCAAGACTGTATTCCACAAAATACCAAACTTCATGTAATGGTTTGATAGCTCAGCTGCCCAAAATACTGTTACGAGTTGTAGTTTTCAGGCCAGTTTGTGTGGCGGAGGAAGTAAGCTGTATGCAAGACCCTTCTAGTTCCTGAATGCAGCACAGATTCACTTGCTGGAATAGCCAGGCCAGCTTGTGTGATAGGCCATTAAGAGAACAAAAGGGCCATTTGCCATTGAGCAAATGGGTGGGACCTCTTTTAGGACAAAGCAGGAGTTTGAGGGCAGAGTTTGATGTGATATGACCTGGGTGGGGGGACTTGCAGACTGGAAAGGCAGAGAGAAAGCCATGGCTGATTTCTGTTTGAATCAGAGGCTGCAGCAATGGGAGAAACAATACCCTTTGGGGGTGTTAATGCTGTGAACCCCTCCATTGTTGGCTCAGGCTGTATATATGTTAAATAAATGACATATCATCAAGTCAGCACAGACAGCATAAAGACAGCAATTTGCCCAACTGGTTAATAGTTAGATTTTCAGAATTCAGGAAGTGATTATTGAGAAGTGGTTTTCCACAGCCTCCTTCAAGCAGGCAGGGACCAAGCTCTCTCTCAAGGATGCAGTTCCCTTCCCCACTTGTTTTTATCAGGCAAGATGGGCAAAGGTCCAAACTGCAAGTGGTCGCCCTGACCTATCCAAGCGCCTTATCCATATCCTTGAGCCTTACTATCTGAAACATATCCAATGTAAAAGGAACAGATAGTGTTCTGGACACCCCTTGAGATTCATCTGTTGAACCTTGACAGCAGTGTCAAGTTAGTGGTGGATGGAAGAGATTTTATCCTCAAAATGCTTTGCAAACAAGTCACAGAGAACTACCCCTGGTTCTGCCACCCCCTTTGGGCAAGACTGTAAGGGGTCCAACACTACCCAAAAAAGCTGTGCCAGACAGCACATAGAGGATGAAGTGCTGGCTGCATTGACACTAAGTAGTTTGATGATGAGCCCTCACCAGTGTTCAATTTCATTCAACTGGAATTTGCCACCATTTGCCTTCCTGTCTCCCAGTTTGTTTTCTTGCCCTAAACTCTGAAATATACCAGGGAGCCAAGTGGGCTTCACAAAACAGGAGAGGGTGCTCAGGGGAAATCATGTCAATGGCATGCCAGACATTGGCCAGGGCTTTGAAAGGAGTGCCAGTTGTATCAACCAGAAAATCCACCAGAACAAACTGGAAACCCATTGGATCCCTTAGCCTCCAAGGGCGGACCATCCTTATAGGTCTACTGCCAGAAAACTTCTGAAAGTCTAAATCTCACCAGGATGTTAATAGTCCATGATAAGGGACTGATGTCAATATCCTCCATTCTCAGATCACCCTCTTCCTGCCCAGCTAAGAAACCAAAGTCCAGAGTATGGCCAGTCACATGTGTTAGGTTGATGACATGTTTGGACAGCCCCATGAGTAAGTTGCCCCAGAGTAAGCCCCAGAGCCCCAGAGTAAGTTGAGCCCCAGAGTAAGTTGCCTTGGCATGGATGTTGAAGTCATCAAGTACCAAGCTCCCCCCTCAAGCCTGCCCCAATGGGCATTGAGTACCCAGGTGGACACAGCTGGGTGAGACCAACTCCACGCTGCTCATCCATACAGGTCTCAGTGATACAGACCAGATTGTCCTCCTCATCCATAACCAGATAATGGATGAGGGAAGTCTTACTCAGCAGCTGCAGACCTGAGGACTATCTGATAGGACCCAGAACCACTGTGATTTGGACCCCATATGCTCCCCTCTTCCCAGGTACATCCTACACCCCTTAGTTTAAAATCAACAAAGCCCCCAAATTTAAAAGCACACAAGTTAAAAGAAGTTAAAAACAAATTTAAACATTTTAAACAAGGCAATAAAAACAACACCAATCCTTGAGCCAAGGCTGAGCACACCAACGACCCTTGAAATAAACTCCCAAACCCAAGGATCCAGCCGTATCAGAATGGACCTGAAAGTCCGCTTGGAGGTTTAAAGTGTCATGCCAAAGAGAAACATTATTATATTCATCCAAGAATTGGAGCCAAACACCCAGGTCCACCTTGACCTCTTTAGACACGGTGATGCGGGGAACACAAACCAGCAGATAATCTAGCTGAATGTGAACAAAAGGGGTGACCTGGGCTGACGACCCGACAAGCAAAATTAAAATGTCCTAATAAGGACTAAATTTGCCTAAGCGTCAGCTTCCTAAGTGGCAGTAGCTGAGTGATGAGAGTCTTAAGAGCCGTCAATTTGGCGGCTGGCAACCTAGATGTCTGTAAGCTCACATCAAGCTGAATTCCTAGGTAAGTTAATTTAGTATAAGGTCCATCAGTCTTATCAGCGGCTAGGGGGAGGCCCAACTCCTACGCCATTGTGGCGAACTCAGTGAGTAATGTTGCACAATCAGAAGAATTTGCAGATCCAGATAATAGAAAATGATCCAAATAATGGGTCACCCCTATTAGACCAGATCTAAAGCGAAGGGCCCAATCAATAAATTTACTAAAGACCTCGAAAGTGGCACAGGCCACTGAGCATCCCATGGGTATTGACTTATCCACATAATAAATTTGAAACCCAACCAGCGAAAATCTAAAGGATGAACTGGGAGCAGGCAAAAGGCAGATTCCACATCACATTTTGCCAGCAATGCCCCCTGCCAAATCGCCTAATAAGTTTAACTGCCTGATCAAAAGATGCATACCTGACGGAACAGAGATCTGCAGGAACAGCATCATTCACGGATGTTCCTCTGGGGTGTGACAAATTATGAATGAGGCGATATTCACCAGGGGCCTTTTGGGGCACAATCCTTAAAGGGGATAAATGCAAATTAGGAATGGGAGGAGTTTTGAAGGGGCCAGCCATTCGGCCCAAAGCAAGCTCCTTGGTCAATTTCTTTCTGGCCATGTCAGGCATCTCCCTAACTGATTTCTGATTTCTGATTGATAATATTATTAGACTGAGCAGGGCCGTCTTAAGTGTATCAGGCGCCATGGCACAATGATCCCTCCAGTGCCCCTCGTGCTCCGCTGGGCAGGGCCAGGCACAGCGGGCAGCTGGTGGGCACGGCACGAGAGGCAGGGACACTGCCAGCTGTGCTCTGCCTCTGCCTGCTCGGCCGAAGCGGCAGAGTGGCGCTGCAGTCCAGGAAGCCCTAGCTGCCGCCCCTAAAAAAAAGGTTTGCCTACACAGCATTGTGGGGCTGCGCCTGCCCACACTACTTCAAGTCACAGCGAGCACAGACTGTGCTGCCCCACAATGCTCCGCGGCACCTCATTTGCATGCATTGTGGGGCAGCGCTGTCTGTGCTCACTATGACTTGAAGGAGTGTGTGTGGAAGGTAGCCCTTTTCCTCTTCCCTGCCTCCTTGCTTCAGCCACTGCTGCTGGGAAAGGAGCAAAGTGGGGGAGGCAGAGGCATGGGCGAGGCGGAGGCGCAGGCAGCTCTGTGTGCCTCCTTGATGTGCCCCCTGCTGGGCAGGGACCCTGGCGCACCGCGCCAGCCAGCCTAATGGGAAGGACGGCCCTGAGACTGAGGAACAAAGGAAACCAGTATCCTAAAACCTACAGAAAACCCCTCCCAAAGATAACCTGCCGCACGCTTGTTAGGATACAAGTCTAAAAGATTTATTAAAGTGGGAAAACGGATGAGAGTTGCCACTAAAGGAAGGGACCTACTGCCGTCTGGCACTAGCATTCGAGGGGTTAAATCCTCCCCTTGAAGACTGATAGGGCCCCCTGCTGCCGTGAAAGGGCTGCTGACCATTTAGGCAGGACACCGTCGGGTGGGAACCCAGGCATTTATCACGGCAAAGAAAGGCGATCTTGCCCAAAGCTCAGGTGAAAAATTGCGATTCGTGCTGAAAATAACTGATCCCGAATGCTGTTTGCATAGGGAGTTGGTGCTTAGAACGGGCCCCACAAAAAACCAACCCGGAATTAAATCAAAGGAATGCGAGCGTAATTAATGCACTCAAATGAAGGGCAACTCAATCAATATAAAAAACCACCCGAAAAAAACAGGAAATGTTCAAAGAGCAATGGAGAAGGGGGGGAAACAGCACCAGTAAGAGGAGGTGGGGGGTGGACAGGAGAGCAAAAAGGAACGGAAGCAGCAGAAGAAAATGAAGGCAAGGAGAAAGGGCAAGCAAAATCAAGAACTAGGTAAGGAAAAGGAAAATGTACCACCCTGGGTAAGCTCACGATCGTGACGCCAAGTAACAAAGCCAAGCAATAAGGTCTTGTCTTGTTCGGCAGCATGAAGAAAGTGCCCCCAGTTACGCTGTGCTGCCGCTTATATAGACCCCGGGAGCGATGCTGTGCCCTGATTGGCTGAAACAACCTGGCCCGATCCCGGGGCCTAATGGTTTGGGCCTTCCTAACCACTATCCACCATGGGGGTGGGGAGAAGACCCTGGGGCCCATGCGCAACCAGGACCCTCATTAAGGAGGATCCCATTTCCTGGTTCACATGGAGAAGCCGTTTTCAACAGAGCCCAGTGCCAAAAGCATGCAGCTGAACTGAGGTGTTGGATTTTTGCACCCTCAACAATTTTGCACCTGGGGCAACTGCCCTTGTCCCCCCCCCCCCACACACACACTGCACCACTGCCAGCCTGGAATGCATCTGAAGGACATTACAAAAACAGAACAATGCCTTTTATTCCCATTTTAGTAAGCGTAATTATGTTGCATTAAGATAAGGAAAATCAGCTACAGGGCCTGTTGTTCTGGAGCCAGCAAAGATAGGAGCCTGGTTCTGAGGTTCCCCCACCCGCTACTGTTGGACTTTCTTGCCTGCAGGTCTCTGCTTTTCAGTCTCCAAACTGTGAGATTGCACAGCAGACATTCTTGAAACAACGGGTCTCTTACAGGTAAGCAGCTGTGCTGCTTCTAGCTGTTAAAAATAAAAATAAAAATCAATCTCTCTCATGATCCAAAGTACAGCAATAAAGATTACAATAATTCCCTCTTCAAATGGAGGTCTGGTCTTAAATATCACTATGTAGCATTGCCTCTGTGGGGTTCCTCCTCCATCTCTTTTTCTCCCAAGTCCAAATCGATTTTGCTCCATTTACAAGGGAAAGGTATTCTTTTTCAGTTGCCAACCTTCCTCCCCACCACCACCTTTCCAGACCTGATATCTGGCTGTCAAGCTGCCTTTTCTCTCTAAAATATAACTCCCAACCCCAATCATCACCAGTTATTAAAACGCTCACAAACTGAATGATACACCCCCACCCAACCCCAGTTTCACACTTCACTGCTTGGGGAGGGGGTTATATTTGTTGTGTTCGAGGATGTAATTTGAAGAAATGGGTTTGCACGGGTGTAATGTGAAGGCAGAATCATTA
Source organism: Zootoca vivipara (assembly GCF_963506605.1). Classification (NCBI taxonomy): domain Eukaryota; kingdom Metazoa; phylum Chordata; class Lepidosauria; order Squamata; family Lacertidae; genus Zootoca; species Zootoca vivipara. Next base: position 41,083,831 of record NC_083294.1, on the reverse strand, counting down.
TTGTTGGTTGTGTCTCACAAGTAATGAAGGCGCTCAGTGAGACTCGTCTGAGAGAAGATGGAATTGCCAGTATGGGCAGGTGAAGGTGAGAAAAATAACATCCTTGACTTGTGTTCAGGGCTGTTTCTGCTCTGGGAACCTAGAGAGTCCATAAACAGAGAAGCCCATGATGGTAGTTTTACAGAACAGGACTGCATTTCAACCAAATTGGCAACAGCAGTACATTTTATCTTTGCTTGTTTGGGGATGTTTCCCCAAATCGAAATCTCCCCATTAATTCTTGGGACCCACTGTCATAACAGTTGAAGATTTGCCTGCTGTCCTTTTTAGGAGAAATTGATTATTATTTTCTGAGGCTATGTTTCTTGGCATTATAAGACAGCTAAAGCAAAGCTGACCAGCAAAGTTTAATTGGCTCCCTAAAGGTCTTTTCCTCTTCCAATAATAAATCCAAAATATCACTTAAGATAACCCAAGACCTTTTGTGTAATCATGCAGGATAATTTTAGAACATCAAATCAGGCATAATTGCACAGTTCCATGTGCACATCACTTTAAGGTAACAATATAGATAAATAAAAATTAGACAGTTGTATATAAGGAGAAATTTACAGCTGCTCTCAAAATATATCTTCTTAGCAGTGCAGAAGAATTAATGAGGAGAGAGAGAGAGAGAGATTGAGCATAGATGGAATAACCAGTGTGTTTAATTTTCATCTCAGTTTTAAAACAAATGTAACCTATGTAGGCTTAGCTGTATTGGCTGCACGGTTAAGAGAAAATAAAGTATCTACCATCTTCTTCAAGCGGACATAAAAACAGACTTGCTGAGTCTGAATAATCCGGTCTATAAAACCTGGTGTAATGATGCCCAGATCGGAAACTCTAATGGATGTAAAGTTCCAATGGTGTGGTTTTACTCCAGCAATCCAGGGAGTGTTTCCAGGCAGGGGCTTAATACTGTAAATGGGTCATTCTTATCTTGCAAATAGGTCATGGGCAACATGTTTTGTGTTTTACTGTTGTTTTTCCATAAAGGATAAATCTGGATTAAATGGGTAGCAAAATACAGACTAGTATGCCAACAAAATTGTGTGGAAGATGTGAAAGATAAGCTAGTGTCCACTTTTTCTCAAAAAACAAACAAACCCACAACAATTTATACATGTGTAGAGGCAGCTTGTGTCTGTGTTCACTGTGATGTGTGAACAAGTCTTGTGTGGAAGAGTGTACACTGGTATGGAGCTTGCTCCCACAGGCGGCAGTGATGGCCACCAACTTGGATGGCCTTAAAAGAGGATTGGACGAATTCATGGAGGAGAAGGATATCAGTGGCTACTCATCAAGCATTCCTGCAGATGATATTTATTGAGCTTTAATCCTGATCTGCTTGCACAAGGCTGACAAGGAAGTTTAATTCTGTCTGGTCTTTAAAACCCTTCAATGAAGGAGAGGCCACCACTTCTTGAGGGAGGCTATTCTGCAGCCGAACAGCTGCTTCAGCCACCTCAATATTTTTGGGCAGGGGGCAGAGGCCCTCCCCCAGTATCGAGGGGACCACCCCCCACTGCCCATGGGCCTGCTGGGTGGGGTGGGAGGCAAGGAGGGCCCCCTTAATGGGGGGGTGCCTCTGGCAACCAGAGCTACCCAAATAAATTTTGGCTCCTGAGGCAAACCATAAAATGGTACTCCTCTCCTCGCCAGGGAAGAAGGGGTAAGTGAAGATCTGCTGCCCCTGTGGATCCTGCCACCTAAGACAATCGTCTCACCTCGACTCATGGGTAGCCCAACCCTGGTGGCTTACAGAAGAATTCCAGCACAGCAAACTCTCTAACCAACTGCAGCTGAGAAGAGTGGTAGAGTGGTATGCTTGAAGTTTGAGCGCTCATGTCCTGATCCCTACTGTTTACACAAAGCATCTTACAACCAACCTGTTGTCAACAGCTGAAAAGTAGCCTCATCCTGCAGCAAATGAAATTGGAAGGTTTAAGACTCATGATAAGTTTAAGACTTATCGGGGAGGAGAAATATTTTCCAGCTCAAGAGCTGTATTTTCTTCTGAGCAAGCAGGAAAGATTTCATGCACTTTGTGAGATTTCACCAGAACCCATTGCCGTCGCCTAGATAAAGGAGTCTTTGGTGGGTTGGCATGAGGTTGCAGTGGTGGCAGCAGAGTGTAGTGGCACCTTCCTGTTTCACCTCAGACAGCGAGATGGGATGTGCCACCCCTGGAAACTTGTAGCTATGTATGTGATGTGGTGTCTTTGAAGGGTAAAGTCTCATATCTCCTCTTGTTCTATGTACAGAGATTGCCCACTCTAATGAATGATTCTCCCAACCTGCCAGGTCAAGGCATTAATGTTTTTCTGTATAAATGTTCAGGCTCCTCTCCATCCCAAAACAAGAGGCTCTTATCTGAGATCAAGGAAAAGATATTTAGTGAAGCAGAAAAGATATACTGGCTCCACAACAGTGTGAGTCTTCCAGCAGCTGCTATGCTCAGGCTAGAAGCAGCAGTCTAAGTTTAAGGAGCCCAAGAGTAGGGCATTCTATTGCTGCACTTTTTTCCTTAGGAGGGAAGGCGAAATGGGAGCACTGCTTCCCCAGCTGTAGTGACCATATTCTGTGGGAGGAAGTTCCCACAGCCTCTTTTACAAGTCAACACTCCTGTTCCTACTTCCTGCCCAACGAACCCTGCTGCTCCACACCTGAGCTTGGCGATGTCTCAGGACTCAGGACCATAAAGCCAAATAATGTTTGTTTTTGTGAAGTATGAGCACTGTCTTCATTGAGTTGAATTAATCCGGTTATTATGGGAATCCACCTCCTAAATCCACTTGAGATGATGGAGCATGAAAGCACCAGAAAGTCTTCCCTTATACTTATGACCACAGGATACACTCTGATCAAGTATTCAATAAAAACAGTCAAGCATTTGAAAGCTTCCAATCCACAGGGGCCAGAGATCCCAGGCATAGCAACGGTGTCCAAGTAGAACCAACAGTTGCAAAACCACTTAAAGAGCTCTGGGGAAGTCAAGGCAACAACAATTAGATCCTGTAGGAATGGGCACAGAAGCTTTTTCACCAGTAGCAGCAGGGGCTGAATTAGGATAGCAATTAGAATTCCAGTGTCTTTGAAGCCATCGTTTCATTAATGCTTTAGTATCACAGAAACATTTCTGGAAATTCAACCTCTCAATAGGGCACAGCAGGGACTCCTTTAAATATGATTTTATTTCATATCATTATTAATCATTACATTTTTTATCCCACCTTTATTTAACAAAACTCGAGGTGGTGTTAATGGGGTTCTCAGACAGTCTCCAATGCAGACACTCCCCCCCAATTTTTATTCATTTTATAATAAAACGAAATACATCAAAAACAAAAACATATCAAGTACATAACAATAAACACAGACACAAAACAAATAACAAAGACAAAATATAACTTTCTCGATTCATAAATTTTCCTTCACATTTTAGGATGACTTCCTCAAGTCCTCCCTATCTGCGGTTCATTATAATTCATCTTTAACAATTTCTAAATCATATCTTTAACTCACACTATCTAATTTCTATAACATTATTTCTCTTAATCCTTCCTTTATATCAAATTACATTAACTTTCCTTAAATCTAAACATTAAATTCTAAACCTACAGCTTATAACCACTTCCAAATCAATTCTTACTAATCAATTTTACAGTATTTCTTTAAAGAAACTTTAAATTTCTTCCAATCTTCTTCCACCGACTCTTCTCTCTGGTTGTGGAGTCTCCCAGCCAGTTCAGCCAGTTCCATAAAGTCTATCATTTTCATTTGCCATTCTTCCACGGTTGGTATCTCCTGTGTTTTCCAGTTCTTAGCTATCAATATTCTTGCTGCTGTTGTGGCATACAGAAAGAAAGTAACATCTTTTTTGGGAATTTCTTTTCCGACTATGCCCAATAAGAAGGCCTCTGGTTTTTTAATAAATGTGTTTTCCAACACTTTCTTTAATTCCTTATAAATCTTTTCCCAGAAGTCTTTTACTATGGGGCAAGTCCACCACATGTGGTAAAAGGTTCCTTCCACAGCTTTACATTTCCAGCATTTATTTTCATATGTATGATAAAAATTTTCTAATTTAACCAGTGTTAAATACCATCCATACATCATTTTCATCATAACATTACATGCTATAAACGTAATAGCCCTTTTCCACATCCTCTCCCAATCCTCTATCATAATATTATGCCTCACATCCTTTGCCCAATCAATCATCACAGATTTCACTTGTTCATCTTTTGTGTGCCACTCCAACAGTAAATTATACATCTTGGAAAGATTCTTGGAATTAGAGCCTAACAATTCCATTTCCAATCTGGATTTCTCTGATTGAAAACCAATTTTTCTATCCGGGGGGCTGGCGGCGGCGGCTCTTGCTTGCTTGGCTCGGGGAAGGCAGGCAGGCAGGCGGCAACAGCCCAGGCAAGCAGCGCCCGCTGCCTTTCGGCTCCGGGGCTGCTGCCGCCTGCCTGCCTGCCTTCCCCGAGCCAAGAGAGCAAGTGCCGCTGCCGCTGCCAGTCCCCCGAGCCAAGCACTGCGCCTGCTGCACTTCGGTTTGGGGGACTGATGGCGGCGGTGGCACTTGCCTTCCGCCGTCAGTCCCCCGCTTGTCTCGGGGAAACACTTGTCTCAGGGAAGGGCGCCTCAGCTCAGGGGACTGGCGGGGAAGGCAGGCAGGCAGGCGGCAAGCAGCCCCAGAGTCAAAGCACAGTGGGCTCTGCTTGCCGCCTGCCTGCCTTCCCCGAGAAAGCCCCACTGCCGCCACCAGTCCCGCGAGCTGCGCTTCGGCTCGGGGGACTGGCGGGGAAGGCAGGCAGGCAGGTGGCTGACAGCTGTAGCGCGGCAAGAAGGCAAAGAAGATCAGCTGTTAGCCTTCCTGCCGCGCTACAGCTGGTTCCCCTTTGCGTTCCGCTGTCTCTGCCGGTTGCCCCTCACCGCTCGCGGCAACCGGCAGAGACCAGCGGAACGCAAAGGGGAACCAGCTGTAGCGCAGCAAGAAGCCTGACAGCTGATCTTTGCCTTCTTGACGTGCTACAGCTGGTTCCCCTTTTGTTGCTGCTCACCCTGCTTTGTCTTTCTATGGCCACGCGGTTATAGAAAACCCGTCGTCTTGCGAGTTCCTCACGCAACACACTCTCGGGGGCTCTTATTAGGGCTCCCCGAGGGGCAGGGGAGACGCCAGGGTGCCAGCCAAATCCCAGGTCCTCAGAACGCCCGATCTGAGGTTTCTTTGGGGGTCTGCGGTGCTCTTGTGGTGCCCCCATCCTTCAAAGCTCTGGGGAATCTCAGAGAGAGATTTCCCCTGTCCGACCGGAATGGCTGCCAAGAGGAAGTCCCAATGCAGGCACTAACCAGATCTAGGCTAGGGATACTCAAGTAATTTGACCTTTGTAAACTCTGGCATTCACTGATGCAATCCACACCTCCTGGACTAACATTTGGATGTAGTTAGCCTTCATTGGTATTATTTTTCATTTTGGTGAGAAAATACCTCAGTGAGTACTGAGCATGACTAGGAGGAGGAGAGACAGAAAACCAAGGGAGGAGGAATGGAAGATGGCTGCTCTGAATAGCAATGCCCTATCCTGCAATGCTTTCTTGTAGTCGGGGGCATAGGAGCCAACTCTTTATTATGGGCTTCGGCCCCCACAATCAAATATTTGAGGGTGCCAGACCCCCACAAAGTTGATGGGCATTCCCATTCAAATGGTGTGTGTGCGCGCGCGCGCACGCACGCACACACGCACACTGCACCATGTGATCAAGTATTTGGGGCAGGGCTTACCTGGTCCCCAACAGTATTTTATTCAAGTTGGCACCCCTGGGCATGGATGTTAAAGAATTGGTACAGAAATGGAAACAGGAGTAGAAATTGCCATTGTCCATTTAAGTCACCTCATGTCCAGAACACAAATTAGTTTGGCCGATATTATCAGCATTTGCTGCTGCTGCTGTTTTCAGTCAGCAAGTAATGCATAATTGATCACTCCCCCAACTCCATTTCCATTGTGTTCCCTTAGCACTGAAATGAATGCTGCAGAATAATGTAATAATACAACACTGAGATGAATAATGCAGCTTTTGTCAGAAGCGGCCTGCAGCGGAAGAGAAACAGGTGCATGCAACAAACATGAGTCAGAGGTCCAATCAATGCCTATTTATACCCCTAGTTGCTGGGTCTGCGTATAAAAATACAATAACAAATGTTTCTGTACACAATCCTAGACATTTGACCTTCTCCCTGACAACTACTCTTCTATCTGCAATGGGTTTTTGTATGGGAAAGCATTTGGTCTTGCAGTCTCACACTAGTAACTGAGAATGGTGCAGTCCACAATCAGTTTTGCCACAGGGTAAGAATCTATGAAGGTGCTGGTGGCATTGGAGGCCAGAAATGTTTCTTACCAGGCTAGGCTTTTTCACCAGCTATGTGCTATCTAGACAAAGTAGATCTAGACTCATAGACCCTCCAAGTGTCCCTATTTTCCAGGGATGTCCCTGATTTAGAGAAGCCTTGTCGGTTTCTGATTTGATCCTGGAATGTCCTGCTTTTCTATTTTCATTGGAGAAATGTTGGAGGGTATAGAGTTATCCAACCCCTAAGCTGAAGGCAATCCTGTATAGGGAATTTTTTTAATTAAAAAAATGTGAATATTGTATTATGTTTTTATATATGTTGGAAGTGGCTGGGGTAACCCAGTAAGAAGTGCGGGGTATAAATAGTAAAATTATCATTATGGAATGGGATGTCCCTATTTTCATTGGAGAAATGTTGGAGGGTATGGACTCAGTCATTCACATGCTTATTATATCCAGACTAGACTACTGCAGTAATCTCTGTGTAGGGCTGTCTTCCAGATACTGGAAACTTCACGTGGTACAAAATGTAGCTGCCACAAATAGAGGTCTGGGCAGTTGGCTCATATTATACATGAGTTGCATATGAGTTGTACAAATGATTATGCAATCAATAGTACTGGCTACCTTTTCAATTCTATGTGCAACTTAAAGTACCAATACTGATCTAAATGATTTGGGACCAGGTTAATTGAAGGGCCACCTCTACTGGTATGGGCCGATCTGGGCTCTCAGATGAGTCTCAGGAATCCTATTTTCTGGCCTGCCATTCACATCTACAGTATTAGGTTGTTGAGTACCAAGTTCAGGACTCTTTCAATAGTGGCCCCACAGCTTGGGAATTCTATACTCCATGGCCAAGCAATGTACAAATTGTAGCTGTGATATTCCCTTTTCTCAAGGCCTGAAGAATGTGAGATATGCATATTCCCCAAAGCCTGTTGGGGATTATGCAAAATGGTCAAAGAACATGAAATAGTCAAGATATTCACATTTCCTAAGGCCTGTTGGAAATTATTCATATTGATGGGAAAATGTGCACAAATTATGCAAACATGCTCCATGAGATATGGTAAATGTGCATAATGGCTGGTTATTATGCACATTAACCACTCAACTTACATTGCTATATGTTATTAGCAAGGATTGCCCACCACTGCCCAGGAATTTATAGAAACAAAAAATAAATAAATGTTTTTTTTAAAATGAATACTAGTGTAATTTGTGAGTTTGAACCTTCCTCACTGAAAAATAGGTGAAGTCACGCCAAAGTGAAACTCTGGTCCACCAGTTTGATTCAAAATGGCAGCCAAACAATGACAAAGTCTGCCACTCCCATCTCAGAAACCCATGTGCCAAGTTTGGTGAGGGTATCTCAAGCAGTGGCTGGACCTATAGAGAAGAGATAGATAGACAAGGAGATGGAAAGATGGATGAACCCTCTTCCAAAATATATTGTAATTTGTTTTTGTTATTGTCTCATTTTTGGGGGGAAATTGTATATTGCCTTGTAAAGACTTTCTCTTAAAAAATGGGTATAAATATTTTTTTTAAAAAAAAAAATAAACTACTATTTCTCATAAATATTGGAAGGCTCCTAAAATAGTTATGTTGCTACATAGTTCTTATTTTTTAAAAAAAGAAAACAACCACACCCAATTTTACCTGATATTGAGTTCTTTTTTGGAGAGCTGCTCAGAGCATGGTACAGCCTTCCTTGGACTGCAGACCACTTCAAACTGCAGGTTAATAATTACATGTTTCATTGTTTTAAAACAGGGATGTCCAACCAGTAGATCGCGATCTACCGGTAGATCCCCAGCTGATCCTGGTAGATCACAGTCTTTTGGGAGTTGGACATGCCTGTTTTAAAACAACAACACCTTTCTGTATTTGCCAGGTTAATATGAAGGTCATTTCCTAGTTTTCTGTCTCAATACAACCAACAGCCTCAAGAAAACCAAGCTTCTTTGCTATGGCAGCTTTACAGATAAATGTGGGAATCAGACCTCAGTTTCTGAATCAAAATCATTATACTAATTTCTACTCCATAAACACTGAATTAGTGTCCCATCCCCCTCTTGCTTCAGTGCTGGAGACTGCTTATGATGTTATAAATGTAAGGCTAAATAGAGATTAAAAATACTTCACAATAGAATGAATTAAAACCTAATTACAAGTGCTCAATCTCATTTGAATTTTATTTCAGACACTCAAAGACAGAAGCAAAAGAACGTAATGAGATAGGACCAGTTTGGATTCCGGAACAGAGCTAATCAAAAATAGTTTGTAACTGTATATAACTGATACTTTATCAACTTACCCTGTGTTCTTGTTAGTTTGCAGACCCAGTTCAAAGGGCTGAGTCCACAGGCAGAGGAGAAATTTGCTCAGTTCGCTTTTCACTGCATACAAACCTGATTTGACCTTTCCAAACTTCCAGGTGTATCAGAATGTAACTGGTGGTTGGTTGGCATCCTTCTGTGTTAAGAGACAATGAAGTGCACCTCCTGGTGTAAAGTAAAACCACTAGAGAATCACAGCACCTGCTGTGGCTGCAGACACTTGTAACTAGTAACTGCTGCCACCCATATTGTTTTTACTGTGTGGCAGCACTGAAGTGACCTCTTGGGGGTGCAAGCATGGGCAGTGTGTATAGGGGTCCTGGGCTGCCCAGAGGACAAGACCTCCCTCTTGGGGTCACTGGTGTGGTCCAAAGGCAAGCAGAGCACCTGGGGTGTATGGGGAATTAGGGGAGAGGTAGTGCTTCTGGTCATGCTCCTTCTGGCATAGTTTGTCCACCTTTGGTCCCCATCCTGCACTCAGCTCACAGCAGTGTCTCCTAGAAGCTGTCAACATGTGACAGCAGCCACACCCCACTAATAGCTTTGACTTGCCTGCTAAACCATGTGAGGGTAACTGATAGGTCTCAAACCCTTGGTGCGTTAGGGACTTCCCTTCATTCGAAGACAGGCTCTGGCGGATTGAGCAGATGAGACCAATAATGGGTCCAATGGTCAAGAAGGCAGTTTCTGCCCATGCTGTAGAAAGAAGTGAGGAACAGATGGGGCTTGTCAACCTGGTAGTCCATCTAGGAGAAGGAAAACTCTGATCCTAAACCTCTGCTGCCTTGCAGGATATCTTCTGGAGTAGCCTTAGCCTGAAAAGGCTAAGGAGTAAATCCCACACAAATCCTGGGTGGAGTCCCTAAGGGAGTTGGATGGCAGAACAGACACACTTTCTTAAAAGATTCAGGTAGGGAGATGTGGTGGTCTGACACAGTCAAAATTAAAATTAAAATTAAAATAAAAAATTCCCCAGTAACACCTTATAGAATATAGACCAACTACATTTGTTCTGGAATAAGCGTTTGTGTGCATGCACACTTCTTCAGATACATTTCTTAAAAATAAATAAATTATTTTGACTTTTAAAAAAGATTAGACTTTTTGCAATAAGTAAATTGATGAAGAAATTCCCTCGAAAGTTTGAGATAATGCTTCCAACCTGCTTGCCAGCAAATCAGAATGAACACCATATTCTCTAACCTCTGTGCAAACAGAGCAAAATGAATGCTAAGTGAACAGTAATCTAGAAGTGAATTTTATTCAGGAGAATCTGGATTGTCTAAAGTGTCATTATAAGATAGAAAAGACTGGAATGTCTCCTATCAACTCTCGGCACCCTCAGCAGACTACAGTCCCCAGTTTCTTTGACTGTTAAAGTGGTCTAAGGGTGTTTTAACTGTATTGTGTGGATGTGACCTGAGTCTTGTTAACTATTGATGGGGTGAAACTAGTTTCAGTTCCATGTATTTACTGATTTTATTTTCAGTATAAATATATCCCAATGATCATTATTGTCTGAATCTTCGCAAACCTCCATTCCTACACCGAATAGTTCCAGGGCTCTATAAAAAGCATAAACTCCATTAGATATTAGCAATCTAAATTCATATGCTCTGGAGACTATCCAATAAATGCATTTCCTTTGAACTTCCTCTGTATTATTATCTGCCTACATTGCTTATTCTGACCACCACCTCGATGGATTTAAAACAAAACATAGCTAGCAATTGGAAAGAGGGCCTGGTGTTTGCCTTGTTCTCTGTGTTGATTTAACACCAAACTAAATGCTGTTTTATGTTGCTCTGTGTGGTACTCCTTTATATTATCCATCATGAAACTATATGACCATAAGTCACAGGCACTGGCAAGACTTATCTGTGCTGCTCATAAGGAAATAATGTTGCCTGATGGTGAGAAATATCAGAGAATTTGCAAATATTCCATAGCTATGTTGGCGGGGAGGGGGGACGGGACACAACCATTAAAATGGTGAAATGAGCCAAACACCCTGCCCGCACAAATGACATCCTTGCACAATTATGGAACACTATTAAAAGTTGCTGTGTTTACAAACCTGGTGTCTAGTCCTGCAAAGTTATTTTGATCAAATATATGGTCGAAAGATATAAGTATCCTATAATGTTTCACAGTACAATTCAGCAGCTGTAGAGTGTTGAATAGCAAGCTGTGGACTGCATGGTGACTTCATGTTCATGCACATGGAGCTCCATGCATATGCCCTAAATGCAAATTATTCTAAAATACGTTAAGAAATGGAAATAAAGATCTGGCAGCTGGCATGTGTGAAGCAGCGGCTGCTCACTGCATGGTGCCTTAAAGTTCATGTGCAGTGAATCACACTACTGGCAAGACACCATCTATCCACTCCGAGGTTTTAATTCCAAGCAGGTCCAATTGTACCATTAGGTACAGGTGTATCTGGTGGTTGATGGGTGGAGAGTGGCAATGTGGTGCGAGAGGACCGTGCTGTGCTTGTTTCACAGCCTGCCTTGAGTGCCCTAAGCTAACCTGGAACCTTCAGATGTAGTGCAAGTTGCCATCCCATTGGCAATTCAACTGCTGGTCCATCCGGCTTCCATAGGTGAAACTGGAAAGGTTCAATCTTCCTTTTGCCTTAGGCAGCAAAATGCTTGTGCTAGTCCCGAACTGTGTCCTGAGGAATGACCCTCAGGCCACTCCTTAAACTGTCCTATTTCTTCTGGAGACCAATACGAGGATTGTGGTTAACTGGAAGAAAAACAATACTCTAGATCTAAAATGGCATGATTGTTGAGCCAGCTAAGATCCATTTGATAAGGGCCACATTACAGTTTTATAGCAAATGTTAACAATTTCATAGCTCTTCCCCGAAACATCATCCTATCTCTGGTGAACTTAAAAGGTGAGCTTGATTACGAATGCAGCAGGAGATTGGTATATCAGCAATAAGGGCTGTACTTGATTAGCGCATACAATGACATTATTAAGAGCAGGAAATTGTCTGTAAAGGCCATGAATGCAGCTCTAGAGTATGAACAGTGTTCCTGCACATCTCTACCTTCCCATGTGATAAGAAGTCAAATAATTAACAGTCAAGCTACAAGCTACTTTGAAAGTCAATCAAAAATTAATTAAGAAATTATAAATTGGTCAATAATGCACCAAAAGTCTTGTAATGACCTCAGTTATTCTGTTTAAGCACAAACAAGATCATCACTTCTGTTTCCCATCCAATGATAAGATCTTTGCCAATTAACTTAAGTCTTAATTAACTCTCTAAGGTGCTGAACTTTAGATGTCTTGCATAGTGTGCTTTAATGTTCTAATTCCTTGTCACAACAGTGTGTGCAATTTCTTGATTTAGCAATATTATTTCATTACAGTTGCACTCATATTTATCCTACCATCTTTAATTTTATTACTCCCCCCCCAAAAAAAACCAACAACACCCACATTATTAAATTGATGCTAATGGTGCTAATCATTTCAAAACTTAATGGAAATAAAACTGAGTGGAATGGGGGAGAGGGGAAATGAGCGTAGAACAATGTATGGACCACATATTTAAAGCAGTTCCATACCACTTTAACAGTCATGACTTCTGGCAAAGAATCCTTGAAAGTGTAGATTGTTAAGGGTGCTAAGAGCTTACCTTCCAAGTCCCGGACTGCAGAATCCGGGACCGGCAGCCGTGTGACACCGGAAGTTGCGTCAACGTAACTTCCAGTGTCGCTTTGCCCTTCTATGGGCACCAAAAATGACCGCCGCCGCCTTTGAAAGTCACTTCTACGCATGTCAGGAAGTGAGTCGACGCAACTTCCGGTGTTGCTCTGCCCATCTATGGGCACCAAAATGGCCGCCGCCGACACTGGATGTCGCGTCTATGCATTTCCAGGCAGGCGTAGATGTAACTTTTGAAGCCGGCGGCGGCCATTTTTGGTGCCCATAGAAGGGCAAATCAGAAAGAAAAAAAATGGCCACTGGCAGGAGAAAATAACGGAGAAAAACGGGAGACGAAGTGATACGGGGGACCACCGGGAAAAGGTAAGTAAAAACGGGGGTTTCCCGGGGAAACCGGGGTACTTGGCAGCTATGGCTAAGAGTTGTTTGTTGTTGTTGTTGTTTAGTCGTTTAGTTGTGTCCGACTCTTCGTGACCCCATGGACCATAGCACGCCAGGCACTCCTGTCTTGCACTGCCTCCCGCAGTTTGGTCAAACTCATGTTCGTAGCTTCGAGTTCCTTATTCTCCTCACACAGCTACAATTTTCAGAGTTCCCTGGGAAGAGGGATTGATTGTTTAATCATGCTGTGAATGTCTTTTACAGAGAGATAATGATTGGAGTCCACCCTCAACACAGATAATGTTATGGTGGGATCTCCTGGGGTAAGTTTTATACCATATTCATTATCTTGTGAACCTATACATAACTTATTTAGATGACAATTGGGGCTTTATTCTTCTGCATGATTGGACCAGTGAAATACATAATTGATGGATTGTATGAGTGCTCTTCATTGTATTGTTACGAAGGTTATGGTAAAGGTAAAGGGACCCCCCTGACCATTAGGTCCAGTCGCGGACGACTCTGGGGTTGCGGTGCTCATCTCACTTTACTGGCTGAAGGAGCCAGTGTACAGCTTCCGGGTCATGTGGCCAGCATGACTAAGCCACTTCTGGCGGACTAGAGCAGCGCATGGAAACACTGTTTACCTTCCTACCAGAGCGATACCTATTTATCTACTTGCACTTTTTGGTGTGCTTTCGAACTGCTAGATTGGCAGGAGCAGGGACCAAGCAATGGGAGCTCACCCCGTCACGGGGATTCAAACCACTGACCTTCTGATCACAGCGCCACCCACCTCCCACATGTAGGTTTGAGCCACCCCCACTTTCTGCCAAGCAGACCTGCAGGTATAGGGCAGTATACAAATTTAATAAATAATAGTAGTAATAATAATAAAGATTCCAGGGGGTTCCAGGGGCTTATCCCATGGAAATTTCAGTGGAGGGAGTGCAGGGTTTACAGCATAGGTGCTGGCTCCTAAGGGCTGAAGCACTTTTGCTCCCCTCAATGTACATGATGAAAACCATATAAAGAAGGTGCCAGATGCAGCTCTGTGGAAAGGGAATTGCACAGCTTAGGTCGGGGCTGCCACAAAGAAGGCCCTTTCCCAGACCGTCAACACCTCCCCAGCTTCAGAGGGAGTTGGAACTACCAAGATAGTCTGTTGATCTTAACACCCAAGTGGATCAGTAAAGAAGGAGGCATTCTTTCAGATATTTTGGGGCCTAAGCCATTTAGAGCTTTAAGCACTAACATGGGCCAGAAAAGTACCTGCAACAAATGTGGCTGATTTAAAATAGGGGCTATAAGAACTGTAAATGGAACCTCTGCTGTATTTTGGACCAGCTGAAGTTTCCAAGATGTCTTCAAAGGCAGCCACACTAGTGCTGCCCCTTGGCTACATGTAGACCAGACCTAACATTAAGCTGAATGACTGTTTGCCTTCTACTTGTCTTAAAATCACTGAAGATTTAAAGGTAAAGGGATCCCTGACCATTAGGTCCAGTCGTGACTGACTCTGGGGTTGTGGCGCTCATCTCATGTTATTGGCCGAGGGAGCCAGCGTACAGCTTCCAGGTCATGTGGCCAGCATGACAAAGACGCTTCTGGTGAACCAGAGCAGCATATGGAAACACCGTTTACTTTCCTGCTGTTGCGGTACCTATTTATCTACTTGCACTTTGATGTGCTTTCAAACTGCTAGGTGGGCAGGACTGGGACCGAGCAACGGGAGCTCACCCCGTCACAGGGATTCGAACCGCTGACCTTGTGATCGGCAAGCCCTAGGCTCTGTGGTTTGTAAAACCATGTAAAACATGAAAAACAGAGCTTGGCATGGTGCACAGAGTTAGACTGCAATCAATCTTGAATGCATCCCCAGAGTGTACTAGCATCTCCTTGCACGTGGGTGCTTTCCCAAAAGCCAGTAAATTACCTGTTTAGAGAGATTAAGTGAGGGGGCACAGCAACATGCAAACTATAATTTAAAGGGACAAATATCACTTCCTCTCTTCCCTTCCCTGCTGAAATTAAAACCTCCAGGAAACTTAATGGGCATATTTCAAAAAGGGAAAGGGGAAGGGGGAAAGGCTGCACTCGCTTTGGTAAAGAAATATTCTTTATTACCATTCAGAGGCATTTTGTTCTCTTTTCAAAAACCACAAGTACCAAGAGGAATATTACATCCATAACTTGGTTTGCTAAAAATTAATGCAAGGCGAAATTATGCTAAGTGAACTGGCTGAGTTTAATTGCAGTTCCCCCTGTAAAATATTTTGATGCTACTGCTGTAAAAATGCAGGATGAGAACATTACAGTTCTATTAAATGCCAGTAAATTTATAAAGTAAGTCATGCTCGCCACAATGTGAAATATTCTGTTTTTCTCCCCCAAACCTTTTGATCTTCCTTATCTGTAATTTTCAAGGGCTGGTTCACACATACGTGACCCAGCAGGGCAATTTTTATTAATTGACATACTGGCTTTCCTCCAGCGAGCTCAAGCAAACCTACACATCACAACCTCCCACATTCAATCCTACATCAATAGCCTACTGAGAGTATGCAGCTGTCCAAAGGTCACACACTGGGTTTCCTGGTGCAGAGCTATAGCTTGGGGTAGAGCATCTGCCTTGAATGCAGAAGGACCCAAGTTCAATACCTGGTTTCTTTGGAGGGTCTCTGCCAGTCAGTGTCAATAATCCTGAATTGTATGGTCTGTCTTGCCGTAAGGCAGCTTCGTACGTTCTACTGATGATGGTGAGGTTGAACCTAGACACTCCTCCCCAAGGCCTAGTCTGACACTGTTAGCTACTATACTTAACTAACAATCATCAAATTTTCAGGTGACACCAAGCTGGGAGGGGTACCCATTGCTGTTGAATACAGAATCAGGATTCAATATGACCTAAACAGATTGGAGAACTGGGCCCATACTAACAAAATGAATTTCAAAAGGGACATATGCAAGGTTCTACACTTAGGAAGGAAGAACCAGATGCACAAATATAAGATGGGTGGCATCTTAGTTCTTAGTAGACCCCAGGTTTTACATGAGTCAACAGCAGGCATCCCCAAAGTGCGGCCCTCCAGATGTTTTGGCCTACAACTCCCATGATCCCTAGCTAAGAGGACCAGTGGTCAGGGATGGTGGGAATTGTAGTCCAAAACATCTGGAGGGCCGAAGTTTGGGGATGCCTGGTCAACAGTGACTCAATATATATAAGGCAGCTCCTTGTGTTTCGACTGCCTCCTTGCCCTTGCTTTACTCACCTGGGAACAAAAAATGGAAGAGGGCTATTGCATTTATCGGCTTTGCAGTGGCATCCCATTTGCCTCTTTGGGAACAGAATGCAGACTCTTCTTATGTTCATGTGGTGAGTACCAACTTAGGAGGTGGATCAGGAAAAAATCATGGAGGATAACATTATCAATAGTTACTAGTCATTATTACATGTCACATTACTTCTAGGCCTATGAATATGAGATGCTGAGGAAGAAGAATAGGAGAGGCCATTTGTGTTCATGCCCTGTTTGCAGGCTTCTGGGAGCACCTGGTTGGCCACTATGGGATACAGTGGAACCTCGTTTTATGAACACCTCGGTTTATGAATTTTCGGTTTATGAACGCCGTGGACCCATCTGGAACGGATTAATTCACTTTCCATTACTTTCAATGGGAAAGTTCGCTTCAGTTTATGAACGCTTCAGTTTATGAACAGACTTCTGGAACCAATTACACCCATGTTTCAGTTTATGAACGCTTCAGTTTAAGTACTTCGCGGACCTGTCTGGAACGGATTAATCCACTTTGCATTACTTTCAATGGAAAAGTTCGCTTCAGTTTATGAACGGTTACTCCGTGGACCGTCTGGAATGGATGAATCCACTTTCCATTACTTTCAATGGGAAAGTTCGCTTCAGTTTATGAACGCTTCAGTTTATGAACAGACTTCCGGAACCAATTGTGTTCATAAACCGAGGTACCACTGTATAGTGTTGGGGAAATATTGAGGCTCAACAGCGGTGTAGCTAGCTGCTTGGGTGCCCAGGGCGACACAAATGCCCTGCCCCTGGGGATGGGGCAAGCCGCCCACGGGGTAGGGCAAGCTGGGGCAGAGCACGCTGCGTGGAACCTCCACAGAGTCTGCAAGCCCCATGTTGCTGTTTTGGGCACCGCGTCACTCCCCAGGAGTGACATGTGGCTCAGGCAGGCTGCAGGCCAGGCCCCCGGTCACCCCCCTCAGTGATGACACACAGGGCGGCCCACACCCACCACACACCCCTTCCTACGCCACTGAGGCTCAATACCCAATACCCTGTGGCTTCAGTTGGAACAGCCAATAAAATGCAGACTCTAGAAGGAATCAAAACAAGGTGTTTATTTAGTCATTGCAAGGCTAGTGTGACACAACCTCAACCAGCAAGTAGTGAGGGGTGGCACACCACTGCAGTACAAGCATTTGTAGTATACTTTTACAGCGAAAGGGGCAGTTATGTCCATATATGGCAGTGCAGTGGTACCTTGGTTCTCAAACTGTAGTTTACCTCTCACAGAACTACAATTCCCAGCACCCATAATAAACTACAGTTCCCCAGATTCTTTATGGGAAGTAATATGTTGGTGAATATGCAGCCATGATGGGAAGAAGCTGCTTCATCCAAGCTCCGTACATAAAGATGATGCACATTGTATTACCCAACTTGCCGGTAACTCCCATGTAAAATGGTGTAGGTTGGTTGGTCCTTCCAGGTGCGGCGTATCTATCTCCCCCAATTTCAGTGGTATCTTGGTTCTTAAACTGTTCCGGAAGTCTGTTCCAAAACCAAAGCGTTCCAAAACCAAGGCACACTTTCATATAGAAAGTAATGCAAAATGGATTAATCCGCACCAGTCTTATAAAAACAACCCCTAAAACAGCAATTCAACATGAATTTTACTATCTAATGAGACCGTTGAGCCATAAAATGAAAGCAATAATCAATGCACTGTAAATAAAACATTTTTGTAGATAATAAAAATTAAAAGTATTTTTTTTTAACCTGCACTGATGACAGTCATTGTTTGGATGGGGGGCTTTTATCCATTTCTGCAGTCACACAATCGATCAATCAATCAGTAGCTGAACTGAGAGTCACACAGTCACAAAAACAAATTAACTGAAAAAGCCTCAAAACAAAAAATGTAAAATAAAGAACAAAAACTAAAACACCAAATATAAGCTCCATATATTACATCAGAACACTGCAATTGGAAATGGAAGGCTTGAATTACAATGGGTGGATGCAAATTAGCAGCACAACAGGAAACACAGTGGACGCAAATTAGCGGTGCAACAGGAAATGCAGGGGAACACAAATCAGTGACGCAACAGGAAACACAGGGGGCAAATTCACGTCGCAGCAGGAAACACAGGGGGGCGCAAATCAGTGACACAACAGGAAACAGGGGGGACACAAATCAGTGGCGCAACCAGTGGCGGATGAACCCTCTCTGGCACCCGGAGCGGGGCAACCCATACAGAGTGCACATGTGCGGCAGCCCATACAGACTGCATGTGTACAGCATCCTGTACAGACTCCGCATGTGCGGCGACCATATGGAATGCCGCACATGCGCAGTCCGTACGGGATGCTGCACGTGTGCACTCTGTACAGGTTGCTGCTTGCAGGCAGCGGCCATACTGGCTGCCACTTGCATGGCGTCTGTACAGGGTGCCGCTTGCACGGCAGGAGCGGCATCCAGTACGGAACTGCACATGTGCGGCATCCTGTATAGAGTGCTCATGCTCATGGACACTCCGTTTAGTCTCCATTTTGAAGTCGCGGGGGGTTGCGATCCCCCTCTACGTTGTACGCATGTGTCATTACGTAGCGATACATGCATCATTACGTAGCGGCGCCGTGCCCCCCCTCCGGGTGCATGGCAATTTGCCGCCCTGGGTGTCGAGGCGGCTCAATATGCCGCTGATTGTTGGACTTGTCGTCCAGAAGATATTTGATATAGTAGGCTTCACACTGACCGGGTCGATT
The DNA here is from genome assembly GCF_963506605.1 of Zootoca vivipara. NCBI lineage: Eukaryota > Metazoa > Chordata > Lepidosauria > Squamata > Lacertidae > Zootoca > Zootoca vivipara. The sequence goes on along the minus strand of NC_083294.1, from coordinate 41,064,978 downwards.
TGCCAATAGTGGTTTAATCAATAGTTCCCTCGCTTGATCATATTGTCCGCAATGCAATAAAATATGCCTCATGGAGTTGACATCCTGAGAGCAAACACAGATCCTATTTTGATAAGAGATACCTTATCAAAACTTCTCTTTGTGGTGAACTACTGAACTCAAGGCAGTAGCTTTCCCCATGACATACTTTCAGTTCCAGGACAGAAAGAAGCATAACAGCAGAGGCGGATTTAGAGTTGTACAGGGGGAGGAGCCTCGGGGGCAATACATGGGATGCAGCAAGTTTGTTTTAGAATAGGGTGTGTGAAGTGGTGGGTGCCTGTGAAATTTGAGACGCCAAGGTCCACCACTGTTAACAGGCTTCCTGTTACAGTTGAATGTTGCTTGTGCAGCAATGCCTCCTCAAGCTCTGGCATAATCCTATATCCTTTGTTAATCTTTGTTCTTCACTTCCTCCTTAATGTTTCCTCCAGGCTTGTCTGCTTAATGGAGGGCAAGGTTATCAATGGCAGCTCACAATGATGGCTGCCTGCATGGCTGAAGGCAGTATACCCTGGGACAACAGTTGCTCAGAATCACAAGTGGGGACATGACCGTTGCACGCAGGTTCTGCATGTAGGCTTCATGCTTGCCTCTGTGAGAACAGGATGCTGGACAGGATGGGCTTTTGGCCTACTCTACTAGAGCTTTTCCTTAGTTCGGACTTGCTCTTGACTACTAGCTGGTTCCATGGCTCCTAGTTTTTGGCTCAGCTCAAATTGTTGCCTGCCATCCAGCCCTGATGTACTGCCCTGTGGTTTGTAGTGATTGGTTTATTTCTGCTTGTCTATAGTGGGGAATGGGTGGATTTGTCAGTTTTCTGTGCTCTCAGTTTATCATATTCCCCATTGGTTGGCAAACTATGGCCCGGGGGCTGGATCCAGCCCAATTGCCTTCTCGATCCAGCCCGCAGACGGTCCGGGAATCACCGTATGGATCGGCATGGGGATTCTGATCATTCAGGCTGCACCATTCCCCCCTTCTCCCTCACACACACACCGCGACGGTGCCTCCTCCTTCCCTTCTCCTGGCTTCTTCCTGCCCTCCCTAGAGGAGGAAGGGGACTGGCCTTTGTTGAGCTGCGGTTGGCTGAGCACCATTTTAAGCAGCCCCTCTCCAGAGCCAGCTCTTTCGCTCCTCTCATCATCCCTCCACCGCCACTGCTGCCAGCCTGTGCCGCTCAGAAGGCACAGGTAAGCAGCCACCAGGCTCGTCCGGTGCTGTGGAGAAGGGAGGGGAGAGTCAGTGGGGGGAATTCCCCCCAAAAAAATATAGTCTGCCCTCCAAGGTCCGAGGGACACTGGACCGGCTCTCTGAGGAAAAAGTTTGCTGACGCCTGGATTATTTCCAGTGTTTAGTTCGGTTCTTCACATTTACATCAGTTTTTGATTTTTTTTTTAAAAAAGATCTCATGAAAATTCATCAGCATTTTTGTGTGAATTTATCATAATTTATACTTTCATGCAATTTTGTCTACTATACACATATTTGCAAAGCAATTTCTCTAAGGTAATGCATTTTTTGCATATTATCATCACTAATATATCTGTTTTTATGTACATCATACCCTAGGGTATGTACACATTACCTGGCTGGAGAACTGCATTTGATAGCTGTGTTTCAGTTTGCATATTGAGGAGCATGATCAGTTCAGTCGCACTGGGTGAGGAGCATATTGTTTTAGCGGGTAACTCTGCATTTGAACTGTGAACTGAATCAAATCTCTCCTTCAACTCTGTCCTATGGGTCTGTGAGGTGGCCATTTATTTTTCAAATATGTTATCAGAACAGCTTTCAATAAAACATCAAAACAACAGTAAAATAACTTACACGTTAAAAGATGTTAAAGATAACTATATAAAATAAAAGCATAAAAATCATCAATTTTTTTAAATTCACGGAAGTACTGAAATCAATTTGCAACAGCTACCAGTATATCAAAAGAATAATATTAAGCTCACACTGCTATTCCAAACACCGAATCTTATTTAATCGGGGTGCTATATGCACAAATGTTTTAAACTGGGGAGGGGGACAGATTCACACAAGTTTTTGTTTTTTGTTTTTGTTTTAAACACACACCAAAACCTGGGGAATTTGTTTTTAAATTCCTTCTGGAACTGGAAAGACATCAAAGTAGAGCCCAGGCAAACTTCTCTGCGGACAACATTCCATAGCTGAAATGCCACCACTGAAACTCTCTCTCTCTCCAGCAGCCTGCCATACCTCAGCCCATGTGAGAATTCTGACAAGGAGTATTAATGAGACTCTCAGGGAATGGGGAAGTACAGGTGGAGACTAGTGATCCTTCAGGACCCCTGGTGGAACCACTGCTAGGACCTCCCCACCAGTCCCATGGAAATGGTTTTCGGTTGCAACCACACTGCTGCAATAACTAGTTCAGATAGGAGGTTGAAGCAGGAAAGGAGTGGCTGAGAAGCAGTGGGATCTGTGGAAACCCCTATTGCAGGAGTAGACAATGTGTTGCACCCCAGATGTTGGTGCATTCATGTTTATCCATACCCACCCCTGGGGTGTGTGGGATTACCTAGCAGGTCCTAAGAGCCAAGGGAGCAACAGGGGGCTCTGGAGGTGTAAACGATGATCAGACTTTGAAAGGTTGGCATCACTGGACCAAGTTAATCAGTGCTGTTTAATTGATTAAACTAAATAGGTTTGATTGGATTTTGAAATAAATGTGCAAATAACGGCTCCTGTTTTGAGTTTTATTGTGTTATTATATTCCTTAGTGCTCAAATAGCTCAGTTGGTTAGAGTATGGTGTAGATCAGGGGTCCCCAGACTTACCGCGCAGCGGGCTGGAGGGTAGGGGAGTGCGTGCGCAGCGGGCCGGAGGGCGGGGGAGTGCGCGCCTGTGCGCATGCGCACACGCACACGGTCGGGGGGAAATCGCCGGAAATCGCTTGTGCGCATGCGTATGGGCCTCCCCCGACCCGGAAGTGCATCAGAAATGACCTCTTCTGTGTCGGGAGAGGCCCATACGCATGCACACAAAGGATTTTCGGCGATTTTTTGCCAATTTTTAAGATCGTCGCCGCGCCGCGCGCCGTAAGAGCGGGTGGCGGCAGCGGGCAGCGGGGGTCGTCGCGGGCCGGATTGGGAGGCCGATTGGGCCGCATCCGGCCCGGGGGCCGTAGTTTGGAGACCCCTGGTGTAGATAATGCCAAGGTTACAGGTTCGATCCCCTTATGGGACAATTGCATACTCCCTCTGCATGCAGGGGGTTGTACTAGAAGATCCTCAAGGTCCTTTCCAGCTCTATGATTCTATGAATTCTTTGCAAACTGCTATTGTGAATGATGCATTTTATGGGGCGGAAACAAGGGGGGTAGCCTCAAAAAAATTGGGAACTGCTGATGTAGAGCATTTGAACCCTGGTCTTGGGAACTTTGTGTATATATATATATATATATATATATATATATATATATGTGTGTGTGTGTGTGTGTGTGTGTGTGTGTGTGTGTGTGTGTGTGTTATATAGATATATATAGATATATATATAATAAGCTTTATTAGATTTACACAATTAAGATATACAAAGAAAATATTCAAAAAAATACAAATGATCAAACAAAGTAAAATGAATGAACAAAATTATGTACCAAACAAAATCAACTGCATTAGCTATAAAATCTCGCTATATGACAAGAATTCATTGTCTGTTTCTTTATTTAGCTCTCCCCCTCCCCCCCCACCCTATTCGGTCCTGGGAACTTTGGATGCCCTAGATTTAAATGCAGCCTCCTGAGCCACTAAATACAAACAAAGCCCATTGACTGGAAATCTGCCCCCTTTGCAGTCTGAAGGAGACATTGAAAGCAGGTGCACACAACTTTAGGGCAAATAACACGGCTGTGTTAGGCTTGGTGGGGTCATAATACAGACCTCTTCAAATCTAGCAACAACTTGGCAGGAGAGGTTGTCTTGTGTCGACTTGCTATATACCACCTCTTCGGGCCCCCCACCCCAATCTTTGCTCCTGCTGTCCCTCCACATCGCCCCAACTCCAAACCTGCTTTTGAAGAGTGGGAAATCCCACACATGTCTTCTTCACTTGATTCTTTTAGCAGGCCTCTGGTTAATATGTGCAACGATTTCCCTAGATGTGCCCATCAGCACTCTCATCCTTTCAAAGGACTCTGGCAGCCTTCCCAGAAAAGCAAGACTTGGGTCACTGAAACCAGTTGCCAGGAAGGCGGACGGATAATCCTCATTCCAGCTATTTGTTCAAGATTCTACTTCTCCTTTTATAAAATAAAATGTGCCAGGAAGTCCACCGCTTTAAAGAGAAAGAGTTGCTTCAAAGGTTTCAGGTGTGTACATATTTTGCAGCAGCATTTCAAAGGCTTACACAGACCCTGAATGGTGACCTCAGATTCAGGTTATGCGGAAAGTCATTTATCATGCAGTACAACTCCATCTGTGTAATCATATTTGCCTTCCTTCTACTGGTGCTACAACCTCCACTTAGATTGGGTCTGTTCCCGCGCACGCACCCCCCTTGCAATCTGAACATCTTCAATACTGAAGGACAGAAACCAATGCAGAACCACCATGGTAAGCTAAACCACGCAAATTTCCATGGTGTTTCTTGTGGGCTATCACCCACATTACGTATTGCCTCCTTGGGGTTAAGGCAAGTGAGCGTAATAACTTACAATTATGAAAGTTGTGGTATTGGCATGCCTAGCCCTGAGCAGGTACCTGATATGAAGTCCTCAGAGCATGAATCAGACACCTCACAGTTTGAGGTCCTTGTGGAGCAATGCTGAAGATCTCACTGAGGAGCCCTCCAGGTGGATGCCTGGTGAAGAACTCCTGGAAGAGGTGGAGTGCCCTGCCCACAGTCTTCAAAAGTGCAGGCACCAAAAGCTTTGGATCCAGGCTGAAGAGCAGCAGCATAGTATGTGTTTATGGGCCCAGAGGTGTTGATCCAATTGTGAGTAAGCAAACCCTGAGACTCCTTCACTTGAGCCAGCAGCTGGGTTTGGGTGTGGTTTAGGGGACCGCAAACCCTGTCCTCTGGTTGCTGGGGAAAACACAGGTCTGTGGCTCCTGGTTTGGTTTCCTCACCTTGCTGTGTTGCACCTTGCTTGAATGCCCTGTCATAAATTGAGCATGGGGCATTGCGTGACCTTGTCTCTGGATCATGTTTGATTCTTTTTCTGTACTTGACCATCATTTCCTTGCACTATGCTGCCTCTGCAGCCCTATCATCATTGGTGACTACTTTGGTGAAGGTAGGTAGCCGTGTTGGTCTGGGTCAAAGTAAAATTTAAAAATTCCTTCAGTAGAACCTTAAAGACCAACTAAGTTTTTATTTTGGTATGAAGAAGTGTGCATGCACACGAAAGCTCATACCAAAATAAAAACTTAGTTGATCTTTAAGGTGCTACTGAAGGAATTTTTTTTATTTTACTTTGGTGAAGGCATATTATCTTTTGTAACTGGGACCTTAGAGCCAGTGTGGTGTAGTGGTTAAGAGTGGTAGACTCCTAATCTGGGGAAATGGGTTCGTGCCTCTGCTCCTCCACATGCAGCTGCTGGGTGACCTTGGGCTAGTCACATTTCTCTGAAGTCTCTCAGCCCCACCCACCTCACAGGGTGTTTGTTGTGGGGGAGGAAGTGAAAGGAGAATGTTAGCCGCTTTGAGACTCCTTTGGGTAGTGATGAAGCGGGATATCAAATCCAAACTCCTCTTCTCTTCTTAGCCCCTAAGAGCAGGTCCTGGAGCAAGAGTGGAAAGCTCATGAATCATCTCTAGTGGTGGGAAAGTCATAGCTGTATGAAACTCTGAGTTGTAGACAGTGCTATTTTTCTAGAAAGAGGTGCTGGAACTTACCATGAACACTTCCCTCATTCTCTTAGAATGGCAATGGCACCCACCTGAGATGTGCTGGACCTGAGTTTCGGCAAGTTCTGGCTGAAAAAAGCCCTGGCTGTACAGCATATTTTCAATAGCAAGAAATAATGCCATATTTGTGGAGCATTCCAGCAGGTGCTAACACTGTATGCCAGGGAAGATGTTGCTTGACTCCAAATCCCATTGCACCCAACAAGGATTTTGACCTACATCATACTTGCATGTCTGAATGCATTACCAGCCAGGAGCAGAGGAAGGGGGGTGCAGTGAGGGTGGACCACCCCGGGTGTATTTACTGAGGAGGGTGACATTCGGCAGTTACAGGCGGCTGGTGTGCCGAATGTCCACCATTGGCAGCTTGCTCCGTGCCCGTGGGCTGCTTGCTCCACCCCCAGCTGCAGGGCGTGCACGCCACTCCGTGCACCCAATCGGCTATCCCACGCCTGGGAGGGCACCCTCCGCTCCCCGCTCCCCTGTTACCAGTGGCAGGTATTGGAGTGAAATCAGCATAACATTTGGAGAACCACTTTTTCTACCAGCTGTAGCAATTGTAATGTGCTGTGTTAGATGCTGTATGATTTTTAATTATATTTTTTATTGCGGCATTTATTACATATTGTTTTACATTCTGAATTCTATAGACTTCAAATTACGATACAATACAATGCAACATAAGAGAAGAAGCAATCAATGCAATTGAAAAACAATATAGATATTCAATGTAATAGATGTGCAGTTTCTCATCTTCAGTCACAAAGCCATGGACACCCCCACAGGCTACCTGAATGAAACTTGTTTGGGAACCCCTGGCCCATTTACAGCTTTTGCCAAATGCGGCCAACAATAAAATATATAAAACGTCTCTGCAGAAGAGTGGGATTCATTTAAATAATGAATTGGGGCTACATGACCGCAGCAGACAGCAGAATAGAGTCAGAAGAACCTACTGGATCAGGCCAGTGGCTCATAGTCTAGCATCCTGTTCTCAGAGTGGCCAACCAGATGCCTGTGGGAAACATACAAACAAGAGCACTCTCCCCTCCTGAGGTTTCCAGAAACTGGTATTGAGATACATTTTGGTCAAGCAGGCAGAGCATGGCCATTGTGGTTAGTAGCCACTGACAGCCTTATCCTACGCAAATTTGTCCAGTCCTCTTTGACTGTCTTCTTTGGATGGGCCTGTGTGTTGCTGGAGTCTTATAGTGGGAAGAACACCAGTCCTTCTTACAGCAAGAGCTTCTCCCCCTGCCCTCCGTGTTTTTATAAAACAGCCAAGGGAATCCAGGAGAATGAACTGCTAATAGTGAGAGTGTTTCACTTTGTGAGGAAATAGAAATGCTATTAGAGGAAATTATGAGACTTGGCAAGTGGGGGTGGAGACAGATAAAATGGCAGAAAGACAACTCAAGGAGGGTGTGTATGTGAGTCTGTCTTAAACATACCATCTGCAATTTGAAATACCTGCTGGTTTCCAAGTGGAAGTTCTACCCATGAAGCGCTGACGTGATGGCAACTTTGTGGTATCAGTGCCCCGGTTGTGTGCATTCTTTCCTAAACCACAGTTTAATTTTACATTGGCCTGACACTGTGCTCTTTCTCAGTCAGTAGGATTGAGTCAGTTGGTGTTTAACATCAGGCTTATCTTAACATTTACATTGCTAAACTGTGGATTAAATCATGTGCTATGCATTACATAAGGAGATTTGCTTTCTTGTTTTACTGATGTTTACACAGTGAGGAGGGGCATGGGGAATTAAGTTGGACATGAAATGGAGGTGGAGGGAAATCAGTCATTGGCTTACCCAGAAGTATAAGCTATAGCAGAAGGCATGGGTGTTTGCTGGAGAATGAAAAAAAGGGGTGGGGAGAATTCCTTTGGTGAAAGTATGGGTGGGTAATCTGTGGACCTCAATACCCTTCAGCCCCAGGCATCGTGGCTAATGGTAGATGCAGCACTATGGTACTTGCTCCCACAGGAGGCAGTGATGGCCAGCAATTTGGATGGCTTTGAAATTCATGGAAGAGAAGTAGGCTACTGATGCCTCCACGGAACAGGATTAAAACACTAGATAGACATGGCTAATCCATCAGGCTCTTTTGATTTTCCAATGTCAGGGCTGAAGGAAAGACTGGGTAGCATCCAACTACATTTTACTCAAAGCAGACCCATTAAAACTGATAGACCTAAGTTGGTCATTGCCATCAGTTTCAATGAGTCTGCAATCAGCAGAAAGTAGTGGAAGACAACCCATTGTAGAATGGTGTCAAACTGCTACTGGCAGTAGAAGCGTAGAGTTAGATCCAGACTGAAGTTGGATCCACACAATATGTTTATGTTGTTGTTGTTTAGTCGTTTAGTCGTGTCCGACCCTTCGTGACCCCATGGACCATAGCACGACAGGCACTCCTGTCTTGCACTGCCTGCCGCAGTTTGGTCAGACTCATGTTCGTAGCTTCGAGAACACTGTCCAACCATCTCATCCTCTGTCGTCCCCTTCTCCTTGTGCCCTCAATCTTTCCCAACATCAGGGTCTTTTCCAAGGATTCTTCTCTTCTCATGAGGTGGCCAAAGTATTGGAGCCTCAGCTTCACGATCTGTCCTTCCAGTGAGCACTCAGGGCTGATTTCCTTAAGAATGGATAGGTTTGATCTTCTTATATGTTTATAGCTTTTCCCAAAGAATCCTGGGAACTGTAATTTGTTATGGGCTCTGGGAATTGTAGCTCTGTGAGGTTAATTGTGAGGAAAAGGGCTCCATGGGCTCTGTAAATTATAGTTCCCAGAATTATTTGGGGAAAAGTTATGTGTATGTGTTAAATATAAGGTGTGGATGTGCAATCAGTTACACAGAACACAATCTCACTGACTGGGTTCTATTCTAAGTATGACTAATAGAAGTGCAATCTTGTGCATTTGGTAGGTAGCTGTGCATACTGACCAGAACAGAAAGGCTATCCTTTTCTTACATATGCTTACCGTAGGTGGTATCTTTCTGCAGCCAAAGCTTGCTTTCCTCGGTGTGAGGTTAAATCCACACTACGAGGATGTATCCCAAATAGCAATACTGCTACATAGATCTTCAGTGATGCCTCTATCACTTTTGAGTGGAATTACCACAGCCCCCTCCCTCCCTTCTGTCTTTCTTTCTTTCCTTCCTTCCTTGCTTCGTTATTCCCTCTTGCCCTCCCCCTTCCTATTGTGGGGTTGGAAGAAGAGGTCATTTAACCAAAGCCTCTGTTCAATTCAAGATCTTACAATCAGGGGTGCCAACTTGAATAAAATATTGGGAGGAAGGCAAATAAGCCCCATCGTGCACAATCAATCTCATGATGGGATGCACCCACACCATTTGAATGACATTGCCTTGGGAGGGTGCAAAGGGACCTCAGCCCCTAGGAGTTGGCCCCTATGTTTACAATGTAGGAGGCAGCTACAAGTGTGCCTGACAGATGGCCATGTACACTCTGCTTCTCTTGAGGCAAGCTGTTGTTCCACTGCCATAACTTTCTCATAAAGTTTAGCCAAAATCTGATTGCCAACCATTTCCATTGGCCTACTAGAGTAAGCCTGCTCCATCTTCTCTGTGACAGGCCTCTTGATCTAAGAAGGGTTCTGTCATGGATCTCCTTAGTCTTCTCTGGGCTATATGCCTCTTTCCTTCTTGTCTTCCTATGAAGAACTGCTACCAGAAACTCTGGGCTTCCCCTAGGAATCATTCCAAAAGTGCACCCACAGAGGAAAAGTTCTGAATGATCAGGCCTTGAAATCATCCAGAAAAAAATTGTTCATGTTCTCTGGAATGTGGTAAATCTCACGTCTCGCCACATGGGGGCACATCCAGAAGAAACTGTCATTCTGTGAAAAATGACAGGTAAAAATCACACTGTGGCAGATTTTAACTTATTGTGAAAGATTGTGGGGATCTGGCTGCAGCGAGGACAGTCTGGGAGGGTTAAAAAAAATCAAGCAGCATCAGGTTGGGACATTTTGACATGCTAATTGGGGGGAAAAACCCACCTCTCTAATTCTGTAGCCTTAATCTGAGGTAAATATTGGTGGAAACTGCCATATATGGAGGCAGCTGATTCATTTAGCTCATTGTTGTCAACAATGTTGGATCTCCAGGTTTCAGATATAAGTTTTTTTCTAGCCTAACCAGTACATACTAGGTTATTTGAGTACATACTAGGTTATTCTACCTCTGAGATATAGACTGTCATCTTACACCTCTCCCTGTCACCTTGGCAACCCTTGTTTTACACAGACCTAAAAACCTTCTCTGGTGTGTAGTTGCCTGGCCATTGTCTCATAATGGCTTGAATGGAACCAGCCGGGTGCCCAGGTGGATTGGCATATACCAAATATTAGCTAGATTCTGGCATTCATTAATTTCTTGGGTTTAGCAGAATCCCTCTTCCCCACCCCCTACCATAACATTATCAAAGCTATGTGTTTCTGCCAATGGCTGCTCTTGCAAAGGGGTCACTGTGTGGTTTATCATTCATATAGAGGTGGCTGGAACCTATTTGGGCTTTTAAGAAGAAAGGCTGAGAGGCCAGCAGAAGGTGGAGCCAAAGTCAATGACAGGCAGAGCTACCTAATTCTAGTTTTGTCCCCCATTCTCCACCTTGCTAAGTCCTACAGGGGTGAAGCTGAGAAGGAGAAGAAGAAGATGACAGACAGGGGCACATGCTAAGCTAGTTGTAAGTAAGAAGGCAAGCAAGTTTGAGCTGTCTGAGAGCAGACTGAGGCTGATAGGGCTTTGACCCATTCACCCTGATGGACCAGTCTCCACTGCTTTTATATATATTTCAACTGTGCACAGAAATGTCAGGCCACCTGCTATTGCACTCCTGATTCATATTTATTTAGAGCATTTGTACCAACACTTCAGCCAAGAAGGCTCCCGGGGCATCTTACAATCAAAGCAATATGGTCCCTATCCTCAAGCTCACAATCTTAAAAAATGGAAAGGGTGGGGACCATGGTGGTTCAATACTTTATTAACTAGGGGCTGCCAGGCTTAAGATGAGCAGTAGTTGAGCAGTGAATCATGATGATCTCTCCTACCACCAAAGGCAACCAGTAGTGCTCATACCTTATGCCAATCAAGTTGAGTTTATAAGTCATAACTGTTGCCTCCCTCATTGTTTTTTGCTGTGTTAGCAGCACTGAAGGAACCTCTCCAGGGCATAAGCCTGGGCAGCGTGCATTAAGGTACTGGGCTGCCCAGGCAACAAGGCCACCCCCCTCAACCTCACTGATGTGGTCCAAAGGAAAGCAGAGCAAGATGTTTGGCACCAGCTCGGCTGCAGGAGTTGCTGGAAAGAGCTGTTACAAGGTGCCATCTAACTGCCTTAGGGACTCCACTCTGGATTTGTGGAGGGTTTACACCTCAGCCTTTTCTTTTCCCGAAGATGTCCTGCAAGGCAGCAGGTACAGATGGTTCCCCAAGGTGTACTCCTGAAGCCTTTTTCAGGAATCAGTATATCTACAAGGCAGCAGAGGTTTAGGATAAGAGTATTCCTTCTCCCATGTGTGCTACCTTACCAGGTAGAGAAGACCCAGCTGCCCCTTGGACAGGAGGGAGGAGGAAAATAAATACTAAAACTCAGACACCAGTTTCTAACTAGTTGTTCCTACATGGACCAGCTGGCACAGTTCAAGAGCAAGGAGGTTCCTGATGGAGCTGGGCCTCCAGAAAAGCTGATTAAATGATCCCTGCTTACTGTTTCTCCCACTGAGAGAGAAAGGCTGCCCCCAAGTGACAGTTGAGGGGAGAGGAGGCCTGATGGAGCTGGCCTGTTGCAGCAGAGCCGATGGAGTGACCTCTGCTTCTCAGCTCTCTCAATCCCAACTCTCCTGGTATTTAACGGCTTTTGGGAACCTTACGTCACCACCACACACTCAATAGTACCCATGTCTCCATGTGTGTCTTCCCACTTACATTTTGATAGCAAGGATGAATCCAATGGGTTCAAGTTATAAGGAAGGAAATTCTGACACTAAAAGCTGTTCAACAGTGGAACTGACTCCCACCAGGAGGTGGTGGACTCTCCATCCTTGGAGGTTTTAAAGCAGAGGTTGGGTGCCCATCTGTCATGGATGCTTTAGTTGAGATTCCCGCATTTCCTATGATTCTATGTTTTGTGGACATGGCAGCCAACAAACAAGCTTGTATGTTGCAGGAGCTACCTCTTCCCACAATAATAAACACTGCTTTGGGATCAACCAGAGTTCTGGGCTCATGTCTGTTGGGTTGCATGTGACTGGTCCAAAGTCACCCAGTGAGCTTCATGGCTGAGTGGGGATTTGGACCCTGGTCTCCCAGGTCCTAGGGACCCAGGTGGCACTGTGGTTAAACCACTGAGCCTAGGGCTTGCTGATCAGAAGGTCGGCAGTTCGAATCCCTGTGACGGGGTGAGCTCCTGTTGCTTGGTCCCAGCTCCTGCCAACCTAGCAGTTCGAAAGCACGTCAAAATGCAAGTAGATAAATAGGAACCGCTACAGCGGGAAGGTAAACGGCGTTTCAATGTGCTGCTCTGGTTTGCCAGAAGCGGCTTTGTCATGCTGGCCACATGACCTGGAAGCTATACGCCGGCTCCCTCGGCCAATAATGCGAGATGAGCGTGCAACCCCAGAGTCGGTCACGACTGGACCTAATGGTCAGGGGTCCCTTTACCTTTACCTTTACCTCCCAGGTCCTAGGCTGACACCAAAACCATTACTCCACCCCTTGTGATGTGGGATTGCTGATGCTGCAGTTTTAGATAACAATGAAGTTATTTGAATGTTGAAAATATTAACATCAATATTAATACATATTTTTAATTGTATTCCCAGAGGCCATGGGCATAGCCAAGGGGGGCAGGGGGCAGTTTCCCCCAAATCAATACAAATCCAAGGTTCTGCCACCCCCTAACAAAAGCCCCCCCCCCCGAACAATCCTGGATATACTCATGCTAGTGGTGCCACGATAAAACTGCTAGCACATTTCCAAAGTTAAGTAGGGTCCAGTATGGTTTCAAATCCCTGCATTGCAAGGGGTTGGACTAGATGACTCTCAGGGTCACTTCCAAATTTATATTGATATTTTTATTCTTATTCTAGTATTGCATGCACATAGAGCAACGCACAATGGCACCCGTTTGGAAGCGCCCAGAATCCCCGTCTCTCGTCTGTGGCACATGTGAACTCTGCTCCAACTGCGAATTGGCGAGCGGGGAGGGATGCTAATGCAATGAGTCTCCGAGTCGTGGCTCTTGCCGCTCGCTCCGCCCCTTGTGGTGGGTATTGATATTGCTGCCGCCGCCGCTATTTCTGCCCGCCTCAGCCAGCCAGCCAGCGAGTCAGTCAGTCAGGCTGCTGCTGGCTGTGGCGGCGGCGGCGGCAGCAGCAGCCACAGCTGAAGCCAGCAGAAGCCAGCGGAAGGAGCTGAGAGCAGCAGCAGAGCTGCCTTCCTCCTCCTCCCTCCGGCCGGAGAGACCATCGCCAGCCCCAGCTTGTCCCCCAAGCACGGCGAAAGGGAGAAAGCCCAGCTCGCCCTCCAGATGCGCTGCTAAGCCTGCCCTGCCCCGGCGACTTCTCCTAGCCGGGCTGGGGGAAGGCGGACCCGGGGAGGGGGGGCAGGCAGCGCTCGGAGTCTCTCCTGCCTCCCTTCGCAACCGCTATGGATCTATTCGACTTTTTCAGGGACTGGGACTTGGACCAGCAGTGGTAGGTTTGATTTCCCACCCCGCTCTTGAATTTCATCATGCCTTCGGGTTGTTGTTATTGTTATTGTTATTGTTAGCATCATTAATAGTGCAGCTCAGAAACCTTTTGTTGCATCTTCGTCTCCCCTCCTTCTCAGTGTCTTGTCTTTAATAATAATATCGAGAGCCATGTACCCGTGGTGGTTTTTGTCCGGAGGTGCGTGATGCGCGTCGCATGCCCTGTTTTTCGGAGGATGCTCCAACTTGGAAGTGGTCCATTTGCAAAACAGGCAGCATCTATGGAAGAAGTCGGCATAGCCTCGCTTCCTTTGAACCCGCTCTAGCATCCCATTATTTGAACCCCTCTTTGAACCCATTCCCAACTCAATCCGATCCCCTGGAGTGTGTGGGTGGGTTTTTTGAGGGGGGCGTGGGGGTGTTGTTCATGCACATTTCATTTTCTATGTTTCAAAATAGGTATCAAGACCTATGCTTTCTTGACCCTGTGGGATAACTTGCAAGGGTGTGGGTGTTTTGGCTACCAAACCAAAAGCAACAAAAAACAAGGAAGGTTATCCAACCAGCAACACTCCCCCACACTGTTCATACATTGTCTTCATTGTGGCTTTCTCAAACGTGCAGTTTAGTGGTGTCAGTTGCAAGATTTCAGTCTTTCTCATTTCCAAAACTGCCTGTGATTGTCCCTCCTCCTACCCCCTCTACTGATCCAGAACTGAAGTGATAGCCCCCCCCTTCCTAGTCACTGTCAGATCTCTTATTATTTTAACTTATAAGCTTCGGAAATATCTTGACCGTTACCATGTTCTTCTCGAATTTCAGACATGTTGTGATTTGCAAAGAAGAAGGGAGTTGTGTGTGTTGGTTGTTTTTTATTGCGAACTTGCTGCAAAAAAATAAAATAAACCAAGCTCCCCATCTTTAAAAAAGAAAGGAAAAATTGGGGTGTTGGTACTGGGAGAGCAGAAGTAGCGCAGAAGTTGTGATTTGATTCTGTATTTAACTTGGAAAACAGAGATGCTTTGTTGCCCATAAATATTTAAATATGATTTGCCAATGTCTGGACTGGTTCTGTGTTTCACTCTGCCAAGCTAACAAGTTGCAATTTGTGCTTTTTCTCTAAAATTTAAAATAATAATAATGAGCAACCGGATTGTGGCCATTTGAGGTAGGCTGTAATTTACTAACCAGGCAAGCAAAGTAGGTAAATGAATAAATTTGAACTTTGCATGCCTGATTGGCAAAAATATTGGCGACATAGGTAATATTATGATGTGTTTTGCTGAGAGAAGGGCAGGGGGAATCATTTTAATTTGCTGGCATTTTAAGCAAATCATGCTGAAAATACTAATAATAAAACATAATTTTTATATCAAGCTAATCAGTGACACTTTGTCAAACATACTGTAGTTGCCCAGCTTGAAAACCCTGAAACTCTGTCATGTTTTCATTTATTTTATTTTTATAGCGGTTGAGAATCAATCCTTGGGACCATAAATTACTTAGTATCAGTTTTAATCAGCAAACCAGCATTGTGGATCTTGTGAAGTGTTTTATCAGCTCTGTGTAAACCATCACATTATGTCACTTAATAACCTTGCCGTTGTTACTTAAAAGTAATAATCACAATAAAATTAGTGCTCAATTAAATATGCTGCTTCACAGTATCTTTACCCTGCCAAACTAATTTATTTTTGCAGACAGCTGATAACCACTGTATTGCTACTCAAACAGTATTTGCATACAATTTGCCTAATTTATGGTGTGGGTAACATCATTAATTTAATGGGAGCTGTTACAACAGAGCATGGAGGTGTCGTTTGGAAAAGGAAGCATGTTGCGGTGTTTGTAGAGTCCAACACTGGCTGGGATCAGGATGGTGTATGTCGAAACGATGCGTTTGAGAAAGAAGGAAACTGTTAACATGTGTTTTTGTTGTTGAGGTTTTGGTGGGGGTGGGGTGGGGTGGGGGTGGACAAGTGTTACAATATCTCCTCCTCTTTCCTGATCACCATTAACTTCCTTTATCAAAGTATTGCCGGTTTTTGTTTTTGTTTAAAAATGCATCTAATGCTTTTGGCTGCAGGGGCTCCTTCGAGAGTTCGTCTCTTCTGATCTCATGTGTGTCTCGGCAAGGGGTATCTCCATAAATTCTTCATCTTGTGTGCCTTAATAGGCAAGTGCATCAATTCAGTGGGCTTGAGTTTGCAGGGTGTTGTGTACATGCAGTCACTGGGGGTCTCTGTGAAATTGTGTTGATGTCCACCAAACTATTTTCTTCTGGCGAGAAGAATTTGCCAGCATAGGCGCTCACTGAATGACCCCTCCCCAAACAAGCCATAGTTGTCTATATTTAAATGGCCACTGTTGCACATTAAAAAAAATTACTTTTGTTCACCCTGTGCATCAGGCTTGTGTCTCTGCCTTGTTTACTGCTAATTAGCTAGTTGCGGAATGAGTGTGTTTGTTCCCCAAAGTTGGAAGAAACTGCACATTAAAAACAATCCTGCTTTTTTTAAAAAAACAAAAGCTAAACTAAAACCTGGGTGCAATAGGCAATCCACTCAGAGCTTTGCAGCAATTTGCCCTACTGATTTCAGTGGCACTTACTCCCAAGCAAGTGCATAAGACTGGGACTGGAATTGACCAGTGCACACAATTCTGATGCATGTTGGCTGCTAACTGTTGTGCGTTTACATCTAAGTAGCCTTAAGTTCTATCTTTAAGGAACAACAAAAGATAATTTGCCAGAGATAATTTGCCAGAGATAATTTGCCACACAGCAGCAGCCAATCTCTCCCGTAACCTGAAAGAAGGGTCTGTAACTCTGGGATTAAAATATGCAGTGAATTACTGCAATATGTACATCATATTCCGCACAGTCAATGTGCAAGGACACAACTACATTAAGGAAATGGGATTGTAAATCCAGATACTTATACAAAACTAGTATAATTTAATGGAAATTTATATTGTAAACTGCTTGGGGCAGAGAGTTAGTCTGAGGTTTGGTTTTCTCTTGATGATGCTATATAAATATAATAATTATGCTGGGAATGGAAGACCAAAAGCTATATGATAGATTTGGGATGTGGTCTGTATCAGAGAACTCCACATGTGTTTCATAGTACATCTTGCAAACGAACCCCAAAGTAAAATTGTACCTGTCTATTTATTCATTACATTTCCTCCCTCACCTAAGGAACTTGGATTGGAATTTATGTAGTCCCCCAGTTTTCTCTTCACCACCTCTCCGTATATTAAGCTAAAATACAGCAAAGGGTCCTAGCCCATCCAAGGAAAATTGTGGCTATCTGGGGGTCGAAGGCAGGTTTCTCTCCATGCAAAATTAAAACTCTGCCCACTACTGGCTCTCTTAGAAAATAACACATGTTAACAGGTATAAGGCTCTGTATCAATCTACAGTGGTACCTCACTTTAAGTCAGGGTGGATAAAAATCAATGATTTTTTTTAAAAAATCAAAAAAATCGGATTTTTTTGATTTAAATCGGATTTTTTTGATTTAAATCGATTTTTTTGATTTAAATTGGATTTTTTTAAATAAAATGCTTTTTGAGGAAAACATATTACCATCCAAAGGTTATTCCATCATGAAATAAAGATTAGTTTTTTAATTATGTAGTATAAGGTTGTATATGTTTAATTTTTGGGGTAAATAAATTCCATTAATCCATTCACCTCTTCCAGAGGTTTTTGTAAGATTATTGGGCAGTTTCTCTGCCTACAAGATATTATCACAGGTGCTTGGTTTACTTTTGCAGTTCTCAAAACTGAATTTGACTCAACAGAGATCACATGCCTCTTCTTCACAGCAAAAATGTTATAACATGAACAGAGTTGAGAAAAAGACCTTAATCCTATTGTTCTACAAACCTATGAATACAGAAGCAACCCCTTCAGTGCTAAGTTTCAAGAAGTTCAGTGAATAGAATAGAAACAATATTTTTCTGATTGTTTGGAGTGGACAGTAAGTTTTTCATGTGTAGGCTGGGCTGACAGTCTAAGTTTCTTAATATATATATATTTTGTTTTTGTTTAGCCAATTAGTTAACAAACATGGATGTTTGTTTAAGCAAATAACATTTGCTGAAATGTTATTGTTTCAGTTGAATAAATCTATTTAAATTGTTATTATTAAGGTAATGATTATTTTTCTCCTTCCTAAGTACAACAGTAAAGTTGTCCAAATATGAATGATTAACCTATTAAACTGGGGATAAAAAAACTAATATGAAAAGTTGTTATTCTAAAAATCTTCACCTACTTGCATAATAAAGTTATACCAGCAAGAATTGGTCTTTATGATTTAAATCAACTATGATTTAAATCAAGCCTTACTGACTAGTGATTTAAATCGTGATTTAACTCGTGATTTAAATCAGTTTGATTTAAATCAAATCCACCCTGCTTTAAGTACTCAATTGGTTCCGGGGTGCCATTCGCGAAATGCCAATAGAGCACTTCTGCGCATGCGCGGATCGCGCAGATCGCTTCTGCACATGCGTGCATGGCAGAAACCGGAAGTAAACACTTCTGGGTCCACGGAGTACTCAAACCACAGCGGACGTAAACCGAGGTATGACTGTAATTACCTTGACTACATTCATATCACAGTTTATTTCATTTCCCTGATGTTTCCCTAACTGTTAATTTCCAGATTATATTTGAGCTTTCACATGACATAGATGGCACTTCTGGAAATCTAGTGGCAATAAAAATGGAAGTTTAGTGGTAATTTCACTGGCATTTTAATCAGGAAAACCAACACAATATTCCCTGTGTCTGAGTGCACCTTTCATCACCGTGTTTATGGAGGTATGGAGGCCCCAAAAGAAACATGGGCAACATGGAGTGACACTGCTCTCCTCAAGCCAATTTTGTTTTTTTGATATTCCCTGGTCCTTTACGAGGAATGTGGAACCAGGTAATGTTGGCCCCGGAACTCCCATCAGCCCTGGCCAACATGACCCTTGATCTGGGATGATGGGAGCTGGAGTCCAGCCACACCTGGAGGGTCACAGGATTGCCCCTCTTGTCTCCACTGTGCCCATGGGACTTTACAGCACTAAGCAAAGCAAGGCAGATTCCTAAGGTACGTAGAAGATTATATTTAAAGATGGTTGGAGGTTAGGAAGGCCCAGGGGTCGATAATTAGGAACTCTACAATATGGACGGGCTTTGACAGAGCTGTTGAAGGAAGAGAGAGTGTTGGCACTTGGTGTGTTCAGGAAACAAATAACAACACCACCACCACCACCAATTTATGTCCCACCCATCTGGCTGGGTTTCCCCAGCCACTCTGGGCAGCTTCTAGCACATATCAAAACAGTAATAATAATGACAAAGGAACAGAACTGTCAAAGTCTGAAGTGGTGTGGTTGACCATGAGGTGGGAAGTCCTGGGTTCGAAATGCAGCATGCCCATCAGGTAACTTTAGCCAAGCTATAATGTACCAGACATGCCTCAGCATCAATAGTATATTATACTGAAATGTGTAGGAACACAGAAGGCTTCTACAGAGTCAGGCCCCTGGAGCATCTAGTTCAGTATTGTCCGCACTGAATGGCATAGGCTATCCAGGGTTTCATGCAGGAGGCATTACCAGGCCTATGTGGAGAAATGCTGTGGGTTGAACACGAGACCTTCTTACCTGGATATCAGGTGCAAAGCCACTGGTCTAAACTAGTCATTCTCAACTTGTAGGCTTCACTGAGCCAATGTCTATTTGGCTTTTGTGTTGCAGCAGAATCCTAGGTACAGGGTATTGCTGCTAACAAGCAGTCTTGAGTTATCAGCCTTCTGCTGCAGGGCCCAGATACTCTTTCCTTCCCACTTTTTCAAAAAGAAAAGGGAAATCTTTGCTTACAAGGCATGTGGGGAAACTGCAAAGCACAGCAGTGGTGAAACCTCAAGCACCCTACACCTTAATTTCCCCCAAGGCATCTGTACCTGTAAATTAGTTCAATTTATTTCCGTGCAAATACCTGCGATGTTGCAGCACCCCTTTAACTGCTTAGCAATGCCCCTGTTGATAGGCCTTGTTCCCAGGTAAGACTTGGTGGGCAATATGGCACAATGGCATTTCCCTTAGTAATCCCTTTGATTAATGAATCAAATCACACCTTCAAAAAAAAAAGAGAGAGAGAGGGTTTTGTTTGTTTGTTTACCTCATAAAAAGAGAGGTTGATTTATACCAGACATCAACAGTAATCCAATTGCATCAAACGGGGAAGAAAACTGGACGTTTATTCAAGAAGCTTAAACTCACTAAACTGTAACATAAATAGAAAGGTCAGAAGTTGGCCTGGTAGCTGGCGGAGCTGAGAATGGACCATCCGTAGGTCAGGTCTCCTTCACTCCCCATATTCCCCCCCTCCAATGTCTCTCTCCTAAACCAAGCCACCTGCTCCCCACCAGGGCATTCCGTCAAACCTATTTCCTCAACTGGGAGTGGGGAACCCTGCTTGCTTGCCAGACAAAGGTGAGATGTTTTTGGTCTCTACCTCAGCACATTTGTAAGTGCCCCTCCCTTCTTCCCACCTCCCTCCCTCCAATACGCTGCCCTGGGATGCCTTCTCAGTTACTGTACTTTACTGCCCTGAGGCCTCAAATCACTTATTAAATTACTGTTTTCCTCTGAACACCGGGATGGTGCAATGATGCCTAATAGTAGGTACGTGTGAAATGGAGTAGATACCGTAGATTTCCCCCCCCCCCTTTTCGTGGAAGGAGTTGGAAGAAATTGAAATACTGAATGGAATACTCATTAACGAAAGAAATCCCATCTCTTTCCCCTTCTGTTCTCTTTTTGGAAGTTAAAGTGTGTTTATTTAGGGAATTTGTATTAGGCACATCCCCAAAGTAATTATTTAGGATCATTTTCAGTTTCCCCACTCCCAAACATAAAGGAATTACTCATCATGCTCCTTGCATGTGGTTGAAGGATTAGGATCTATCAGAATGAGCAGCTGAGTCTAGGAAGAAATAAAATACAGTCCAGTTTGAGGCCTGGGAGGGTGGAATAAGCCCCGCAATTGATTATGCCATAGCATATTACATTTTTCCTGGTCTTCCATGAGATTGCAAAGGATGTTAAAACAGAGTGGATCCTGATGTTTCCAAAACACACAGCCTTGTATGCCACTGCTGAGTCGAAATGCTGAAGTAAGTGTGATGGAGGGGGGTAGGTTCCTTTGGTAATGAGTAACCTAAGAATGAGAAATCAAGAATGGAGTAAAACAAAAGAGTGAGCTTTCAAGAAGTGAAAAGAAAAGAATCCAGAATTTTTGGACAGCTTTATGTAAATATTGGTTGCACTGTACACATATAAGCCGCATGTAAATCAGTTGGAGGTGGGTATGTGCAGTGTGAGTGTGTGATTGCAGGGGAGAGACTCATGTGCCCTTGGATGTAAGCTCACGCACTGCATGCAGAAAGTTGGGAGTTCAACAACATCTGAAGTACTACAGATCCCCCATCCCTTTGCTGAATTGTGTGTGTTATTGTTTGTTTTTCAAAAAGTCCCAGGTTTATTATCTCATTTAGATAATAAATTGAAAGCACTTAGGAAGATGTGTCCCTCCTTCCTTTCTTTTTGGTCTTCAAGATATGACATCTCACCTATTGGCTTGGTAGAACGACTTGCCCTAATCAGTATCCATATATCAAGGTTACAGGTAGGTAGCCGTGTTGGTCTGGATCGAAGTAAAATAAAAAAATTCCTTCAGTAGCACCTTAAAGACCAACTAAGTTTTTATTTTGGTATGAGCTTTCGTGTGCATGCACACTTCTTCAGATACCTTTTGTTCTTCAGGTATCTGAAGAAGTGTGCATGCACACGAAAGCTCATACCAAAATAAAAACTTAGTTGGTCTTTAAGGTGCTACTGAAGGAATTTTTTTATTTTACATATATCAAGGGTGAGGGACCTTAAGCCAGGAGGTTGAATATGGCCTCCTGGGACAATCCTAAGGCCACATTCCCTCCCCAGGCCACATCTATCACTGGGGAGTGACTGTAGCTCAGTGAGAGCATCTGCCTGGCATGTAGAAGGTCCCAGGTTCAATTCCTGGCATCTCCAGGTAGGCTGGGAGAGAACCCTACTTGAAACCCTGGAGAGCTGTTACCAGTCAGTGTAGACAATACTGAATGAGATAGACCAGTGGTCTGACTCGGTAGAAGGCATTTTCCTATGTTCCATGCTCTGTTACTCACTTATCTGTATACAGATTTTCCATCAGTAACTGGAAACTCCAAACAAGTGACTGGTTAAATCAGGCATAGGCAACCTTCGGCCCTCCAGATGTTTTGGACTACAATCCCCACCATCCCTGAACACTGGTCCTGTTAGCTAGGGATCATGGGAGTTGTAGGCCAAAACATCTGGAGGGCCAAAGATTGCCTATGCCTGGGTTAAATGATGGTGTTTCCTAGGAGTTTGGAATGTTTTTCAGGCTCCCTTTCTTCTTCTCAAAGACCTACTCTCCAAATATTATTTACCTGATACCATCTAAAGTAACTTAACCAGCAGGAACACCCCCCCCCCATGGGATGTATTGGTTGCTGAAAGCATGAACATCAAAATCTTGTGTTTGATTGAGACTGTTTTGGCTATATGAGGAATGTACTCATTGGGAATGGAGGAGGGAATTATTATTTGTGGCAGCGCATCTTTCATGAGATTAGTGATGGGGGATAAATTTGATTCCTGATGTATTTAAAGGTGAACCTACATGATTTGCACTTTCTGAAACAATATGTAAGCGCAAACACAGCTGCCCTTCAAAATTTGCACTTCTCCACATTTTACAGTGCAGTTCTCCAGTCGAGTGATGTGTTCAATGTAATGTAACCTGTTTTACAAAGGCTAAAACTCACTTTCATTGTTTCACCCATTTTTGCCTCTTTACCCACCCATTACTGGAATGTGGCTCCTGAAAGGTTGTCCTGAATGGAATGTGGCCCTCAGATTGGAAGAAATCCTGGTATATTCTGTCGTATTCAGTCTGCTCAACTAAGCGTTTTCTTTTTTCTTTTTAAAGAACAACCACCATACTATCATTTTCAGTTCAGTACTCTGTCCACAAAAGGAACTAAGGAATACCTAACAACTTGAAAGCTTTTACTATCCAAAGGTAGCTGGCTAATGATGCTTGGCAATTCAAAGAGTTGTTTAAATTGTTGTAGTGTCTCTTGGACATGAACTCACTGACCCTGATTATCTACAGACTAATGGAGATATCTAGAGATAAAAGGATATCAGAAAAGGAGGGAGGGAAGAGAAAAACAAATTCCTTGTCAGCAGGCATTTGAAGTCTGCTTCGGATGACTTGTAATGATCCAGTGACCTTAAGTTGAGAGATGCCTGAAAGGTATGCTGGACAGCCAAGTGAGTAACTAGGGCTATGTTGTACCTCTGCTGTTGGAGGCAATATGCCTCTGAATGCCAGTGTCTGGGAATCACAGGTAGGGAGCCAGCTGCTGCACTCAGGTGCTGTTTTGGGGCTTCCCACAGACATTTGATTGGCCACTGCAAGATCAGGATGGAGGAATAGAGGGGCCTTTGGGCTAATCCATCAGGTGCTTTTTATATTAACTTGCGTTACAATCTTAAGTCAAAGGAAGTCCCGCTGAGATCAGTTAAGCACATTCCCTAGTGTGCATGCTTTGTAAATGTAGATATCTTGTTCTACAAATTATTATTTAGGATCGTGGCCAAGCAAACATCTGAATGCTTATCTATGGCTTGTCTGAACTGCCTACTTGAATGGAATTGTTGTGTGTAGAAGCCAAGAGCCTACACATGTTCAGAAGCAGGCAAAGGAAAAGAAGGCTGTAAATGTGTTCTTGAACTCTGATCATGTGCCTTGCTTATCTAGAGGGAGAATCGAGAGGGAAGCATGTGTGTGAAGAAACTAACCAGAGGCAGCCCAGCCATTAGACAGGGTGAGGTCACTGCCTCAGGTGGCAGAAGCCCTTGAGGTGACATTCCTGCAGGCGCCCTCTGCCTGCGGTGCTGCCAATTTTGGACAATTTCAGCACCAATTTCTGGCAAGATCTTGTGGAATGTGGAAGATGTCACTTGATTTTGGGTGAGATCTTGTCCCAAACTGATGCAATCTAGCCTGAAATTGGTGGAATTGGATGTGGCAGGGTGCACGGTGGCAGCAGAGCAAGGAGAGCAGGAGTGGCAAGGAAGGGTGGCACTTTCTGTTTCACCTCAAGCGGCGAAACAGGTTGTACCACTCCTGAAACTAATGTACTGTACAAAGGTAACATTTACATAGATTGCTCCACCCACTTCTGCTTCTGGCCCTACCTACCACTGGCATGTGCCCCTCATAAGGCTTTCCAGAAGAGAATGTGGCCCTTGAGGTGAAAGCAGGTCATCCACTCCTGTGCTGGAGCTTCTGTCGAGCTTCTGCTTTTCTTGACTCTTCAACAGAGGAGGGAGGGCCAATTAACATATTTTAGTGGGCAGGGGACTTGCAAAGCCAAAGTGAATTTTAAATGTAGATTAGGAGTAAATGTTGACAGCCAAGGCAGCATTACCTCAGCTGATTAATTTATAAGGATGCTGGTCAATGATTTTAACCAACAGCTATGTATAACGGAATCTTAATGGGATCTGTCTGTTAAGATTATACAAAAGAGAAGTGTTTGATTTATTTCATAGGGTATTTCTCCACCGCCCATCCCCTTTCTTCAAAGCTCCACTTTAACTTCATACAAATAATGCATTAGTCACACAGGATAAAATGGCATATTGAATAAAATTGTGATTTTGTCTGCCTTTCATAATCTGATTTAGTAAGGGATTAAATCTGTTTGAGTAGTTTATCCATATCATAAAAAGAGATTGTTGGCTGAATGAAATCTTTTACATCTGCCACTTTCTATCTCATTGGAAAAACAGTAATGCAAAGACCTTCATTTCTTTATAACATATTCCCCATCATCACCACATATCCCCTGGCATTTCTGAGGATAATTATTTGTTTGTTTGTGGTCCTCTGTATATATTTATGTGCTAGATTAAGGCCGGGTAGGATTAACCACCGAAGTTAAATACTGCTTTTGTTGTTGGAAACAACTGGCCATGGAGCTTAAGAAAGAAGCAAGACTCGGCTTAGAAATTTAGGCAAAGTATGGTGCTTTTACCCTTTATCTTGTGGGATTCTTGGAGACATCTGGTTGGCCAATGTGAAGGGAAAAGCATGTTGGACTAGAAGGTCCTTAGGATAAACTGATGGAGGGGGAGTGGTCCCCTGTTGCTGCAACTGCTCTGTAGAGCACTTACCTGGGAATAGTTTCCTAGACGTTAGACTGGTGTGCGTAGGGATCCAGAGCTGTACAAGTGATTGTAAATGTGATCTTTGACAATAAAGCACTACCTATCTTCTGTGTGCATTCCTTTGGATGGAAAATACCCCTGACGTCAAGTGAGGTGGAGAACTCTATGTAGAATGGTGGTTTCTGTACATCATGGGTAGGGAGCCTCATCCCTGGGGCTCCTTCTTGGTTTTCCATAGGCTTCATCCCTTCTTCCCAAGCCACATCACTCACTGGTCCTGCTTGGCACCCTGAATGTTTATGTCCAGCTGGAATGTGATGATGAACACGGAGAATGCCTTTTCCTTGTCTGGATGGAGGATAGAGAGGGGCATGTGAATCTGTGTAGAAATTACTCTGTTGTACAAAGGTAAAATTTGCATCCATTGTTCTACCTCTTTTCCCCCATGGTCCTGCCCACCAGTGCCAAGGAGGGAATGCAGTCCTTATGCTGCAAAAGGTTCATCTTCTCTACTTTAAATGGGTAGAGGGGGGGATCATTTTGCCCTTCTCAAAAGAAAAGAAAATGTCACGAGCTGCTCCTGCTGAAGGGGCTCTCCTTGCACGCTTAATAGTTTTCATTTCTTCTTGTTCCTAAATTTCTCTGCTCTTTCAGCCTGTTGCCGACACTTCAAATTGTCCAATTTAACTGTTTTCCCCCTAGCATGGAACACAGAGCGTTCGTAGTAAAAACAATAGCAGCAACAACAAACCATGGCAACACCTTCGCTTATGGCTTGTTTTTCTACCTAGCTTACAAAAACTTGTTTTGTAATATTTGTATTTATTTATGCGACCAAGAAGACCCTGCTCTGGAATGGCAAGCCATCTTATTGGATGAACATTGATGATGATGATGATGATGACCCCACCTATTGAAGGTGGCTACAAATAAAGCCAAATGCCTGGCAAAAAAGGAAATCTTTTACCCAAGTGCCTAAAGATGGTGCTAGATAAGCATCCCTGGGAAGAGCATTCCATAAGCAGGGAGCCTCCACTGAAAAGGCCAGGTCTTGTGTTGCCACTCTCCTGACCTTCCATGGAAGGGGCAAACAGAGAGGAGCCTCACAGAGAATCACATTTGACAAGAGCATAAGGTGAGTTCAACCATGTGCTACACATGCAGACTCTATATCCATGGAGGAGGGAGAGGTAGGGATGCATGCGGAATCTCCTGTCCCACTTTCAACAAACACATTGTTCCAACATGCTCAGTCTTCATCTTTCCCTGGGCTGAGTGGAGTAGGTCTGCTGAGGGCTTCTGTTTACATCTGTCAACCCCCAGATACCGGTGGGAAGCTCCCTGGCAGGGGTTGGGGTACGTGAAGACAACAGCCTGCCCTGGTTGTTTGTCTGCTGCACCTGGAATTTTGAAGTAGACTCCCCCTGTGCACAGTACCATCTGGGGTCTATTGTGGCAGAAAGCAGAGAGCCCAACAGTAGGTGGAGGCAGAGCCAATGACAGGCAGAGCTGAATGATTCTAGTTTGGGCCCCACCTTCCTCCCTGCTGAGATCTACAGGGACAACACTGAAGATCAATGGGGAATCTGGCATGCAGTGCCACCCCTAAGACTGACTGTAAAGAGAAAGACTGGCAGGCGAGTGCTGGCTGAGTTTAGTGGAGCAGTGCCCCCTTTGCCCTAATGGAGCAGCCACCACTGCCTGTAGATGTAAATTCCATTCCATCTTTCATAAGCTATCCTCTTTGAATTTACCTAATCCTTTTAAAATGTCAGCTGAGTTAATGGTTTTTGCCACCTCTTGTGGCATTGCATTTAATGAGATAATTATATCTGTCATTTCAAGTGCCTCCCCCTCCCCACCTTTGGTGTGTCTCATACAGTAGGTGGAAATGGGCTCTTTCTTTCCATATTACTCCTAGGGTTCATCAGAACATAGCCACCTGTTCAGAAAAATAAGGTGGCCGGATGCAAAAGAGGACAGGGCTTGTGTCAGCTGCAGGGGCAGCATTTCCTGTTTCGCCACTGCCACTACCTCAACCACCTCTTCTTGCCACTGCCACCACATTCCTTACCTCATCCACCACTGGTGGAGAAGCACCACCACCACTATTGGCACTGGCTGAGATCTTGCCCTAAATGGATGCAATATTGCCCAAAATCAAGACCGATGGCAACAGCACTTCTCTACCAGCAGTGGAGGTGGCAGGCAGGTGGGGAGCCTGTGGGTGTGCTGCCTGGCAGCTTTTGCCGCCTGAGGCAGCAGCCTCACCCTGCCTAATGCCCGGGCCGGCTCTGCTAAGCTGAAATCCCCTCTTAAAGTGCACAAGCCCTGTTCTCTTTTAGCATCTAGCTCAGCGTATTACAAACGCCTCAGAGCTTTGCCAGCATTCACACATGCACAACAATGCTTTTTTTTTTAAAGTCCATCTTACTTTTGTCTGATTGCTTTGTCTAATCCTGTACCCAGTGTTACAGTGGCTGCTATAAAATATGGTACAAGCATTAAATAACAGAACAATAACACACAAACAACATTCCTTTAGCTATTTTGACTCAAGTAGCACTGCTGTTTGTGTGTATAATTAAAAGTGTAATTAAAAGTAGTGCTGCTGTTTGTGTGTAACGTAATTAAAAGTGCAGAGACAAAAAAATTCCCTGTTTGTGCCTCTGAGGGAAACGGTTCAGCAATGGCTAAAACCAAGCAGAACAGACACAGTGAGAAGTTTATCAGTGCATGACCCAGAGTCCTTAAAGTGATCTGTGGTTGGCAGTTGCGCTGTAAGTCTGCTTCTTGTCTCGGTTATTGCTCTGGCTAAAGTGTCTGTGCTTAGCAATTAGAGGGTGAGTAGATCACCTAGAAAGATCAGGTGAGAGTATCTGGTGATGATAACACTAGCTC
The DNA here is from genome assembly GCF_963506605.1 of Zootoca vivipara. Taxonomy (NCBI): domain Eukaryota; kingdom Metazoa; phylum Chordata; class Lepidosauria; order Squamata; family Lacertidae; genus Zootoca; species Zootoca vivipara. The sequence continues at coordinate 41,037,124 of NC_083294.1, read as the reverse complement.
AGCAGGCAAGCTCCTTGGTAACACAATTTCTGCCATCTTTCTTAATAAAGTCAGCTAATTATGGAGAGCTTGATCAGACTGATATTATTTGCCTGAACAAAATGTGTAATTTCCAGTTAAACAAGGTAGAGTTCAGATTAATAGCCTTGGGAGATATTCATTGGCCTCCTTATGAGTGTCAACTTGTACCATTAATAGCCATCTTTATTGGATTTTGTATTTGGAAATGTTACTTAGGTTAAATGATGCCCAGCTAAGGCATCTGACATACAAGTTGTATGTCTGGATAATTTGCATGCATTTTGATTAAACCGTTTAATTAAAACTTACATATATCCTCCTCTGCATTTAAAATAATGGCTCTGGAGGAAAAGAACATGCTTTCTGGGTCAGCAGAAGTAGGCAGGAGAAATAGTTTTGAAAATACACATTCTGCTATCTTATGATAGCAGTTGTTTTGAACATTCTTTGTTGAAGGCTACAATCTTAAACACACTTACTAGTGAGTAAGCCCCATTAAACACTGTAGGGGGATTCAGTATTGTGCTATAGCAATTGTTCTGTTAGCACAAGCATTTCAGCTTGCTAAATGGAATGACCCTGCTCTCCACACCGCAAACAGTTCTCGCACCCACCCCCCAACCGATGGGAGTGAGAGGGAGAGATGAGCAGGGGGAAAGTCCCATTGCACCAGCTGAAGTCCTTGTATGGACTACAGCAAGTGGGATTCGGTAGCTGAATCTGGCCCAGTGGCAGGGCCGTCTCAAGCCGGTCGGGCGCCCTGGCGCCGTGGTGCGGAGATCGCTCTGGCGCCCCCGCCCTGGTGGACGGGCGCAGTGCGCAGCACGGCTTCTGCACAGCTTTGCCGCACAGCGCCTTCCTGCCAGCCCAGCGCCCTGGCGCCCCGCACCACCGAGACTACCCCTAGAGCCGGGCTTGCCCAGTGGATCATATTCCTGACTAAATGTGCATAAGATTGCAATGTAACACTTGCAACAACTTTGTAAGGTAGGCCGACATTAATAACATCACAGTATTACAGTCTGGCATGGAGGATGACCCTTCATTGAGGCTGTCTAGTGAGTTGGTGGCTGGAGTCGGATTTGCGATGATGTAATTGCTTGAAACATAAGGAGCCTCCAAGTGAGTTACGAAATTTTAAAGGGATAAAGTGTGGCATAAAAAAGAATGCATTACAGATAAAAAACTATGCAGTAGCCCATAAAACAAACCCAATAAACAGCAGCAGCAACCGGGGGGAGGGGGGAGTCCACCCATAGACAGAAAAATCATTATAGTTCATAAAAAGCCTGGGAGGAGAGATAAGATTTCACCTGGTGCCGAGAGGATGTTAATGAAGGCACCAAGGAGACTTCACTGGAGAGAGAGCTGTGCAAGTGGGGAGCCACAACCATCAAGTCCCCCTCCCTTATCAGTACTTCTCGTCTTACAATCTATGCTCTTCCCCACGACAATGCACCAATTTGGTGGTGCCACACCATGGTGGGACTGAGGCTGATTTAATGGAGCCCATAGCTCAGTTGGTGAATTCAGACTTGAGTTGACCTGTAACTGGCTTTGTGCAGATTCCACTTGCTTGTTGTGCTGATGGTAGAAGACCTCTTGGGTTTTGATCCAGTTCCTTTCCTTTTCAGGGATGTGGATGCAGTGCATCCTGACACTCATTTGAGGCTTGTAAAGAAAATGAAGGAAGGACAAAAATAGCTGTGCCTTTTATGGCACTCGTGGCCCCCTGACCACCTGTCCCAGGGGAAAGAGGAAACCAGAGTGGTTTAAAACAGATGTGAAACTTTTAGCTGCTCTTTGGCGTCAAGAGTGCAGACCACAGGTGCTAAAAGCTTGGGCAGTGACAGCCATGATATGAAAAGGGGTTTTTTTTTGCAATGGGTCCCTTAGTTGTGGGATGAGTTGGCCTTCCTCAGTGCTGTGAAAAGACAGACATGTGGATCACTAACTCAGTTTCATGCCTCTCTATCTCCTTTCATATCTTTAAAAGTGCTCTGTGAATGTTCATTTAGTGCTGTGCCGCTGAGCTACATTCAGTGCTTAAAGTTCATTCCAAATTTGAAGGGCTGGAGGCAGAAGGCAAAACCAGCTCCCCTCTGAATGAATCAGCATTCCAGGAAATCTGAAGTTTCCACTACCAACATTGCCTCGAGTATCACCTCAAATATCAATGAATTGACCCCCACTCCATTTTGTGCCATGTGGGGCTGAGAAATGGGGCATGGTGTTCATTATTCATGCCAATATTTTTTAAAAGCAAAGTGAACAAATCATTGTTAAATAGCAAAAGTGTTCAAGGGATTTAAAGGGGAGAAGCGGGGTTTCTTGGTGACATCACAGAAGGCTAGCCAATTAGCGGGATGCAGGGCAGCACTTATGATCTAGGCTTGCAGAGCTGTGTGTCTCCTGACTTGAGCCTGACTCTCTAGATTCACTTGTGTTGAATGTAATGTGGGTGGTTACAAAGTGCCTTTCTTTATGTCTGCCTTTACCATTATTGCTTCTAAGGAAATGTGAAGTATGTAATGGTGGCTGCAGGAATAAGTCAAAACCTATTTCCTTAGATTCCTCCCCCACCCTTACTGGGGATATATATACATATACATACACACACACACACACACACACACACACACACACACACACACATATATATATATAGTTTCCAAATTAGTTTTTGTGTTTTATGCGAAGCAGTTATTTTCTGCAGATGCAATCACTAAGTTTCACACACATACACAGAAGTTTTCAGGGAAATTGCAAGAACTCTTTGCTTGGAAAAAAGAGCTTTAGGGCTTTTTCTCTTTTATACCCCCTCGTTTCTGTGTTCACTAATGTACTGTTTGTTCCAGAGTCACAGCGAGTGGGAGTTAAAGCTTATAAACGCACCGTTTGGCTCTTTAAAAAGGCATTTAGTGTACAATTATGGCTGTTTACTTCTATAATTGTTGTGTTTCGAGGTTTTAGCAGGGCTTAGAAAGATGGGTATCTACAATCTTGGAGGGCTGCTTCCCTTTTTAACAAAAAAAGAAGAAGAAAAAATATAATTATAGCTTATTGAGAAAGATATACAGATAATGCAATGTTTTGTATGCTTTTCACACATGGCTGTGATACCGCCTTGCATGGTTTATAATTCCAGCTGGATTGAAGGAGACCGAGGTGCTCTTTCTACATTGCAGTCTTGGTGTGGAAGCTGCTTTTCTGTGACTCCAGGCGGTGGTATTGGCACAATATTCAAAAGCCCTGTGGCACGTCCTGCACCAGCCGTAGCTCAGTGGTAGAGCATTTGCTTTGCATGCAGGAGGTCCCAGGTTCAGTCCCCTGTCACATCTCCAGGTAAGGCTTGGAGAGACCTATGCCTGGAAACTGGAAGAACTGCTGCCAGTCAGTGTTGACAATACTGAGCTAGGTGGACCAATAGACTTCCTATGTCATATGCCCATGAGTCCTTCTCTAGCAAACAGTTGAATAGAACAAAACAATTGTTTGAAATAACAAAGGTAGGGTTGCTATACATCCGGAATTTCCTGGACATATCCAGAATACTGCAGTCGGCAGCAGTGTCCGAGCAGAAATCAGTAAAAACAAACAGGCCGATTTTTTTTTAATCACTGTTTGAAATATGGTAACCCTAACAAAGGAGTTTCAAGTATTCTAATTATTTGCTTAACATTAGGAATTATTTGCAGATAACGTTAGGAATTGTTTCACATTCTATACATGTATCTTTGATACAGGCTGGGATAGGTTTCACTTGTTTAGAACAGATTAAGCCAATCTGTAGAGAGAAAAGCATCTCTCCACTGAAGAGTGAAGTCTGAGTGTTCATCCAGCAATATTAGGGTTTCCCCCTCCCACCTCTAAAGCCTTTGAGAGTTGTTTCTCAGTCTAGTGTAAACAATTTATTGTTGGAGTCCTGGAATATTTGCATTTTAATTAAAGACAATTTTAATTAAACACCAAAACTTTAATAGGAAAAGTAGACTTTAAGCCTGTGGTTGCACTCACATACCAAGGAGGCCAATTCTGAGGGGACCCCTGCATTGTACATAAATCTAGCTTGTGTGTAATTTATGCCAAGGCGGAAAAGGATATGCCTCTTCCTGAAAGAAACAATCCCTCTTCCAAATAATAATAATAAAATCCACTCTAGAAACAAGCTAGTTGGGGAAAGGGATGGGGAGTTTAGAAAGGGAAGGCAGCTAGAAGAAATACACCCTGATTTTCAATAATAAGAAAAGTACCAACTCAATCTTCTGTCAAAACTTTAGAGCTCTTCTGAATATTGGTCAACACCTATTGATAGCACATTATTTGTGTAGTATAGTGGGTAAGAAGGATGAAGACACAGCTCTTAAAACAACCAGCTCTTTATTCTAGCTCTCAGTCCAGACTGAACAGCAGCTTAGCCGACTGGCTTATATAGTACTCAGTAACTTGCAACAGTAACAAACTTCCCCTAGCTACCCAATCTGTGAACAGCACTCTCAATCCTTCATTTGCATGTTGTGGACCTGAGTGAGAACTGCAGCCACAGTGGGCAGGGTAAGAACTGCAGCCACGGTGGCCAGAAGGAGTACTGCAGTTAACTTAATACATAACACCCATTGTGGACCTGAGTGAGAATAGCAGCCACAGTGGGCAGGGTAAGAACTGCAGCCACGTTGGCCAGAAGGAGTACTGCAGTTAACTTAATACATAACAATTTATTCGCTTGCTTCTATGGAGCCCAAGGTGGTGGTTCTCCCTCTCTATGTCTTCTCCTCACAACAACCATGTGAGGTAGGCTAGACTAAGACATAGCGGCAGGCTCAAGGTCACCCCAGAGAGCCTGGAACCTTCTGCATGGAAAGCATATGTTCTGCTCCTGAGCTACTACCCTTCCCAAGTCATACACAAGGCACTCATTTAGCTGATTTTACCTACTCCATTGAAATGTATGACTCATGCAGGGCCAGACACTGCTCTCTTACACATCACTACAGTGGTACCTCGCAAGACGAATGCCCTGCACGACTAATTTTTCGCAAGACGAATGCGTCTTGTGATCTGATAGTGACTCGCAAGACGAATTCGTTTTGCGAAAAATTCGTCTTGTGAATCACGGTTTCCCATAGGAATGCACTGAAATTTAATTAATGTGTTCCTATGGGCAAAAAAAGAAATTTCAATGCATTCCTATGGGAAACCGCAATTCGCAAGACGAATTTTTCACAAAACTAATTGACTCGCGGAACAAATCAAATTCATCTTGTGAGGCACCACTGTACATCATATTTGGGGCTGCTACATGGACAGGGTTTCTTTCTACATCAGAAGTGAGAATCCTGCAGCCCTCCAGATTTTGTTCGACTACAACTCCTTTCGTTCCTCTCCACTGACTATGCTGGCTGGGACTGATGGGATTTGGAGTTCAGCAACATCTGGCAGCTACCCCTGTTCTAGGTGATTCTGTGCCTGCAACCTGTAAACATTGGCTGGATCTACACTGATCTAAATTTTTAAAAAGTTATATACTGTAGCTCTTAATGCAATTTTCCATTGACTGCTGTACAGCGCCCCCCTGGTGTCACATTTCTATAACAATTTATAACATTATAACTCACCAGTATGTGGGACGCGGGTGGCGCTGTGGGTTAAACCACTGAGCCTAGGGCTTGCCGATCAGAAGGTCGGCAGTTCAAATCCCTGCGATGGGGTGAGCTCCCGTTGTTTGGTCCCAGCTCCTGCCCACCTAGCAGTTCGAAAGCACGTCAAAGTGCAAGTGGATAAATAGGTACCGCTCTGGCAGGAAGGTAAACGGCGTTTCCATGTGCTGCTCTGGTTTGCCAGAAGCGGCTTTGTCATGCTGGCCACATGACCTGGAAGCTGTACGCCGGCTCCCTTGGCCAATAATGTGAGATGAGCGCGCAACCCCAGATCGGTCATGACTGGACCTAAATGGCCAGGGGTCCCTTTACCTTTACCTTTTTAACTCACCAGTATAGGTTTGTCCATTATCTCCTCTATGGGTCTAACTCTGACTGCCAATGGTTCTCAAGGGACTCTGGTTGAGATAGTTTTGTTATGACGGGCTTTCCCTGCTGGATAAATGGGTCTTTCCCACGAGTGTCCACATGCTAGGTTTTAGTCTTGCTTTAAATGCATTTGCTCTATTTGTGTTTCTGTTTTCAATTATCTTATGTGTGAGTCGCCTTAAGGTGATGGTTTGGAAGGTGATGAGTAAACTAATTGTAATAATAATAATCTTTCCCTTTAGCTGGTGATGCCACATAATGACCCTGGGGCCTTCTAATTGCAAGCCAAACTGTACCCCCTTTCATCCATTGAACATTACGGTTAGGCAGTGTTTTCCCCCTAAAAAAATGTTTAGGGGTACTCTCATTTTAACTCAAGAAAATCACCATTTTATAGTTCAAGTCAGGAAAAAATAAATACAGTAAACGGACAAAAGTATAAAGATTCACAAATGTTTAGGCGTATGTGTACCCCTGCATCCCCCCAGGGAAGAAAAAGCACTGCTGGTAGGATAGGGAGATCAGAAGTACATGGCATTGTGCAATCACAGCCTGCAAAGCAGTTGATAACCAGGGAGCAATTTACCTGAATAGTGAGAACACTGTTAAGTCATGCTTGGAGCAATCAGTGGGTCTAAGAAATATGACCTAGTTGAATTTCAGTCATGGTACCCTTCTTATTTTCTGTCATCAAACTGGGGAGACTTTTTGTACATTTTGAAACCTCATGCTCTACAGCTACTTAATCAGCATAGAGGTGTTTTCAAAAGTTCAATATATATATGAAAGCATATACTCAAGTTTATATTGATTGTGTTGCTAATTCTGCCTTCTAACACTGCCAGCGAGCAGGCAGGTAGCTGAATTGTATTTAACTGGTTTTATTGTGATGTGACTAAGATGGATGTCCATTATTCGATGGGGGAGTGTGGTTAATGAAGCCATTAGCTGAGCTAAGGCGAGTCGAGAAAAAATAGGGAAATCACCATTATTCTGAAGCCATTAAGTTGTAATCTGCCACTTTCTCTCCTTACTCAAAAAGGCATCTTCTTTTGAAGGCCTCCCTGACTGTCCTTTAAAGATTCATTAATTCATTAACTTTCTAAAGGAGATGAGGGGAAACACAATTGAAATTTTAATCTGCACGGTATGTCGTATTATTAACATTTTCAACATATCTGCCTCCACCGTCGGACAGCATCAGGTTAGGGTTAAATAAACTACATTACAGCAAATAATATTCTGTTTCATACCATAAAACATAAAACGGCGAAGACAGAAATTGGTTTCATGGATAAATTGAATTACAATTCAGAGCTAGCATTGTGAAGTCTGTTGTTCAAATTTGCATTCTTCCCAGCAAATGTGAATGCCAACATCATGCATTAATGTTAATATTCTTTTTCTTCTGCGCTTGACTTAGCACCCGCACAAATGTGGCTGTCATACGGAGACCACTTTATATTGTCCCATTTGGTGGTGGCTGAAGGGTTGTCGTTTCACCCACAGCAACAACAAAGAACTTGACCAATTGACCGATAAAGTATTGATCAAATTAGGATAGTGATAAGGAAATGGGGGGGGGATTATGTTAACCAGAAAACTATTGTAGTTTTAACGACACTAAGATGGCAAAAAAAAGAGGTCATAGCTCACTGGTGGAGCATTTGCTTTGCATTGAGAAGGTTGTCAGTTCAATCCCTGGTTGGGCTGAGAAATATCTTCAACTTGGCTCTTAATAGGATGGTAAACCTGTGCCTAGGCTTCACCAAGAGGGGTATTAAACTCTGGAATTAATGTGTATTGCTTTGTTCCAGAATGTGGTAGTGCACATTTTGGGGGCACTTCTGTGCATTCTGAATGGGGCTGTGGATTGGTACTTCCATTTTTGAGGGAGGCAGGGGCTGGTGGAATGTTGCTTGCCACTGAAGTAAATTCATCTTCTTAAGGGATTAATGGTGCTATCCCACAAACATGCAGAAATCTGGCTTATATCAGGTTGGGCTGAGTTTTAGGGTTTAATTAGGATGGGAGAAAGTGGGAACATTTTCTAGGCAGAAAATGAGAGTGGCACATGTGTGACCCACATGTCTTAGAGAAGGAACGTAGCTCATTGGCCAAGCATCTACTTTGCATGCAGAAGGTCCTATGTCCAGCCCCCCACATCTCCAGATAAGGCTGGGAGACCCCCATTTGAAATCCTGGAGAGCCAGTGCACCTTAGTGTGGACAACATACCCTCCAACATTTCTCCAATGAAAATAAGGATGTCCCATTCCATAATGATAATTTTACTATTTACACCCCACACATCTTACTGGGTTTCCCCAGCTACTCTGGGCAGCTTCCAACATATATAGAAACATAATTAAACATTAAACATAAAAAACTTCCCTATGCAGGACTGCCTTCAGATGGCTCAGGGGTTGGATAACTCCATACCCTCCAATATTTCTCCAGTGAAAATAGGGACACCCTAAGGAAAAGTGAAACATTCCAGGATCAAATCAGAAACCAGGATGGCTTCTCTAAATTAGGGACCTCCCTGGAAAATAAGGACACTTGGAGGATCTGGGACAACACAGAACTAGGCTGGCCGACTGGTCTGACTCAGTATAAAGCAGCTTCCTGTTTTCCTATGTCCTGCCAGACTGAGGAGCAAAGGGCCCTCATTTTTTCCTTATTGGCACTGAATTCCATAATGATGCAATGGAAAAAGGAGAGTGCTGCTTACACAAGGGTGATCTTAGTTTCATGGAGTATTTTGATAGAAGTCAAATAATAAATAGGAGGTCAGTTGACAAAATCTGACTGGTCAACTGACTGAGTTGGCTCTGTGTGCAGTGAGAGATCTTTGAGCTCTGGGATTCTATCAAGTGGTTGTTTCTGCAGGGCTTGTACTGTCATTTACTAGACTGAGACAGCCTGCTCAGGTGGCAGATTATAGGGGTGATGACAGCTCCCACAAACATTTTTTTCTGAGCCCGTCCCTAGATCACACGGCTGTGTATAGCCTGTTGTATACCCTCCAAACTAGTCTAATCAGGTGCAATGGTTGACACCAGTGTTGAAGTAAGATTCAACTGCTGGTCTAGTTGCCTTCTGCAAGTGGAATTGTGGGATAGGAGAATACCACCTTGACCCTTTCTTGCATTTCTTGAGCCAACCCTGCTGTTTCTCCACTTCCTTTGCCAATAAGGTCTGAGGTGATATGGAATTTACCCCCACCTCCCCCACCTTCCCTGCTAGCTCTGAGACCAAATTCCACTTCCAGTCTTGGAATTCAACCTTGCGGGATCTCTCTGCTGATTCTGGGTGGGTCATCAATCAAGAGTTGCAGGCGAACACCATGGGTGACTGCAACAGTCACACTTTGAGCCTTTTCTTCCATTCCTCCGCCTCCCTCACTCCTTTCACGGTGATACTGTCAGTTTGATATATTGCCTTCCGTGTTGAGTTTGTTACTTAGGTCAGGAAACCTCAGAGTTGCTTGTATCATTGGTGCTGGAAAGCACAAGCGGCCTTTTGCATCTCTGCTCTGTGCCTTTCGGTGGACTTGTTGGGAGGAGGAACCAGCAACTGAACACGAAGACACACACCATTCTCTATTCCTCCGGAGTAAATTATGTTTATGGTGATGCAATTAGGGCAACAAAGGAAGTATAGGAGTAACAGCATTACTAATTATATTGCTCTGCATAAAGAGTGACATCAATATTATCAAGTGCCATTAACAGTCCTTAACGGCAGTACATAGAATAACCTTTGATTTCAAATAGAGCCTGTAAATCTCACGAAACCATCTCTGTAGGCTTCCCATTTCTTGGTAAGAAACAGTGATTGTTGGTGAATGTACTCTTTAAGAACTTTCAATAACAGTGAATAACAGTTCAAAAACAGTGAATAACAGTTTGTCGTGTCTAGCAATATAACCTGGTCACAGGTAAGGTCATCCTTAATCTAGAATGAGTTCTGCAAGGAAAGTGGCATTTTTGGTGATGGTGGTGGGGCAATCCTTCCTGTGCTCAGCAGCTGGCAGCCAGCTCAGACTGTTGAAAAGCTGGGACAATATTATGCAGATTCAGAATTTTAAAAGTGTGTTGATGAGTTGCCCTTGATCCGACAAATGTCGAAGACATTTTCTTGATCTGCGTTGGGCTGCATTTGCTTACAGTATTCATTCAGTTGCAATTTATTTTTGGTTTCCATCTCTATCCTGCCCTTTGGCCTTCCGGGCTACTCACACACCCGAAACAAGTGCAGATGTAATTGCATAGTGCTTAGCAACTTTAAGCCTTTTCTAAAAGAACTGGAGGGTGGCTGCTTATGCATCCTTACCCCACAAAAAGTGCATTTCCAAATGAGAGAGCGAGAGCATAGCTGCCAAGTTTTCCCTTTTCTCGCGAGGAAGCCTATTCAGCATAAGGCAAAATCCCTTTAAAAAAGGGATAACTTGGCAGCTATGAGCGAGAGAGAGAACAGACATGGAGACAGATTTGTATATGCTGGTTTATATGTATAAATTTGCACACTGGCAAATAACAACTGTGATTTAAACAAATGCAGGTGACTTGTCAAAAGTGCTCTTCCAGGGAAACAAACAACCACCTTGAAACCAGCAGTGTTGGTGTGCCATGGTAAAGGTGGGTTGATGTTGCACTACCATTTTGGCACACAGTCATCATCAGGGTTCATTTAATTACAATCTGGTAAACTGGCCTTTTTTTTTCAGCCAGAGCTCACCAAGACCTCTCAGGTGAGCACCATTGCCATTCTAAGAGAACAAGGGAGAGGTTCATGGTGAGCTCCGACACCTCTTTTTTCTCGACAATTAGCACTGCTGGTAGGAAACATTGGATGCAGTATATTACATCTGGCCCTCTTCTCAACCCATATGAACTTCAAAAACAGCTAGGTGTTTCTGTTCAACACACAAGCTTTGGGTGGGGGTGAAGAATTGCCTGATTCATAAAGCAAAGATTTTAGACTCTGCCTGACAGCTTCTTCATTAGCTAAAATGAACTGTACGAGAAGTGTGCAAAACTGCAGGATTACGCATTCCCAAATCAATGCTTAATTATTGTTTAATTGATTCAGAAATCTACAATGGAACCTTTCCCCCAAAGGAAAGGGAATAAAGGCAGGTTTGAAAAAGAGTTAAGTGACAGTTTTGTATCAAATAAGAAATTGCTAAGAGGCTGAGGGTTTTTCAAACTGCATATCAAGGCCTGTGTGAAGGTGTACAATTCTTCACACATACAGATTCCACATTCTGTCAGAGAGAGAGAGAGAGAGAGAGAGAGAGAGAGAGAGAGAGAGAGAGAGAGAGGAATGGAGAAGTGTTACGGAAGAAACTTGTGTGTCCAAATCCCCCACTGATTTACAGTTAAATCACAGGCACAGCCCTACCTGTAGACAGCCAGGATTGAACCTGGGTTCTTCTGCTTGCAAGTCAGAAGCTCTATCACTTAGTTACAAACAGCTGCCCCATGTGGGGAGCTATGAGAGATGCAGTATTCTAAAGCTCTGGGCTGGCCTCACTTACCCTAGCTGGCCATTGGGTATTCCTAGACCGGAAGGACTATGAAAGGCTTCCTATTTGTCATACGGTTTTGCTGGCTCTAGTGTGGTTTTGCAGTATGTTGTTCAACCAAGACTCCCTGGTTCCCAACCCCTGCCCATCCCATGACAGCTGCTTACAGCTCATCTTGAACAGATCATGCTGTCCCTGGCCCCATTGCATGATTCTGCTGCCCCCTGGACGCCCTCCCAAACTCCCTTCCCACTTGCCTTTGTGTTCTTATGCCAACTGCTTTCCTGCTCCCCTTACTATTTCCCCCTTTTAAAAATAGTTCCCTGTCTTGTTACTTTCCTTTTGCACCTCATTGCATAAATCCCAATAATGCCTTAATTTATGCACGCATATCCAGGAGCTTTGTTCAAAATGAGCTGCATCCAAGGTGGAATCGGAGCCTTCTGTTCCTACAGAAATGAATAAGCTGCATGAGGTGAATTCTTTCACTGCCCTGTTTTCTAACCTGGAGTTTTCAGAGTATAATTTAGACATTGCCTCGGTAGTTTATGACCATATAATGTATAGGTGGGTTGGTGGGAGGTTAGATAGATGCACTTGTAAATGGCAAAAAGCAGGATGGCAGAGTGCGATCTCCAGCTGTGCATTATTTTACTGCACAGTTTCATGTCTCTATCTTAAGGCATTAGACGCTACTAATTCAGCAAAAGCCCAAAGATTTGTTTTACAGAAGAAAATTTGGATTTGATTAAGATATTGCTTCCAGACCTAATCCCCCTTTTTAGCAAACCACGCTTTTGTCTGTGTGGCTGGCAATAAACTGCATTTGAGGGGAGCACTTTACAGTGAGGACAAAAAGGCTTCCTTGCCTGGGAATTATCTTACAAAAGCAACATTCGTTGTAATGGTATTATACTTAGATTAATTATAGGGATGCTAGCAAGAACTATTTCATCATTTTTGGCAAGGTCAGCACATTTTTGCTCTTAACCCTCCAATGCAGAGGTTTATAATTTAGCTATTTTTATGTGTCAGGGGTCACCAACTGGATATGACCTCAGAAGGCACTGAGCTGCAGAATATGGTCCCAGAAGCAACTTTCTGGGGGCTTACCTCACTCAACAGATTTTAATCAAGGTATGGGCGTACCATTTTGCTCACCATGGAGATTCTCTCTCTCTCTCTCTCTCTCTCTCTCTCTCTCTCTCTCTCTCTCTCTCTCTCTCTCTCTCTCTCCTCTCATCACCTTTTTTGGAAATGCAAAGGACTGCTGCCAATTTCTGTAAGTCTCCTGGCTCCTTTCTGACAGCTGCCACACACAGCTATAGAGATGAGCTGGTGGCTAGGAGAGCATGAAATGTGTCTAGTGCTTAGCACTGAAGCCAAAATACACCACAACCAGGAAGTATGTTATTGCCGAAACAAAGTCAGTTGCAGCCCTTCCTGTCTAGGGTGGGGAGGCAAGGTCAGCTAGGTTGGGGCAAGCCTGGAGGAGGTCCATAGCTCAGCGGTAGAGCATCTGCTTTGCATAAAGAAAGTCCCAGGTCCAACCACTGGCATCTCCAGGTGTACCTGGGAGAGGCCTCACTCTGAAATCGCAGATAGCTGCTGCAAATCAGTGTAGACAATACTGGGCTTGATGTACCACTGGTCTGACAGTTTCTAGTCTGGAGCCAGTTAATTCATTTACTGCTGGCCATGTAGACATTCCAAACTGCAGTTCTCATAGTTCACCACAATGGGGTGCTGATCTATAGATTCCTGGTTCTACCCCTGGTGACTCCTGACACAACAAGAACCTTTCAATCTGTCTTATACCAAGTCAGCCTGCTGGTTCATCTAGTCTAGTATTCTCCCCTCTGATTGGCAGCAGCTCTCAAGTGTCTCAGAAATTTCTGCTGTCTGATAGCTTCTTAGCTTGGGGCTGGGGAACGTTCCCCCCCCCCCCTCATGAAAGGCCATTGAACCATGGAAAAATCAGTCAATGGTTGCAACTGATAGTGGGTGGGGGAACAGTCAAAAGAAAGTGGAGCTTGCAAGATTATATCATTTTGTTCCTCGTCCTCAGATATGACTCCACCTCAAGGGATGTTTCAAGAAGAACATTATTTCCTTGCTTCCCTCCTGCTGCGCATCGTTGACCTCATGCTATCTGAGCACATGTGCTCTCCATAACTAGGAAGACTTTACTGATAAGCAGTGCTAATTTACAGAGCCAGGTGATCAATGAGGGGTTGGGCAAAATGCATTTATTTCTTACTAGCTGTTCCCGGCCACGAGTTGCTGTGACAATCATTCCCCCCCAAAACATGTGTTTTGTTAAATCACCCCACCCCACCCTGACCCATTCATCCTCCCCAAAGGCACAGCCCTCCCCCACCCAGTGCCCCCTTTTATTGCACAATAAAAGTCTTTAAATACAAAGTGGACTCAAGCGGAGTTACTCTAGAGTAGCCACGACGACCCTCTGACAGCATTTTAATTTTCTCAGTCATTTTTTTTAACTCTCTTTTTCTTCCTCTTTTAAAAGTTTTCACAAGCAGGCACTGTTTTACTTTTTCTCCTCTGAGGCATCTTGGTGAGTGCCTCTTGCCAAGGAGAAATGATGCCATAAATCAGGACCCAAATCAATGTTGTTATGAGGTTGTAAGTCTGAGAAGCTGTTACGAGGACCCTGGTGTCTTCCCTTCCTCTGACAGCAGCAAGAACCGGGGACTGTCCAGGGTACAATTCGGAACCTTGTCTGCTCTTTTATGACCCAATATTCCATTGCCTTACCTTGATTATGAGTTATCGCTACCAAGCCTCTGTTTTAATTTCCGTTTCACACGTACTGTTACGTGATGGGAACAGCACAAAATAAGCAATGTTAGGAACATCCACATTTGTATTTCCTCAGGATTTTCTCCAGAAACTTGTGCGAATAATAACATAAGATAATAAGTTTTTATTTGAAGAATGCAAATAACAATGCAAGAGGAAAACAGAAGGTTCCCCCCCCCTTTAGTGTGGTCAGCCTTGCAAAGAAGTCTACAAGCTTACAAAAGTGTGGAAAAATGTATGTATAGCGTGTTCATTTATATTTATGCATTATGTATGTATTTAATGCTGAAGTACTATGCCCACTTACCTGGAAGTCATCCCCATTGAGCTTTTGAGTAAACATATCTACAATTGCACTGTTAAGCATTTATATGCTGCTTTCAGCATGGTTAAACTATGCAACTTGCTCCTGCAGGAAACAGTGATGGCCACGAACTTGCATGTTTTGTTTTGCTTTTTAAAAAAACACGTTTTCAGCAGGAGTTGAAAAGTAGACACAGAAGTTCTACTCACTGGGGACCCAGCAAAACTAATGAAACTTCAGATGTTCAACTCCTGAGTAGAAAAAGCATTGGATATATCCTACCGGGTGGTATTCAGTTGCTTTTACTCAGCGTAGATCCACTGAAATTAATGAACATACTAAATTAGGTCCATTACATTCAATAGGACTATTTGGAGTAAAACTTGTTGAATATCATTGGGTTCTACTCTGAGAATAACATTGTAGGGTAGGGCACAATCCTTTGTTCCCATGGTGGCCAGTCTTTGGGAAGCTCACAAATGGGACACTCGCGTCGTCATGCTCTCCCTGCTCAAGTTCCCCAGCAACTGGTATTCAGCAGCATATTGGCTCTGATAACTGGAGGCGTCGTTTGCTTGCCATTGATTTCTGCCCAGGGCAAAAATAGAGGATAATTGGAACACCATTCACTCACCACCAATCTCATCTTGCCAGCACAGAGAGTTCTTAATGCCACATCTGGTCTCTCCCTCCGCCCTTCCATAGCAGTAATTCCTGTCCTGTGCAAGCAGTAGGTGTTAGTGTAAACAAGGCATGATTTGTGTGGCTGGAATATGGCTGTAGACATTGTACTAGACATAAAGAACAAGGGTTGGGGCAAGATGACTCTTGGAACTATATTTCATTACCCTTAACACTCAGCTTTCGTAATAGAATCACAAGGAGCCAGTTCCATCCGGTATTCAAGATTTTATGACGGCGTTTTGCTTCAGGACCTAAACTTCCTTAGCTGGTCATTACCTGACCAGTAAGGACCTTTAAGTGGGTCATTAATGCTTAAATAATAGCGCATGCACATACCCGCACACCCCAAGTCTAGCTGGAGCAAGAACCTCTTTTGTCATTTTGCGAAAAACGAAAAGAAAGTGCTCCATACGAACAAGCAACAGTTTGGTTTGCTTAGAATGGCAAAGCTAGGGGTGGTGTTGCCGAGGAGACTGGGAGACAGAAGCAGATCAGCACAGAGCAAGCTAGTATGTCTCAGGAATCCTGTTCTCACAGGAGTCGACCAGATGCCTGTGGGAAGCCTACAAGTAGGACCTGAATGCAGCCATGCTTTCCCCACTTGTGATTCCTAGTAGCTGTTATTCAAAGACACACTACTTCTGACAATGGAGGCAGAACCTCAAGGAGGATAAGGCCATGCTCCACCTCCACTGTCTGAGGCAGCATGCTTCTGAATATCAGTTGCTGGAAACTGAGGGAAGGGAGGGTGCTCTTGTGCTTGCAGGTTTTGCCATAGGTATCTGGTTGGCCATGGTGAGAACACGATGGCAGGACTAGGTGGACTATTGGACTAATCCAGCAGGCTCTTCTAAGGTTCTCGTGTCAGAACATAGCCAGCATGATAAGGTAGCCTCATCCTCCATTAATTTGCCTAATCCTCTTTTGGAACCATCCACGTTTGTGGCCTTATTGAGTGAGTTGATTCCATAATTAATGCAATATGAAATTAATGCAATATGAAAAAGAACCTCTTTCTGTCTGCACGGGATCTCCCAATATGAAGCCTTATTGAATGTTTCCCAGGTTCTAGCATTCTGAGAGGGGGAGGAAAACATATCTCTTGTCTATTTTATACTGTTGTGCCCCACTCCCAGTACTCACCCTTTCTGTAAACTGAAAAGCCCCAAATGCTGCAACCTTTTCTCATAATGGAGTTTCTGTAGTTCCCTTGATCGTTTTGATCAGGAAGATTGTGCCCCTACCCTTGGAGGTTTCAGTGCTAATAGCCAATGAGATACCTCCTCGCCACAAACGGTCTAATTCTCTTCATACTTATTTTCAAATGTGCCAAATTTCCTGTGTAGATAGCACTTCGGGTAAACCACATATTGATTGTTGTGTGCAGTGGTGGCAGAAACGTAATACACCCACACATTCCTATCCTTACTGGAAATGTTCCCCAGGGACACTTCAAGTATCACTTATTCCCACACCCAGCGTAGTTTTTACTGGGTGCAAGAATTAACATTGTGTCAGTCATAATGATCCAAGAAACCTTAGCCAGTCAGTACCATGTGCCAAAGTATCCTACCATTTTGTTGTTCTTTAGTCATTCAGTCATGTCCCACCATAGGGTTGCCATTTTATTTATTTTTATTTTATTTGCCTTTTTATTTAATCATATCACCAATGCATGTTGTGTTACAGTCAAGTACAAGGTAATAAGAAAGAAAAACCCTTAACTTAAATATAGCACATATGTATATAAGTAATGATCGTGACATAACTTATTCCTCCAATTAAATTGACTCTTACAAACTTAGATTTTAACTCCCATCCCACTCTTTCCCTGGTTTCCTATCTGATATCTTTTCAAAGGGTTGCCATTTTAATAGCAAGGATTGTGTAAACTGTGGCCCTCCAGATGTCTCTGAAATCTCGTCTGCCTCAGCTAGCATGGGAATGATGGGAATTGCAACATTTGCATGGCCTCTCGTTCCCCACCCATGATCATAGCTGCCAAGTCTCCCGCTGAAAAATGTGGGATCAGCAGCGGCGCGGCACCGGAAGTCACTTCTATGCATGTCTGGACATGTGTAGAAGCAACTTCTGGTGCCGGCACTGCCTAATTTCCGGTGCCCAGACATGGGCAGAGCGGCACCCGAAATGGAATCTTCCTGGCAGGTAGGAAATCCAAGTGATTTTCGGATTTTTTTCTATTCGGGATAACAGTGGGAAACGGATTAAAATCCGGGGGTTTCCCGTGAAAAACAGGAGACTTGGCAGCTATGCCCATGATTTGCAGGTGTCAGAAGAAGAAAACAAACACACAAGTGCCTTCCATGATGAAATTGTATAACGTGCAAAGCTCAGACCTCATCTGCACTGTACTTTCAAAGCAGTATCATCCCACTTTAAAACAGCTACAATTCCCAGAGTTCCCTGGTAAGAGGGATTGGCTCTGGGATTTTATCTGGATTTTCAGTCAAAGGGGGGAGGGAATGTTGGATTTTGTGCATGCATGCTTTTATGAACACGACATCCAGGCATCGACATCTGGTGGCATTGGAGACGGGACAATGATTATAGGTGGAGATGGGGAGAGAAGGCAACAGGCACAACCTCACTCCCCACTCACTCCACTCCATGGAAAGTACAAAGCTGTGGTCTGATGTGGACCTTTGAGAGGCAAGGCATTTCAAACATGCTTTAATTACTATGCCATCGGTCTTCCCTGTGCTTTAACCCAAGAATCCTATGATCTTTTCAAATAACCAGCCATTTCTACAAAGCTCTTTTCTGACTTGACAGCATGTTTGCCTAGTGATTAGAAGAAGGCAGATACACTATTTACAAGCCTGAGTAATTCCTGTGCAAATCCCATCTCTCTCAAGAAGAACCGCAATAACAAAACGAGGGAACATAATAGCTATCTAAAGACTACTAGGGGCAGCCAGTGGGCAGTGTGGGCTGTTAAGATCTCTGCTCTTTTAGAGAGTAATTGATGGTGACACTGATGAGGAATATTTCATTTCAATGCTGCAACCACTAAGAGACTGCTAACTGGTGGTTGAGGAAGTGTCCAATTGGCTCCCCTTTTAACTCATTGCTTCAGATATTCAGCAACAGTAGTGGGACCCTGGTTTTGGAGTAGCACCTACCCTAATGGGCTTTCAATGTGGCAGGGAGGGGAAAATTAATTTATTCACTCTGTATTTTTTTAAACTGGGTGTAGAGCTGGGTTGCTTGCCCTCCCTAACGTCTTGAATTGTTTGCTATTTTATTGATGTACTTGGATTTTATTGTGTTATTGTGTTTTATATTGCACCCTGCTCTTGGATAATTTTTAATGAACAACAGCGGTGCTATTTTTCTAGGAAAAGAGGTGCTGGAACTAAGTTCTGATGAGTTCTGGCTGAAAAAAGTCCTGAACAACAGGCTAAAATGGTTAGCAGAATCACTTATATAATGCAGATGGAACCATGAGAGAAAACTCCTAATAATATTTTGCTGAACGAACTGAACAAAAACAGTGTATAACCTGAGGTGAGGTGAAAAAGAGAAGTTGTTTATCATTATTATTATTATTATTATTATTATTATTATTATTATTATTAATTTTATTTATTTCTATACCACCCTTCATCTGAGGATCCCAGGGGGTTCACAACAGAAAAATATAAAATGAGAATACAAAATGCAAAACAAAACAAAACAATATCCCCTCCCCATTGACACAAGTACATTTAAAAAGCCATCAAATCTTAATTAGCCGAATGCCTGGTTGGAGAGAAACATTTTCAGCTAGCACCTAAATATATGTAATGAAGGCACCAGGTGAGCCTTCATTTTGTCTTTCTTAGTTCAGGCCTTGTACACAGCAGAGAGACATGGAACTGAACATACAGAGGAGAGAATTAAGCAGCCACTCAGATCATGTTTCATCTCAGAGAGTATTGCGCCACTCCTGACTAGTTGCTAAGAAACAACACCTTGGTTAGCTGACTTACTAATAACAGAATTAACCCTTCAGTTACACACTGAATGATCTCTGCTGTTGTACATCCAACAAAAAATCTCTATATCAACAAATAAGCAATATATATATATATATATATATATATATATATATATATATATATATATATATATATCATTCAAATGCTTTGGTATAAAAAATGTGCTTTAGGGAAAGGGGGTGTAAATCAGGTAGCACAGATACATTAGTACAGAATATTGTGTGGAATTTTTGACCCAGCCTTGTCTTTAATTGTGTAAATGAGGCCAAGCATGGAATTATCTGTAGGCATAAAGAAATTGTTCAGCCTGGCACTGTGCAAAGCTCCTAAAATGTATTATTGGGTGAATGTTGGGCTAAAAGAACAAGGTTATTTCTTGTTTCTATAGAAACATGGTAGTGATGAGATAGGAAGAGGATATCTTTCAACTGCACAGTTTAGGAGGGCTAGCTCATGAGAGGACCAGAAGCAAAACAAAAGACCAGTAAGTGAATAATTTGTGCCCCTATCCAACCAGCAACTAGGCTGGTTCAGATGTAATGCTAAGCCATGGTTTAGTGTCCAATGCATAAACATCAGACTCATGTGAGCCCTTCCTCTGGTGGTGACCTGAAGTCCCCCCCCCTTATTTCAGTGTTATGGTTTGTTCCAGGGGCCCAGATGTAGTTGGTCTAAGCTCCAATGATCCCTGGCCATTGGACATGCTGACTGGGGTTGAACAACATGTGGAGGGCCACATGTTCTCCACCTCTGGTTTATTGAAACAAACACCATAGTTTAAAGTTGGTTTGTGAACTTCAGTTAAGACTAACCACAATTCTTTGCTTATTATACTCAAATTTACAAAAAGGTCTGCTGTTTCAAGAACAGCACCATACATGAACAAGCAGCATTGGCCAAACATGCTGCTTGTCTTGCCAAGCTGAGAGGCTGAGAGGCTGCAATGGTGGAGAAGCTTCTCTCACTGTGGTTTGCTAAGTCTAGCTGTAACACAGGGTGGGGAACTTATTGCTTTCAGATGTTGATTGACTACATCATCCATGACCTTTGACCATGCTGGATTGTGCTAATGGGAATAGGGAAATCCACAGCAGATGTAATGTAAAGCCACAGTTACATGGTTAATGCAAACCATTGTTAGCAAATCCAATTCGACCCTAGATGTCACATTGTGATGTTCAGCCAATCCTTGGTTTACGTATTCCTGTGCAATACTTAGCCAAGTCTAAGAACGGTTGTAGGGTTTTCAGAGTTGGCTACTTACTTCTGTTTTTGGAAACAGTGCATTGGAATCCCTTTTCGATATCTGTAAAACAAGTCACCGTTAAGTGCTATGTCTGCGTAAGGCCCTTTGAAATCAGTTCAGTATAATGTTATTAACTAAAATAGATACCCCGATGCTTGCGGAGCATTGTTATGTTTCTGTAATTATGCTTCAGGCTCAACATAAAGTCCAGCTTCAGCATTTGCCAATGGCAGCACAGCAGGCTCAAATAGTCCCAAGGAATATCTAGAAAGTTGGAAAGGAGCCATCTTGGTTTGACATTTATCTTGAATGGAAGCAGCAGAAGCCCCTGTCTATTGGCATCAAAATGGATGAGCTGGTAGCAAGCCAATCCGTGGTTTTGAATATTAGATGGTCTCTTGCTTTCTGTTTTTATAAATACATCCTCTAAATGACAGGGCGATGTTTGCTGCAATCTTCCTCCCCAGTTGTTCAAGCAGAAGGAATCAGTTTGCAAGACGTAAAAGCCTCGTCAGATCTTGGAAACATCAAGAAAAACATAAAATAAATGGATTAGAGGATTAGACACTACATTTTGGAATGCTCATAGCAGATTTCATAACCAACAGGGTTGTAAACACTGTAACGTATTATGAATGGAACATGCAATGAAACGGGAGCTCTTACAAGGACTGTTGCAAATGAATCATCTCTTTGCACCATCTTTATCAGCCTTCCCCAACCTGGTGCCCTCCATTTGTTGGTGGATTACAACTTCCAACATGCCTGATTGTTGACCATGCAATCTGGAGGATACTTGTTTTAATGCTGGTCTTAATATTGTGATGCTGAGTGGATCATGGCAGCCACTTACTGACTTGGAGTCACTTTAGTTTAAGGCAGTGTGTGCATGTGTTTGTCTTAACCTGGGAGTCCCGATAGTTAGGCTCTGATACCTTCCCCATGTACTACCATTACCCTGCATTTGCTATAAGCCTAGTGGACTGAAAGTTCTGCTTCAAAGGACTATTCTAGGATGCAATACCACCACCCTGCTTTGGCAGTCAGTCAGGTGACCTCAAGAGCCAATTTCTATCCATCAGGGCCTATAGCAGTTACAGGTAATGTGGTACAGTCCAGATGTTGTGAACTACAACTCCCATCATCCTTGACCATTGAATATGTTGGCTGGTATTACAGTCCACATTGGCTACTCCTGGCCTACAGAGACATAGCTTCAGAGCTTCTGCCTCAGAAGAATTTATCTATGATATGAATACATTGCTCTAAGCTCCTGCTCCTTGTTCTATTTTAGGTTTTGACTCTTCTGACCCATATTTGCTGCTCTGAAACTCAACCCTTCCCTATTTATGAACACATAGCTTCTTCTGATGCATTTGGGTGGACAACTTGCTCATCTTCTGATCCCAGAATCTGAAAATAGAGGAATAGTCATTCATGTTTTCCCTGCTTCATAGACATAACATGCAACATGCATTCTCCACACTGTGGTCAATCTACATGAAGGCTTGATCCACACAGTTAATTGTTCCTCCCCCGAGAAGCCGAGGAAAGATCATGCAGATTAACCATTCATATGGACCTCTGAAAGGAAGATTGCTGTATTTTGGTCCTCATATCATCCTAGGAAGTCCACAGGTGTACGACCATATTGGAATGTGAACTGACTTAAATTTCATCCTCATCCATAATTTTGAGCTACTGTCACAATGCTAGTCTCTTCAGAAAGAAACAAGCTCCTCCCACACTAACCCATGCCTGTGAGGGTTATGCAGAGCGCAGTCATTTTTGATATCTGTAACAAGTAGGTTTGAAGGTAAACAGCAGCTTCTTGTGTGCAGGTGGAGGGGAGGGGATGGTTAAGATGGGCAAGTATGGGGCCCCACTGCCTTGGATGTGCTGTGGTCCAGATGTGGATTGGGGTGCACTTGTAGCTTCTGTTAGTTTAAAATGACAGAAGAGTAGGATGCCATGAATGGCATTCAAAGACATGGAGAATGTTACAACAGATTTGATCCTGAGAGGTAGCGAACAGAACATTAGATTTGGTGGCCTCACAAGGCTAAGATTCCTGGGGCCCTTTTAATGAAGTTGTGACAGTCAAACCCGATTAACCTTGTAGTGCAGACATAGCATAAATAGAATATCTTCCACCTCGTGCTGATATTTAAGATACCATTTTTTAAAAATCTGCAATTAAAACAGTTCTCTTTGCTGTTCCTTTTTTGTGTGTGCTTGGAATCTCTGCGTGAGGGCAGATCAGCCCAGTGACTCCTGTGTAATTACAAAGAGTTGGAGAAGGTCTTTGAAGTTGCTTCCAGCTCTGTAGTTCTATGATTTACAGCCTGTAGGCATCTGCAAACCATTCAAGCCAATGTATCCCCTCCTAAGCCTGCTTAGTCCAATTGATTTTTGTATTCCCTTAGCAAAAACTGGCATGGTCCCACTGACTTCAGCGAGGCTAAGCTCATTAAAGTAGTTTGTCAATTTTGCTGTGAGCTTCATTAAGGATCCTGGTTCCTTTAGAAGTTTCGGAATGTATGAATTCTGTGGTGTTTCATATAGTGGTGTTACACACTTGTTTGAGATAGCTGTGCATTCCTCTACATGCCTACCCAGAAGTAAATTTTTGTTGAGTTCAGTGAGCTTTACATCCAGGATAGTTTGTATGAGACCGCAGCCTAAATTTTGCTGAGTTCAGTTAGAATTACTTGTGAGTAAGGATGGGGAGGAATTTGGTTCACTTCACATTTTTATGCAAACCCATGTAATTTGTACTTCCAATTCATGAACGAAACAGTGCACAAACTGTTTGGCTGCTATCATTCTGAATTCACTCTTCTCTGAAATTTGCCATATGGTTCTTCGACCAAATAAAATGTACAAAAGGCAATGCAACTATTAGGGGAAAGTGTGTATTGCAGTGTATATATTACTAAAATTCAACATACAAAAATGTGTTATGGCCAGGGAAATTACTTCCAGAAACTTGTATATGCAGTGAAATTTCATACAAAACCATGCATTTTACAAGAAATTCGCACTGATGTTGAATTTTCATGAAGACTCTCTTTTTAAAAAATAATAATCCTCAAAGTGATGCAGAAATGTGAAATATATTTAGGACTGGAAAAATGAGAAACCGGGAGGAAACACAAAATTCACACACACACACACACACACACACACACACACACACATGTTTGACACACTGTAGGTGGGCAAACATGTTTCTTCAGGAAGCTGTTGCTAGAGTGGACCTGAACAACTTGTTGCCCGTGTGAAAGACAGCCCACAAAGTTGTCACTTCTCCCCAGTTTTTGCAGTCTCATATTATCAGTAAAAAACAAAGCAAGTAGAGCTCATTCCTTGATATCTCCAGTTAAAACATTTCAGGTGATGATGTCAATATGTATTGCATTGACCATTGGTAAATAACAAGAACACAAAATTATGTAAGTTCCACAAGTATAGATTTATTTATTTATTTAGATTTATTTCAAATCTAAAAATTATGGGTGGGAAATGTTTAGATCACATTAACAACTATGGACAAACAATCTGTTTCCACGCCATGAGGCTTTTGCGTGTGTATGTGTGTGTGTGGGGGGGGGTTACTCATTAATCCACATCATTCCATTTCTATCTCAATCTGTAATTTCTAAAAATTTGCACCAAAGTTCACATTTAAGTGCATATTTTAAATATGTCTTTTTTCAGAAATATTCATTTCTAAACACCTTATCTCAAAAATATGCATTATAAATGTATGTTGATTCTTTTCCCCCAGTCAAGAACTACCACCAGAATATTCAGGAACTGTGAATATCTGTAGATAACCAAATTACAATCTGCCCATTAGTTCAGGATAGGGATGAAAGAGAATTATGTTCAGAACCAGCCTAATGTCCATTTCCTGGACTGATGCATTGATTGGAAAGTAATTATGCCTTAGATTTCACACCTTTCTGGATTTTACAATACACAGATAAACATCCATAAAATGGTATTTTGCTTATTTGTGCTATTTCTGATATTTTGAATCATAATAAGTTTGTATTTAATTGCCTCAATTGTATGCTGAATTGTTTGCTTTTGCCTTATTTCTATGCTATTTTGCTTTTGATATTATTATATGGATTGTAAAAGTTGCTCATTTTTAATGCTATTATTATAGTCAGCCACTTTGAGCCCAGCATTGTTGCTGGAAAAGTGAAAAACAAATATTAAGCTAATTTAAATCAATATTTTGTGATAGCATACATATTTAAATATTTTTCTTATAGGATTAAAAAAAAACCCAAAAGACAACTACACTTGACTGTGGGAATGGAATTGACCTTATAAGTTTATATGTGCAACATTGACATGGTCTGGGAAAAGACTCATCTATCCATTCCTAGTCCAGGAGGTGTGGGTGGGGTATGTGTGTGTTCATAGCGCAGTCTGCCAAAATCTAATTCCTCAAGCACTCTGATTCACAACCCCTCTATCAGTCATTGCACAATGTAAAAGACGGGGAGAGTTTCTAATGAGAGGAGCACACATTACTGGGATAGATGAGTCAAAGGCAGTGGTAGCTGGTGCCCATTGGTGGGGAAGAAGGCAAGAAAACAACAGTAGGTGGAGCCAGAGCCAATGACAGGCAATAGCCACTTCCCTGATTGGTTGCCAGTAATGAAGTATATGGGCGGGTTGAGGGCAGACTGAAGTTCGTGGGGCAATGCCATTCTTAATGAACTGGCCTCCACTGGTGAACAGTCAATTTTGTGTGTCCTGGAGAAAGCAGTGTTGCTACTAAAATTCCTATTACCTGCTCAAGCAATGTTCAGGTGGAAAGATATTACATCTTTAAAATGTATGAATAAAAGTGCATACCCCATCAATAAAAATCATGCGGTGGTTATTTATCATGGGGCAATCAAGAGAAAGTAATCCTGAGAAAATAAAAGTGGAAAGTGGTGATATATCCATACAAAGCATTGCTCCTCTTTTCTCCGCCTTTAATTTGGTATGGCAGAGTCATAAACTGTTGTTAAACAGTAAAAAATTAAATGTTGGTATAATTTATGGCAGTTCCAGGATACTTTAGAGTGCACTTTAATTAGCAAATAACATGTTTATTTTATTTGCTTAGCATATAATTGAGATAGGGAAACTGCATTTTAACTTCCCCCATCACCTTGCTCTTCTCATGCAGTATAATCTTTAATCACTTTTTTTTTTGGTGGATTTTATTGCAACATCATACAGTTTATGAAATGGTGCAGAGTTAAATATGCTCAGCTCACGCTCTGCTGTCAAGGAAATTATGGTTTAGCTTCAGTCTCAATTGTCAGAGCGCTGTGTACAAGGAGTGGGTACACATACCAGGAGGTATATGGGAAATGAGCGGCAGCATCTGAGTTCTGAGCATAGCTGCCAAGTTTTCCCTTTTCTCGCGAGGAAGCCTATTCAGCATAATGGAATTTCCCTTAAAAAAAGGGACAACTTGGCAGCTATGGTTCTGAGACCATATGCACACCACACATTTAAAGTAATGTTATGCTACTTTAAATAGTTTTGCTCTGCCCCCCCAAGAATCCTGGGAAATGTACTTTGTTAAGGGTACTGACAGTTCTTAGGAGACCTTCGTTTCCAGGATTCTATGCTATTATTTCCAATCCCTTTCTCCAGTCAGCTTTGGAAACTCTGGGAGGGGAATAGTGGTCTCCTAATAATTGTGAGCACCATTAAAAAAACTATAGCTCCCATGATTCTTAGGGAGAAGCCATGCTTCTTGCAGTAATATAGTAGCTCTTTAAGTGTGTGGTGCAGAAGTGTTCTGAGAAGCTTGTACCACATTAAATTTGACAGCGCCACAGAATATTCAGTGCATTATCAATACATTGGATGTTCTGGGCAACCTCGGGCATTGTGGGAAATTTAACATGGTGGACATCTTTCTGGGCCAGCTGCTGCCACTGAGCAAGCTTCTGGCTTGCGGGTGGCCCTGGCAGGGAAATTTCTGGTGGCAAGCTTGCCAGTGGCCTCAAACCTGGAGCCCTGGAAGCAGTAAAAATGAAAAATGGAGGTGATTAGGGGGACCTAGTAGGCCAAAGTTACATCACCTCTCATGTAGTAATTAAGTCAGAAGTGGGATGTATTTGGTAGTCATAAATCTGATTTATAAGCTTGTTCATACATTATCCTAAACAAAGGTACAAGCTGTCTCTATCCATGTGCAAGGGCTTGTGAGCAAGACTGTGCACATGTTGATTTGTACAGGTACACAGAGTGTATACTCACTGAATGTATTGTGTGAACCTCCTTTTTGAGAATATCCCTCCTATGGTGGTCCAAGGAGGAAACATTTACCAGGATGGTGCTCCTTTTACCCATGAATATCAAGGACAACAGTAACTGCTATAAGGCTACAATATAACCTCCCGGTCTTCACCATGCCTTCTGTTTGGCAAGCCATGGCTATCCCCAGCTACTTGCAAACTTGCCTGGATCTTTTATTCTAACCAACTTGGTTTGTATGTCTTCGGGAGCCATTGTAATTCCCAAAAATTCCCCATATGAAGTATCACTTTGCAGCATTGTGGGGGGGGGGAATGAAAATGGCAGCCACAAGGAACCTGTGGGGGTCTCAATGCTGGGTCCTGTCATTGGTGCTCTGGCACCTTCTCAAAGATGTTAACTCTGCAACTGGGCTGGCAGACAAGTGCTTTTGTACTAGATTCTTCAAGCAATCTATACAGGGCAGGTAGCATTGGGACCGTGGTTTACCTTTGCACACTATGAAGTTCCAGCCTTTGGGACTTCTTAGTTTAGAGAAAAGTCATGTAAGAGATGGCATGATAGAGCTTAATAAAATTATGTATGGTGTGTGGAAGTAGATGGGGGTGGGGATGGTCTCCCTAGAGCTCTCAGACATCCAATTAAGCTGAATGTTGGAAGATTCATGCCAGATAAAAGATGGTACTTCTTCATGCGGTGGATAGTTGAACTATGGAACTTGCTGCCACAGGAAGCAATGATGGCCACCAACTTGGATGGCTTTAAAAGAGGACTAGACAGATTCATGCAGAACAAGGCTCTTGATAGCTGCAAGTGATTGTAGCTATGCTTTGCCTCCATGGTCAAAAGCATTAATGCTTCTGAATACCAGTTGCTGGAAACCATAGGAGGGGAGAGGGCTCTTGTGCTTGGGCCCTGCTTACAGTTTTCCCATTAGGCTATCTGGTTTGCCACTATGAGACTAGGATGCAGAAATAGGTGGGATGCGGAATCAAGCTCTTCTTATGTTTACTAGAATGTGCTATACAGTAGATCTACTGTTGTTCCCCCCCATAAATAAAACAGCAGGTTAATAGCATAGGCCCATAAAGAGGGAGCCTCCCCTGAAAACCGCCATTCTGTCTGAAAACATTTGATGTGCTGTTGCTCTCTCTCTTACACGCACACACACAGACATATAAAAGCAACCAAAATATAACAGCAAAATATTGGTTTCCGCTTTCCTTCCTATTGTGTACTTGACCAGACTTAAGAATAGTCTGCTGTGCCATTTCACTAAGTGGGGGGATTTGTTAGGCAGGCAGTGAATCAAAGCCCATTAATTTAATTCAATAGGCAATGAATCAACACCCCCCCTTTTTTCTGCTTCCTTCCATTGTTTCTACAGCTTGTACCCATCAGGATAGGGGGAGGGGAGCGAACAAACAGCATTCTCAAGCATAGAGAAAATGTCACAGAATGACAAACGTTGACAGCCTAAAGGCGGAATGTGCCCTGTTTGAAAGCCCTGTTGACACTTTCCCACATGACACGTGCTGTTTATCTTCTATTAGCAAAATGCCTGTCATTATGATGGGTAGGAGTGTGTGTGTGTGTGTGTGTGTACATGTGTGGAGGGTGTGTAATAATGCAAGGATGCTTGAGGTGTGTGTACATAGGTTCCATGGAAGTCTGGAAGATGAACCACATCACGGACAGGTTTTGCTCCCACTCTGACATTGCAGTGTGCCTAATCCCTGCCCCTCAATGTATCAATGAATTTGTTTATTAATTGGATGAGTATCCCATCCTGTCTAAAGTCTCTGGGAAGCCAATGGTAACCTTGTGTTGATCGATTTATACATCTTGTTTCCTGATTCCCCAATGGGTTAAATGATTTTTTTAATGGCAGCTAACGAAAAAGCAGTCCAAGTTCAAATGCATGCCAGAACAATCCCACCTTAGGCGGGGAGAAGCAACAACCAGGGAGGAACTTTGATGCACATCCCATGTGTTGGAGCCACCACTGAAAAGGCTGTGCACATTGTGGCCACCTGCTGCATCTCAAAATTGGGATCTTCTCAGCGCTCCACTATTCTCCACCAGGCCATTTTAGATTTCCCAAAAATTCACCATTCCAATTCTGGGTGTTTTTTGGGGGGTGGGGTGGGGTGGAGGGGCCGATGGGCAAGGCACCCACAGTGGTCCCTTGCCCTTTAGTGAAATTGTCTTTTCGCAACCATTGCATGCCAGCTACTGTTGCTCCTTTGCCTCCTCACTGCTATTACCAAAGAGAGCCAGCAAACAAGGAGGTTGTGGCAGATCCTCCTCCACATACCACACTTGTTTGCTTTTTCATCTTGGATGGTTCATCCGAGATGCAGGAATCTTTTGCCCAATGTTGGGTTTGAATCCAAGACCCTTAGATTAAGAGTCTCATGCTCTACCAATTGAGCTGTCCTATTCCATAGAACAGGGGTCCCCAAACTAAGGCCCGGGGGCTGGATGCGGCCCAATCGCCTTCTAAATCCGGCCCGCAGACTGTCCAGGAATCAGCATGTTTTTCCATGAATAGAATGTGTCCTTTTATTTAAAATGCATCTCTGGGTTATTTGTGGGGCATAGGAATTCATTCATATCCCCCCCCCAAAAAAATATAGTCTGGCCCCCCACAAGGTCTGAGGGACAGTGGACTGGCCCCCTGCTGAAAACGTTTGCTGACCCCTGCCATAGAATCTTGAGTGGCTCCTCTCTGATTCCATATGCTTACAAATGCCTCACTTGTACATAGCATTGGCTGCAATCTTTCACACTCCAGGCTGCCTCTAAACCCTGCTGATTTCAACTCCTGGACTCCTTTGCTATGACAGAAACCTAGTAATGAAACGTTGTGGTTTGCTGCAACACTATATTTGACCTAGGAAGAATATTTATTGATATGCAAATACAACTACTAAAAAATACCCAAGGAGATGCACATAAGCTTAGTCACAACTTATGGAAGAAATTTGGCTCCCACACAACATTTATTATTATTATTATTATTATTATTATTATTATTATTATTATTATTATTATTTCTAGTTACAGGTAGGAAGCCGTGTTGGTCTGCCATAGTCGAAACAAAATTAAAAATTTCCTTCCAGTAGCATCTTAGAGACCAACTAAGTTATTGGTATGAGCTTTGGTATGCGTGCACAAGAAAGCTCATACCAATGACAAACTTAGTTGGTCTCTAAGGTGCCACTGGAAGGAATTATTATTATTATTATTATTATTATTATTATTATTATTATTATACAATTTTTGGAATACATCCTTTGTGAAATGTGGGCATCGGAACCTCTCCCCTGAATACAAAATAGCCAACTTTATTTCATTTAGGATTACAGCCAGATGATAAATGGTAGCTGTAATTAACGCATATAGTGGAGATAGTGGGAATGGCAAGACCAAAGATGGAGAGGAAGGCACAGAGTGAAGGGGAGGGGGCCTGGAAGGGGAATGGGTGGGGTGGAGATAAGGAAAGAAATATTTTGCTTTCCTCATATACTGGGGTGGTTAAAGAATATTTATGAGCCTTGTCTTGGAGATGTCGTAATGTTGTGAGGAAATATCAGTGGTATTTAGAGCTCAGGCCTAAAGTCCTTTAAATAACGGGTGCCCCCCCCCGTCCCCAGCTATAAAGAGAAGGTACATCTCCTGGCATTCCTTATGGAACACCAGGAGAATGGTATGAGCTTTATGTATAATTAATCTCGTTTCTCAGCGCAGTATCCATGGAAACCCAAGCTGTGCCACGGCTCTGGATTTCGGCCCACTGGAAATCTCAAAATTCACTCCAACAGGGAAAGGATTTAAGTCCTTTAAAAAAGAGTGTGTGGCAGAAAAAGAAATATTTTCACACTCAGTTTCTCTTGTTTTCACTGAGATAACTGCCAGCTGTCTCACACAGGCCAAATAAAAGGTGAGTCATTTCTGGATTTTTGGAAAACTAACGTCTTTGAAGCAAGCGTTTATAGATAGGCGTATAGATACAACCATACATAAATACATGAATGTAACATCTCAAATTGGTATTGGTATTGTAAAACTGCATAGGCAACTGACAAGCACTTAAAAGGTCAATTTTTGGGGGGGGGGTTGCTAGCCCCAATCATTTTAGGCCTTGTTGAGTGATAATAGAGATAGATAGATAGATAGATAGATAGATAGATAGATAGATAGATAGATAGATAGATAGATAGACAGATAGACAGATAGATAGATATATCCATCTGCCTTAAAAACATGTCTCTCTAGGATCGATATTGTCATTACCTTGTGTGTGTATGTGAAGGAACTCACCCAGGCTGCAGTGAAAAGCTATCATCCAGTCCTCTGTAATACTGTACGTGTAAAGAATAAAAACTACATGGAAGTTATTTATAGACCATAAACCCTCTGGTTTCATAAACCATTTTATGCTATTATTTGTCCAAGTCTCCAGTATCTCCACAGAGTTCATCGAGTGCTCTAAAATCTCTCCTTTTGATTTCCTGGCTGTTTGAACGGGGAAATTAATCAGAGAGTAAAGTAGCAATTTATTAACATAAAAAGAGCCACTTGGCTCAATGAACCTGGTTCATTCTTCTTTTAAATAACACTTTCTTATTCTCGTTCTTAGATGCTCTACCCTTCCATCTGTGTCCATCTAATTAAAAAAAATATATTGAACTTGGAACACCATTTGTGTATCTAATAATAATGCATATTCTAAAAATATACCGGGTTTGACAAGAAGTATACTAGCTCTTTTGTCCTGTTGCTTTGCAAAGAGCTTTGAAATTCGGAGGCAGGAGTGGTGTTGTAGTATTTGAGAGCTTGGTCTGTGAAATTGCATCCATCTTACTTAGGTGGCAGCATCTGCAATGTTTAGCATCCTCCTCTTCCTCTCCTGCCCAGAATATGTTGTCTGCTCTGCTAGGTTGGGTGGAGAGGGTGGCGCTGTGGGTTAAACCACAGAGCCTAGGGCTTGCTGATCAGAAGGTCAGTGGTTCAAATCCCCACGATGGGGTCCCGTTGCTCGGTCCCAGCTCCTGCCAACCTAGCAGTTCGAAAGCACGTCAAAGTGCAAGTAGATAAATAGGAACCGCTACAGCGGGAAGGTAAACGGCGTTTCAATGTGCTGCTCTGGTTTGCCAGAAGCGGCTTTGTCATGCTGGCCACATGACCTGGAAGCTATACGCCGGCTCCCTCGGCCAATAATGCGAGATGAGAGTCGGTCATGACTGGACCTAATGGTCAGAGGTCCCTTTACCTTTACCTGCCAGGTTGGAGTAGGGCGAAGTGACAAAAGCTTACCCTCACTCTCAATTTGATATATCTGCCCTCAGTGCAATTCATTGTGTCAGCTCTGATTAACTACCGTATTAGTGAGAGCCAGTGTGGTATAGTAGTTAGAGTGTTGGAGTAGGGCAGTGGTGGTAAACCTTTTAGAGACCGAGTGCCCAAACTGCAACCCCAAACCCAAATATTCATTGCAAATTGCCAAAATGGCAATTTAACCTGAATACTGAGGTTTGAGTTTATAAAAACAACAACTCATACATGCTTGGAGCGTGAGGAACAGTTTGTGTGATGTGCTTGGCTGGCTCTGCCTGACTCAGTCGAGGGGTGCAGAACGGAGTGGGAGCAGTTGGGCTCGGCAGAAGTGCGGGTGATGTGAGAAATGTCCTCAGGCACGCGTAGAGAGGGGGAGGGGAGCAGCCCGGCCCGCACCCCTCTGGCTTTCTAGTAACGAACTCCAGCGAACTCTGTGCTGTGGCGACGGCGCGCGTGCCCACAGAGAGGGCTCTGAGTGCCCCCCTCTGGCACGTGTGCCATAGGTTCGCCACCACTGGAATAGGGCCTGCAAGACCAGGGTTCAAATCCCCACTCAGCCACAAAGCTCAATGGGTGATCTTGGACCAGTCACTACTTCCTCATAGGGTTGTTGTGGAGGTTAAATGAGGAAGTGGGGAACCATGTATGCCACCTTGAGGACCTTTGAGAAAAAGGTGAGATATGCATGCAATGCAATGCAATGCAGTGAAATAAATATTGAAAAATAAAATAAACTTATGGTCCCTAATTGGCTGGGTTCCTGTGGTGAAGAAGGAGCCATGTTGGAAGATGTAATTGACACTGAAGTTGTTCCCCAGAGGGACAACCAATCCATCTTTTTATTTTTATAAAAATAAAATTTTTTTATTTTTATAAAAAAATTCCTAACCATCTTTTTATTTTTATTTTTTTGCACCAAAAAGGCTTGCCCAGTATGCTAGAAGCATACTGAATCTTGCTTAGCTACAACAACCTAATAGCATGGACTGTTCCGAGGCCAGTTTTTGTACAACATCCTCTAGCCACTTTCTGAGTTTAGAACCCATGTCCTTTTGGAAAGAGCAAAGTAGTTTATCCGGAGGAGTTTCCAAAGCATTCAGTTGGATCAGATGTGCCTTTGGTCTGATCCAGAAGAACTCATCTTAGGTTCTTAACTTGAGTTAATGTTGGAACAGGTCATCCCCTCATGAAGACAAGGCCGGGGCAACTGCACTTCCATCAACAGTAGGTGTCTTGTTCCTCTGCATTTCGGCAAAAGTACATGAAAGGCTTTCTCAGTTGTGGAACAATCTCCCCTGGGCAACCTGCCTGGCTCAATATCTCTTGCTTTCTGGTACACTGCCAAAACTTGACCTTTTCGGAAGGATGCTAGGGAACGCTGTGACCTGATTATTTTTTGGGTGAGGTTTAACTGCCTTGTCCTGGAGTTAATTTAGTTCTGTATTGAGAAAATTGCTTTCTTTAGCTCAGTACTGTGCTAAATGAACCATCTACCTGTATACAATGCATAGTAAAATGATGAGATACCCTCCCACAAGAGGCAGAGATGGCCACCAACTTGGAGAATTAAACAAATGCATGGAGGATAAGACTTGTTGTTGTTTAGTCATTTAGTCATGTCCGACTCTTCGTGACCCCATGGACCAGAGCACTCCTGGCACTCCTGTCTTCCACTGCCTCCTGCAGTTTGGTCAAACTCATGCTAGTAGGATAAGATTAGCATCATGCTAACCACGATGGCTATGTTCTACCTCCAACATAGGGGATGTTGTGCTTCTGAATACCAGTTACTGAGAATTGCGAGTGAGGAGAGCACTCTTGCACTCAGGTCCTGCTTGCAGGCTTCCCATACGCATCAGGTTGGCCACTGACCTGATCCAGCAGGACTATTCTTGTGTTCTTATTTTCTTATTATCTCCTCTGAGTGGCAGACATCCTTTAGGATCCCCTGCGGAGAAAAACCTCCACATCACCTACATCTGACCTTTTGACACTTTTGATATTAGACACTGAACATGACATATTTTGAGGAGGGGCCATAACTCAGTGGTAAAGTGTGGATAGAAGATCCTAATCATTGACACCACCAGGTGAAAGCATCAAACAACTGTGATGTGAAGGGCCTGTGCCACTCATAGTAGCTGGTACTGGGCATTAATGGACAAATAAGCTGGCCTCAGAAAAGGCAGCTTCCTGCAAACCTGAATGCAAAGCAAGGTTGCTATATTGCTTTTTGCCGGTGTGCATTTGGGGGGCAGGGCGGCTAAGGTCATTTGCTTTTTAATTGTGTATTGTACTCTTTTTATTCAAGTCAAGTCAATGTTGATTACGGCAAACAGCCAGCATATTAAACCAGAAATTCTGCATAATTCTCTACACGAACAATAAAAGCAACTGATATGGGGTTTTAACAGTCAATATACAATACTTAAAATACAGGTCCAGCGGAATAAAACACCATAAAAGAATAAGAAATTTAACTAAGACCTGTAGCCGCAATATCATCATCGGAGGGCAGGACAAATTGTTATAATATGTTATTCAATAAAAGATATTTACGTTTTTTAACAGCTAAGGTGCAGAATTTGGCCACAGCGTAGGATACTGAGCTCAAAGAGTCTTCCAGAAGGAATTTGCGTAATGTTTCGGGGGGAAATTCCAGATAATATTGCAAGGGTGCGAATTTTGATAATAGGGGTAAAATGAGTCGCGAGCGTTCTTCATTATAGAATTCACAGAATAGAAGAATCTGAATAATAGATTCTACCTTGTTGGACATGCATGGACAGAGGTGCTCTTCGATTGGTATACACAAGAATTTGCTGTGTAAGACAGCCAAGGTGGATAAGGGGCTGTGGCCTAGAAATGAGATAACATTCCCTTTGGGTTATAATGAATTTTCAACCAGAGGGATATTGCTTGTTCCCAGACTTTCAATTCAACTCTGGGCATTCCTGCCTCTTGTCTTAATATTACATTAGATGTGCTTTTAGGGGTGCCGAATAGGGATCTAAGAAATTTTGATTGAACTGTTTCGAGAATCTTAAGATTGGCAGAGAGTCCAATTTGTGAACCATAAAGAAGTTGGGCCAGAGATTTTGCCTGAAAGACTTTTAAGGCCATAGGAAGGAAGCCAGCACCTTTCCTTTTAAATAATCTAAGAATGGCGTTAGCACTTCTTTCTGCTGAGGTGGCAGATGTGGTCAAATGTGCTGAGAATTTGGCGTTGTAAGAGAAGGTGATGCCTAAATATTGGAAGTTCTTAGTTTGATCTATGGCATTTCCCTTCATATTCCAATTGTATTTCCTAAAGGAGCGGCCAAAGCGGACAATTTTAGTTTTAGCAAAATTAATTGTTAGCAGTTAGGTGTTACGTTGATCATTGAATTTCTCTAACGCTCGTTTCAAGCCAACTTTGGTTTGAGAAAGAAGTACAGCGTCATCTGCCTACATTAAAATTGGAACTTTTCTGCCACTGGAAAATACAGGTGGATGAGTATCAATTACATGCAAACATGTGATTAAGGAATTAACATAGATGTTAAATAAAAATGGGGCCAGTAAACATCCTTGTCTAACCCCTTTTTGAACTGGAATTCCATTGGAAAGTCTGCCATCCTGTGCAAGTCTTATCTGAAGGGTATTATTTTCATGTAATTTAATTAACAGGAGTAATAGCCTTCTGTTGATGCCCATATCTGCCAGTTTAGCCCAAAGCCTTCCCCTAGACACGGAGTCAAATGCTGCCTTTAGGTCCACAAAGGCCGCATACAGTGACTTTTTTCCAGTGTTTCACATATTTGTAGATGAAATAGTCAAGCACTAGGCAATGATCAATAGTAGAGCGGCCAGGTGTAAAGCCAGCTTGTTCAATCTCTAATAAGTCATTATGGTCCAACCATTCACACAATTTTAGGCCCAGGTGTTTTGTGTATAATTTGCAGATCACGTTCAAGAGACTAATTGGTCTATAATTAGATGGATCAGAGGGGTTACCCTTTTTAAATATAGGAACAATTATGGCCAATCCCCAATCTTTAGGGATATGGGCTGAGGCGTCTATATATGCGAACAGATTTGCAAGGACCGGAGCCCACCAATTTATTTGTGATTTTAGAATTTCAGCAACAATGAAATCACTTCCTGGAGCTTTACCAGATTTCATTTATAATACAGTATTAGAGAAGAGACTTCAGATTCAGAAATTGGGGGCCACAATGGAGAGTTATCCAAAGAGATAGCAAACAGTGCGGGGTGCTCGTGATCCCTAAACAATGCACTATAGTGCTCTTCCCATACATCTGCAGGGATTGTTATATGTGCATTGTATGCTTTGGTTTGGTTAGAGATAATCTTCCAGAAATTAACATTATCTTTTTCTATGGAGGCTTTAATGAGGGCCTGCCAAATAAGGGAGTCTGCAGCTCTTTTTTTGATTTTTAACAGCTCTTTATATTTCTTTTTTTATTGTACCGTAGTTCGATTTTGGTGGTTAGATTAGGGTTTTGATGGAAGGCCCTAAAACATTCTCTGAGGGCAAGTTTCGCTTGGATGCATTCATGGTCAAACCATTTTTTTATTAATAGGGCACGTGTCCCGTTTGGGGCTTCTGATTCTCGAAAACAGTGGTTGAAGCTTTAAGATTAATAGATTATATTAATCGATTGGGGAGGTCCCATTAATATTGTTAGAGGTCAAATTATCTAGGAGAAGCTGGCCGTCTGCTGACTGTGTCCAAAGGCTAAATTTATCATTAACATGAGAGGACCATTTAATTCTAGATCTGCCTCTTTGTTTTAGATCGTTGGATTTGGCTACCTGCAGGCTGATCCAGCGTCTGGGTGATCTTGATAGTTCAATCCTCTTAAGGTTTAAAGGCAAATGGTCACTTTCCGTTCTTATATCTACCATAAAGTCAATGTATTCGTCAAAGAGATCTTGTGAAATGAGGATGTAATCGATGACGGAGTGCCTTAGACCCGACCAATAAGTAAATTGACCAGGGCAGTCTCCCAGTGAAATGCCATTTAAAATAACAAGATCTAGCCTAAGTGCCATTTGAAAGAGGCATGCACCAGCAAAGTTAGCAACTGGATCTAGTGATCGTCGTCTAAAAAGAGGCCAGGTTTCAGCATTCACATTTAGGCCACCTATTCCACATTCATTGATCAGCTGTTCGTTAGAGTGACCTAATCTTGCGTTGAAATCCCCGCCAATAATTAAGGAAGCTGAAGGAAATTTATCTGTGGCAAAGTGGACACAAACTTCTAGCTCACCCCACACTTTTTTAAGGTCAGATTGCTTCATGAGTGGATGGATATAAACATTAATACATATGATCTTAAAATGGGTAGAAAATATCTTGACAGCCAGAACCCATTTTTTGTCAATTTCCAATTGCCTGGGGTGGGACCTTAAGGCTGTTGACACGAAGGTACTCAAACCTCCAGAGGGTCTCCCCCCTTTTGGTCCAACTGAATCACAGGAGTGGAAGGCAAAATAGTTATGGAGTTCAAACAGGGTTTTCATCCAAGTTTCTTGGAGGAGGATGATCTTAAACTGTGACACATAGTTAATGAAATATTTGTCCACTGTTTTAGATTGCCATCCAGCAACATTCCAGGATAGAAGGAAGGGTGGGAGTCAATTCATCTTGTCAATAGTGTCCAAGGTCCTCTCATAGTCGTGGTGGATACATCCATTAGGTAGTAAATTCTTTGATGTCGGGATGAGGGGTGCAACAAGGTTTTCGGTGGGTGTTTCCGTTGGACACGTCAGAGATGTAAATTCAGACATTATCGGGGAGTCTTCATGTCCCGTTTTCTGATATGAGGAGCTGCCCAGTTGTTCAGCGGTTTCAGGCGGTGGATGTAAGATGCTCACAGTAGTCATAGGACCTTTATTTTGCGAGGCCTCCTTCGGAGGGTGTTCTTCCTGATTGAGACCTAGTTCCTCCTCATCTAGGTGTCTCATTTTGGTCCAAAAGCCTGGCGAGGTCTCCTTGGGGGTGATTTTCCTTTTAGGGGGCGATATACTGCCCTCCCTTATGTGTTGTGCTTTCATAATTGAAGGCAGGTTTATCTCTGCCTTTACGTGGAGGTTTGTGGGTGACAGTCTGCTGAGTTATATTCCTTTGTAGGGGTCATATTGGAGGAAATCTGGCCCTTGTTTAGGTCATCCTCCTTGGTGTCATTATATGCGTCTTTCCCAGCCAACCTGTTTCTTAATGTTTCTAGTCTTTCTAAAATTTCAGCTTGGATTGAAGGTGGAAATGACCAGAATTGACTGATTAGAGTGTTTTCTTCTGTAGAGAAGTTGTCCTTTCGCTCATTCACAGGGCATTGCAAATCATGCAGAGGTGTACCTTTCCTTTTTAATTTTAGAGTCTCTTGATAATGATGATCAGACCAGACTTTTGGGGGTTGGTTCTCCTTTTGGGATTTTTCCTGGACCTCTGCTACCATTGGCTTATCACACTTGGCAGCAAAGAGGGGGCTCAATGGTACCCTATTTTCAAAGAATCTGAGTATTGCTATCCTTTCCTTTAAGAATAGGTGTCTTGATCTGTGGATAAATTTGGCCAAATTTTGATCTTGAAAGGTGATCATTGCTCGTACCGAGTAACCATCATAATGTAAGTACTCTATAGAAACAATATCGCTTGGCTTTACTACTCCTGGCAATGTATCATTCAGGATGTTCAGAAAGTGCATTATACAATTTATCTGTGTGAGGAAGCCCTTTGACTTCGGGTAGTTGACAAATACAAGTTTTTGAGGGATTAGTATCAGGTTCCAGCCTTTTTTCTGGATTGGAACTTGCCAGTCCTGTAGAATATCACCATCACTATTGTGGGCCACATCCTCTCTAATATCCGTATTTTTGATTAGTTTTCTACCAGGGCTCTGAGATGTTACTTCCATCATTCTGTTTGCTTCAGAGTTCTGCTTCGGGATTTCCTCCTTGGATGTTAACTGGGGTTTTGCCTTTTTTATTCCCACTTTGCCTTTCTCTTTACTGCCCCGTGGGGCAGATTTGTTTAAGCCAGGTGCAGAGGATGGTGGAAGTAGGTTGAAAAGTTTCTGCCATTGTTTTTTGCGAGTATGATGGGTTATCTTCGATTTCCTTAATGTTTTGATATTTTTGCTTTTCTTTTTCTTTACTTTTGGTTTATATCTTTGCGATTTCTTGCTGGTTACTGGGTGAATCATCTGTGCTGGTTCAGGTGAGTTGTTCATTTGGGCAATGCCATTTGGCTCTGTGCCTCTTTCTTGAGGTGTGAAATTTTCAACTAGAGTCAAAAGTGGCCATTTGTTATTGTTAGAAATTTTTTCACACTGGAGAGGTCCGTGCATATGAAATGGAGCTGGTCCTGAAGGTAGCCATCTCTCTCCTTTGTTTGAGTACATTTGGAGATGACCTGTTGACTTTGATAATTTTTTACAAGTTCAGAAGGTGGCATCTGGGTCGTTATATTGGATATGTTTGCCTTATAGGATTTTTCAGCTAAGGCCAGTTCTTGAGCCAGGCTTCTTGGATAGTTAATATTTTCGGAGTCTTGTTGGGGCCCTTTAAGATGAATTGACCAATCCAGAACAGTGGCAGGAGGAGGAATGACCTCATCTAGAATTAACTCATTCAGCTCTCTCTTACTCTCCTCCTTCTGGAGAAAATAATGTGTGATTTTGCTCCGTCTCCTTCGGGGTTCCGGTGAGCTGATTAATGTGTCTGGAATGATTCCCAGATCTTTGCAGTTCTTTCTGGTAAGTACCATAATAACTGTTTGTTGGCAGTTTGCAGAAATCAGTTATCTCCAAATGTGGCGGCCTTGAGTTTACGAGTCCGGAGTCAATGCCATTCAGCAGAAGGGAGCGTTTTGGAGACTCTCTGCAACTGCCACCTGGACTCGCTTGTCAACAGTTCTGATAATTAATATGTTTCTCTTCTTTAATTTATGGCTGGTATCTTGTAAGCTTTGACTCAGCCTTGTGTTTGGCACTGCTTAGCAGGGTGCTGAGCCCAGCCCAATTTCATGCAGCCTTGCAGTTTGGGGGTATTGGAACAATAAAACAATGAAATAAAACAATAAATTAAAACAACAAAACAGAGCTTAAAAGGAGTTAAAAAGTAAAATGGGAGAGGGGACAAAAATAAGTGCTAAGGGTTGATTATAAAGCAAAACTTGCCTTAGAGTTCTACTCTTTTTATTATTAGCATATCATATTTGTTGTTAGCAGCTGTGAAGATCAACACCAATAAAAAAGCTTTTAATAAAATTTAAACAAATGTGTGAAGGCAAAGGTGGTAAAAAGGAAAGGCAAAGAAGTTTGCAAAGAAGAAAATCAGGTTTCTTCATAGCCTGGACTAGTAAAGAAACTTGACCCAGAGCACAGCCCATTGGGCCTAGTGGGATGGAAGGCAGGGAGCCCAACAGTAGGTGGCGCCAGAACCAGAGACAGGCAGAGCCCAAACAGCCTAGTTTTGCCTCCATCCTCCTCTTTGATGAGTCCTACAAGGGCAACAATAAATCTAGGAGGAGGAAGCCGGTTGTTTGTGCCACTCCCTGACCTGGTTGTAAGTAAGAAGGTGGGCAGGTTGAGGATTTTTAACTAATAGCGCATGGCAGCATATGTGGTGGTACTGTTTTAAGGTATCAGGTTCCTGGGAGACAGTGTTCCAAGAGATATGCAATATCCCTGGTCAAAAAGACATTCAGTCCCCTGAGAATTTTATTGAAGATATTTAATATGTATATTTTAGTGGTTCTTTATTGTTAGCAGATGAACTTGTTATAGCCCAGTTTTGGAAATATTTGAAAGGCTCACCCTCATCAAACTGTCCTAATAGAGTTTGGCGGTTGATCCTAACTGAGAAATTCAGCAACACAATACAACTACCGGTAGGTAAAGGACAGAGACATAAAGACTCATTTACAACTGACTGGAACTATTTTATTGAAAGCTTGAATAAGAAAAATAATCCCGGATTTTTATGGGCATCTAGATATTTTGGTTGCTCTAGGATAAATCATACCCTGTGTTTTTAGACTGCTGACTGTGTATCCGTATGCTGTATTTTCGCAGTATACCTTGGCATTTCTATTATTTTCAAAATATAATAATCAATAAAGCTATTTTAAAAAAGAAAACCAGGCAGGTGAGGGCAAGCTGAGATTTTTCAAGGCAGTGCTCCATCTACCTTAATGAACAAGGCTTTACTATCCAGGAGCCCTTACTGGGGTCAGTTAGTTCCAGCTGACTTACTCTGGCCTGCTAGTAAAAGAATACTTCATTTTCTGAAGATGATAATCTCCCTGCAGGTTCCCACCCTTTTGGACAGAGCCGGGAGTGGTGTGTACTGGTTTGATTGTCCCCATCCCCTTCCCTTCAAACTCTCAGGTCACCAGTTTGAAAGAACGCTTCAGCCTTGATTCCTGCCTGCTAGAAATTGAGTTGTACAGTGTCTTCCCCACAAGCCGACATTTTAAGTGAGTGGAGAGCGGAGCAAACACAAATGCTGCTTAAACAAGAGGGAAGCTTGTTTTCAACATTTCAGCATCCACCGTCTGTTTTCATCATCCATCCCAGATTGTTTAAATGGGGCCAGTGTGAAGTGAGATTAAAGTGATTTTGATGTACAACTGGTCTGCCTTTAAATGCATTGTCAGAAGGAAGCTGGCAATA
This sequence comes from Zootoca vivipara, assembly GCF_963506605.1. Lineage (NCBI taxonomy): Eukaryota > Metazoa > Chordata > Lepidosauria > Squamata > Lacertidae > Zootoca > Zootoca vivipara. The sequence continues at coordinate 40,995,176 of NC_083294.1, read as the reverse complement.
AGTTTTAGATCTTGATTCCACCAGACTGTGATGGTGCTCAGGTGGACTTTTGTGTCTTGCTGAGCAGTGATTTTTCAAACTTCTTGCCCTCAGGAGACACTTCCTGCATCAAGTTCCTTAATTTTTTTTGGGGGGGGGGGGTATGTGAGAACAACAGGGACCCAGGTGGCGCTGTGGGTTAAATCACAGAGTCTAGGGCTTGCTGATCAGAAGGTCGGTGGTTCGAATCCCTGTAACGGGGTGAGCTCCTGTTGCTCGGTCCCAGCTCCTGCCCACCTAGCAGTTCGAAAGCACATCAAAGTGCAAGTAGATAAATAGGGACCGCTCCGACGGGAAGGTAAACGGTGTTTCCGTGCGCTGCTCTGGTTCGCCAGAAGCAGCTTTGTCATGCTGGCCACATGACCCGGAAGCTGTTTGCGGACAAACACTGGCTCCCTCGGCCTATAGAGCGAGATGAGCACCGCAACCCCAGAGTCGGACACGACTGGACCTGATGGTCAGGGGCCCCTTTACCTTTACCTTTATGTGAGAACAACAGGGGTATCACAGTTGGAGGGCACCAGCAATGTACTCCTATTGGAGTGGCTGCATCCCCAGATAAAGTCACAGAAGACTGTAGAGTTGGAAGGGACCCTGAGGATCATCGAGTCCAACCCCCTGCAATGCAGGAATATGCAGTTGTCCCATGTACGAATTATCCTGTTCTAACCAGTTGAGCTATCCAGTGCACATATAGAAGATGAAAGCCCCTGATAGGTTGAACTGAAAGGAAACAGACCAATTTTTGCACTGCCCTAAAAGGCCGAGTGCTCAGACCCCTGTGCAGATTGTTGCCCTGTACATGGTCATCTTTGCATGTCGTGCTGGAAAGGAAAACTCAGGATGGCTGTGCAAATATAATAATACCAAAATGCCAAGCGGTCTGGAGTAGATTTTGTATGAAGAAAGCCTAAAAATATCAGGCTGTTTATGTATTTTTTAGTTTAGAAGAAATATGACGAACAGGGGGCAAGATGGACAGTTTATAAGATAATCAATGACTGGGACAGAGAAAGTGGATACAGTGGAACCTCGGTTTATGAACACCTCGGTTTATGATTTTTCGGTTTACGAATGCCGCGGACCGATCTGGAACGGATTAACTCACTTTCCATTACTTTCATTGGGAAATTCGCTTCAGTTTATGAACGCTTCAGTTTAAGTACTCCGTGGACTGTCTGGAACAGATTAATCCACTTTCTATTACTTTCAATGGGAAAGTTCACTTCAGTTTATGAACGCTTCAGTTTATGAACAGACTTCCGGAACCAATTGTGTTCATAAACCAAGGTACCACTGTACAGATAATTTTCTCTCTTCTATTATGCTAAAACTTGGGTTCATCCAGTGAAACTGATTGGCACAACAGGCAAAGGATGCACTTCTTTGTGTGATATGAATTTGCAGAATTTGCTGTCACATGGTGTAGTGAAATCCACCCCCCTTAAGCTCTCTTAAAAGGGGATTGGATAAGTTTATGGAAGATAGGCATTGACAGACCTATCACCACTTTATGAGAACCAGCAGTATACTGTACCACTAATAAAAACTCCCCCAATGATCTTTAACAGTGGTAGGGTATCTCAGGCTTGGGTTCTGGATGCAGCCATCCAGATGTCTCTCTCTGGCACTTGAATGTCTCCTCAGATAACAACACCTTTCTTTCATCAGGCTGCGGCTTGGATCCCAAGTGTCTCTGCCTGGATATAATTCTGTGTCCTTAAATTCTGACTATGCTTCTTGCTTGTCTGAATGGCAAATAGTGAAGTGTACCTACACTGCAAAGGTAAAGTGTACATTTCCTGCCCCACCCACTTTTGCCACAGGCCCTGCCTACTACTGGCATGTGGCCCCTACTTGGGAATGTGGCCCTCAGACTGAAAAATGTCCCCCCTCCTGATTTTAGCCATCTAATAATGAATTTGTAAAAGGAAAGGTAAGCTTTCATGTAGCCCTGCCCCAAGGTCAGAACTTTGCATGTTAAAAATGAAACCTTGAGCATCCAGCAGAGCTTTTCATGTACTCTTATTACTTATGGCATTTTTAAACCTGGTGAGTGCTCATATCACTTCACACACTCAGCCCAGTAATCCTGTACTTCCAACTCTGTAAGGAAGATCAAAGTTGCTGTGGGTAAGGTGTATATTTTTGGTTTTATATTTTGATTTTGTTCTGTGAACCACCCTGAGGTATAGGGCGGTGTACAAATTCAATAAAATTATTAAAAAATAATAATAAAAAAGCCACACAGTGGGAGCCAAGATGTGAACTGAGGATTTACACAGTCTCTTAATTAAGTTCATGCTTAATAGACTACCTAATTCACACTTTCAAAACAATACATGAACTGAAGCACAGCCATCCTTCAAATTCACATGCTTTCGTCTTTCGCAATGAAGTTCTCCGGCCAAGTAATTTGTCCCCCAAAAAATAATCTACTAGGGTAGATTATGCATAAAAATGTGTGTATCAGTTAAAAACAACATACCAAAATGCATTGTACTATGAAAAAAAAGTTATAAAATTACATACAAAAATGCATAGCTTAGGTGAAATTTGCACCAAATGCTGATGAATTTTTACAATGATTTTTTTTTTAAAAAAAGCAAATTGCAAACTGATGTGGAAATATTATTTTAAGATTGGAAAAAACTGTAGTTATGGCTTTCTTTAATAGCTGCCAATAGTGCTAACTAATGTTAATTCTGGCAGGGTTAATTGTGGCAATTTAAATGCTGCTCCCTCCTGCCAACCTAGCAGTTCGAAAGCATGTCAAAATGCAAGTAGATAACTAGGTACCGCTCCAAGCGGGAAGGTAAACGGCGTTTCCATGTGCTGCTCTGGTTTGCCAGAAGCGGCTTTGTCGTGCTGGCCACATGACCTGGAAGCTGTACTCTGGCTCCCTCGGCCGCAAGATGAGCACCGCAACCCCAGAGTCGGTCACGACTGGACCTAATGGTCAGGGGTCCCTTTACCTTTAAATGCTGCTCCCAAACAGACTGATCCCTTGTTTCTTCAGTTAAATAGGCAGCTTTGGCATAAGAAAATGTCTCTATTAATATAAATCCCCCCAAAGGGCTGCAGCATTTATAGCTTTCAGAATATGAATCACAAATTCCCAAGGATCCTATGGGAAGCAGTATATGTAGGGCCAGGAGCTTGTTCATTTGTGGGATGATGTGTATGCATGTTTGGAAAGGAGAGAGATAAGATAAGATTGACTGTGTAACTTTTACTGCTTCAGGAAAATGATACTCAGGGTGGCAGGAAATCACCTCCCTGTTGACATTTGGAGTGAAGAATTTAATTTGCATGTTGGCATGTTACAAAGCTTTGAAATATGGCAGTAAATACATTCTTCTACAGGTCTTCTGTGTGAATGTGCAGTGGGTGACTGAAAATGCAGGCAGCTGTTAACATGTGGGTTAAAAGAAGCAGTGAAATCATTTAGCATTATGTATTTTGACAAAATAAAACAAAAAATAAAAGTTCCGGGTCATGCATCTCCCCCCCCCCAATAAAATTTCCTCAGATTCTTCTTTACAGGTGACAAAAACAGTGATGCCAACTCAGCCAGGTATGTTCTCTGAACACCAGTCTTGTTAACACTACATACAAGGCAGGAAGTAAACTGAGAGAAAAAATATTAACATAGCACAGCTGTGCATATAAATAGCAAGGAGGAAGATACATTCCAATTCAATAATCTTTAATTTATAGTGCAGTGCAATCATTTGCAGGTCTGCTCAGAAGTTAGTCCCATTGAGTTCAATGAGGCTTTATTCTAGGGATGGCTAGATCAGGTGACTTCCCTTCAGTTTTGTGTGCACATTTTCCCTTAATATATACACTTTTGCTCACACGATTTGATTGCAAACTTTGGGGAAGTGCAGATTCAGGAGGATACATGTGCTTCAGTTTGCATGTTGGTTAGAGAAGTGTGAATGTTGTAGTTTCGCAATGAAATACAAACAGGGTTTAATTTTACTGCCATTCCTAAACATGGCCAGAAAAAGATAGTTGCTCTTGTTTTGGAAATAAAAATGCCAAGATTTACCCAGTTCTAGCCCTAATCAGTACATGAGTTTCTTTGGAGGCAGAGAGCAAAAGTAAAGTAAAGACAGAAAAACATGGTATGGTATTCTTTATGTTAACAAAGATTAATGTTAGGTGGTGCATTAGGTACAAAGTCAATAGAAGTCAAGTTGGGTAGTGTGACCTATTCAACATGGGAGGAATGTAACTCTGTAACTCTCTCTAAGCTCCCAGTGTGTTCCAGATGTAATTCTGAATGAGCTTTCAATAATGCCGCTGAAATCTGTAAGCTGTTGATATAAAGCTGTTGTTGTTTAGTCGTTTAGTCGTGTCCGACTCTTCGTGACCCCATGGACCATAGCTAGCTTTATATCTGCCTGTTGTCTTTGAAAAATCCATGGACAAAGAAAACAGGCAGATATAAAGCTAGCAGTTTTAAAACATCATTTGAAGGCTATCCCCAAGGTGGTATGTGCACTCAGCCAGGTCACCTGGAGGGAATTCTTACCCACCCCAGGTGGAGGACTCTTTACAAATCTGCTTATGATGCAGTACATACCATAGGATAAGATACAGCATGTTCAGGGGATAGAGTTGACCCTCCTTCAGATGACCATTTGTTGCATTTGCATACTTTCCTGAAAGTAAAGCTTGCATGCTAGAAATGTTCTAGACCAGGCCAATCAGCTTCTTGCTCTGCTCATTATTCTACTCCAGCATAGGGCTCAAACGTATGACCCTGAGATTGAGAGTCTCATGCCCTATCAACAGAGCTATCCTATTCCAAAGATTCTTGAGAGGCTCTTCTGTGATTCCATATGCTTACAAATGCCTGCATTCTTGCACACTCCAAGCTGCCTCTAAATCCTACTGATTCCACCTGCTGGACTCCTTTGCTATGACAGAAACCTAGCGCTGAAACATCGTGGTTTGCCACCATGCTATATTTGATAATATTATCTAGGAAGAAAGCTTTGGTCAACAGCTGCTAGCCAGCACCAGAAATTCAGAAACATCCTTTCTCTATAGCAGCCTTTCTCAACTATGGGCTCTTGAACTAAGACTCCCATCAACCATGACCACTGGCCATGCTGGCTAGGAATGATGGGAGTTGTAGTCCAACAGCATATGGGAACCAAGGTTGAGAAAGGCTGTCTAGAGCATAAGGAAAGCTCTGCTGGATTAGGTCAAAGGCCCATCTAGTCCAGATGCCTATAGGAAGCCAACAAGCAAACCTTGATTGCAGCCATGCATTACCCACTTGCAATTCCTAGTAACTCTATTCAGACATGCTGCTTCTGACAATGGAAGCAGAACTTAATGGAGGATAGGGCTGCATTTTGCCACCACTGTCTCAGCTCTGCCTTTGGGCTATTTTCAACTTCCTAAAAGAAAAGAAAAAGTCATCACATTGCCTGAAGGTTTTGTGTTGCCCCTACTCAGGTGACAATGTCAGGGATGATCACCAGCACAACTTTGCTCAGCCCTGCAGAAGTAAGCAAATAAGTAAAATGTCTCAGCCATTGCTGAGCCTGGGAGCCGCCTGCCATTTTAAATTCCCTATATTGCCCTGGTACACCCACCCAAGCATCACCCCCGGGGCGTTATGGGAAATGTAAATGCTACATCAGAGGTTCACTGATGTAGGGAGGCCACCTGCCTTGCAGATCTTCCCCCTCGCACCTATCACTAGCCATGCTTTCACCCCCAAGAAGACAGTTGGCAAACAATTGGATCTGTCCGTCAGTCAGAACTGATTAAAAGGCTAAAGATCATCGGCTAAAGAAAAGAAGAGCACTTCTGGAAACCCTTGACAGCTTTTGGGGAGGAGAAATACCCCCTTTCTCTCTCTTTCCCCCTCTTCTGTCAGAAGCACAGCTCCCTCATAACTTGTTACTGTCTAAAGACATTGCTAACATTGTCACATTTCCTCGTTAGCTTCGCACAGGATAGAATTCTCTGTGTCACAGCTGATGGAACCTTTATGAGCCTTTTAGCCAAATGACTGATGTTCCCCTCGTTATGTCAGATCTGAGGGCACTGCTGGCATCTTTCTTTATTTTCTGTCTAACACCATCAACAGAGCAGCTGCAGTGCACCCATGATCGGCCTGATTATTAAAATGTGCTCAGGAGAGTGCCGACACCAATCTCCTTTCATCCAAAAGAGGCCAGCGTACCGTTCGCTCAAATCAACGCTTGCCAGCGAGAGATATTGAGTGCCAGAGCCGGCAGGTGAGATTGCTAAGGCTGGCTTCACGGGATCTGGATGCGGGCCATTTGGAATTAGCATTAAGCTGTTACAGAAAAGCATAGAGAAAATGATTTTGAAAGCCCTCTCCATATTCTGTTGGAAACCTCTCTCTTTCTCTCTCTCCATGGACATTTCTGACTTCCCACAGGCAATACATTTATCTGGGAAAGCAGAGGTGCAATTTTATTTTATGTTCGCATTGCAGAGCCCAATTGGGGAAGGGCTGTAGCTGAGGAAAAGAGTACCAGCATTGCATGGGAAATGCCCCAACTTCAGGTAGGTGGGGGGGTGCAGACTCCTGCCTGTCAGTGCAGACAGTTCTGAGCTAGATAGGCAGGACCTGAAAAACAAGAACAACCGCTCAAATACAGACCTAGAAATCCTGGACCTGTGCTTAGGAAGCAAGACACAAAGGCATGTGTGGATGAGCCGCCTGTCAGTACAAATGCTTGCACTGGCTTCACCATCATGTTGCCAGCACTATGGGTTGTAAATTGTTAAACTGCTCTTGTGCATAGCCACTTCCCTGGTATCATCAACATCAATATTTGAAAGGAGAAAAAAAAACCTAATGTGTTCTAGGTAGTAAACAACATATTAAAAAGCCTATTATTAGTATTAGTATTATGTAAAAGACAATCACAATAAGGCAGAACCCCCCCCCCCAAATAAAATAGCATTTAAAAGCACTAAAAGATTGTAGCAATTCAAAATGCCTGTGGATTTTCTTTGAGGTATTATTTTGAAGAAAGGACTATAATGTGGGTGCCAGGAAAGCCTTTTTGGGAAGGGCATTCTACCACCAAAAAGTCCTCTTTTTAGTAGCCACCTGTCACTCCTGATTTGGTGAGGAAACCTGAAGAAGGGGCCTCAGAAGGTGACCTCAGGACTTGGATGAGTACCGGTATATTTCAGGTATTCTGACCCCAAGCTGTTCTGGGCTTAAAGGCGTAATGCTAGTACTTTGAAGGAAGTGCAGATGTCAAAAGAACTTGCAGAATACAGTTGTATTAAGGGACTGGCCAGTTCCCAGTTAACACAACTACTGCCCAGTTTCGGACCAGGACTGTTTTCAAAGGCATCCCCCAAAATGCTGCATTATAGAGATCCAAGCGGGAGGTTACTAGAGTGTGGATAATCGTAGCATCAGTCCAGATGGGGCTGTAGTTTGGGGCAAAATCATGGATGGATGCCAGGTGACAAAACACGATTTTAAAGGTTTTTGTTTTTATTTGCTTTTAGACTCATTATTGGCAATGCATGGACACCTGGATTTAAAATGTTTCTATGGATTAGTAAATGATTGTAGGTTGTTTCTAACATATCAATAAAACCAATCCCTGTTGGAAATGGGCCATTTGACTAGATTTGGTTAAAAGCCCAACTTCTTGCCCTGGTTGCTGTTCTGTTTTGCATTGTGCCATGCATTGTGCTATGCAGTGCTTTTTTTTTTCTAAGAAAATGTTTAGGGGTACTCTCATTTTCCTACTCATATTGAAATACCCCTCAATGAAGCCAAACGTTTAGGGGTATGCATACCCTTGCATCCCCCTAGAAAAAAAAGCACTGGTGCTATGCCAAAACCTATCCTCCAGTTTCTCCAAAGTCTTCTTGCTCTGTGAAACAACCTTCAATTTTTCTGCTACCGTATGTTCCCAGGGCACTTGAGAATTCCCTTAGAATTTTTGGTGGCTGGGTGAGTGGTTTTTGAGCTTACCTGATTGTTGTCAGATGGTCACAGGGAGCATGATGGGTTTTTGTTTGTTTTTCTTCTCCGTAAACATTACTCCATTATTGCATTCTGCAACCTCCCTGGGTTGCCCACACTTCCTGATTGGAAAAGGCCTCATACAAGGAATAATATAATGATGACTTCCCATAGGCTTTAATTGATGTGAGAATATCTGCGAAAGCTGCAAAGTGGAGGCCAATGGAGAGATGATTTTCAGAATGAAAGGAAGGATACTCAGAAATATCCCCTTGGCCAACTCACCAGTAAGGTAGACATGACACAAACCCTGCACTCCACCCATGAGAATTTCCCTGAAATGTTCTGTCTTCTGTTCAATAGTTTTCAAAAGCAATTTATTTTCTCATTCACTGATGGAGAGTGGTCCAAAAAAGACAAGGGAAGCATGTTCATCTCAGCACTAGTTTAGAACGAGAAGGCTCTCTCTTTCTCTCTAATCTCTCTGCTTCCTCTAATAACTAGAAATCTTCTGCAAACAATGTAGTTCAGAACCTCAAGGTTGACCTGCCATGTCTCAAAATTGATCGTTAGTTCAGGCACAGCAGGAAGCTTCTTACTGACAACAAACACGAACGATTTTGCCATGTTGCTTGAGGTGCACTTGGCAGAGCTGTGTGGGCAGATGTTTTCTTGTTTAACCTGGTGCTGAGTGCTTTGTCTCACACCCAACATGCCTGCGGCACAATGGGTTGGTATGGTTCTGACAACCAGCTTGATGCAATTCTATCTATTGAGTAGGGATGGAGGAGGAAATCATTTTTGTTTGCATTTTAGTGAGAAACGGTTTAATGCACATCTCAAATCACCACACAGACCAAAACACTGCTGTCATTCATGAATTTTTGCAGTGCAGTTCTCCAGCTGCAAAGAATATGCACAAAAATAACATACAAGAAAGTATTATACCAGGGACAGCTGTTTAAAAAATGTAGATGTTTAACAGAACTGCATACAAAAATAGGTTTGGTTGGAAAAAATTGCACTAAAATGCCAACAGATTTAGACATGTAAGGGGCTCAGTTAAGTGTTTGTACTCTCCCTCAGTGACATATGATATGTATATGACTGCTAATATTCCCTCAATTGAGAATTTTTTTGGCACTTATTCATATGCTTTGGGGGGAAAGGTGAAATACTGTCCAGAAGTCTTTGGTGGTTCTTGTGGAAGGAGGGGAGATACTTATTGCCAAGGCAACCAACCCATCAACCCAACAAGGTAGTGATAGGCATTATCAGAGCTCAAGAACATACTCCAGCCAGCAAAACCTTTCAGCAAGACCAGGGGAATATATGGCCTGGGAGAGTTCTGAGGGCCAAGTAAAGAGCCCTAAAAAGCCACATTTGGACACCATTCCCAAGATTCCCTGCCCCTAATGGTTAATGTTTCTTAAGGTTCCATTCTTTGCATTTCTGGGCATCCACTGTATACACATTCACATGCACACAAAATAAGATCTTGCTCATCGTGTATCTGCCCTCGTCCCTTAAGGTAGCCTGTCAACCCCATGACATTGATAACTGCTATTAAATTCTCAGTGATGCTAATTAGGTACACAGCAGCCGAGAGCAGTTAACAGTTTTAGTGTCTATCTCAAGTTCACTCTCAAGGGGTGGTTTCTCATCACAAGCCTTTCTCCAGAGGGGCTGAGGAAACTAGAAAGGGCCAGCTGAGATTGCTTAAATTAACAAGATGTTGTTTGTGAAGCTCCTATTACTTAGGAATAACAGATCTTGTTTCCTGATCAAAAGGTTTAAGTCTGTGAACCAGTGGAGGGATTTGCCTTTAAAATAGAGCAAAAATTATAGCATGGTTTTCCTTCTAGTAATGTGTTTTTACGTACTGAAAGGACACAGCCCACAATTAGTCAATATGTACTGCTTCTTCCAGCTCTGCAAAACCCAAAGAGGGGGCAAGAAAAAGGATCCTACATTGCTTGTTATTCTATAGTATTTTCATGGCCCACCTGCTGGTGTAACTAATTAACAGTCATTCTCATTAATTACATTGATCAGGATCATAAAATAATTTTAAAATTGCCGAACATGATCAGCAGGGGTAAAACGGCTTTGCTTTAAATCCCTTAATGACAGATTTTCCCCGCCATGATTAATAAAATAAAATAGATGTATGGAGACATTTATCACATGTACCACGGCGCGCGCGCACACACACACACACACACACACACACACACATTTATATTCCCCCCTTTTCATGGAAATACATGTCTAGGCAATTACACAATGTTGATGGCAAGAGAAAGTAGCATTTCATCCGGCATCTAATTAAGCAATAAGACACAACAAGGTTGTGTGGAGGGCAGGTGGGTGGAGAGGCAGCGGCGATGGGGGAGTCACATAGTTATTATGAGATAATCATACCTCTAAGGAGAGACAAAGCCAAAAAAAGGTGCCATTGGGGGGTTATTTATTCATTCATTTATTACAATGTCTAGGCCACCTTTAAATATAAATATCCTCAGAGTGGTTTACACACAAGCATCAACAAATACAGCAAGACTAAAAAGCAGTAGCAGATAGAAAGATGTTTATTAAAAAAAGAAAACTAACAATTTAATCAATTGAAGCCCTTTTTCTCTTGTCCTCCCCCCCTTACTAAAACAACTTGGCCAAGTGCCAGAACAGGGGATACTGCCTAGCTGAGTTTTCCCATACCAGGGATGGGAAACAGGTCAGATTCTGCCCTCTACCCTCTACCCCCCTCCCCCAGACCTCACATTCAGGTTCTGCTCACCTGATCCTACTAGGTTCCTCCTCACCCCACCCCCACCCCCAGACCTCAGGCTGTGCCCTGGCTCCTCTGCTTCTTGCCATCTGGGGATGTGGTTGCCTTTTTGAATTCAGAACATGGTGATCTGGGTTAGGCATAGATAGCCTTTGGCTTCTTGCTAACAGGAAACACTTTCAGATTTGTGAGAGGTAAATAGGCTGTCCTTAGATCACAGAGATCTGGATGACGGCTTTTAGTGGCTATGGATGCTGTCATTGATTCACATCCTTCCCATCCCTGGGCTAGAGTCAGGTTCTTTTCATCAGACATCAACAGAGTTTCCACTGCCCTTAAGCAACATATTTTATGTTTTGGCTTGGTTTTTTTGGATGTAGTAGGCCTGATCAGCAGCTTGCTAAAAACAAAACTAACGCAGCAGTTAAGAGATTTGCATGATGTGCAAATAACCTGGTTTCATGAGAACTGCAGGGCTTATCTTTGGTGTGCAGCTGTTGTCAAGCTTGCAGTATTTACTGAAGACCTGTTCAGGTGGCAGCTTCTCTTGAGAATGGTTTGGTTGAAGGAAGAAAAAGTCCGGAAATGAAAGGTGGGAATGGACTAGGAATGAAAACAAAGATATCCCCAATCATGTTGTGTATGTGCATGCATGTGTCCACAAGTGCCTGCAGCATACTGCACCAAACACGTTAGCTGCCAGTGTGTCAGTTTGAACTAATAGGGATGGCACAGTTCTTCTACAGTTTTTTTTGTGTGTGTGTGTCAATGTGTGTGTCAATGTGTGTGTGTGTGTGTCAATGTGTGTGTGTGTGTGTGTGTGTGTGTGTGTGTGTGTCAATGTGTGCCAAAGTCAGCAGAAGTGGGCATTAAAAAACAGCCTTCCTCTAAACCATTGGTTCCCAAACATTTTCCCCACATGGACCATTTAAAATAGCTGATTTTTCTGCTTGTTGCAGCCATTGCAATTCCGCAGAATTCACACTGCAATGCCATAAAATGCAACATAAGAAATGACACAGCAATAAATATACAGTTAAAGATCAATATGAATTTTCAGTGTACTGACATGTTGCCTCAGATCCACAGGCATGCTGTAGACCATCTGAATGAGGCTCACAGACCACAGTTTAGAAACTCCTAGTCTAGAAGAGGCTGATAGTCTTGTCTATACTGGCAACATGAAACAGTTCCAGGCATGTCTGACATGCACAAGCTTCTGGTGCTTGGACCCGGAGCAGAAGACCCTTTATACTATGCTTGACTGTTTTACCATCTAGCATACCGGTAGCTTAGTCTGTATTGGGTTGGCATTTCTGGACACCGACCAAAGCCCATATGCAACCAAGAGCACCACCACAAGCACCTGGCATCCCAACGTCATGTGCATGACATCAGGACATTGGGAGGATCTGGGGGCAGAGCTGATCTCAGTGGTCATGCAGCTTCAATGGCTGGTAGCTTCTCCTGTGCCTTCTCCAGGCACTGCAACTGGTGGGAGGCTGCTTTGTCCCCCTCCATGGCAGCACCAAGAGGAGAAGGAGCCAGGCACTGGAGACATATACTCTTTCTCTGTGCTTCTGGAACAGGCGGGGTTGACCCCAAAAATATTGAGGGCCCCCAAAAGGGCTCAGCCACCCAGAGCTGGTGCCCTAATGGAAGTGTACCACTTGACTGTGCCATGGGGCCGGGACTTAAACCAGTGAGCTGCCCTCAACACTTCATCCTCAGTCCTCTGTGTGTTCTTTGCACACAAAAAGTTTTTGTTTTGTTTTTTAATAAATGGCTCATGAAGCATTTCCCCCTTTTATTAGCAGGGGGTTAGAAGCCTTTGGACTGGCAATACCTGGTATAAATAGAAGAGCCTGGCTTTTAGCTCTGATGAGACTCCTCTTGGGAAAGATCACTTTCTTCCCAAGAGCCCTGGAGAGCTGCTGTCAAGTCAGCAGACAGTGTTGGGCTATAGATGAACAAATAGCCTGACCCCAATACAGTGGTACCTCTGTTTATAACCTCAATTGGTTCCGGGGATCCGGTTGCTCCCTGAGCAGCTCGTAAATGGAGCGCCTCTTCTGCGTGTGCACAAAGCGCCGATAGAGTGCTGCTGCAGATTGCTTCTGCGCATCCATGCGCCGTGGAACCCGAATGTAAGCACTTCTGGGTCCGCGGCAGTTGCAAACCAATCGATCGCAAACTGCAGTGATCGTAAACCGAGGTATGACTGTATAAGGCATCTTCCTATGGTCCTGCAACAATTGCTTTCTCTTTATACATATATCTATCAAGGAATACTGGACTTAGAATTGCTTACAAATAATTCACAACAGCTTTGCAAAGCTGCAGTCCCGAAGGTTGTTTTTGCAAAAAGCTGCAACACTTAAAACTGCTGTAATTCTGTAGTGCAGAATTTGTACCACAGAGAGAGGGAAGTGTCAGTTTTTAGCTTAAATTGCCATTAAGTAGTGCAGCTGAGAAGGAAAAAGATTCTAAAACCAAAAGCAGAAGGCAAGCATTGAAACTCAGATAAGTTCTAAAATGCACTCCAGAACTGCTGCTTAAGAGGATTTGGCATTTATACTGTCACCCTTTCTTTTTGCATTTAAAGACAAGCCATTAATTAAACACAGCCAGTGTCTTAATTATAATAATCCGTTGCTATCATCTTAATGCAGTGGTTGTTGGCACATGGAGCCCCTTCACCGTCTCGGATGGGAGTGCTAGTGGGCAAATATCTGAAGAACAAGTTAAGCTAAGAAGACAAAGATGAATTACAGGGGAGATGGGTCCTCTTCCCTGTAAGATGGGCGAACCTTTTCCACTGGAAAGAAGGACATCCCCACCCCAACCCTGAGCATGCCTATGGCATTCATTGGATCAAGAAGTGTGAGGAGAGCTGGTGTTCACCAATTCTGTTCACCACGTGCGTCAGCCCAACTGGGACTAACAAGGGAGGCTGAGTCATTTAAAGATTTAGTGATGACCAGAGTGTGTGTACTATGGTACTAGATAAGAAGAGCCTCCTGGATCAAGCCACTGGCCCATCTAGTCCAACATCCTGTTGCCACAGTGGCCAGCCAGATGCTGTAATGCCTGCAAGTAGGACCCGAGCACAACAACACTCTCCTCTGCTGCGGATTCCAGCCACTGGTGTTCAGAAGTATATTGTCTCCCCTTGAGCCTTCAAGTCTCATTTATCGAACAGATGGAAAGCTCTTCAATCTGAGCAGGCTGAAAGCAAAAAGTAAGGTTACCATAACTTCCGTCATAGAGCTTCACTATGCTGATGACAATGTAGTGTGCACACGCTTAGAGGATGACCTCCGAACCATCCTAAATATCTTTGCAGAAGCTTACAAAAAGCTTGGCCTATCACTCAACATCCCAAAAACCAAAGTGCTGCACCAACAAGTACAAAATAACCCCTCTGCAGCACCACAAATCCAAGTCAGTGGTGTAACGTTGGAAATGTTGACCACTTCTTCTACCTACCGTGTTTCTCATATTATAAGACACGTCTTATATTCATTTTTACTCAAGAAAATAAGCCTGTGGCTTATTTTCGGGGGTGTCTTATTTTTTAAAAAAATTACCTCCTCTTCCTGCTGTGGCTCGGCGCCCGGAACTAGCTGCTGCGCACTTTGTTGGCGCTTCAGCAGGGCACGCTGCTGGGTCCTGCCGGGTTGGGGCTCCAAGCTGTGTGCGCTGCAGCTCTTGCTGCGTCCCACCGCCGACTTGGAGCTTGGCAAAGCGCGCACTGCTGCCTTTGCCGGCTCCCGCTCCGTTGGGGCTTGGCAAAGTGCGCGCTTTGCCGAGCCCCGACTGAGCGGGAACCAGCAAAGGCAGCAGCCCGCCGGCGGCTTGGGGCTCGAGCCGGCAAAGGGTGGGCTCCCCGCCGTGTAGTGCTGCTCCCATCCGGAGGAGGCTGCCATGGGTTCCGAGGCCCCGCCTCCTCTTCCTCCTCCTTCCCCGTGTCCTTGTCTCGGCTCTGGCTGAGCTGGAAGAGACGGCGGGAGAGCAGCACAGCGTGAGCACAGCGCGAGCACAGCGCGCGTCAGGGAAGGAGGAGCCAGGCCGGGCGGAGCTGCCGCGCTGCAGTACACGAGGAGCCGGAACATGCATCACTTCCTCCTCCTCCCCAGCTCCCACCGGCGGATCCTCTGCCCCGCCACAGCCGCCCGGCCTGCCTGCCTGCCCGCCCTCCGGCTTCCCCACGCCAGAGGCTCCTCCTCGTCCTCTGGCTCCGGCTGCGCTCCCTCTCGCGCTCCCGGCTGCCTCCTTGTCTGGGTCCCTGCTTGCAGCTGCCGCCGCCGCCGCCCTCTTCCTCCTCCTGTCTCTCGCCTGGGCATGTCGTCCCGTTTTCCCTCGCGGAAGGTTCTTGCTGTCGGCCGCTGCCTGCTCCTTCCTTGCTTCCCGGAGCCGCCCTCTCAGACCTTTGCCGGGTCCCGCTGGGTTGGGACTTGGCATGGCGTGCCCTGCCATACCAGCATGTCTTATTTTCGGGGTACGCCTTATATTTCGCTAGGTCTTGAAAATCCTGCCATGCCTTATTTTGTAGGGATGTCTTAAAATATGAGAAACACGGTAGGCAGTTACCTTTCCACAAGGGCCAACATTGATGCCGAAATCCAGCATCGCCTGAGCTCTGCGAGTGCGGCTTTCTCCTGATTGAAGTGGAGAGTGTTTGAGGACCGGGACATTCACAGGGAAACCAAAATGCTTGTATACAAAGCTATTGTACAGTGTCTCCGAAAATTCAACGGTGTCTCCGAAATTTTTTACACATCACTTGGGAAGACAGGCAAACTAATATCAGTGTACTGGAAAAAGCAAGATCACCAGTGTGAAGAATCACAATGATTCTTCAACATCAACTTTGTTGGACTGGTCATGTTGTGCGGAGGCCGGATGATCGTCTTCCAAAGCAACTACTCTATTCCGAACTTAAAAATGGAAAGCGTAATGCTGGTAGTCAACAAAAGAGGTTTAAAGATTGTCTCAAGGCAAATCTAAAAAAATGTAGTATAAACACTGACAACTGGGAAACACTGGCCTGCAAGCGCTCCAGTTGGAGAACAGCCTTTACCAAAGGTGTCATGGGCTCTGAAGAAACTTGATTTCAGGACGCAAGGGAGAAACATGCTAAGAGGAAGGCACGCTTGGCAAATCCACACCGTGATCAACTCCTGCCTCGAAACCAATGTCCCCACTGTGGAAGGACATGTGGATCCAGAATTGGCCTCCACAGTCACTTATGGACTCATTATTAAAACCGTGTTTATGGAAGACAATCGTACTTGGCTACGAGTGAGCGAAGAAGAAGAAGAAGAAGAAGAAGAAGAAGAAGAAGAAGAAGAATACATTGAAAGCACTATGACCCCATTTTAAACACTCTTGAGAGTTCTTAGGAGACCCCAATTCCACTTACAAAGCTACAACTCCTACTGTTTTCTGTAAAGAGGGATTGACTGTTACACTACTCTGGGAATTGTAGCTCCATGAGGGGAATATGAGCTATAATCCAGGAGACTCTTCTTACGTTTTTATGTACTGCTGTACACAAACCCCTTGTTATCACTACATCATTAAGTGGCTTGGCCTCCCTTGTGGGGGTTCTAAATAGTACATTTCTTTGTGCAGGTGCTCACTTTCCCTAAACCTTTTGCAATATGTGATCTTATGTAAGCACCTTGTTCCTATAACAAAAAATACCCCAGTATTTTGATCTTGGGGGAGAAGCAGTCGAATCTAATAAATGTTTTGTACTGACTTAGCAATAATGAGGCTTTGTCCAACTGTTCCACATGGTATCCACTGAAGCTCCATTTTAAGACCTAATTATCAGCCCATGCAAGGAGAGGAGAGCTGGACTAGACAAATGGAAAGAGCTGTTTTAAGAAGGACTCAGAGGGGGTAAAAAAAGGCCACTGCTGCTAATCATCGGGTCTAAATCCACTCATCTGATGTTATTATTAGCGATAACGAGCTGCAGCCAGGATAGAATCTTATTCCTTGCAAATGTCATTTAAATAGGATTCTGAACGTATTTTCTTCTTATTTTTTTCCTCCCCAGTCAAGTTGACAAGGCTTTACTCAAATGGTAGAGCACTTTATTTGTAGATGCAGGGTGGGGAAGAAAAGAAATGCTTTAGTGCAGCAAGTTCTTAAGATGTCAGCTTACTGGTATTGATTAATCATTCAGCCAGAGGCAGCTGCTTCTTTATTAAAAGTGCAGCCTCTCCATGCACCCAGTATCAGATGGAGGAGAAGTTTGCTGATGATTCATCTCTCCTTGCAGGGTTTCAAGGAACCCAGTGGTGAAATCTCCCCCAGGTCTTGGCCTTGGAACCAGCACATATGAGAGCCCATTAGAAACGCAGCATAATTTTTATCGGTTTATAGGATTTATAACTCTTAATTTATGCACATGCCCTCAAGATGGTTTGTAAGGCAGTAAAGGAAATAATTTTTTTAAAAAGAACCTTAAAACAATAACAATTGTGTCACTCTTTTTCTTTCTTCAAACAAACCACGATAAAGACCAAGGCTTATTCTTGGCATACCTGCTTACGATTTGTTTGGGGGGGGGGAACAAAGCACAAGTCAGGTTTGGATGACATGATAAGCCAAACTTTGGTTTGTTTTGTCCACAGCATGGCAGCAGCAGGAGCAGGGGAAGAGTGCTGAGGGAACTTTTAAACAGTGTGCACCAACCTACTGCTCATTCATATGAAACCATTTTTTGCTTTAAACTGTGGTTTAATACAAGGATGGGGAACCTCATTCCCAGCAGCCCCATGTGGCCCTCCAGGCCTCTCTACATGGCTCTCAGGGCTTGCTCCAGGCCACATCCCTCTCCACAGGCCATACACCTCACCATCCCTGCTTTGAAACCTCCTTCAAGGCTTTTTGCCTGGCTAGAATAGGTCCTTGAACCCTGAACTCTAGCTTCTTGCTAGCCTTGATGGAGGACAGAGCAGGTTGTGTGTGTGTGTGTGTGCGTGTGTGTGTGCGCGTGTGCGTGTGTGTGTGTGTGTGGAAACTAGTAACTTGTACAAAATTAAAATTAGCATTCATTGCTCTGTCCACTTTTGCTTCTGGCACTGTTCATAGAAGGCAATGCAGTCCTTGGGCTGAAAGAGGTTTATCCACTTGTGGTTTCATATACTGTGTGAGCTCAGCCAGTCTTGTAGGACAGAAATATCAACCAACTTTCCTGGTGATACTTGAGATTGTACTGTGCCAAACAAGAAATATAAAAGTTTTTACGTTTCTAAGCATATTTCAGAATTTTGGTGCTGACCTACACAACCCTAAACGGGCTCAGCCCTGCATACCTGAAGGAGCATTACCACCCTCATTGTTCAGTCCAGACACTAAGATCTAGCTCTGAGGGCCTTCTGGCAGTTCCCTCATTGAGAGAAGTGAAGTTACAGGGAACTAGGCAGAGCACCTTCTTGGTAGTGGTGTCCATCATGTGGAATGCCCTCCTGTCAGATGTCCAAGAGATAACCAATTATACGACCTTCCGTAGACCTTGGAAGGCAGCTTTGTACCGGGAAGCTTTTAATATGTGGTGTATCATGTATTCTTTTATAATATCTAGGAAGCCGTGCAGAGTGGCTGGGGCCACCCAGTCAGATGGGTGGGTTATAAGTAATTTCTTATTACTACTGCTGCTGCTGCTGCTACTACTACTACTACATATACTGCTTGATTGTAAAACAAACAAACCTTTAAAAAGTTCTTAGTAGTATTTCACTCTCACTTATTTGCTCTACTCAGCTCTACTTGGCTGTAATAATAATTACTTGCTTGCTCTCTTGACATTGCCAAAATGATAACCAGTAATCTAGTAACCCATTTGCTTCCCCCTCCCTGCTGTTGATCTTCACTGGTTTCCTGCCAGTTGGCAAGTTAACTCTTTTGACTTCCCTTTGAATCGGACTTTCTCCTCCCAACATTTTTAGAAAATCTGAATTTCAACATCATGTTCCTAAGGAAGGAAGCAATCCGATATGTTAAGTGGCTGTTTTATATCCCAGCATGGGCTTTGTAGCTTTCATAATGTCAAAGGACTAGGGGAGGAAATAGTAAAAGGGGAAGAAAAGTGCTGATATATAATGCCCTAAAATCTAGTTGCAAAAGGGAAATGGAAATGGAAATGAAGGCATTCTGGACAGTCAGTTTTGTTCATGGAAGAGTAATAATGCAAAGGCTTCTGCAGGAGGCAACAGAATGAGCCTCCTTGAATTCTCCTCCATGGAAGGGGGAAATAATCCTATTCCCCAGAAGTGACCACCCTTCCCAGTGTGTTCACCCATAACCAAAAAATAGATTTACAATCTTCACAGATCCTGTGGTATATGTGCTTGATGAAGACCGTTTCTACATGGAGGAGATGCCCATATGTACTTATGTTTTAAAATTGCATGTGTTGTTGTTGTTGTTGTTGTTACCATATTAATAATAATAGTAATCTCTGTTTATATAATCCAACCCAAAGATTCCCAGGGTGCTACATAAACCCACTAAAATACATTGAAATGACACTGGAACTGATGGGGTCTAGGAAGGAGCATTTGATTGGTTTATGTTACTTGCTGTGACTTCTTTTGTACTCTTGTTTCCACTGGAACCTGTCATCTGTCATGCATCAGTGAAATTTCTGCATGGGACATGCAGAATATAATACCCACATTCATCTCCTTCGACTCTGGTAAACATTTCTACAGAGCACTGCTCCAGAAGATAGTTGTAGGATTTTATTTTAGCTAACCCAAGGATATTACTTAATTTCAATCTTTAACCAACAAAGAGAAATTGGATCAAAAGGAGTTTAGGCACTGTGAAGCAAGAGTTCATGTCACCCTGTATATTAAAAAGAAACGAGATAGCCCATACTGGGCTCAATATTAAATAAATTGTATGCTGTGCCAAATTGTGGCTTGTTGCAGCCAGACTTCTTCCTTGGCATTGATGGAACTTGCACCTGTGTAAGTGAAGTCTGAAATTGGACTGTAGTATTAGTGGAAGCTAGGTGCAGGTGTCTCCAGAGAAGCTTAACAATCAGAAGTGTCAACTCGATTCTGTCAAACGGTTTAAGGTAAAATGTAATCTGCAGTGCTTGGAAGCTCTTGTAAACTGTTGTCAAGCAGTTTCACTCAATGCTAAATATTTACTTTGCAAAGAAGGCTGCCGGCAGGTTGCCAAAAAGAGAATGAAAATCTCTCCCTGCTGCCTGTTTCTTGCGACGGGCCATCTTTGCTTTCTGCAGAGATGACAACATATAACTCAGCACCTATATTTTGTTGCTGAATTATTAGATGATCTTTGCCTCTGGCCACATAAACACCATACATTTGAAGCACTGTGGCACCACTTTAAACAGACATGGCCTCCCACAAAGAAACTTGGGAGCTCTAGCTTGTGAAGAATGCTGATATTCTCCCCCTATTCTCCCCCCACCAGCTACCATTCCCAGAGTGGGTTTAACAATCAATACTTGTTACCATGGAACTTATGGGAATTGCCCTTGTGTATGGTATTTCAGTATTAGTGCCGTTTCCCCATCCCAAATCTCAGCAGAAGCACCTCTATTTTTTTCTTTTCTACTCGGCTGTAATAATAATTACTTGCTTGCTCCCTTGACATTGTCAAAACGATAATAAGGCAACTGCTGAGGGCCAAGGCTCCTGCAGGGGGCATGCTTTGGAAATGCTCTTCTTCACCACTGCAACTAGTTATCTTGCTTGTGTGACTACTTCTCATTCCGGACCAGGCAATAGTGCTGGTGAGGAAAAGGAAGAGGGCCCACTTCCTGCTACCTCACTGACTGACTGCCCAGCAAGCAAGTAGGTGGCAGCAGTAATGATGACGATGACGAAGAGGGGCTTATGACCCTGATGGTATGGAGGCAGACTCTCTGAGGAAAAGGTATTACAATTACTTTAACATGCAGGAGCCGAAATTCCTTTCAAAAATGAGCAATTGTGTTGTTCATTCCCGGATTGCTGTTTAGAATTTGCTCCATCAACATTAAAAGTGTTCCACTGATTTTGTTGGCAGCAAAACAAACAAAAAGACAAAGTAGCTAGGGCAGTAGGGTGAAATGGGATGTTTAAACCTGTCTGCTTCATCCAGCATCCCATTCAGTTTACATTTAAATGTGAACAAACTTCATTTTGCACTTTCCAAAACAGGATCTGAACAGCCATTGTTTGAAATGTGCGCCACACTACTGAATTTTGCAATGCTATCGAGCAAAATGCATTTATTGGGGTCTTTAAAAAAAATAAATCCACACCCCATAAATAGTGCAGAAAACTGAAGTTAAGGTTGGAAAAATGAGAAACTAAAATTGACAGATTTGCCCATCCTTACTAATCATCCCCATTAAACTCGGGTAAATGCAAAGGACTGAGATTTCATGTCAGAAAGTGTGGGGAGGGTAGTAGCATTCCTAATGCCATAGCTGAAATGGAAGCCACAGGCTGGAGTTATGAGCTCTGTGTGTGCTTGTCATTCTCTGTCCTAAACTGTTGATATGCGTGCACTGCATTTTAATTTCACAGCCAGACCCCCAAGGTGAGCAAGAGCTTCAGAGTTGACTCTCAGCAGCCGGGGATGTGGAGAGTGGAGAGAGAGACAGAAAAGCATTTAAAAAGGAAGTCTGTAAAATAAGAAAAACAGAAATGGATGCCATCCCAGTGTAAGGCTACTTGATGGAGCATAACTGAATTTTAAATTACAGATGCTTGAGGCTCTTACCTGACTTGCCATGGGCAAAGCAGACCCACAAACCATAGCACAGCACACAGAACTGTCAGTAACAAAAGATTGCTTTGGGAATAGCTGAACCCTCTTCACTTCATGAAGCTTTGTCTGTCTGTTGAAAGGGAAGAAATATTACCTGCCGATTTCCTCTCTTCTTTCTTTCCTTCCATCAACCTCAAGTTAATGCAAGAGACTGAACTTTCACTTGTGGAGGGGGGGCGGACATTCTGCTGAAGTAATCCCCGAACTGAAGCTATGAGCCTGAGAGATGGAAATGAGATGCTCCATATATGTGTGTTTTCCCAATAAGTCAACCCCATCTGTGGTAAAATAAAAAAATTCCTTCAGTAGCACCTTAAAGACCAACTAAGTTTATATTTTGGTATGAGCTTTCGTGTGCATGCACACTTCTTCAGATACACACAAACCATCTGTGGTGTATTCTTTCGCAGATGGGATGCCTTGAAGTCTAGCTTCTACTGGTGTTAATTCACCTATCCAAGCAGACTGAAAGGCCCTCAGGACAAAAAAACAAAACAAAACACATCTGACAAACACTTCCCACAATGAACAGAATCCAACATGCCCATGCATTTATCTGCGGTATATATCTTTTTTTTTTTGAGATGTTTTTGTTTTTATGGAAATGCTTCCTCATTCTCATGTATGTAAAATGCAGGGAAGAGAGGAGCCCTCTTCAGACATCCCTATTAAGAGTTTTTTAAAAATGGGAAATGGTGGTGTAGGGACGAGTGTGCTAGCTCTGCCCCCTTCCTGTTCTTATGACACACACACTTTTCTGTATCTGTGGAGGCTCCCTGCACATTTCAGAAAAGAACAAAGAGGGAGCTTCCACATTTCTTTTCACTTCAGATGGTTACTCTCCATGGCAAGTGGAATAGCAATGGGAGAGGGACACTAGCATGCTCTTGTGTTAACTCAATATGCCATCCAAATGTGGATCAAAGTGGAACAGCGACACGGACCAGAAATAGTTTGATCCATCACTGCCTGTAGGAGATCCCTAGCAGGGTTTAGATTTTTGAGAATACTCTATTGATTAGAGAGCTGAAAGGCAGTAGTTCCTATCCTATCTGTATTCATCACCATCATCACTGTTTTCATTCCTCTACAGTTTGGTTTCTACCATATACTACTTTAATCATCTTATGGTCAGCTATTTAAGTTGCATAAGTTACCTGACTATTTAACCTACTTCATAATTTACATTGTAAATGAAACACCAAAATAATGTTTAAAAGTCATTCATTGTGTAACGTTTGCAGACTGCCCCCCTCCCATGTGAATAAAAACTGATTCTAGTGTATGTGCTGTATTTATTTTCTGTTCCTGAGCCCAGACAAACATGCAAACTTCAGTAACTTCTGCTTCTTTTTTTCTGTTTTCATTGAACTTCCCTGACATCACTACTCTTGACTCTGGAATAAAAAGCAGGAATGGGCCTTGAGACATTTTCATTCGTGGGAAGAGGAAACCTGTTTAAGGTTATTGTGATAGCTGAAAGTTTGCACACTTGCCAAAACCCTATTGTCTGTGATTAAGAATTCTGGGGACAAGAAAAGGTTTTAACAGAAAATAAAAAGAAAAGGTAGGGTGTGGGAAGATGACTTATGTCGAGTAGAAATGAAACGTTTAGATTTTGTCCCCACCCCCTCTCATTCTAGTTGTGCCTTTAGGGAACTGCAGTAGGAATGGAATACACAATATATTGAAAAGGAGCAATATATATTCCACTCGTGCCTCAATCCTCCTGGCTTCTCAGTTTCTGAATCATCATGTCTTCCCCTCACTGGGGAGATAAATGTAGCATTCTCTTCAACCCATTTAAGACCATTATTCCTTGGTACATAAAATGGGCCAATTAAGAAAGCCTTTTGTGTATTTGTACATTTTATGTATGGAGGGAGAGTTAAAAATATCTTGCCGAAAATGTGTTGGAATGTTCCTTGAATACTTAATATAGCTATATTTTCCTCCCCATCACCTCTCAAGCACTGGGGATGTTGCTGTATACAAATAGGGGCTTTGTTGTTGTTCATTCCAGGTCTGAGTTATAAGATTCACGGAGGTGCCGACACATTTACCAAAACTGCAGATTTTGGAAGGGGGGAAAACCCAGAGTACATTGTTGACTGTGCTCATAATGCGATTCTGAGCCAGCCTCCTTTGCACATATTGGATGTAGGCAGAATTGGCCCTATGATGAGGCAGAGTGAAGCCGCTGCCTCAGGTAGCATATGCTGAGGGGCCTGTCCTGTACCCCCTATGCTAGACTGCTGCCCTCAAGTGCAGTGGAAAATAGTTTCATTTCACCAATATAGTAGTAAGAGCCAACTGCCAGTACAATTGGCTTTTCTGTATGTGCCTTGCAGGAGGGCAGCAAAATGTCTTGAGCTAGCCTTGGATGTAGGATGTTCTGTTTCTGGGCCAGCTCTATTGTTAGGCAATGTGAGAAGACTTCCCCAGGCATCAGTTGCAGGGGAAGCAGCACCATTTCCCTCTGGTGGCATGGTCTACCTTGATTCCTCTAAACTAGCCTAATGCCTCAGGCACAGCGGAAGATGCTATCTGGTCACTAGCATCGAAGTAAGATTTGACTGCCTGTTCTGTCAACTTCTGTACATAGAACGGGACAAGAGGTACCATCTTGTCCTTTACTTCAGGCAGCAAAATGTATTGGGTGCTCCAGGGGCGTACCCAGGATCAAAATTAGGGGGCAAGGGGCGGGGCCACAGTGGGAATGTGGGCAGGGCTACGTGGCCTGTGCCTCCCAGCTGTTCCGAGGAGGCGGCCCCAGGCTCCCGCTCCCAGCTCCAGAGGCGCGCGGGGAGCGTAAGCCTGGGGCCGCCATGCTGCGCCCCTCATCCTTTTGCTTCTGGGGGGGGTAACTGCCCCCCTGCCTACGCCCATGGGGTGCTCCCTGGTTCTGGCAGTGGCAGAGGGCAGAGGGTTCAGGTGGCAACTGGGGACAGGGAAAGAGCAAATGGGTGTGAAGCCTGTGTGCAAATAGTATGACATGGACAGAATCATTAGCAGTACACTGTCCAGGGGCAAGCCAATGTCATGGCAGGACAAGCTGAGAAGGGGGAAGCTAGATTAAGGAGGAGGATGTGGGGGTTGGTGTAAAGAACTGAAGAAAGGCACCAGGAACCTTCCCATACCAGCAAGTTTCTTAAAGAGCAAACATCAGCAGGACCTTGATAGTATATAGGTGGAAGCAGAAGTTGGTTGGTTTGGCATAGTCAGGTGACATCCTGGTTAAGAGTTTGTCAAGAGCTACTTTGCTCCTAGTTGGCCAGAACTGCCTGCAGTTCTCTTTCCCATGGGTGGTCACTGAAAAAATGGACCATTCAATGGACATTCATGGGCATTTCTACAGCTAAATAAACACCTAAAAGACATATGGGTAATGCTATGTCTCTGATATAATCATTTCCTAATACGGATTTGGGTATTGGAAATAGAAATGAACTGAATTTTTCTCACAAGACTCTTAAAAAATTCATTAGTTCTCTTTTGGCTTCTGCATATTTCAAAAAAGAAAGCTATCACGTAAACTTAAGATGATACATCTAATAAATAAACTACCTGCACTAGGGATGCGGGTGGCGATATGGGTTAAACCACAGAGCCTAGGGCTTGCCGATCAAGAAGGTCAGTGGTTCGAATCCCCGCGACAGGGTACGATCCCATTGCTTGGTCGCAGCTCCTGCCAACCTAGCAGTTCAAAAGCACGTCAAAATGCAAGTAGATAAATAGGAATTGCTACAGCGGGAAGGTAAACGGCGTTTCCATGTGCTGCTCTGGTTTGCCAGAAGCGGCTTTGTCATGCTGGCCACATACCTGGAAGCTGTACACCGGCTCCCTCAGCCAATAACGTGAGATGAGCACCGCAATCCCAGAGTCAGTCACAACTGGACCTAATGGTCAGGGGTCCCTTTACTTTTACCTTACCCCCCACTACAGAGATAAACAGTGTTCAGACCCCTCACTGCAATTCAGGGTGCAATATAAAATACTGCAATACAAATAATCTAACTTAATAAGCTTTCAAAAGCAGTATTTGAATATTAAAGGTGTTGTCGGACTTCCGTTCTACCGCCATAGCTGATCGGCGAGGGAATCTCGAGCTCTGAGGTTCCCTGGTGCTGTGAGGGAGGGGGGAGCTGCAAGACTGCCGTGGATCCCCAAAAAACCCCAGATTGAGCTTTCTGGGGACGTGGGGACTTGGCTGCACCCCAAAACATTTCCTCTGCTCCCCGGTGAGCCATAATAAGGAACCCAAGAGCAAGCAGAGTGGAGATGTGGATGCCTTTTGTGAGTCGATCTGCTACCTTCGCAGTGTGAAGCTCCATGCCAGCAGCCTGTGGAGCAGTGGATTCTATCCAAATTTAAAATATTTGAAGACATTGGACACCATGAGTAAAAGAAAAGGGATTTAAAAATTATTAATCTGAAGAAATTGGCCACAGGAGGAGATTTAAAAATGGAAGCCGATCTCCCCCATTGAGTGAATTGTGACGTAGTTATCTTGCCCAAAGTCGGGAAGATTGACAGGAAGCTTTTAATTCCCAAAGATTGGATTTAAATCCTTCCCCCTGGATTTTTTTTTATTGTGGACTGGGGAAAGCCCCCCCCCCCCCGTAAGCTGGAGTTGGGTTCCTGGAGGGATCAGCAAGCCGCCATTATGACGTCACAAAAGGAAGGAATATGTTTACATCTTTGAGGTTGTGAACTGTCAGTTTCAAAATAAATGACTGCGAATAAGAAGTTTGAGAATTGCTCTTTCTGTAAATGTTTATAAGACTATCAAGGTATGAAGAAGAATTGAAAATGCTAGTTTGCAACCAGCTCGGATATAACTTCTGTTTTTGAAGTTTGGAGATACAAACTGCGCCACTTCCTGATTTGTAACCTTGGCTGTTACCCATGAAATTTGAGACCAAGATGCCAGCAGATATAATAACAGCTGACTTTGTCGACTTCCAAGAGGAACTTTTAAAATTGTTATGGGAACTCAGAAGCGAGGTACAACAGAATACAATACAGATTGAAAAGATAAATCAGAAATGCTTGGAAACTGAAAAAAAGAATGGAGATACCAGAGAGTCCAGAGGAGAAAGATGAACATTTATTTGTCTTGGACATTGTAAAGGATTTTAAAGAAGAGGAAGGGATGGATCAAATTGGAGGAAAAAAATTCCAAGATCCAGCTTGGAACATTGCTCACTCTGTTGGGGGGGGGGAGCAAGACCCATGCTTGGGACAAAAGATTTTTGAAGAAGGACCAGTGTGGAACATTATTCTCCCTGTGAGAGAGGGAGAGCAGGACCCATACTGGGGGCAGAATTTAATGGGATTTAAAATTCCCAAAGGATTGGAAAGTGGTAACTCTGGTGGTTGGCACCGGGTAGCAGTTAGAAAATTTGGGGGGGGGGGCAGCAGAGGGGGAAGAAAGATGTGTGCTTGACATATTGTGACAGAATAGTAATGGTGTGAGAAGTAATAATGGATAATATTTTCAGACTGGACAAGATGGCCCGAAACTGGATTGCTGTATGGAACTTGCAGAACCGTCTGCAAGATTCCGAGACCGGGGGGGGGGGGGGGGCGCAGAACTAGTTGTAAGTGTATAAATGTTATAGAAGAAGAAAGGTTTAAAATTATGGATATCTTTGGGAATCATTTTTAGGCTAAGGGGTGAAAATGAAGATGGATATTGAGAAATTAATTAAAGGTAATGAATATTGGATGATTATAGATTAAGAATAATGGATATTGTTTATGAAGATAAAAATGTATAAGTGTTAGAAAAGGGTTTAAGATATAATATGAAAATTGCTAAGGATGAATTGAAAATGGACCCAATGACAAGAAGTAATGTTGTTATAGTAATTTTCTTTGCAGTTTTTGTCCTTTTTGTTATTTTTTGTATCTTTTGTATTTTTCTTTTTTCTTTTTAGAAAATGAATAAAGATTATTTTTTAAAAATGAATATTATAGCTGTTGTCTTCTTTTTTTAAAAAAATTACAAGATTTCCATTTGACAAAGGCAGACAAATTAAAAAAATCCCATAGAATTCAGGATATCCACACCAATTTATAAGTTGTTTGGACCATCCAATCATGATCCTGTGCATTTGTATAGTCAATAAAGGGGAATCAAGTTGTTGCAGATTGATCAATTTTTCATTGTCCCCTCATCAGTGGTAGTTTGTGGGAAAGCTTATCCTGCAACACTATATGCCAAATTTTATCATGCCAGTAATACATCTGTATATGTAAAATGCTTTCTGGGGGAAAATTGGTTATTTTTATTTCCCCCCTTCTCCTAAAAGGGAAGGTAGATGG
This sequence comes from Zootoca vivipara, assembly GCF_963506605.1. NCBI lineage: Eukaryota > Metazoa > Chordata > Lepidosauria > Squamata > Lacertidae > Zootoca > Zootoca vivipara. Next base: position 40,967,208 of record NC_083294.1, on the reverse strand, counting down.
ACATTTTCCAGATTGTTGCAAAGTCAGGGGCATTGCCCCCCCCCCAAAAAAACACCACTCTTAAGGAAAAGAGAAGAAGCTGTGCTTTTGGCAAGCCCTGCACCTGAAAAACTGTTGGGAAATTTCTCCTCTCACAGAAGAAATTCTGTGAAATGTGCTTTCCTTTCTTTCTGTCCACAAACAGAGTGAATAATCTTAAGGGGTCAATTGCCCACAATTTCTATAAAGAAAACAGCTTCCAAACTGCAGCAACAACTGAGACATACCGTGTTTCTCACATTTTAAGACACCGTCTTATAACTTTTTTCCCTCAAAAAAACACTGGGTGGCTTATTTTCAGGGAATGTCTTGTTTTTATTACGTCAGGAGCAGTGCCCCTCTTGCTCCCTGGCTCCCTGCGGGGCAGGATTCTTGACTGAAAGAAAAGGACGGGCAACAGCCACCACCAAACTCCGTGAGAGGGAGTCTGAGGGAAGGGAAGTGTGTGCGTCCCTGGCCCAGCCCTCTCTCCCCGGCCCTGGGATGTTCGTGAGGGAGGGAGGGAGGGAGCTCCTCCGAAGGGCTGCTCTCTCTCTCTCTCTCCTCCCAGGTGGGGACTCACTTAATAGCAATCTGCTACACTGGAGCTTCTTAAATTTAAACCAGTACAGTATAATGGAATCTATCTGTGTGATGCAGTACGTATAGCAAATAAGGATCTCTACCAGCCAGCCCAAGACTTAAGAGCGAAAGTTCCAACAATGTAGCACTTTGTAGCACTGATAGCAAAGAGGCTACCGGCTGATAAGAGATACTGTAGAAAACAAGGCAGTTGAGCAGCAATTAAAATGGTAAATGGTAGCAATTGTAGCAATTGAGCCAGCAGGAAAGCGGGGTGAGATAATCTGCTGGTCCTAACTGCTTCTCTTACCCACAAAATGTTAACTTTTAGCAGCTCCTAAACAGCGAGAAGCCACCGGCAGCGATCCCGGTACCAGTAAAAATCCTTAAAGGGGCAGCTCTACAGACAAGCAATAGAAAGAAAAAGAATCCTCACTTTTTAAAAGGTTTTTAAAAGGGGGGAAGGTGGGGGGAAGCGAGAGGTGGGCTCTGTGTGTGTGTGTGTGTGTGTGTGTGTGTGTGTGTGAGAGAGAGAGAGAGAGAGAGAGAGACACGCAGGGGAGAGAGAGAGAGAGAGAGAGAGACGCGCACACAGAGTCTCTCCCTAAAGGGGAAGGCAGCGTCTTCAATCGCCCCTCTTTTCTTCCTCCTGTTTCATCTCCTCCCCACCGCAAATGCCACTTTTCTCCTCTTCACTCACACAGCCTAGCTAAAAAAAAAAAAATCGAACGGGAGGGGAAATCACGAGTCTGCAGCAACCAGCAGCTATGGCTCTTCGGTGCATTTTTACAAGCTTTTAAAAGAAATACGTGTCTTTGGAGCGACAGCAAAATGGGGAGAGATTTTTAGGGGGGGGGAGTTTGCTGGCGGGAGGGGGGAAGGGTCTATCACTATGTCTTATTTTCGGGTTATGGCTTATATCGCACAATTGCTTAGAAATCCTGCTATGTCTTATATTATGCCTACGTCTTAAAAAAGGAGAAACACGGTAGCTAGCATCTGAAAGCAGATTGAAATGATTTATAATCCTTTTCAGGAACACCAGAAGGGAAAATGAGCAGTGAAAGTCAACCAGGCCTTTCAAAAATGGTGACAAGAGAATGAGTCCTGCCCACATTATAACCCATGGTAGATATGGACATGGTTGCTGCTGAATCAAACTGATGGCCAATCTAGTCCAGAATCCTGTTCTCACAGTGGTCAACTAGATGCCTGTGGGAAACACAAAAACAGGATCTAAGTGCAACAGCTGTGTCTCTGCTTGTGATTCCCAGCTACAGTGGTACCTCTACTTACGAATTTAATGCGTTCCGAACGCACATTCGTAAGTCGAAAAAAATTGTAAGTTGAATCCCATAGGAATGCATTGGGATAAAAAAATTCGTAAGTCAAAGCAACCCTATCTAAAAATTTGTAAGTAGAAAAAATCCTATCTAAACAGCATTCAAGATGGCGGGCGGAGCTCCATTCGTAAGTAGAAACATTCGTAAGTCAAGTCATTCGTAAGTAGAGGTACCACTGTATGTACATTCAGAAGCAGCGGTGGAGGAAGCCGCTCGGGTGCCTGGGGCGGCGCACCCAGGGGTGGGGCAAGCCGCCCATAGGGACGGGGCACACCATACGGCCTCCAGAGTCTGCCTGCCTCCTCCCACTCAGCGGTTCTACAGCTGGGGGGGGGGAGGCAGCAGGCAGACTGTTTGGGCGGTGCGGAGCCTGCATGCGCCCAAGTCACTGTGTCTCTCCCAGATGGCCCACACCGACCTTCTTCTGCCCCTGTTCAGAGGCAGAGACGGGATAAGAGTTTTTCTTCCTCTCTCATAATACCGGTAGTAGAACTCAGGGGCAATCCAATGAAGCTGGACGCTAGACAGACAGAATAACTTGACACTTCTTCATGCAGCAGTGCAGTGTTAAACTCTTGGTTTCACTCTTGCAAGAGGTAGCAATGGCCAACAACCAACATCTTTAAAAAAATATTAGACAATTTTATGGAAGAGAGGATTTTCAGTGGTGACTTGCCAGGATGGATATGTTCTCTGCCCACTGTCGCATCAAAACCAGGCTTTATACATATGGCTAGAGGGATAGGTGCTGTTGCATTTCAGTGTCTCAACAATATGCATCAGATTTGGGTATTGTGCTGCTTTTCTCGTCTGAGTGCAGAGCTTTTTGTTACCACTTTTTCTCATGTCACAAACACATCTTTGTTTTGACGTGGTTCCTCAATCTTTCTGACAATTTGTGACAGGAGAATGAAGTCGTTTCATTGGTATTTTTATTTTTTATCAAAGAAAAGCCGGCTCACTATTGATGTCATAAGATGAAGAGTGGAGGGTGGAGGAATGAAATTCACATTGGCAATTGCTGGAATATCTCAGACTGATAGGAGCCATTGTTGGCTTAAGTGTTCCCTGGCATAAAATGGCAATTGTCTATGCCTTGAAGAGAAAATCAGCATGTTCACGCAAAATGTCAATCCCTAAAACACAATAACATGTAGTTGCTACTCGAGATTCACTATCAGGAGAGATAAGGGATGTTCTGCTGAATTATGATATGGGGCTTTAAAGCCTTGTTTTGTATTAGATGGTATTAAGTGGCATTCTGAGGTGATAACACTGCATGCTGCATAATACCTGTCTTCTTTGGAAATGGAGAGCAGCACAAACCAAAACTATGTTGCTAGTGATATTTCCCCAGCTGGGCCCTGGCATTTAGCTACTAATATTACAATATTAGCAAAATGTTTGTCAATAATGAAAGGGGGGCATGTATGAAGGGATCACAGAAACACTCAAATGACATACAGAGAGACAAATTTGGCCTGTTGACAGGCTTCTTGTTAGCTGAAGTAGGTCTCCCTTCCATTCCACTGTTGTTCCCCAAGTGTCGGATATTGGGAGGAAACGTAAGGGTGACTGGCATTTACATTTACATTTATATATGGGAGAAAGTAAATGGCGTGTTTTTGGGGAAACCCCTGACCCATGAGCCTAACTTGACAGAAAGTTTTCAGTCTGGGGGAACAATCCACACACACCCCTTCCCAGGGAACTCTGGGAATTGTAGCTCTGGGAGTAGAATAGAGGCCCCCTAACAACTCTCAGCACCCCTGCAGTGCCAAGGATTCTTTAGGGGTGGGGAAAACAATGACAGTTAAAGTCGTATAGTGCAGACAGGGTCATAGTCATAGATCCTACTCGCTGGATCATCACCTTGTCATGGTGAGTGGGCTTGCATGTTCCTATGACCCTTGTGAGCAAAGCTGTCGGGAATCTCGTACGCCCAGCAGGGTCACCCAAGGCAGTAAGGTCAAAGGGAAGGAGCTAGACAAAGAATGATCCAAGAAGTCCTCAACAGCAGAACAGGCGGATGATAACAAGTGGTATGTTACAACGGCTGAGAAGGCAGATGAAGGCTGCAGCAGATAGGAATCTACTGGTTTGTCGTGACTACTTCATACCATCGGAACAGAGCCCTACTGCGAAGACTGTGCGTTGGTCAGCGTGCACTGATCTACACACATAAAACAAATTCATGCAAGGCATCTTCCAAAAACCCAACCCAAACCCCAAAAGTCCCATGACGATCGGCAAAAGGTAACAGGCACAGGATCGTGAAATCTGGAAGCCCCTAGTCATGAACCGGCATATGGGTGGTGGATACAGATTCAGTCGTTCTGAGTCAAGGAATGAGGCAGTTGAGCAGCTTGGCAGCTGTATCCATGACTGAGCACCCCTTTTAGGATCCACTCTGCTCACCCCGAGAAGGGGGAGGGCCTAGAAAAAGTGCCCTAAACATACTCTGCCTCCCTTTCCCCCTGACTGGATTACTGCACCCAATGGGGTCACCACCTAGCAGTTGTAAAAGACAATTGAACTTCGGAACATGGAATATACGGACTTTGTCAGATAACACAGACAGTGAGCAATCCAGCATCGCCTGAGCTCTGCGAGTGCGGCTTTCTCCTGATTGAAGTGCAGAGTGTTTGAGGACCGGGACATTTGCAGGGAAACCAAAGTGCTTGTTTACAAAGCTATTATACTCCCAACCTTACTATATGCTTGTGAAACATGGACCACTTATAAACGCCATCTCCAACTCCTCGAAAGATTCCATCAATGGTGTCTCCAAAAAAAAATTAAACATCACTTGGGAAGACAGGCAAACTAATATCAGTGTACTGGAAGAAGCAAGAGCACTAGTGTGAAGAATCACAATGATTCTTCAACATCAACTTTGTTGGAGTGGTCATGTTGTGCGGATGCCTGATGATCGTCTTCCAAAGCAACTACTCTATTCTGAACTTAAAAATGGAAAGTGTAATGCTGGTGGTCAACAAAATAGGTTTAAAGACTGTATCAAGGCAAATCTTTAAAAAAGTAGTATAAACACTGACAACTGGGAAACACTGGCCTGCGAGCACTCCAGTTGGAGAACAGCCTTTACCAAAGGTGTCATGGGCTTTGAAGACACCCGAACTCAGGACGCAAGGGAGAAACGTGCTAAGAGGAAGGCACGCTTGGCAAATCCACACCGTGATCAACTCCTGCCTGGAAACCAATGTCCCCACTGTGGAAGGATGTGTGGATCCAGAATTGGTCTCCACAGTCACTTACGGACCCATTGTTAAAATTGTGTTTATGGAAGACAATCTTACTCGGCTACGAGTGATCGCCGAAGAAGAAAGAAGGAAGAAGAAGAAGAAGAAGAAGAAGAAGAAGAAGAAGAAGAAGAAGAAGAAGAAGAAGAAGAAGAAGAAGAAGAAGATAGTCATAGCCAGTTTCTTAATCTATCATATTTTCCACAAACACAGGTGTGCTCAAAGCATTTCACATAAAGAAAAGTCTAAAAAAGTAGTGCAGTGACAATACAGTACATAATAAAAAAGTATCTCTCCAATATAACACTAAAAGCAATCAGTCAGTTATTAAAAGTTCTTTGCCATTTGAGGCACAGTTGGTGGCAACCTGTAAGAGGGCTTTCTCTGCAGTAGTGCCCTATCTGTGGAACGTCTTGCTTCAAGAGGTTTGGTTATCTTCCTCTCGTGGTGTTTTGCCAGGGTTTGTGGATTTTTTTTTTTTAAAAAAAAAAACAAACAAGCAGAAGAAGCCTTTGATTCAGCTGTAACTTAATTTAGTTTATTTATTCTTAGCTCTGGCTGTTTGTTCTTTTGATTATGCTTTTTGGTCTTGGTGGTTTTTAGCATATTTTAAAAACGACTTATTGCCGTTGCCTTTTTTGTGCCCATTTCTAAACATTGCTAGCACTCTGAGCAGTTCCTTGTTGAGGGGTAAAAGTAGAACACACTTTTTTAAAAAAAGTGTTTCCTAAAATGATGTATTGGGAACATTAAGAAATATGGTGGCAATTTTTGCCAGTAAAAGATCTTTCTACTAACTGTACATATTGACATGCATTTTTAATAGCCTCCAGGGTGAGCTGTACCATTAGACAGAGGGCGGTGATAATCACTGGGAGGCTGCAGGGGCAGTTACTGGCCATGCTCTGTTAACAGACAGAGCTAACTTAGTCAGGCTCATTCATTTCAGCAGGTTTCCTCTGCATAAACTTAGTTTAATGCCACCCAGAGCTTCTGGGAAGGAGCTTGGAGTTTTGAGTTTTTACTGGTCTGAACTTAAGATTACCCGATACTTCCAGTTAAGGGGAGTCTCCCTCATACCTCACCTCAGCTTTCCCTTGGTTCCTCTCTTAATTACTGGCTTTTTGCAGTGCATGTAATTTTGTTGAGGGCCTTGCCCTCCAGTGCTTTTTTTTTAATGAAGCATCTCCTCATGTCTCCTGTTAATGTGGCAGTAGAATGGGTTATAGAAAGTAGAGAAGAGCTTTCCAAACTTTTCATGTTGATGAGACACTTTTAAGACATGAATCATGTCACGACACAGTAATTCAGTTTTACTAACAAACCAGAGGTTAAATTAACCCTTTCTGGCCCCGGGAGGAGCGTGGGGAGCATTTGCGTGACACACCTATACACTGCAGCCGACACACTAACGTGTCACAACACACCATTTGGAAAGCTCTGCAGTAGAGGCTGACCCATTAGGACAAACGTGGCACTGCCATACCAGCCTCAGTCTCCCCTCAGCTAACACCCAACCTCCCTGCCTTCTTACAACCAGACCGGCTGGTGGCCCGGCTTGCTAGATTCCTCCTCCCTTGCAGTTTTGCCCTTGCAGAACTCGTGAAGAGGCAGAGGGAACAAAACTAGCATTAATCCACTCTGCCTGCCATTGGCTGTGGCTCTGTGAAGCCTTGGTTCTGGCTCCACCTGCCATTGACCTCTCTGCCTTCCACTCTTCCTGCCCTAATAGGCAACAACCACTGCTAGTTGAAGGCAGCATACCCCTCTCCATTTGCTCTCCCGTCTCAGTAAGTTGAACTTTCCCAGGCTGCACAAATGAAGATGATAACCCTTCTGTTCAGGTGGCCATTCGCTTCCCATCTTTTATCTTGCTGTGGAAGGCTTTTTTTTTGCTTGCACTCATAGAGTCCTGCTGGCTGCCAGCAGGATTTCTGTGTGTGCTTACTGCGCTGTCGGCGATAATGAGCTCCGCCGATGTGTTTCATGTGTCCGTCGGGAGAGGCTGTACAAAGGAAGAGAGAGTTCTAGCATGGTGTGTCTGAAAAAGCAGACACAGAAGCCAGCAACTACCATTAGCTCTGAATTTTCCCAGCCTTCCACCATCAAACTGTATGATAGTAGAATGAGATTGGCAGCTGGTTGCTCATTTTCACAAACTTCCCCCTCGTCTTGTTTCCAGACTGAGTTGTAAGTTGCGGTGCTCTTAGGCATCTGTGACAGATATGGGCAGGTAGGCTGATCTTTTGACCTGTATAAAATAAATCCAGAGAACAAAGCAAAACTTCAGAGAGTACAATCTGTGCCAAACATCGCTGTAGGCCTGTGGAAACAACACAGTGTTCGAATCCATATATTTGAGCTTCTACTGTTCATTAACACACTGGAATGGCATCACAAACCTGGAAGAAATGTCTGTTTCATTTTACAGCTAAAAGGCTCTGGGTGAAAAGGTTTAGGGACTTTTGCTCTTTTCAGATGCTTCCCAGATATTTTGATCTTCTAAATTTTTATTTTTATTTTATAAAAACAGCAACAAACCACACAGCTTCTAAGTAAATTCAAGAGATGAAAAATGAAAGAAATTGGAAATGAAAGAAACCAAGCTGTCCAGCATTTTGATTCAGAGTAAATGGGATAATTCATAATTTAGATAAATATAATTTCAAACATAGATAGATAAACCACCAAATACTGTAAATTTAATGCCACACTGATCTAGCTATACATTTGTAGACAGTCTCATCGCCAGTGGTGCAGGCAAGTAACAATATAGTAAGACAGCATGCCAAGCGGACAAACTGAACCATAGTAGGATGGAAACAATGCTGTATGTGATGAGTAGAGAACCAAACAGAAAACAATGCTTTCTTACATCCATATCTAGACATTAGTTTTGCCACCCTGAGGATGCCTCCAGACTGTCAGTACTTTGCAGGAGGGATTCAAGTGCATACCAGAACCTTACGTTTGCACGATTAAAGGCACACTAGTGTAATAAATCCACTTATTTATTTATCAAGCAGCCTGCCTACTGGTTGATGCATAAGGCAGGGGTCAACCCTTACTAGCCAGTCACCCCTGATATGCATCAGGTGTTCCGCCAGAGCCACCATTGGGAAGGGTTATATGGCCCATCGACCCCTGTGTGGACACCTGGACAGAAACATTTCTTCCTAGTACCCAAGCAGCCAAAGCTGTGACAATTGCTGTGAGGTAGACAAAAACCTGCAGACCAACCAATTTGGGGGAAAATCTCCTTGGCCCTGAATACAGCAACTGGACATACCATAGCAAGGTCCTCACCTTTCAAGGGGTGTACAGACTGGGTGGATGGTGAATCTGGTGGTGATTCCAGAGGGGGACCCTGGGAACGGTCCTTATTTAAAGGGTACGCCAGCCCACCTCCTCCAGGACTACTGATGGCCCATTTGCATGGGCCAATGCCTGCTCAGCTGGGAGGGAAGGCCCATACATCCCATCCCAAATCACACAGAAGCCGAACATGTCCCCAGGACCACATTCTGTCCATGTTGGGCAGCAAAGGCTGCTTCCCCACAGCCCCAGAGCTTCACACTTGTGCTTGTGTAGAGACAGCTTGTACCTGTGTTCAATATAATGTACAAAAAGGTCTAATATTTTATTGGGAAGAGTGGAAGAAAAAGAAGAGCCCTCTAGAGTCATATAATGCACTCTCACAGTATCGTCTCTCTCTCTCTCCTTTATAGGTTAATTGAATGGACACTGCTATATTTCCTTATTTTGGTTTCCTCTCGGTGCATTTAGCATCTGTTTTGTCACTGGAGAGATTCACCCGGTATTGACCGCATGACTTGACATGAGCAGAAATCATGAATTAAAATGTTGAAATCATTAAAATGGGGAAATGGTAGATGCAAAACATGACTCTGCAAGAGTGGGAGATAATGAAATGCAAATGTTTATAACATCAGGGAGTTCCACCTAGCCAGTGACTTTCCCCCTTGGAACAGAACAGCTGCATTCAATGGGAAAGCTAAATTTGGTCCCTGTAGATAATCTGAGGTGGTGGTGGTGTCAGGGCACTCTCTTTGCAGCAAGCTGTCCAAACAAATGGGGAACTAGTCCTTCTAAGGCACCAAGAGGCTTGAACCAGAACCCAGGCTCTTTACTCCCTAGGCCACCATGGCAACCTGCAAGCAGTGAACAGTGTAAATACCAACTAAATAACCCAAGGGTGGTAGTGGAGCCTCCAGTCCAACAGAGATCAGGTGATGCAGGAAGCCAATAGGATTCCATCTGTCCCTATATATTTGATGTTTGGCCCAGCTCCTCAGTTCAGACTGTCTCCTGAATTGACTTCCTGCGTCCTAGCTCCTGGCCCTGACAGGCCATTAGGTGTTTGCACAGACAGAAGGGATCAAGGGAGCAAGCATCTGGGTAAAAAGTAGTTGGTAAAAGGGTCAATGTTCAATGTGCACATTCAGTGGGAGCCCCCCATGGCATCATTTAAGTGCATATGGAAAAAGTTTCTCCTTACCTTAGTGCCTGCCTCTTCTCTTCACCATTGCAACATGCTTGCTGCTCATCTGCCTGCTTACAAGTTGGTTCTCTGTCTGGCAAGCCACCAGCTGGTAGTAAGGAAGAGGAAATGGAGCAACCACAGCTGGTCATCATGGCAGTGAGGAAATAGAAATAGCAAGAGAGGGGAGTGCACAAGTAGGTTGGCTTGCCCAAGGACCTTAGAGAATCTGGATACTCCATTGCCTTTGTCTATCAGGCAAATGTTTGCCAAGAGGGCATGCAAGAGATTAACAACCTGTACAGGTCTGCTCAATCATAAGGCACACTGAGTTCTCCCAGGAAAATTGTGTATAGGATTGCAGCCTAAAAGCACAAAAGGCTATGCTCCTTATTTCCCAGGTGAGTGACAGTAGCCTATGTGACCTTCTACTTGCTTTGGAAATCTTTGCTCGAACAATTGACCCTGAAATTAAGAGTCTCATGCTCTACCAATTGAGCTATCCCAACAGTCCAGCACTTGGCCCACAGGCTTAAGGGTCTTCATCCTCACTTTAAAGTACTCTTAGGCTGTTGCAAGCTAAATATAATCCTGGTAGAGAACAGCACTATGGAATGCACCCTTCATCCCTGGGGTTTCTGTCTTTACCTCTTGATTCCCAACAGAGAGCAGAGAATGAGCAGATTGCTTCCCCAGCCAGAAGCTGTGGAGATTTGCAAGCAAAAACACCCCCTCTCCCATTTCCTTACAAATATAGCCAAAACACACAACTATTCTAATTATTATAAATGGTACCAGTTAACCCTCTGGTTTTATTCTGTTGAAGAATGATTCCTTTCAAAGCAGCAATTCAATAATAAACACATCTTCAGGCTTTAGATGTAAGCACTACAACACTTTCAAGTGGAAAAAATGTTTAATTTGCTATAATGAATTGAAACCGGGGGGGGGGGGTAATATTTAGTTAATTGCCTCAAATCTGTCTGTTTGTATCAGCCAAATTAACTTGATAAACTCATCTTCAAAATTAATTTCCTTCCAGATGGTACTTAGTGGATTATTTTAAGTAGAGTCTCTTGATTCTTTCAACTCTATGTATTTATAAGTAAAAGAAACACTAGGACGTTTTCTCAAACTATACTAAACATGATGAAACAAGCATTTTATACTGGTGTTATGGGTGCAGAGTCATTGGAAAGGTGAGACAATATAAAACAAATAGCATTCAGTTATCAATAAATCCATAATATACCATATTTTTTCAATCTATAAGACACCCCCTATTTGGGGGGACTCAGATTTATGAAAATTGGGGGGAGATATATTCATGTATAAGATGCCCCCCCCCTGATTTTTGACATAATTTTTTCGAGAAAAAACCTAGTCTTATACAGTACACGGAAAAATATGGTACTTGGATAGATAGATATTTGTGTGTGTAGCTCTCTCTGTGTGTACGTTCACTGGCCTGGTTCACACACCATAGGTGCCAATTCTATGGGGCTAGGCTCCCCCAATCTTGCTCCCCCAATCTTGAGGGGCCAGACCGCTTTGGACTTTGCTGTGGCCTACCTGTGGCTGCCTCCCGTCGCTTTGGACTTTGCTGTGGCCTACCTGTGGCTGCATCCCGTCGCTGTGTGTTGTCACATAGTCATGCACATGACATCACACATGTGTGACACTCCCCCCCCCAAAAATGTGTGGAACTCAGTGCCAAGGGTTTCCATATTTTTTGGATGTATGGCAGCCCATGTCAGTACTGTTGTTTTTGCCCATTTCCCTCAGAAATAGCCCCAAAACATCAAAGGAAAATCCATTCCCCCCCCCCCAAAAAAATGCTCAACAACTTTTCTGTCTGGATTTTCACTTTTTGAAATATAGTAACCCTACCGGTGCCTATGTCACACATCATAATAAGCCTGACAATGGTTTGTTTGAATGCACCAACCCAGCTCAGGAGAATAACCATACTTTCTTTTCTGCCAACCAAGCTCAGCGTTAAGTTATGGTTTGTTGCTTGATTACAAGCTATTGTTTTATTTACAGGTAGGTAATCATGTTGGTCTGCTGTTGAAACAAAATTAAAAGAAAAAAAAAATTCCTTCCAGTAGCACCTTAGAGACCAACTAAGTTTGTCATTGGTATGAGCTTCTTCGGATATCTGAAGAAGTATGCATGTACACGAAAGCTCATACCAATGGCAAACTTAGTTGGTCTCTAAGGTACTACTGGAAGGAATTAAGCTATCGTTTTGCAACCTAGGGTTTGGTGTTATGTCTGAACCCAACAACCTTGCTTAACCATGTTTTGTTTGGCCACTCCCCCCCCAATGCTTTTCATACCAAGTCCAGAATGTGTCCTGCAGCAGGGACAGGTCCAGAATTTACTTGGGAAAGACTCATGGTTTTCATGGCAGACATCAAATCATGAGCCAATCCTGACAGGAGAGCCTCCGCGTGAATGTTAAAGTCCTCCACCACCACAAGCTAGGGGACTCCAGCACTAACCCCAAGACCACCCTAGCTTAGGAAGGGAGATTCTTGAGCAGCGGGGGTGTGGTGCACCAACAGGAGCCGTACTTGTCCTGGCCATCTTCAGATACGCACACTCAAACTCAGCAGAGTGCAGGAGAAGGCACTTGGTGAGGAGAATGCAATCATGGTAGACCACTGCAATTCCACACCCCAGACCTTGCATGTTGCTGTACAGAGAATCTCGGAGGGCAAAGCTGAGAGAGTTTTACCACCACCACCACCACCACCACCCTCAGCTTAATCCAGGATCAAGTACTGGATAGTTGTTGTTTTGCCATTCACTGACCTATCATTGACCAGCAGCATTTTCAACCCAGGGGGACTGTTGCTAAGACTTTCCAGTCTATTTGAACAGGGGAAGAATATGGCATCAACCACCACCATGTTGTACTTCCCCCTTTGATAAAGCAGAGTTGTTACCCCACCCCTACATATCTCTCTTTGCCCTCTATGACTAATGTCAGCTCCCTGGGTCTCAACATCTCCACCCCTCCTTTGGAGACACATCCCAAATACCTGTACCAGTAAAAATAAAGTGCAGTGTCAATGCAGGCAGCCCTTCTCCACTCTCTTCTGCAGGGGGACAGTCCCTTGCTCACCCCCAAAGTGGCAACTGCTTGGGTGTTGTCCCTGCTGCTGGGCCCACCACCATAGCAACCTTGCTCTTTTCCCACCTGTTCAGATTGGTCACACAGTTCAGCTGGTGTTGCTGGAAGCTTCTAAGTACTGCAAGAGCATTGTTAAGGAGGAAACAAAAGTCCAGGAGTCCCCCCTGGAAGGAATAAACATCAGACAGGTGGTTCCTATTCAGACAATCTTGGGTCCTCCCCTTTCTCACACAGGGGAGCTGTGGCTTCCCAGTTCCGTGGAGGTGTTGAAAGAGGTAAGATACACTTTTGCAATTTGGAATGCAATGCATCTTGCATTCTTATCAGCAAATTGTTTATTTTTATATAGCAGATGCTACTATACTAAGTGGAAGCAATTAAGGAAGGTTTCAACAGAGATAGAATTAATTTATTGAGAAGTAATTAATCTCACCCAGAAGATTCTTGCATAAGCAATGCATTAATTTATATTGGAACTCCTAGAGCTGTTCGTCTTGGTATTGGGGCCTGTGGATCAATGGGACTCCATCTGCAGCTTACAAAGGCAATAAGTGCATTGCTCCTTCAATCTATAATTGATGAGGAAAAGAAGGAGTAATCTTATTAAACTGTTAGGCTTTACCTTGGAAGAGTTTGCATTGTTGATAAAGCTTGGGCAAAGTGCCATTACACTGCATAAGTGAGTCCTCCCAAGTGGAGAATGTAACTTGTTAGTAAATAGACAGAGTGATAGAAGCATTGTGCAATAAAATGCCTACTTGTCTGACATTGCAGATCCCTCTGTTGGAGTCATTCAGTTAGGACACAATCTTGTTAAGCACTTGAAAGCCTCTTGGATTTCAAATAGAGATTCAAGCACATGGCTAACTTGTCCATCAAAATTAGCAGCTCTAACCATTTTGATTCAAGAAAACCAAAATGATCAAGGAGGTGGCGCATCTCCCTTGTGATTGCTTGGGGATTTTAAGTATAGAGAAAATGTGAGTAAGAGGTGATATGATAGAAGTTTATAACCTTATACATGGTGTGGAGAAGGTCCACAGGAAACAGCTTTTACCCACCCCCAAGGGACACCCAATGACTCTGAGTGATGAAAGACTCTGGAGCATAGCTGCCAAGTTATCCCTTTTTTTAAGGGATTTTCCCTTATGCTGAATAGGCTTCCTCGCGAGAAAAGGGTAAACTTGGCAGCTATGCTCTGGAGAGACAAAGGAATGGGCTTCTTCATGCAGTGCACAGTTAAACTATGGAACTCGCTCTCCCCAGGGAGCAATGTTGGCCATCAACTTGGATGCATTTAAAAGAGGATTGGTCAAGTTCATGGAGAATAAGGCTATTGAAGGCTACTAGTCATGGTGGCTATGCTCTGCCTCCATGGTTGGAGGCAGCAATGCTTCTGAGTACCAGCTGCTGAAACCACATGAGAAGTGAGTGCTTTTGCACTCTGGAGGGTTCAGCTTGAGGATTTCCCACAGGCATCTGGTTGGCCACTGTGAGAACAGGATACTGAACTAGATGAGCCATTGGCATGATCCATCAGGGTCTTCTAATAGCTAGCAGTAAATGGCATTGCTGTTAGTTTTTTCCTTTAAGACTGATGTGGTCAATGGTGCTACACAGAGATGTGTGTTTGTAACCTTGATCTGAATGTTAACACACCTGTGAGCTTTTGCTAATTTGAATAATTGAAGGTGGAGTTTGCTTACTGTAATGTGATTGGGTAATTGACTATTTTGAATTCTGTATTTAAGCTACCCAAATGGTTCATGGGTGTGGTGGTGATGTATTGTGAAATGAGAGGAATGGAGTGGAGGAGTGTGGTGTATATAATTGTAAATAAAAGCAAGCAAAGATACTGAAGACGACTTTGTTATTTCGTCGACCCTGCCACTGTTGCCACTTGGTTGGTGTGTATTGCCCAACAATTGCGTCCCAGTCCAAAGTTAGCCATATGCAGAGCAGACCCATTGAAATCAATGGACTTAAGTAAGTTGGATACTACCCAGTGATGGCCAGTCTCCTTTGGGGTGGAAAGTGAGGCCAACAGTAGGCTAAATATAGGGCACCTTCCCATATTTCTGGGTGTGAAATCACATTTGGCAACAGAGATATATCCATAGAAAAGTAAGTGTATACATCCAGGCTGCTGATAAGAATTAGATTGTTTCCAGTCTAACAGCATACTGTTTCTCAAAATGATTAGTTAACAGTTTGAATTATCAAAAACTGGTGTGAAATAAAGTACTTATGCAGTTATGCCACATTGATGTCAGCCCTGGGAGCCAGAAAAAAAATCTCAAAGAAGGTGGCAAATGGTTGTGCGAATCAGAGTCCATTCACTTTGCAATCAGAATGGTCCCAGTGAACATATGATGGTTGAACAGTGTTGTGCAAGGGGAAGAAAAACAGCAACAGCCGAAATTAAGACTCATTTATTAAGCAGGGAAACAACTGGTAGTAAGATGCATACTTTTCTGTGAGATGTACATTCCTGGAAATCTTTTCACACAGGTGCATGTTGGTGATGCAAGGATAGATTGATGTTCTTTTCAATTATCCATTGCTTTTTCATCTTGTTCTCTTTTACTTAAAAAAAGTGCTTGGGAGACACTCATCTAGATGTGTTTGAGAATTAAGAAGACCCATTAATTTCTTGACAATGGCACATGTGCATAACACACCCATGGTGGGTGCTATGTTAACTGCATATTCAGTATGTCTTTGGCATGCTGTTACAACCCTACCTTGTCAACTTGTATTTTCTTTCTAATATGCTGAATTTGAGAAATACAACAGTTAACAGTAAAAACACTATCTTCTTCTTTCTTTTTGTGCATTGAGCTAATCATGAGAGACCCACTCCCCAACATTCTATATGTAGCTGGACCTGAAAATGAACACAAATTAATGAATCTGTATCAATATTCTGACATTAGTAGGGCCCACCATATACCTGGCAGGAGAAAAAATGAAATCCAGCATTCCAGTTATTGCTTATCATACTGAACTGGTAAGCTGTAACAAATTTAAGTACACATGTGTGAAATTCATTAGGGAGTCTTGGCACCAGTTAAATTACAACCAGGATAAAGGATGTGGATTAGGAGGCTGTGTTAGATAGGTACCCTGCTGTGACTCTAAGGAGAATCTGAATACCTTGTGGGGGAGGAAAGAGGATGGAATTTCAGTTTCAGTTCTGCATTTGCCAGTTTTTGAGAAGATGGACAAAATGGATTTTTGTTGCTGTTGTTGCTAATAATGGTAGCTTTTCTCATACCTGCAGTTCTTCATCTCAACCCCTGTATTTTGTTATGAGACTGAAATCTCCTGAAAACAATAACCACCTGGGGATGGATGAAATAAACCATTTCATTTAAAACAACAACAACAAACAAACAAACAAACAAACAAAGTGATGCTTATTGGGGGAAAACGAGCTGCCTATGTGTGATGCTCTGTGGCTTTGGATGTAATGGGGACCAGTGAGTTATTAGATCTACTCCATGAGACATTTTAGCATATTTATTTATTTAGATAATTGGTCTGAGAGGAACAGGGGCAGTGGGTGTTCTGGGACAGATTGGAAATGGCAGGGGGGAGTGACTTGAAAGGAGTGGAAGAAGATTCGGTGTCAGAAGCACATATTTTATTGTACTGTATTACAATTTAATAGAATCATAGAGTTGAAAGGGATCCTAAGGATCATTAGTCCAATCCCCTACAATGCAAGAATCTCAACTAGAGCATTCCAATAATACAAACTGTTGGGATTAAATTTGTAATGCAAAAAGCATGCAGCAGCTAGCACAATGCATGGCAATCACTATAACAGGCAGGGAAACAAAATATCTGGTGTTCTGTCAAGATCCTTAGCAATTTTCAAATAGCCCATGGAGGGGAGGGGAAGGGGGTTTGGGAACTACTTGCCTGGGGAATAGAAGTGTATGTTGCCACACAAACTGGCCTCTTTGTGCAAATCTATTGTTGCTATTTCTATCAGACCAGCGGTTCCCAAATGTTTCAGGCTGGTGCGCACCCTTGTTCCCTAAACTCATTCCCTGTTACCCTTGCCCTATAGCATTAATGAAAACAGCAGTTGGCTTGAGTCACTTGAGGAAGATAATAACACAATAAGATTCAAAACAGTAACAATAAATTGCATGTTTATTTGAAATCAAATTAAAACTATTTAGTTTAATTAATTCACATAAAACGTGATGAAGTTGATCCAGTTTCTTTTATGATGCTCTCGAGCAAATGCCTGCTTAATTTCTTGAACCTAAAAGCATTGTTTGCCCTTGGACCACCCTCTGAGCCCCACTTAGGGGAGATGTCATTGCTCAATGGCAGAGCATGTGCCTGGCAGGCAAATGGTCCCAGGTTCAGTTCCTGGCATCTCCAGGTGAGGTAGGGCTAACAGAGACTCCTGTACGAAATCCTGGAGTGCTGCTGCCAGCAGTGTAGACAATATTGAGCTAGATGGACCAATGGTCTGACTCGGTATGAGGCAGCTTGCTATGTTCCCTATGGCGTGCATTGAAAGACTGCATGCCCAAGATTTGCAAGATGGACTAGGAACATCACCCGATCTTGACATTTATTTCCTCCAGAGACGGCACCAGAATTTTGTTCCAAACTGACACTGAGACGCAATTGACGTTGCAAGATTTTGACAATGTGTATGTTTGCAGGGTGTGTGGTTGGGGGTGATTTGATAGGCTTCAGACAAGAGAAAGAAAGATGCAAAGGGAGATCCTGATTTCAACCCTACAACTAAAATTTCCATAAACTGCCTTTGGGTCATGCAGTGGGTGTTTTCGTAGATATACTTTAATCTCTTATTTTTGTATCAAGTCTGCTGTCATTTGTCACATTACATTATGCAAATCTTGGACAGATTTAGCACTCTGTGTAAATAAAAAAATGGTCATCTTGAGGGCTTCAGTGTGTAACTGTTGAACATCAAAAGATTGATTTTGAAGCACAGTGATAAATATTTGTTTGAAAGAGGTAGTCATTCTGGCAAAATCGAAAATGATGCGTAAATGTGTATAGACAAAATATGTGCGTTGCATACCATTTTCTTAATTAACATGCTGTACTGTGATTAATCTGATTCAACTGTCTGTTAAGTGGCGATGTTATTAAACAGTAGAATTGGAGCCAGCAGGAGCGAAAGTTTCCTGAGGAGATAGCTGCTTTAAATTTATTAGTCTTTTTAAAAAGTCTTTAAGTGTGTTTGTCTCAAAATTGTTTAGTCTTCATTAAGGTGTCACAGGACTCTTTGTTGCTTTTGCTGCAACCTAACTAACAAAGCTGACCCTCTGGAAATTTGTTTTAAACCTGTTACTGATTAATAATGGTCCTGGACTGCTCACAAGCTTCCTTTATTTTAAATCAAGTAGGTCCTGCAACAAAAAGCATGGGGCAAATAGCCAGCCAGCCATTATGCAGGATACTCCATTCTGTTCTCCCTCCCCACTTTCCCATTTCCAACCTTT
This sequence comes from Zootoca vivipara, assembly GCF_963506605.1. Classification (NCBI taxonomy): domain Eukaryota; kingdom Metazoa; phylum Chordata; class Lepidosauria; order Squamata; family Lacertidae; genus Zootoca; species Zootoca vivipara. The sequence continues at coordinate 40,948,861 of NC_083294.1, read as the reverse complement.
CATTCAAGTTAAATGCAGGAAGTCTGACAAATGAGCAGATATGTCTCTTCTTGGACATTAAGATAGAAACCTTAGCTAAAGGTGTTCCCAGGTGCAATGGAAGTTTTGCATTCATGATGGAAGTTGTAGTCAGCCAAAGTAAAAAAGAGAGAGCAAGGATTCTATTTTCACACCAAGAGCAGACCTTTCCAAATACCTGCTTTACACATGGTCACAGCCTACTCCCCAAGCTCTTTGTTTAAGACCTTGGAAGTGTCAGGGGTGGTGGTCAAAAATACCACTGGACTAGCAAAAAAACACCCTTCTGTGAATCAGTATAGCTGTCTTCAATCCAGATTTTAGGTTGGAAAACTATTTTTTTCCTAAAATGTACTTCCCTCCCCTGCATCACGCTATTCTTTTACATATCCAGAGTGATTTATTATGCCCATGTTTAGGGTTCCCAATTGGATTATGTCAGGGGAAGGGGCTGCCCCAGAGACAGAAGGGGGGAGGGAATTACTGAAATGGCAGTGTGAATTTCCTGATCCAATGTTTTCTTCTGCCTCTAAGCCAACCCCACTCCACCTACCAGTACTTTCCACTGAAATAATCCATCTAGTCTCCATTTCACTTCAAATGGAAATAAATACCTCCTCTAGTCCAGACTCTGCAGTCTCCATTGCAGAGACTGAGGTAGATAGAGAAAGTAAAGGAGTATAAACCCTTACCGCCACCACCCTGAGAACCTATGCAATAATTTGCAGCCAACTCCTGCCAGGCTGAAGTTTGCAAGCTGCACGCAGATTATGGTTTTCTTTTTAAAAAAAAATTCTTTTAAAAAGTTTTAAAACTGCTTTTGCCCACCTGGAGATTCAAACCCTCCACTTGCCACCTGGAGGGCCAAGGCAAACCTGGATATCTGGCAACCCTATCAGTATTGACTACACTGAATGGCAGCAGCAATACAGGGTTGAAGGGAGGATTCTTTCCCAGCGCTTCATGAAGAGATTCCAGAGGGTGAAGCTTGAAACTTCTGCATGCAAATCAGATGCTGTACAGTGGACCCTAAAACAGCACACTTGAACTGTCTCCTTATGAGAACCATTGCACCTTTCAAGGTAGCTTCATGCAAAGGAAAAAAACTTAAACTTGTTTCAAAGGAAGTTATCTCTGGATTGTTATCATGAGAGGGTCAAGGAATCAGCCTCTCGCATTCCGTTATCACCACCACAACTATCTCAGGCCACTCACAAATCAGTAGATGTCCTTATAGAATGTAGATATTTAAGTAGGGGGGAGGGGCCCAAGATGGCTACGAGGTAGGATGCACTTGCCGGAGCTCCCTTTCTAATTCACTTTGTATGTTACTCCGCTCCTATCTTTCCCTGGAAGGTGGCATGGCAATGCTTTGATGATAACGCCAGGAATCCGCCTTGTCGAATCTTGTAAGGTCAGCGCCGTAAATCTACTTAACGAGCTGTACTAACGAGCCGATTAGCTGTAACTCAGCCAGCCATCGGCCATGTTTCCCTGGCTTTCCACCAGCCTTCGCTTGCCTTTTGTTGGACTCCTAGTAAATCGAGCCATTCAAGGGGTTAGCATGACGAACCTAAAACATGGCTGTACCTCTTCTTTGGACGACCTTTCCTTTAATACTTCAGAACCCATGTCAAAGGTATTGAAGCCCACTGGGCTGGACTCTCCTCTTAAGATTATAGAGCCTTATAGAATGCTTAATTTGGCACCCCACCCATGCCTGTATATCAGGATCATGTATCTAGACATGAACAAGACATGTGTTAGGAGTATTGGAATTTTCTGTTGGGGGAAAGTTCATCTTCTTCCTACCCAAGCCCTGTAATAGGTAAACAAATCTGAGTTTATTTTAGAATAGCAGATCATGTGAGTGGACTAAAGCCAACGTAAAGACAGTAGCATGCAAATGAACCTAAACAGGGTTGAACTGATGCTAGTCACTATTCCTCATAACAGTTTTCAGCCATGCCGAAAACACCTCCTTTACTCAGCAATTCCCCGCCCCCAGTCTTTATCACAATGAAGACTTTCCATTGATTTCATTTGCCCTCACTCATAACCTCTGTTTTGTCCTCAGTGGCATCATAATGAAATCAAAACTGATTAACCAATTGTTTTATTTTCCGATATCTTGTCATGTCACATGACAATGTACCGGTAGTAGTACTATGTAGTTCTACTATGTGATTCCTGGTTGGGTAGGATCACCCATATGGCAAATTCAGGAAGGAAGGAGCAGAAGAAGTCCGGGAAAGCAAGTGTATTTTCCCCAGATTTCAATCTGAACATTTTGTTGGAGTAACTGGACAGGAGAATTTATTTTCCTTCATGAGTGTAAATCACCCTGGGGATGAGCTAATCAAAGGTGCAAGATCAGCCAAGCCAGTTACTATGATAATAGCCCAGTGTGCTGACTATATCTGTGATATCTGAGCAGTCAGTTCAGTGTTCCTTAGTCTCTGAGTCTGCAGTTAGTCTGTTAGACTGTGTTACTTGTATGGTGAACTTGAACTTGTTTAGAGCATCAGAAATACTTTGTATCTATCTATCTATCTATCTATCTATCATCTATCTATCTATCTATCTATCTATCTATCTATCTATCTATCTATCTTTGCAGAAGCCTACTGTTTTGTTGAGCCTTATCTTCTGCAACAGTAAAGTATCTTGGCTTCTGTGTAGCTACAGGTACTGGGAGCAACTTTCACTGTGTGGGTATCTCTCCTGAGATTCCCAGTACATTTATTGTAGCTTCATTTATTCTGTTTTCTTTCCATGTGAAAACAAGAATGCAAAGCTAAGGAATCATCAAGGAGATGGTTACATGGGATGCCTCTGACCCATTTTGGGTGTTTGGGTTCAAACACAACCTGCCTGCATCCGGAGAACTTTAATTGAGTAGATAAAGAGGTTTCTGTAATTATAAAACTGTAGTAGGTGTAACAAGAGGCTAAATACATAGCTGTGGTTTTAATTAGACAGCTCTTCAAATTAGTAATTGTGGCTTCAGTAAGGAATCAGTGACTTTATACCCTGCAAAAACCCCATCATAGCACAGCTCATTCCTCATTATGTCACACTGTGTGAATCTTTCAGTACATTGGCATGCTGAGCTGAAAAGGCAAACATCGATATTGGGTTATCTTCCTGGTGCAGAAAAGCTAGAATGGAGATTAAATTCATTCCCATCCGAGATATGGGAATATATTGTTCTTTACCATGTATATGTGTGACCATGTCTGGAAGGTGAATTTTCGTATGTGAGAGTGGGTGGTGTGCTTATGTATATATGTATATTTGCATAAGATCAAAGCAAGCAGTAGAGCTTAAGGTTAAGGTAGGCCTTTGCAATTAGGGGTAGGGTCAGTTCTCAATGGCTCTTGCATGAGATATATTAAGTAGGCTACAACTTACATGCACAGCTAAAGAAAGATTTAAGATCTATCCATTCATCCCAAGATACTCGGGGTTGTATCCAGTGTTAGTCTTACTCAGAGTAGATCCATTGAAATTAATGACCACGACGAACTTAGATTCCTTAATTTCAGGGGGGGGGAACATAGCTGGATACCCTTCCAAGGGTCCCACCAGTACTTGCTCAGCATACTGCACAAACAGCACACAAACACAAACATATATAACACCATTTGCACTATACAATTAAAGCTGCATCATACCACATACTACAGTCATGGCTTCCCCCCGTTCTTACAATGGCTACCCAGATCCCTTAAGCAGGACCCAAGCACAAGAGCACTCTCCCCTCCTGCGGTTTACAGCAACTGGTATTCAGAAACATTTCTGCCACCAACTATGGAGGCAGAGCTAGTACAGGGTAATACTGGGAGGTGTAGTTTGTTAAGGGTGCTGAGAGTTGTTAAGAGGCCACTATTCACAGAGTGGTTTAACAAATCAGTTCCTCTTCCCAGGACACTGGGAAACTGGGAAATTGTAGTGCCGTGAAGGGTATAGGGTTCGCCTAACAACTCTCAATACCCTTTACAAACTACACTGCTTATGATTCCTTGGGGGAATCTGTGACTGCTTAAAGGTATATGATTCTGCTTTAAATGTATAGTACAGATGGAAAGTAATAGAGACAGCAGAGGGAGATAAAATACCCGTTTTTGACTGTGAGTGTTATCTGTGGCAGCGTTGTGGTCTGGGGTTCAGAACCCACCATCTTCTATCAAACAGATCTGAAGTGACAGCATTATAAGTCTTGAGAGAACATTGTGAATGGGTTCAGATATGTAAATACCTGCTCCTGTGTGCGACTTCTACTCTTAACAAGTAGTGCAGCATCAGAGAACATAATTGCAATGTAGTCCATCCTTCTCCAAAATAGTTGGAATGGGAACCCAAAATCACTGGCTGCAAAGCATGTTGTGACTTTATGACAGTGGGACTTGACAGCACATTTCTAGGCAGCCCACACAGAGACACATAGAAGCACAACACTGTTGGATTTTAGCTATGCCATGTGCTTTGTGACATCACAGTGAATGTATGGTTGGAATCTCAACCTCAACTCATTGATCTGAGAATACATAGCAGTAAAAGTTCTCAAAGATGCTGTAGTCCACATTAAGAAGCAGGTTCACCATCCCTGCTCTTACCCACTTCAGTGTATTTTGAACTATGTGACTCCTGCAGTTTCTCAAAAGGAGCACTTTTGCAGTCTCCTTGGGCTTGGTTCAAAGTAGACAGGAGCAAAATGGGTAGGAGGTGCCTAGTGTTTCTTGAAAGGCACAAGGAGAAAGAGCTTTACCCAGTAAGTTCAACCCATCAGTTTTGACTCATTCAGATGAAAGATGAAGAAATGTGTTGGGCATCAGGCTAAAAGTTGTAAATGAGGGGCCAGCAGCTAGAACATCTGGACCAAATGTATTCCATGGATGTTCTGTCGTCTTCTTAGCAGTTTCCAAACCCATAAGCAAAAAGTAAAAGGGAGGTGCAGTTGAGCATGAAATATGACAGCAGGACTTGACAGGTAGTAAGTTGTGAGGGTGAGTTAAGGTCTTAATCCTCCACCAACCCACACTTCCACATTCCATTGGCAAACTGGTCATATTATTTAACATGGAAGTATAGACCTAAACAGCTTTTCCTTCTGATGATGACTTCATTCACATGGCAGCTTATTCTGTTTCACCAACATTCCCCTAACTGTTAATTTCTGTGTTATGTTTGAGTTTTCACATGACATAAAAGCCACTACTGGAAACCTAATGGAATACGGTGGAAGCCTTGTGCTCATTTTTGTGTTAATTGGTTCCAGATATAATCCATTTGGAACCCCATTGAAACAGAAAACCACAGGACAGAATTTTGGTCAGTATACCGGTTCTTTACTGCTGTGTTCATGGGTGAATCATGGGCCTGGAGTGCCTCCCATCAGCTTTGACTGGTGGCCCAACTGTGTCCCTATCTGGACAGGGATGGCCTAATTTCTGTTGTCTGTGCTCTGGTTATATTCAGTGCTATTCTTCTAGGAAGAAAGAGGTGCCAGAATACACCATGAACACCTCCTTTGTTCTCTTATAATGGCAATGGTGCCCATCTGAGAGGTTCTAACTTTGAGGTAATCAGAGCATAGACAACACAAATTAGGCTGTCTCTGTCGAGATAGGGACACAGTTGGGCCACCAGTTGAAGCTGATGGAAGCCACTCCAAGCCAATGAGGCACCCTGAGCCTCAGGTGACAGCAAATGATCCAGAAGTACCCCTAAGCTACTTACCCACTCTTTCTCAGAACCAGCCCTACCATGAAGCAGAATGAAGCAGCTGCCTAAGGCAGCAAAAATTGTTCGAGGACAGAGCTGTGTGCATCATACAGCCTCCCCTATGTCCCCCTTGCAAGTCTGCTGCTCTCAGGTGCACTCCCCTGTTATCAGTTGTGGAAAGCTCACAGCTCAGCAGAAGACTCCTGCCTGAAACCATGGTTTACTGCTGCCAGTCAGTGCAGACAATACTGGTTGATCTGACTAAGTAGAAGGCATCTTCCTGTGTTCCTAAAACATTCCACTAAGGCCCATTTTGATGGATTTGCTCAAGCAGATATTTTGGTGCAAATGTTTAGGACTTGGCTGCGAATATGCAATTTAAAGTCAATTCACACAAATCATTTAATAATAAAGCAAGAAGCTTTTGGTGTGTAGTATCTGGCATCTTAAAATCAAGTTTCTCATTTGTTTTATTTCCTAAACAAAGGATCTCTCTCAGACTTGTCAACACAACCATTCTGTTTTAAAGTGCTGATTTACAACTAACAGCCAATGTATCCCATTTGTTACATCTCTGTGCTACCTAGAAGGACAGACTATAATTATGTACATTGATTTGAGCAATTATAGAGCTTGATTTTTATTAATCTACTTTTTAACCTACTAGAAAATAGTAAATGGTATATTGCTTATTTACTATATAATTATGTTTTTAGTAATGATTTATGTCAGACTGGATTAGATTGGTGGGATTTAATTAAACACATAAAGCAGCAATAAAAGTGGGGTGTTCTTTAAATTAAAACAAAGCTCCTGTTACAATATTCTGGTTGCATAAATTTCTCTTATTAAAATGTCTCCCACACATGTAGCCCTGCTTGCCATAAGTAGATAGAACAGTTTAAACTACTGTGGTTATCATGTTATTTTGCCTATGGAAAAGTGGTGAAGTACATCCTATCTAGGACGAAGGCTCTGGGTTCAACTCAGGAAGTTGCCTTAATGCCAGTTTGGATTGTTAGCCCATCCAGCCCAGAAATGTCTTTTTAGTCTGGTGGCAGCTCTCCAAGGTTTTGGACCTTCCCTTCACCTGCATCCTACCCCTCTAGAAATGTAAACTTTCTGGAAATTCCTTTTTTTTTCTTGGGCAGGGGACTGCAGACAGAAATGTGTTGTTGTTGTTTATTCTCCACCTGTGAATTGTTTTATTAGACAATTTATGTAAGCAAGAAAGTCTGACTATAGCACAATGTTGACTCTATGCTTTGATTTAGATTTTCGCACCTGCCAATAGGGCTGGCGATATTGATTGTATATTGTCCAAAACTGGTATGAAGTCAATCAGTTTCATAATTTTTGACCTGGCAATATATTGAGAATCATAGTATATGTATTGTGTGTGGCATGCAAAAATCACAACGCAATAAAAACTGTGAAGCCAGCCAATGCCTCTGCATAGCTCCATTCTTACATCAGACATCGTGATATATCAGTATATCATGATGTTTAGCTGGTGATATATCACAATGCTGAAAACCAGATATCACCCAGCCCTGTCTGCCAGAATTGGGTCTAAACTAAGCTAACATTACAGTGAAGACTAAATGAAATCTTGTTTACGATTTACAACAGGGTTTTTGTGACAAGTTTAAAGACAGTTGCGGTAAAACTTTGGAACTCTTTCTTGGTGTGGAGAGCTTATTGTTTCATATGCTGCACAAGGTCCAGGTCAGGGAATTCTGCTCATATAACTCTAAAAGCTGTGGGCAACAGCCAATCCCTGGCTCTCTCCAAGCAGAGAGGTTTCTATTTGCTTCCACCTTCTCCTCAATAGCCTCACATGTAGCTGGGCACTTTGGCAATGATCCTGACGTTCTTTTTGACTTGCCATCTTCTCTGCTGTGCAGTCTGGGGGCAGGGAGGTGATTGGGAGTTGGGCTGAAAACCTGGCACAATCCTCGGCAGCTGATACAGGGACCTCCAGTCCTGGAGATAGGAATGTCTGGATCCGGCGGCCCACCTGAATAACTTGCAGTTGGATATTATGGGTCTGGGCAAGGCTTTCCACTTAAAGCTGGTAAGAACAATGTCTTAGTACGAAGAAGAATAACAGCTTCTCTCTCTCTCTCTGTTTAAAATTCTAGTCATTATGAACAAGATCGGAATGCACTAAAGAGGAAAGAATGGGAACGGAGAAATCAAGAGGTCCAGCAGGATGAAGACTTCTTTACATCTGGCTTTAACCTCTTTGGAGAACCCTACAAGGTAAACAAACAACTGAAGCTGTATTCAGCATTAATTTCATTTGAAACAGCGCTCCCCACCCCGCAATTTCACCAAACATTAATCACATGTCAGTCCCTCAGAGAGGATAGCAGCACTGAGGGCACCCTCTTGGTTTCATGCACTGCAAAATAAGCTTCCACAGAAGTGCATTGACTGGTTTAATTATCTGTAGCAATTGGGGGTCCTCTGGGCTGCCACTGAGTTCTTCTGCATGAGATCCACCCAGCACTTGAAGTACCTAGTCTGCAAAGGGATGTTACAATAGCAAGAATAATTAGCACTGAAACAATTCAGTGGCAGTTCTCACTATGGCAATTCCCACTATGGAGATTGCAGTGATATCACTGCAAGAAAGCCGTGCGAGTTGACCGCCAAGGCCTTGCTTTCGCTGAGCTGTTCAACTTGTGACTGGACAGTTCCACTTCAGGTTGCGTGTTGGGGGCTAAAGCTTGCGTAGATAAATGTTCCTTCTCTCAGAATATAGAAAACTTGCAAGCTAGGCTACTTTTTATTGTGCGCAGCCTTTTTCTTCTGTATGAAAAAGTATAGCCGGGAAATGGGTTTACTAGTGATATCTACAGAATACACAGAAATGCCAGAAGCCTTTGTTCTCCCTGATGCATATTTTTGAAATTCTGCAGTCAGGAAAGGAGAGGTTTATATTTTTTATTTTTCCAGTTAAAACAAAAGAAACCCTACCCCACCACAAACTAAATTTAAATAGGACCCCTGAAATTATTTATTTATTTATTTCCCCTATCTTTGCTGAATTTCACAAGGTGTTTTTTTAATAATAATAATAATAATAATAATACTATAATAATGATGATGATGATGATGATGTTTTTATTATTATCACTTTTCATTAAAGACTGAGGATGATGGTTCTTTGAATTTGTATCTTACTTTCCACTCTCCCACCAAACTTTTCACAGGAATATAAACATCATATAAAGGGAAGTGCGTTGCTCATTAAAATGGTGTATCATCATTATGTTTGCTAGATGATCCATGATTGGTTTATATCACTCGTCAGGCTAATCCAGGTGGAAGCAATGGTATTGAGGGAAATAGTGTTGAAGCAGTAGCCACCAGGCAAAACAATGGAACTGGACAGGATTGGCAGGACTGGGGGGAGGGGGGAGAATGTGAATCTGTTCATGCAGCCTAAGTGGCTTTCTGCAGGAATGACAACCCACTTAGTTTCAATCTGAAAATTTTAACTGGAAAACACTTGGCATATCTTGCCACCTCCACTGCTTCCAAACTGGCACACAATTCCTAGGTGGTTAAGAAGGTATACACCTCATGCAAAAAGACAAAACAATTCTTTCTGAAGCAAACACACTCTCTCTTTTACCCTCATAACCATCCAAAGCTGTCTTTTGGGAGAATGGTTGAAAATGTACAGCATATCAGCAGGGTAGCAGAGCCTCTTCTGAAAATCCTCCAAGGGACTTCCTTGCCTGTGATTTTCATCACCAAGGGATGTTCCCCATTTGACTGTCTCTGCTGCTTTGATGATCACCCAAAAGCATTCCCTGAAGAATTCAGCTGGATTGAAATGCACAGATTCTTTTTTTCCTTTCCATCAATGACAGTCTTCGGCAAATACCACCTAGGGTTCATATAATGAACAGATAATGTGGAAGATGAAACCTTTCAAGTCTTCTCTGTGTAATAAGCCTGGATCTGAAGGCATGATTGTCCAAGGTCACGAGTGCAAATCACACAAGCAAAATTGAGGCAGAATTCATTGTTATTTTCTATCATCATTATTTTTAGTCACTAAGCATTATGTAAACAATCATGCTATTTTCTGCATTGTTTTTGGTGTTTCCCTTCCACTGAAATGCATTGAAACTAATTATGTAATTAATTACATTAGTTCCAGCCATAGCTCATAGCGAATTGAATAATGTAAGACTCCGATCTGTAGCAGCACAGAAACACTGCTGATTGCAATGAACACAGAATGGGACAGAAGTCATTGTCTCCTTACATCCCTAGCTCTTTTGTTGAGATATGACCCCTGTCCCTTAAATAAAAATGAATAAAATGAATAAATAAATTATTAAATTGTATACCACCCTTCATTTGTAGATCTCGGGGCAGTTCATAGCATAAATTAGGATACCTTTTGATCATTTCAGTGCCCACATTAATTGGATCTTCACTTCTGATTGTCATTGCTCTCACTCATAATGTCCCTGTTGGTCAACGAAGCTTTGCTAGTTTATGTTAATCTTAATTTGGCAATGATGGGAGAAACCCTGTGACTTGATTATGCCCACTTATCCAAATCACTCAATTATCCAAGTTCTCTGAAATTTCATCAAGAGAGCTGTTTATATTCTGTTTCTGCTGCTTCTTTTGCCGCATCTCACATCTTCAAGTACTCTCCATTGTTTGCTTCCTGCATCCACATAAAACCTGCTGTAAGTTTTGGATTATCCACCCATCACATGGGTTGTCTCCTTGGTCTTTTGAGATTGTAGGGCCTCCATACTGACACTGTTTTATTCTGTTGACCTGAAGCACTTCTTGCTGCAAGTCCTGCATTTGTCCATTTTAACTTCATGGCCTTTTCCACTACAACCATAACTTTCTATCTTTGTTACATGCAGTTGTTAGTTTTTCTTTCTCATAACATTGCTCATTCCAGAGCATGTGGTGTTATTCTGAAGGTGTTCATACTTCTCTGTGTCATGGACAGGATCTAGACACATCAAAGAAGCGTTTCAGTTAAACGCATTGTAAATTTAAACAGAGAAACAGGTAGAGAAAAATTGGGTTCCACAGTGCCATCTGGTGCCACAATGTTACATCACATATACAACACATATAAATCGCTTTTTCTTTACCAGTCTAGCTGAGTCCATGGTCTGTTTTTCTCTACTATTGCACATCACAGGCAATATGCGCAGGTAATTGGCCCAGTATATCTGAAGGAGTGTCTCCACCCCCATCATTCAGCATGGACACTGAGGTCCAGTGCTGAGGGTCTTCTGGTGGTTCCCTCCCTGCGAGAAGTGAGGTTACAGGGAACCAGGCAAAGGGCCCGCCCTCCCATCAGATATCAAAGAAATAAACAACTATCTGACTTATAGAAGACATCTGAAGCCAGCCCTGTTTAGGGAAGTTTTTAATGTCTAGTGTTTTATTGTGTCTTTAATATTCTGTTGGGAGCCACCCAGAGTGGCTGGGGAAGCCTGGCCAGATGGGCGGGGTATAAGTAATAAATTATTATTATGAAACACTCTAGCTTTCAAGTCTGAGGAAATATTTCTGTTTTTCATCTTAAAGCTGAGTTTTCCAAAGGCTACCCAGGATTGTTTTATTTTCCTCCCTATTTCTGTTTGGTTTTCTGTTCTCAATATGATTTTTTATAAATCCTAAATTCATGTTTCTTCAATGTGCTCTGTTTCTTTGTTTTATAATAGTATATCATTCTTTTCTTCAAACATTATTTTAATCTTGGCTAGATTCACCTTCATACCTTTTTTATTCTTCATTTTGTTCTTCCAGGATTTCTTGTAGGATTTTTTTTTTTTACTTTCAGCTGTTATGGCTATATCATCTGCATATTGTATATAATTTAATATCTTCCATTGATATTGATTCCTTTTTCTGACCATCCCAGCTTTTTAAATACATCTTCCAAGTTGACTGTAGATAGATTAGGTGATTAGCTATCTCCTTGTCTTATGCCTTTTTTTAAGGGTCTTGGACTGGTTTTATATGGTTACACCAAGCAAATGGTCTCTTATTCACTGACACTTTTGGTTGTCACAGTGTCCTTCAGTTCCACTGAAGAAATTCAGCTAAAACCCTTTTATGCAGACATTTATCACTGATGTGGAATAATTCAAACTGAGAAATTGAACCCAGTTGCTTCAGTGCAAAGTGAGCTTTATGGGCCACTGAGATGATAAGAGAATAAAGAAAGGGGAGTCAGGTTGAAAGAATGGAAACAATAAACAAGAGGAAATCTACCCAAAAGGGAAAGGTGAATCTTTTTGTAGGAAATAATTTATGTAGATAGCAGTATATTTCTGTAGAGAAGAGTGATACAGAACTCTAACATTAATGATTAGAATCACTTGCATCTCGGCACATTAATGGGCCAGTAGGACCTTTAACATGGCCTTTAAAGCCAGTTGGCTTGAAAGAGAGTCCCAGATGGCGTGGAACATGGCCAGCTGGTTGTGGAAAGAATTATGTGGAACTTTTTTTAAAAAAAGGCATTTTTTCCAGCACTTGCTAAAACCAGAGCTCATCTCTTTGTCTGCAGAAGTCTCTACTTCTGAAAGACTCAAAGAAGCAAGTACCGGTAACTGTAGCTTGCAAATTCTGTTTTGATGTCCAGTGCCTGGGACGTGAACAACTACAGCCAGATGTCACTTTACTCTAGGAAAAGCAAAATGTTACTTTATTAAACACTTTTTTTAAAAAGAAAAGCAGGGAGGGTCACATTTGGCTATTCATCAAGGACTCTGAATAAGTGTGAAGAATTATACCAGTGAGTCAACCCAGACATGGAGTTTATGTCTTACTGGACTCCCTTTCATTAGAGGTTTTTAAGCAGAGGTTGGATGGCCATCTATCATGTAACTGTATGCTTCAGTTGAGATTCCTGCATTGCAGGGGGCTGGATCTTGGAGTACCTTTCAACTCTACAATTCTATGATTCCCCTAAGTCTTCAGAAAAAAAAACTGCATGGGTGAAATGGGTTTTCAACTAGTTCTTCATAAGAAAGAGAAAGAGAGAGAGAAAGAGAGAGAGAAAGAGAGAGAGAAAGAGAGAGAGAAAGAGAGAGAGAGAGAGAGAGAGAAAGAAAGTAAGTAAGTTTAGGAGAAAACTTACTGTTGAGTCAGACAACTGGGATTCATGCAGTACCTGATCAAATGTTTATCCCAGACACCTGTAACTGGGTGATGACTACCCCCTGAATGATAGAGATCAGCCTTCCAAACAACATAGAAAATATATTAGCTCCTTATAATTCTTGCTGACCAAGCTGCTGCCTGCATACACATAAGGGATCTCATAGGAACATATGAAGTTACCTTAATACTGATTAATACCAGGTTCAATCCTCAGCATCTCCAGGTATGGCTGGGAGAGATCCTTGCCTGAAACCCTGGAGAATGACTGCCAGTCAGCTAGATGGACCAAGGGTCTCAGTCAGTATAAAGCAGCCTCTGATGCTGATACTGAACTGTTACCAAGCAACCAGATATTGCCATTTCCTCACCTTTCCAGAAGTGAAAATCCGCAAAGCGTAACCAGACCCTTAAGACGAGAATTGTCTAAGTGGCAGCAGCCCAGCTCCCAACCCCTTACACAAATGCTGTCTCAGCAATACTGCAGGGAGGATATGAGAGGAGGAGAACAAGCAAGCAAGTGTTCACCATTTGCATCGTAATTCTCCCAGTCCCTTAAGCACAATGGAATCTCCTTGTTTAAAAAATGGGGGGGGGGCTGAGCCTAGGCTAGCTTTGGCTGCTGCCCAAACAAGTTCATTGTGCAGCTTGATGGAGGCGGGTCAAGCACAAAGATCTTATTCTTAGCTTAAACGGAATGCACTTTTTTGCCACTCAAAATTACCAGTTTAAGAGGGTTTTTTTCAGTTTTGGTGTGTGTACTTTAAAAAAAAAAACCAAAACTGTTCCTTGTATACAGTGTAATTCTTAGCTTTACACAATTGATGAGCTTTCTAAATATTTACTTCAGTGAACAGCTCCTTGAATAGAAGGCCTCGGAAAAACCCAGAAAGGGAGGGGGTGCATTCTTCCTATTCCCCTCACCCTTTCCTCATAATCTTATACTTCAGTGTTATGATCAGGGGTGTTGCAAACTACTTAACAGATTTGGGACACAGGTGCATGAGTGTGCATTTGCAAAAAATTTGCATTGCCTGATTTGTATGGATGGGTGCTTCTGGGGAATTAAGATGGTGGCAGGGGTCTCTTCCATGCTGTGCTTTGCAGACTAACCCTATGAGCAAGGTTTCTTTGAAGAATAATGTTGGGAAAAGGTGGGAAAGGGCAAAAGAGTTTGGGGCCACCTCAATAGATTTGGGGTTCTGGCCTAAGGACTACGATCTAACAACACTCCAGGTTGTGGTAATCACTGGGGATATTCTTCTGATTGCTTTCCTCCATGAAATCCCATAGCTTTTTATTCCACAAATGTTCTGGTTTATTATTGTTCCACGTTTCATGTGCTGTAGGCCTTCCACACATGGCAATAATGTGGTAGCATTGGGGAAGCATCGCAGAGCAACTAATATGGCAGAATAAACTCACCACTAATGCACTTTTGTTGTGTCACAAACATGTGCCAGAATACACTTTCAGGAATACACCTGTCCAGAGAGACCCAGATAATTTTCTATTTCATTTTGCAGCAGAGATAAAAAGTAACTCCTGAATACCTTTAGATCTACCTTTTTCTGTTACAGTTGCATTGACAGAACCATGGGTGCTGATTATGCCTCCTCTAGTTCCACTTCTAAGTATCACAAATAATCGAAATGGAGAGGAAGCATGGATGAAAATATAACAGCATTTGTCATCCCTAAAGGAGCAATGGCACTGCTGGAACCCACCCCAGTTTAAAACTAGAGCCACACTTCACTCTTAGTCTCAACAAACTACATACCTTCTTCAGTCATTTCCTGGATTTGCATCCTCCTGTGGAATAGAATAGTTAATATTACCCCTACTTAAAAACAAGCACATCACTTATAGCCACACACACACACACACACACACACACACACACACACAAAGTATTTATTTCAGGGGAATTTGTATAATCATTAAGTTTCTTCAAGCCAATTCACACTTGGCTACCCTTCCCCTTTCCTTCAGAAAGTTACCCCTAGTAAATTACCTCTCTTAAAAAAAATTATTTCTAGCTGCTGCTCAGATATAACTTTGGCCCATAAAATGAGCAATAATCTGTGTACAAATTCCTGTTCATATAAATGGATTCTTTGGGGTGAGAAAGAAGAAACAGTCTGAAAAACAGAGTAGAAAAGCACTGGAGATGAAAACATAATAATGTCAAAAATGAGTCAGGATATGCTTAATAACTGCTGCACAGAAAATAACTGTGAATCATAGATTTGCAAAACAGACTCCAAGCGGTTCTAGAAAACAGAACAGAGGACTTCCAAATCTAGGTGGCAACAATTTATATAGATATGTATTTCTTTTATAATAGATCTTAAGCAATCTTTAGAAGAAAGTTGTCAAACAACCAAGCTGACCTAAAGCTGTAACAGTTCATGGTAGCAGAACCAGTGGGTTTTTTTTCTTTCAAAAAATGTTTAGGAGTATTCTCATTATCCTACTCCTATTGAAATACTGCCCTTCAATGAGGCCAAACTTAGATTCACAAAATGTTTAGGGGTATGCGTACCCCTGCGTACCCCCAGAAAAAAAAAACACTGAGCAGAACAATAATATTAAGAAAAGCTTTCTAAAGTTTTCTGTCTCGCAATGTAATACAACAAGTTAGGCCAGAGCTTTCCAAACTTTCCATGTTGGTGACACACTTTTTAGACATGCATCATTTTGTGACACATTAATTCAGTTTAACTAGCAA
The DNA here is from genome assembly GCF_963506605.1 of Zootoca vivipara. Classification (NCBI taxonomy): domain Eukaryota; kingdom Metazoa; phylum Chordata; class Lepidosauria; order Squamata; family Lacertidae; genus Zootoca; species Zootoca vivipara. Next base: position 40,933,212 of record NC_083294.1, on the reverse strand, counting down.
ACTGGAGGTTAAACTAACCCCTTCTAGCCCTGAAAGGAGCACGGGGAGCTTTCATACAACACACCTAAAGACTGTTGCTGACAGACTAACATCTGCCAACCAATGCATGCACAAAGGCCTCCCGAACTTGATCAGAGCGCGACAGAACTGTGGCTTCTGTTTTCAAACCGGATGGAACCTGGTTTCAGGAGAAACACACCCAAAGAGGAGTATTTCCCTTAAGGCTGCAGGACACAGATGGATTGTGGCTAACGTCGTGTGAACCTGGCTTAGATAAAACAGCGGCGGGAGCACGCTGGAGTAAATGGTAATGTGAACTCAACCCCTTAGATAGCTTTAACTTATAACCTTCACCGTCTAACATAGTAGACTGCCTGGGGGTCCTGTTTGCCATTGCTGCCAGCCTTTCTACGCGCTTCCCTTTCCTTCTCCATTGGGGTACCCAGTGTGAAGCCCCTCCAGATGCTGTGCTCTACAACACCCACCAGTCCCAACCAGCATGGCCAATGGTTAAGGATGGTGGGCATTGTAGTTCTGGAGGCCGTTACATTGGCTACCCCTGCTCCAGGCTGGCAGCGCAAGGGTCAAAGGCCGGACTTGCCTTTGAGGACTCCAGCTGCTGTTGGTAGGGGATACTACAAACAGAGCAGGCACTAACCACTTCTTGTACCTTTTCTCTCTCAACTTGGAATGTCACATGCAGCCCAAGCCAATGGGTATGAACTCTATTGACTGCTTATATCCCCATGTGGCGAGGGGTGCCTACCTCACACACTAAGCAGGGACAAAAACAAATGCTGAAGTCTTTCTTTCCATACCTCAACAAGAGAGATGTTGAGTTCCTTCTTGTACGCTAAGGATTTTTGCTTGCCCTTCCCAGTTGCTAAGCTATAGGTTCTGATGATTCTGCGATTCTGTGCACTAACAATGGCAATCAAGAGATCTGTAATAATGAAAAGATACATAATCAGAGCATGTAATCCACATAGGAAACATTGCCAGCAGTAAAAGCCAACAGTAAAAGCATGGGATATGAAAGTGAAAACTCGCAGTGGTGGCAAAAATTAACTGAATTGGTTGGAATGATGGGGGAAAGAGTTTTTTTAAAAAAAACACGAGAAGAATTCGGAAGCTTATGGTCTCATTTTATTGAACAGAATTACAAGATGCAATCATTTAACGTTTTCTTGCAGCAGAAATGCAACATAACTATGTTGGAAGAGTATTACTGATCTATAGCACTGGCTATTGTAATAGATGCTTATAAATGTGGAACCTGTAGTGCATAATAGAACACTTTCTATCTGAAGAGCAGTTTTATGCAGAATTTTTTTAAAAAATATATGTTGCGTATGTTTGGTGTGTGTGTGTGTGTGTGTGTGTGTGTGTGTGTGTGTGTGAATGTAGACTTTCTCGGTGCAAAATTGGCACACAAGCTCATAATATTTTCAATTTAAATTCAAAGCTGAGGAAATTTTTTGAGGTAACAGAGCTTTCCTAAGATTGCATCCAAGGATTATGAGCTGAGAAAAGTCGTATTCTGAGTCCATTGTTTTTTGTCTTCAACAGCACTGCTACTTACCCTTGCTGCTTCTTGCAATCCTAACACTGCTTTCCTAGGCATAAATTCCACTGAGTCCAGTAAGATGTCCAAGTAAATGTTACTAAAATTGCAGCCATGCTGAGTAGTGAAATCACTGAGGTATATTCATTTTTTCATTGTTTCCTTTCTTGTATTTCAGACTAACAAAGGTGATGCTCTAGCCAACCGTGTCCAGAATACCTTGGGGAACTACGATGAGATGAAGGACTTTCTGACCAACCATTCCAACCAGAGCCACCTTGTAGGAATCCCACAGAATTCCGTGCCACAAACTCCAGTAGATAAAAATGAACAGACATTTTTCCCAGAACAAAGGAACCGGATGGTCCCGCCCCACCAAATCACAGGGCACTCCTCAGCTTCGATGCCGCCCCCTGCGGCTATATCATCCAGTTCAAGTTTAGTGCACAGTCACCAGAGCAGCAGGAAATCCAGGACAGACTGGTCCCGTGTCAGCCACAGCTCAAACGGTGGTCAGCCAAGTCAGTCCGGGAGTGGGCAAAGTCGGACAAAGCACAGCTCATCCCACGAACCTCCACAAGGCAGGTATGATGACCGCTATGCTTGCCAAAGCGAGCAGCATAAACCCGGAGGAGGTGATGAAGCCAACACAACGCCATCCTCATCACACTCGAGGAGGCATACCCATTCAAAATCAGTGGTGGCAGAACACTCTTACAAAGAAAGCAGCCACTCAAAGTCTCCAGTGGATCTCGAGTTTCTGGGCCATGGACCTGGATCTCCACTCCCATCTACATCCTTGTTGTCAGGAAACAGTGGTCTTTCGACTCAAAATTTCTTGCCAGGCCTCCACTGTAAGGGCAGCATGACTCAGCAAAAGCCCACCGCTTACGTTAGGCCAATGGATGGCCAAGACCAGGTTCCCAACGACTCACCGGAACTGAAGATGCCAATAGAAATTGAAGGCATTTATGGAACCCAACCTTTTGGGATTCCACTGGAAGGAAAGACCACTGGACCCAGCTCAAAGAATAAACTACCAAAGCTTAACATTCCTCAAGCTAGTGAAGTAAGTCTTATTTATCTGTTCAGTTGTTTACTTACCTATTTTGTCTCCAGGGTTTCAGTCCACTACACTTCCTCAGTTTCCTGTTTAACTGACAGTCTCTTACCCCACATCCAGACCATACTTTTAAAGCACTATGATACCAATTTAAACAGTCATGGATTCCCCTAAAGACTTCTGGGAGCTGAAGTTTTTTTCAGGATGCTGAAAGGTGTTAGGGGACCCCCTCTCCATCTCCCAGAGCTACAGTTCCAAAAGTGTTTTAGCTGTCAATTCCTCTTTGCAGGGAGCTCTGGAAATTATGTGCTTTCAATATCTGTTCACTGTTTGGGCACTGCAGCTTAAAGAAAGCTCTTTTTGACATGCTGTTTGGGTCTCACACAGATTGTTCTGTCTATTTTTAAGACTACTAGGATGCACGTCCTGTTATGCTTATCCTGCTACCTGACCCCAAGAGTGTGGTCAACATAATCAGGTCTGTGGTTAAAAATAGGAAAGTGTCAGTGGATTGCGGTTTTGTTGTTTGTTTTGTTATTGTCAATTTGAAATCTTCAGAAGAATTGCACAACATGGGTACCTTGGGAAGTATTTATACAGCAGATGGATAGATGATGGATAGATGAAGCCCACTTTCTGTAGTGCAAGAAATGTGGAGTGTTGATGGAAATCTCAGTAATCATTGGCTGCACCCAATGGGTAATTGTTCTCATCTTGCCAAAACTTGGTTGTAAATATTCTGTGCATCCAGGTTCATAGAAATTAATTACCTGGGGAAGAATGAAGACTAAAATCCTATCCACATTTACTTAGAAATAATTCCCATTGAATGGAGCTCTACTGACTATATAACATGTAATGACTGTAATTTAGTCCCTCTCCACGCTGTCACAACCCGTTTTGTCCCTTTAGTGGATTACTTATTTTTTTTTAAAAAAAATGGGTAAGTAGGGGTGGAGGTGAAATGGGAAAGCCTGCCTTGTCACTGCCACCCACCTCACCACCTCTACCACTGTTTTTTTTTTTTGTGAGATCACACTGGTTTCCAGCTAGATCTCACATGCTCTGTAAGATCTTGTGCAATTTTAGTAAGAGCTTGCTGGAAATTGATACGATCTCACTCAAAATAAGTGCTGATGCCAGTTCTCTGCCAGCAGGAGAGGTGGCAGGACAGTCATGGCACCCACAGGGGCACCGCCTTGGTTGTTTCTGCCACCTAAGACAGCTGCATAACCCTGTCTAATGGCTACACCGACCCTGGGGATAAGGCTTCTTCTTTTTTGTTAAATAATTTATTCATTTTCAATAACAATCTTCCAATTAATGACAAATTAAAACAAATCAATCCAAGTTACAATAATAACAATACCCCAATTATATATTCCTATATTCCAATTATAAAAAAATAATAATTCTTGGGACTTTCCGTGTTCCAGATGTCTGGAGATAATCATCCTCATTCATGTCTCTGCATTTTCAGTATTTTTCAAATTTTAAACTAATATTATCCATCCTTCTTCTCAGTCTAATCAGCCGTTGTTTCTGTGGCTCACATCTTGTAGCAAAGTTTTGTGTACTTAACCCACAAGAGGCATTGGGGGGGGGGAGAGAGAATAAGGCTTCTAATGGGGTGATTCTTCGGGGATCAACTCCTTTACATTACACTCACAGTCCCTTCAAACATTACAGTTCTATGATTCTATTTCCTGTGGTCTCTAGAAGCATGCACATGAAAACCAAGGCACCATGCAGTGCTTCTCCAAATGCAGCTGGGGCTGCATGAGAGCTGAAGGCACCAAGTTGACTCTCCCTGCTTTAAGTACAGACCAAATTTCAGAACCTAATAGGTAGCTGCTCAGCTATCCCAGTGATTAAGTTCCAGAGTCAGCCTTGCCCTGGGAAGTCCTTTGCAAAATCAACATAACTCATTTAAGTTACATAATAGGACTTCCCTGTAGCGGTTGGGTTACCCTGATGTAGAACTTGACTCTTTGTAACATTGTGTATGCTCAGTCTTGAATACAAGCAGCTCTCCAAAGTGAATCTGCATAGTATAAATACTGTACTATTATTGTACATTTAAGAGGTGTTAAGCAAGGTGGTGTCTACCGCTGCATACTTCCAAGCAGATTGAAATAGCAGGACTTGCCTAGCAGAGTTCCCAAAATACCTATTCCGTGGCTGGTAATATTTTTTACACTCTGAATAAGTGATGATACATTCTTAGGGTGCTTTACTGTGAAAGGTCGGCTTCCCTTATCCATGTTCAAACCCCTGCCCACCCACCCTTTCGAATAATTGTTTGGGACCAATAATTTGTTTGACTTCTTTAAAGAAGAAGGGAAATCCCTTGCCATTCTTTATTAACATTCCAAAAAGCAACAAAGACTGATGTGTTTTGCAGGAGAGCTTGGAATAATTTTCTGGGAACGGCATCTGAAAACCGTAAAAAGACCTATTTATATGAAGTGGAAGCTGAGGGTTCCTTGCAGATGGTGTTTTATTAGAAAAATGTATTTGTTAATAAACGTAGCTGTGTACAAGGTTGCTTTACAGATGTTTCTGTTTATTTTTACCTTTGGTTAAAAATCTGCTGGAGTAGTCTGTTGCAATTTGTCACCAGTATTGTTTGGCAAGGAAATAATTGCACGGAAAGAAAATAATGAGGCTGCAAAAGCAAATAAATATGTTCACTCTTGCTGTCTATTAAAAACAAAAATATATCCATTAACAAATTTGAAAGAGAAGATTTAAGTCAGAGAGCAGTTGAAGGGGTGTGTGTGTTTAAAATATAGTGTAGTGTGTGTGTGGGGGGGGGGGCTGCTTATGACCAAAGGCCTTGGATCCAAAGAACTGTAAGTAGAAGCCAAAAATGTTTTAGTATTGGTTTCCGAGCATGCATGAGAGGAAGGTTCAGTTTAGCACTAGAGCATCTGTTTTATTAAGACCAGAGTATAGAGGCAAAGCATCAGCTTTGTATGCAGAATATCCCAGGTTCAAATCCCTGGTATTTCCAAGTAAGCACTAGGAAACTTACCAGTCTGAAACCCCGAAGAGACTCTGCCAGTCAGTGTGGACAAAACTGAACTAGATGTACCCATGAGTCTGATGGCTTCCAACATTCATCTTGAAATCAGCCCTTTATTCAGAATCATGAGGAATGGAATCCTGCTTAATTAAGGGGGAAACCATAGCTCAGTGATAAGAGTTCTGACTTTGCATGGAGAAGGTCTCAGGTTTAATGGCCATCACCTCTAGGTTGAGACTGAAACCTGGAGAGCCTTGGTCACTCAATGTGGACAATACTGAACTACAAGAACCAGTGCTCTGACTTGGTATTATGCAGCTTACTGGGTTCTTAAGTTTCTTGCAGTGCAGTGCTGCAGTGTGCACTGCAAGACTGTGTGCCGTGTAGTGATACAAGGATTGGTCTGTGACATTTGTCCTAGCACTAGAGAAAAGCATTCTGCAATGCTGTAATAGAATGTTTGCATTGCAATTGGGTGAGATAAACAGCCAAGGAAATTATTCCCCATCTGTAGTACAGGCAACTCCCCATTTAAGTGTTCCCATGACCACCATTGTTTTTTGTGCATTAGGAGGTTAGTTGGAGGAAAAGATAACTGAGTGCTCTGAGGAGATAATGGAGTGTTCAGTGCATAGTTTTCTCACCAGGAGGCACTGTGCATTGATGCAGCACCGAGTGATTTAGGATGGATTGGGCCGTTCCCCCACACAGAGTGCCGAGCTGAGGGGATGCATCCTCCTTCTCTTCCTCCTCCTCATACCTATATTTATATAGGTACCTACTCATTTAGATGGGCAATTGAGTTGCTGCAACTAGGACATAGTGCACTTGAGAACATGTGCAGAACATAAAGCGAAAGGGAGGGAGGGCACCAAATTTTGTCCCAATTGGGTGTGTGTGTGCGCCAAATTTTGCCCTCACTCAGGGTGCCATATTACCAAAGTCTTCCTTCTGACAAATACAAGGTGGAACAGAAAACGATTCCACCTTATATCCCTATATATCACTCAATTATTTGCATAGGAAATACCTTTGGAACTTTCCATTCCTCCTCAGCTAGCCGTTCCTTGTTCTCTCTGGAAACTGTGGCAGTTTGTAGATCATTATGTCTCATAATATATCGGAAGCAATCAGGCCCCTGAAAGTGGGAAGTGAAAAGTCCCATAACGCTTCTGACACCAACCACCTAAGCCATGAAACATGGAAGATTTCTCTTGCCATTCCTTCTGAGAAAATATTTTGACGCGTTAAGTGTACAGTGAAATGATAAGCTTTTGTTATATGTGTTTCAAATCACCCCCTTATCACAGGATATATTGATTAGCTTAGTACTTCCTCAGCAAGCTATAAGGGGGGGGGGAGGAAGGACCTGCACTCTTTCTGGATTAAAGAGCGCAAAAAAATTGACAGGTAGATAACCATATTGATTCAGCTTGAGCGGTAAATGCAAGGAGCTTTGTATATGACTTATAAAACTTTACAAGCACAGTAGGTTTTAGGGCTTTATATTTTTATTTCTTTTAATTGAATGGAAGGCTAACAAAAAGGGGGGGGGGAAATAAGGGGTGGGAGAAGAGCCCTGGGTTAACCAATTCCTTGTTTTGTGTTGATTTGCCAAATAACATTGCGTTATGTCCTCTGTTTGCGGGTGGATCTTTCATTCCATATTTAAGCCCCCCCTTTGCTTTTTTAGAAAACTTCAGAGGAGGAAGAATAATGGACTGGAGCAAGCATTCGGCTGGAAACCCCCTTTGCCTGGTTCATATTTCAAATAAAATAAAACGACCAATAAAACAAAGCCAAAAAACCCTCAGTCCCTTAGCATAGTTGTCCGTGGAGTATTACAAGGCCTGGCCATGTGGTTTACATTTGTAAATACTGTGAGAAGTATTGCTTTGCAATACTTTATAATGAAGGCCATATGATGGGCTCATCAAGAGAACTCTGGCAGTAGACACGTCTCTCTTTGTAATGCGGCTTGGCAGAGCCCCATTTCAGGGGCTTGGCCTCTGGCTAGCACCACCTGCCACCCAAGCCTGAATGCAGCCAGACTGAGCAATAGGTAGCTAGCTATCAGAGGGGAACCAGGAGCTGGAACTAATGAATTGTGCTAGGGCAGGGGTGGTGAACCCTCTTCATGCTGAGGGCCACCTTTGTCCCGAGGGAAGCTTTCTGAAGTCCGCATGACACTGAGGGAAACACAGAGCCAGAGGGAAACATGGGTGAAGCAATCAGAAGAGCTGTGCTTCAACCAGAAGAGCAAAAGGCATTATCAGAGTTGGGAAGACACATTCCAGCTTGGCAAAAGCACTCAAGGAGGGTGTTACACAAGACCAGTGAGAGGTGTGGCCTGGAGAGGGATATGCCTGAGGGAGAGCCCCAAGGACCATTTTGAGAGGCCTGGGTGGACACATTCTGATCCTGGGCGTGAGATTTCCCAAACTTGATGTAGTTGTTAGAGGAAGTTAGAGAACTGCTTTCCATATGTAAGGCCCAGGTTTCTTTTAGCACATCTATCTATCTATCTATCTATCTATCTATCTATCTATCTATCTAACAGATATATATTGATTCCAGATATCTGGTCCTTCTCCATTGGGAGCAATGCATTCCAGAAATCTGTATCTGCCACCTGTATCTGCCTCAATCTTCATCTTTCGGTGGCTACTAGCCACAATGGCTAATTTCTTCCTCCACTCTTGAAGGTATTACATAGCCTCTGACACGTTGGGGGGGGGATAACCCAAGACATGAGTCTTCTGGGGCTGCACTCCCAAACAATTCACGTGCCCCTTGTGAGATTGCAGCCCCCACAGACCGCGGGCCGTAGTCTGGAGGCCCCTGGCTTATGCCCATAGGCTCTCCAAGAAATAGCCGCACCAAATGCAGGAGCAGTTTCACACCTTAAAACATGCTCCCATCCTATGCCCTATTAGCAAACCGGTTATCCATGTACAGAATCATGCAGTACACTTTTGCTAAGTGTAATACAGATAATGAACAATGAAGCCATTCCCTGCCTGGCGATTGCAGTCAAATAGACAGGCATAAATTCTTAAGGTTAAATTGTTCTTACAATAAACAACTTATAGCAGAGATGGCTCATGGAGGGGATAATAATAATAATAATAATAATAATAATAATAATAATAATAATAAATAATTTATTATTTGTACCCCGTTCATCTGGCTGGTTTCCCCAGTCACTCTGGGTGGCTTCCAACAAAAAAATTAAGTACATTAAAATGTCACACATTAAAAACTTCCCTAAACAGGGCTACCTTCAGATGTCTTCTAAATGTCAGGTAGTTATTTATCTCTTTGATATCTGATGGGAGGTCGGGTGCCACTACCGAGAAGACCCTCTGCTTGGTTCCCTGTAGCTTTGCTTCTCGCAGTGAGGGAACCACCAGAAGGCCCTCGGCGCTGGACCTCAGTGTCCGGGCAGAACAATGGGGGTGGAGACGCTCCTTCAGGTATACTGGGCCGAGGCCATTTAGGGCATTAAAGGTCAACGCCAACACTTTGAATTGTGCTCGGAAACATACTGGGAGCCCAAATGGCAGTTGGTATCTCAGTAGAACCCATGGAGTGGTTCTGCTTCTCATCTCTGTTACAATCAAATGTGCAGTTAGAAGAATTTTGATTTAATGGCTGGCTAGGGCAGGGGCTCTTTGCATGGTAATGCATATTACTTCACTTGTTTCAAATTGTGGTAAGAGAGCCCAGTTGCATTGGGAGCCCCTACTGCATATTCTTCTTAAAGTGGTCCTTGAATCCATCCCGAAAAGTCCTATCTTGATGGTACCACTGTCCAAGTGGAATGGCTGCTATCATGTTCCTGTTCGGTCTAAAACTGGGATCCCAGCAGCTACTGTACTTCCACCCACAGACTTTGGCAGCACCCTGTGAGTTTTCTTTTAAGATCTTTAAACACACAAACTGCACAGTTTCAAATTAAGTTTGTTGTACGGCAATGCTGTCCAAGTAACACAAGGCTTAAGCACACGCACATACACCCGCCTGGGCAATCAAAACTGGCTGCAAGGCACTTTGGATCCTGATCTAACTTTCCACTACTAAAAAGGAAACACTGCTGTTTGGATAAAGAACCATCTTTAAACAGCTCATCCCATAACATTATAAGAGGGGGAAAGCAGCCTTTAGAGTCAATTGCTAAGATTTAATAGAATTTGTGGGGAGATTGCTTAAGAGAAAGATATCTAGCTTGTTTTGGTAGATCCCTTAAGGAGATTGATAGGAGTTTTTCAGGGGGTGATTTGAGGTGGGGAGGCAATGCACCGAGTGGGGAAACACTTTGCTTTTTCACTCCACCCAGCAGAGAAGCTGTGCTGACTCCTAGGAAAGTGGGAGGAGAGCATAGCTCAGCAGTAGAACATGTGCTTAGCATGCAGAAGGTCCTTGGTTTAAACCAGAGAGTCACCATCTCCCATTCAGAGAATGACAGGAAGGTTCACAACCTAAGTGAGAACCCTGAGACTCACTGCTAGTCTGAGTTTAGATTACTAGATGAGGTGGCCAAATAGCCAAACCTTGTATTAGCAGCCACTTATCTCCATGACTATTAAGAAGACAGTAAGGTGGAATATAAAGTTGTTAGTGTGTACTAGGCATATTGATCCCCCTCCCTCCATTGCTGGAGGCACTATGCTTGGAATTACAAGCAGGGATATCACCAGTGGTGACAATTAGTAGAAAAATCATCAGTCATAAGTGTTAGTGACTTTTTACACTTACATCTACTGTTGCCTGTGTTTTAGCAGGTGAACATTCAAATAGGTATTTTCTTTAATATGCAAATCAGTGCTTTCCTAATTAAAACCAGCTTGACGTGCCCTTAATGATATTGGCAAATTTCTGCAACCGTTTGTTCATTTTCATCTGAAGCAGTGGCTGCATGGCACTTCTTGATTGAGGTTTTTTGAATCCAAATCGAGATGGTAGATGTCTAGCCTTTGGTGCACAAGTATCGTTCCAGCTGGGTTTCCTTGGAGAGAAGAGGAAGGAAATAGGAAGACTATACACAATATTTTTTTGGGAAGCTGAAGTTGCTGTTGAGATATAGCTTTCTTGCATCAGTTTTCTCAGAAGTGTTTCCTTCTAAATTAAATCTTATGTTCTATATGCTTTCCTGCTTCCTGCTCCCCCCTGCAGCTATAGCCCATAATTAGAGATGGAATAGTCCAGGGTCAAAGAATATTTCTGCAGCAGGGTGCCTCTCTCCAGCATCCAAGAGCTGCCCAATCAATATGAAAGGGGAGAAGAAGCCAGGAGAAGAAGCCTTCTCACCCTTTGTGCTTATTGGAATTGTTGTTGGAATTCATATCTTTTTTCAGAGACAATGGAGTGTGCCTCCAGAGTTGAAGGCAAACCACTGCATTAGCAGCACTGAAGTGACCTCTCTGGGGTGCAAGCCTATATAGTGCATATATAGATCCTGGTCTGCCCAGATGACAGGACCCTCTTCTCTGCCTCACTGTTGTGGTCCAAAGGAAAGCAGTGCAATCCATTTGGCACCAGCTTGGCTGTAGGAGTTGCTGGGAGGAAGTGTACAAGGTGCCGTTCAACCATCTTAGGAACTCCGCTCCATATTTGTGTATGGTTTACTCCTTAGCCTTATCTTCTCCCAAAGATATCCTGCAAGGAAGCGGGTGTTTAGGATCAAAGCTTTCCTTCTCTTAGTTGGGCTACTTTCACAGGTTAATGAGCCCATCTGCCCCTGATTTCCCTCTACAGTACGGCACATGCAGAAAGTGCCTGCTTGACCATTGGACCCACTATTGGTCTCATCAGTCAAAGGAAGTGAGCCTGCCACTGAGGACTAGTTCCTAGGGTCACTTTGGAGAAGGTACATGGAAAGAACACCAAGGAAAAAGTTTTTTTCTATAAGCTAGGCATTTAAGAAGACTGAAAGCACAAGGTGCTTTGAAGAGAGTGGTATGCAAGTTTTGTTTTGTTTTTTACATACAATGGAACTTCAAGGAAAGCACTCCAAATCATTTGCCCATGTATGTGCACAGAAAATAAATAGAGCTGAAAGGTAACACATAGAGATCAGCACTGATCATGGTAATGCATCCCCAATTATTATTACTACAATTTTTTATGATTATTGCATAATCATAGTATAGTGTTAGAAGACTGAGTGGCTGTGAGGGGACGTAGCTGTGACTACCATGAAGGGGCCCTGAACTTCTGAATTTTCCACTACACTAATGCCCAGTGGTAGCCAACATGGCGTTTGGGAGATGATGTTGGTTGGACTGCAGGCAAAGTCCAGAGAAAAGAGTTATCAGGAGTGCCACAAATAATTTAGTTAAAAGCCCAATGTGTTTCAGAGAAATTCCTATGCTGAGCATCCATTCCCTGCCCCACCCAATAAATGAAGCCATGTGAAAATGGCAAAGCTAAACTGTGTTCCAAAATTAGCAGTCATGAGATGAAAATGACATGCATTTGCGATGTTACCCCTGTGCCGTTCTATGACTGTCCTGAATGCCAGCTCTGGGGAGAATGAATGGAGGGCTTAACAAATACTAGAGCTGCTTGCATCTTCATACATAATAAACACGGCTTCTGTAAATAACTCTTTTCATCTGTCAAAGATTGTAGGCGCATATGCCATGCTGATTGTCATGGGGGTCGTAAATAAACAATGGATTTGTCTGTGTACGTTGCTTGTTTTTTGTTTTAAAACATCTGCGCAGGGATAAAAATGGTAGCAAGCTCATTTTGATCATGAAATGACACAGGATGGGAAAGGTGGGCTGGACAATACTCCTGCTAGGTAGACCCCTGGCTGCTTGAACAAGTATACCCAGGGAGTATCATCTGGGTGGGAGGTCTCATTTTGAATGCCACAGGGCTCTGTCCTCAGACCTGTGCTTTTCAACACACACACACACACACACACACACACATACACACACACACACACATGATTTGCATAAAAGTGAAAAGGGGATGCGTGGCAGATTTGCAAAGAGCACAAAGCTGGGAGGGCTGAGTAGCACCATAAAAGACAAAGGGATCTTTTTAGAATCTGATTTTCTCAGTTAGAAGGCCCATTCAGTCAGGCATAGGGAGGGGGACAAGCAGATCCCTCTTGTTATATCTTTGGCTTCTTTTCCCTTCCCTATTGGTAACTTGCTTACGGTACATAAGACAGCATGCCCTGGTGGACATGTTATAGGATTCCATGCTGTTAATGGGATTCTGCTTAAAGCTAAAAGTTTGTTATTTAAATATGTTTCTGTGTTCCTTTGTTTACATACAGTATATGGACTGTTTGGGAGGTTCTGGGTTGTATAGACCTTTGCATCTCTTTATCAGATTTACAGTGCTGGGTATTTGTGTTTGATCATAGCATAGATCGAGCTATCTTCCAGGGGAAGATCTTGGCAGTTTGAGACATTGGTTAGAAACCAGCAGGTTGAAATTCAAGAGAAATGAATGTAATGTCTTACATTTGGTACCTGAAGAAAGTCAAAGGTGGACATATAGGATGGCGGAGATCTGGTTTGGCAGGAGTACCTGTGCAAAGAATCTCAGTGTCTTAACAGTGCAATGAAAACTATAGGAATCCAGCACACATTGTTGTTGTTTAGTTGTGTCCAACTCTATGTGACCCCATGGGCCAGAGCACGCCAGGCACTCCTGTCTTCCACTGCCTCCCGCAGTTTGCTCAGACTCATGTTGGTAGCTTCAAGAACACATTACACTGGGTTAAATTGTGCTGTAACTTTTCCCTGGTGCTGCTGCAGACTGAGCTGACATGAGCATGGCAGAAGGGAAATAAGCCATTAAGAGAGAGTTTGATATACACAAGCCTTTTTGCCATTGTATCTCACACTGGGTTGCTAGTTCATGGGAGTAAGTATTGCTGTGCCATGTCCTGCCCTCCCTTACTACGCCCCCAGCATTCACCTTTTGGGGGACTTACCCCAGCCTTGGCTGATCTGGCTTTGGCTGAGCCTTGGCTGAGTCAGGATGAAGAGCTTTAGCCAGCATAGCCAGAGATTCACCTAAATAGCCCACCTCATCCTGGCAGATCTAGGGTTTGATCTGTTCCATTAGCTGATCACAAGGTGAATATGAGCCAACAATGTAACATTGTGATATACAGTACACACACGTACACACACACACACACACACACACACACACACACACACACAAGCTAATGCACTCCTAGGAGGTTATATACTAAGGTTGTAACCAAATCATATTTGGAATAAACAAATCAAAATAAGCAGACATAAGTTATTTGTGTTCATTGATTTCACTGGGTCTAGTTTGAGTATGACTTAGCTACTAACTGCAGTATTGGGTGTATTGAACTTGTACTGACAGTAATCTCATTAAAATTAATGAACCTAAGATAGCCATCTCCATTAATTTCAATGGGTCTGCTCTGAGTATAAGCTAGGCCTTGTCTACACTTCCACATGTGCCTAGAAAGCATGTGTTAAAGTGTTTTGCCACTTGACCTATGCCTTCTGGGAATGGGTAAATGTGGTTTTGCCCTTCCCCCGACTCCTTTCCAGTGGAAAACACACTCAGTACGATGATGAAGGGTCTTGGAAAAGTCCTATAAGGAGTAGATACAAGTATGGATGTAAGAGGATGCTGTTTTCCATTATGCCCTGTATTTGCTGCATGCAGCACTTTCTGTTCCACTGCAGTTCGTCTTCCACCCAAAATAACATTGTTTGTATTGCTATCTTCTGTGGTGAAATATGGTTATCATTGCATTATTCCACCTTGTTTGTTTCATGCAAAGGAAACACAATGCAAATGGTGGGAGAGTACCGTAATCAGTTATGTGTTATTTGTGAACTGAAACAACAGCAATGATTACCAATTATATTTGCTGGATTGGATTCCATTCCAGATATGGGACATTTCTGTTCCTATTTCTGTCTTTGTTGGAATTAACTGGCATCCTTAGCTGCAAGAGCTGGATATACAGTATTTAGTCTGGAAAAGAGAAGATTACAAGACAGTCTTCAAATATTTGAAGGTCTGTTGCACAGATCACTTCCTGTTCAGATTTCAGCTCTCAGCACCTTTTACCCCAATGTGGAGGTGGGGGACACCGTAGGATGGTCCACCCTCAAAGGCTGATGGATCCCAGGGTTTCCCTGTTCACATGACTGGCGTTCCTGTTGAAACCGTGGATGACATCTGGAACATCTGAATGGCTTGGACTGTTGACCTGATGGCCCCTGAGCTCCCTCATTTCATGAAGCCTGCTTGGCTGTCTGGTATATTCCAGATCTTATGGCAAGGAAACAAACCGTGAGATGTCTCAAAAATGAATGGAGCAAAACTGTGATTGAATGCAATCAAACACTTGTGAGGGCTCATAATTGAGCCTACCTAGTTGCAGTGAAGACAACAAAAAAGGCATACCTTGCTGCCTCCATTCCATCCTCATTGGTCTCTGTGGCAGAGCTTTTCTGAGTAGTGCAGACCATTTTACAGTCCAGCCCAAAGGAGGTAGCAGAACTGACTGCCTTCCCCCATATGAACCAACCCACACCCTGTGATCATCATCTGAGGCCCTGCTTTGTGTGTCCCCTCCAAGAAAGGTCAGAAGGGTGGCAACATGAGAACAGGTTCCTCGGTCAGATCCTGTCCCAATGGAGGCTTGCTGACATATCTTTAGGTGCCAGGCTAAAATGTTCTTCTACAACCATGCCATAATAATAATAATAATAATAATAATAATAATAATAATAATAATAATAATTAATAATAATACCCACCCATCTGGCTGGGTTTCCCCAGCCACTCTGGGCAGCTCCAAAAATTTTTTAAATAAAATATTCTATTAAACATTAAAAGCTTCTCTAAACAGGACAGTGTTCTCGAAGCCACCAACATGAGTATGACCAAACTGTGGGAGGCAGTGGAAGAAAGGAGTCCCTGGCGTGCTGGTCCATGGGGTCACGAAGAGTCGGTCACGACTAAATGACTAAACAACAAACAGGGCTGCCTTCAGATGTTTTCTAAAAATCTGGTACAGTGGTACCTCTACTTACAAATAACTCTACTTACAAATTTTTCTACTTACAAATGGAGCTCCATCCGCCATCTTGGATGCGGTTTAGATAGGATTTTTTCTACTTACGAATTTTTAGATAGGGTTGCTTCGACTTATGAATTTTTTCTCCCAATGCATTCCTATGGGATTCGACTTACAAATTTTTTCGACTTACAAATGTGTGTTCGGAACGCATTAAATTCGTAAGTAGAAGTACCACTGTAGTTGTTTTTCTCTGGGGTCACGAAGAGTCGGACACAACTAAACGACAATGGACAGGGCTGCCTTCAGATGTCTTCTAAAAGTCTGGTAGTTGTTTTTCTCTTTGACATCTGGTGGGAGGGCGTTCCACAGACAGGTGCCACTACCGAGAAGGCCCTCTGCCTGGTTCCCTGTAACTTGGCTTCTCGCAATGAGGGAACCGTCAGAAGGCCCTCAGCACTGGACCTCAGTGTCCATGCAGAACGATGGGGTGGAGACGCTCCTTTAGGTATACTGGGCCGAGGCCATTTAGGGCTTTAAAGGTCAGCACCAATATTTTGAATTTTGATCGGAAACATACTGTGGCCCTATCAATGTGTTTCTGGGAGGAGGATTTTTAGTTTGCATTTGTTGTTTTGTTATGTATTTTGTATTTCTATATTGTGAGCTGTTCTGTGATCTTCGGATGAAGGGCAGTATAGAGATTTAATAAAAAAGAAAGAAAGAAGATTTTGGACAGATGTCTGTCAGGGATGCCGTTGTTGCATTCTGCATTGCAGATCCTGCATTGAGCAGGGGTCAAACTATGTGAACTCCAAGTTTCTTCCAGCTGTTTGAATCTTATTATTCTAAGGATCAAGCTACACATTACGATTCATGCGTAGCAGGTAGCTACGCCTCTTGTTTTTCTCAAATAAATTACAACTGCAGGAAGTGTGATGGTTATCAGCAACATGAGCACACAGGGGCAAGAGGTTTATCCCTTTCCCCTCCAGCCATTAATCCCCCCCACACTCAGGAATCACCCCTGCCCAACTACTAGGCATAGTAAAAAATAAAAAAATGATGCTAATAGGATTTTTGTTTCTAAACATTGTAGGTGCACAGGGTGAAACTTTCAAGGGGCGGCTGGGAAGTCATGAATGGCAAGGGGAATGTAAGAGAATTTTGATGAAAAATGGAAGCGGAAGCAAAAATTGCCAATGTTGGCTTATACATGGAATTGTAGAGTCCACCCCCTGCAATGCAGGAATCTTTTCCCCAATGTGTGGCTCAAACCTATAACCCTGAGATTAAGATTCTCGTGCTCTACCGACTGAGCTATGCTACACCTCCCATGTCCAGAACAGAAATCAATCCAGCAAATGAGATTGGCATTTGCTGTTGTTGCATTCAGTCTGCAAATGATACGTAATTGATTATATCCCCCCCCCCCTTTGCAGTGTGTTTCCTTTGCGTTGAAATGAATAGGATGGAATAACATAATGATGATGCAACTTACATAATTTACATAATTAATTACATGAGTTATTTCAGTTTTCCATTATGCCACAGCAGACAATAAGACATAACATATATATATATATATATATATATATATATATATATATATATATTATAGCAGAAGTCAAACCGCAGTGGAACAGAACTAATGTTGCTTGTATCAAATACAGTATGGGGCAGAATGACTAATGATGCCTTCTTACATTTCTACCAGAGTAGACTTTCTGTGTTCTGTGATCCTGGCAATATTTGGCCTCCCCCTCCCCTGGGCCAGAGATGTAACTGCTACATAACATGCCATGCATTAAAGAAGAAATGCTTTGTACCTAGATGATGATGCACTCTTTTATGATTTGTTCCATTTTCCATTTCCAAATGCTCAGGTGTAACAGCTTCATAGAGTCAGTCAGTGTAGTGGATACACTTGGATAAATGAGACCCATATTAGGGCTTTCCATCCAGCCCTTGGCTCCCTAATGTACCTCACATATTGTTGTAAGGGTGAAATGCAGGCAGGGGGCGGGGCAACCCCCCATGAATTTTGTTGGAGGAAAGATAGTCTACAAGTGTGTTAGAGTGGGTTGATGAAATTCATTTTGGGGGACTGTAGCTATTTTCAGGTGGGAAGTGTAGGATAAAACTTGCTTTGATGCAATGACATCAAATGAATCAGGATGAACGCTCATTAAATAGCGGACATTGTCTATTCTCCCCTCAAACAAATCAGGATGAATGCTCATTTAGCAGGTCATCTGGAAGTGACCTTTGATTTCCATGATTGGGATTCTCCTTCTCTCTCTCTCTTTAACTGAAAGTAGTGGTGTGAGAGATCCAGATTGGGATAGTGACACAGGGGTTAGCCATTTAATTCTGCCGGCAATCCCTCCCTACTTAACCCCCACCCCCTGGGCAGGAGGGGGGGGAAAAGGCACACCTGTTAGTATCCTGGGTTGAAATATCAGCACAGAGAAGAGTTGCACTTGGAAAATTAGTGCCAGAGAAAAGGGCTGAATCTATTCACCCTGCATTATGAGCCTGATCTGGGTCTATCTCCCATGGCTGGGGCAGTATGCCAGCATACATTCAGTTCTTTCTTGCCAGTTTTGTGGGGAATCATGGGGGAACAGAAGTATGCATGTGGGGAAAGGATGGGGGAGAATCCCCATTGTCCAATGACTGTCGTTGCTGTGGCACACCATGCCCACTGGTGTGAATTTAATTTAGCGTGACATTGTAGTGTATTGGTCAGAAAGCTAACTAACACAACAGGTACTACAGTGTTAAAGGAATATTAGGACATGGGACAGAACTGCTAGCATTATAATCAGGAAAACAAATGCAGTATTTCCCATGTTTGAATATGCCCCATGCCATTCCCCCAACATGTGTACACCTTATATCATTACAGGAAAAGCCCAATGAGGCATCTAGGAATGTAAGCTCTGTTTGCGTAAATTCCAGACAATTCTGTAAACAAGTAAAGTACAAGTTATTTGGAAAACTGTCTATTTGCACCTGAGGTTTTGCGTTGCTGGGTGTCCCATACTTTTTCTTCTATTTTAAAGTATCTAATCCTGACATCCATTGGCTCTTGAGAAACAATGTCCATTATAATTTTTCTCATCAGGCTAGGTAATTGCTTTCAACTAGATAATCGCTTTCAACTTCTGTCAGCACTCTTGCTCTTAACAAAACCCATAAGTATCCTGCCTTCCCAATCCTTTCTGCTAAACTATTCACTGATTTCAACATGGCTTCTTTGATGTGGCTCTTTTGTATTTCATCCTGATACAGTTAACATTCCATATATATAATCCGCAATTTTCCTCTCTCGGTGAGGAAAAGTGGCACTCAGCCTTCTGTGCCTGTTAAGGGAGGCATACATTTTTAATTCAGCACATACCTATCTATTGGCTGCCTCTAGAAACTGGGTGAGACTTCAGAAACAAATTCAGAGTCTCTCTTCTTACTATCAGAGTCTAATTCAGCAAGACGTATCCCCCATTGTTGAGAAAATTTCCGTATTTAAATAATTTTTCACCAAAAGGTGAAAAGTTCTGAATCCTCTGAATCCCCGCAAGCATAGCCCGTGGCCAGGGATGATAGGAGTTGTAGTTCAGCAACATCTAGAGGATGAAAGGTTCCTGACACCTGGCCTAAATGAACCTACCCATGCATCTCAGAAGCACCTGTGCATCAGGAGCTGATCAGCTTAGGAACCTGATCTGATGTGCAACATGTAGAGATGCAGTTAGGGTCTTCTCGGTGATTGTACCCAAGCTGTAGAACTTTCCTTGCTGGGTGGCCCAGTTGACTTTCTCCCTAACAGGCAGCGAGTTAAAATACAAATGGGAGCATTTTATTAGTCTTGCTGACATATGACAACTGCTGTTTAGAGCACATGGGGGGAACTTGCCACCAGCCAACCTCTATTCCCAGGTCATCCATCAATAAGTTCTAATGCCATACCTGGCACTCCATGCTTAGACATGCTTTACATGAATTTGTGATGGGGTTGTGGGAGGCAGGTGGTCTACTTTTGGCTCCAGGCTGCCATTCTTTACTTTTGATGAATATGTTTGGGTTTCCTCCAAAGTTAGTAATACTCAAAGTATTTCTATTTAAATTAATGGGCACAACTAGCTAAGGACCATTAATTTAAATGGGTCTACCCTGAATAAAAGTAGCTGGGTACAGCTTTTTGACCTGGAGACCTGGAGATGCCCTGTCAGGCAACCATCCCATGCAGTGTTATATCTTCCTAATCATCAGACCCTGAAGACATTATGTGGGATTCTGGGACTTTCTCAGCAATGCCATCAGCAGTGAATAACCTTTTCCAAGGGGAAGCTTCAGTCATGGTCCATGTTCTTCATCTGCAGTTAACAAGTTGATTAACTGAAGCAAATAATTGTTTAGTGAGTCCTTATTTAGCATAGATCTGCACTGTAAAAGGACCAACTACCTTTTCAAAAAGAAACAGCATCTCAGTTTTTTCCATGGTGTTTATGCTGCCAAAAGCTGTTGTGTATAACAAAGCCCCCTTTCTATTTGACATTGTCTGATAAATTACTGATAAATGGCACATTGGAGAGCATAAGAAACATCTACAGAATTGCCCAGCCAGTTGGAAACAGCCCCACTAGAAAGAGGATTCCAATGCAGGCACCTCCTGATAATGACATTTCTATAGGTGCTTAAGTTCAAATTAACTGTTCTAAAAACCCAAATTAGAGTCAAAGATGATGCAAGCCAATTTACTCAGCACAACAATCATGGGCAATGAAAAGTGTTCTGCTAGATTGCTGCTTAAATCGTATCACCGTGGCTGCTTCGGTGGGAGAGCAGTACAGAATAATAATCGCTGCCGGCTAAATGTAATTTAATTATTAGGTTTTTGCATTGGTTAGTTCCTGCATTGTTTAAAAGGAAACTTCCCCCACCCCATCTTCTACCAGGTGTGCAATGCATGGTCACTGTTAGAAATCTTTGAGAAACTGTGGCAGGAGGAATGATAAGTGGCAGATCTAATTGTAGCATTTAAATGAGATGTGGGCTAATAGTTGAACACTGAAGGCGGCCCAAGGGTGGTGATTCTGTTTCCACCCAAATGGATGATGTTGACATTTTGTCCTTACTTTGTATTTTACACTGTTAGCTCTTCGAGACAGACAACAGGACCCAAAGCCAAGCTGATATGTCATTGCAGTTGGGCATGTATGCAATATATTTCATGCACAAAGTCATGGATCTTTTCGATTTCTCAAAAACCTTATGGGAGAGGACGCTACATTTCATATGTTGAGAGGGTGGATCCAAACTCATTGCTTCTCAAAATAACATACAATGTTGGGTGGGATTTACAGTTGAATACAAATTCTCCTTCTGGTTTGCTGGTTTTCTTTTCCAGTCTATAGATGTACCCCACCCCCCAATTAAGTAACAGTTTGGAAGCAGACCCTTCCTCTCCAAACAGAGTAAATTCTCATATAATTTCTCAGAATCCTTTCTTTCCTGAGAAATTTCAAATCAGTTCTGGTGTCTGAGGGAGAAATGATGAGGAATGTTACACTTGTGTGTGTACACACAGAAACAGTTGGTGGGCTAGAGGACTATCAGTGCTAGCTGTCAACAGAGAAACAACATGGAAGGGTGGGGTGGGGGAAAATAGGTCCACTTGCCTGCTCTTTACACTGCCATGGTTGATTGGTTATTCTCATCACCCTTTGTTTAAAATCATTTTGGAATTAATTGGCGTTCATTAGCATGAGCCTTTGTAGCAGAGTTGCAGAAACAGTCATTAATGTAGCTAATAAACATAAAAAAGAATGGGGAAAATATCCTATTACCAGGTCCCTACAGGCTGTTAACTAACATTTTGAATACGAATATATAAACATAAATTAAACATTTTTATGAAGTGCTAAGAGTGTGAGGATTTAGCAAAGCATCCTGCAGTAATGTAATACCTTGAAATACTTGATATAATATCTACACAGATACACACACCCTGCAACAAGGGTTACTAGGCAATGCTCATTAATGTGGTACTTCAGATTAGATACATGAGTTTCTTCAGAAATTTTGGGAGATGAGAAAGTGTAAGGAGTGGGTTCTAGTCACTGCCAGCAATGAGTTGATGACAATGATAGACTCAGCATAGCAACAACTTAGTATGCTTGCAAAACAACCCCAATTGCTTATTTATGATTAAACTTTAGACTTTTATTGAATTTTCAACTAACAATGTCTCAGAATGAGTTGCAGAAAAGAACGTTGAATTGAGCCATTACTTTTTAATCAGTGCAAACCACACAATTAAAAATCAATATTAAAAAAAAAAATCTAAAGCAGGTGCCCCTACCTATAGCTCCCTGGATGTGATGGACTCCAACTACGATCAGCCCCAGCCAGTTTGCAAGCTTTCTGGGGCATCCATTTGGCCACTGTGCACCTAGTGTCTCAGTCAGTAAAGCATGAGACTCTTAGTCTCAAGGTCATGGGTTTGAGCCTTGTGTTGGGCAAAATATGCCTGCATTAAAGGGGGTTGGACTAGATGACCATGATTCTATGACTAGGTGGGCTTTTGGCCTGATCCTGTAGGGCTCTCCTTAGGTTTGTAGCAAATGGTCAGGGATAATGGAACTTGTAGTATAGTAAACTCTGGAAAGATACCGGTTGGAGAAGATGGAGCTAAAGTGAAGTTTAAAACAACAGAATAAAGGTATCACCTTGCCTCTTATATATGCCTACGGTATTTGATTTCTTCCATCTGTGGCACCTGCCACATACAAGGAATTGTTCCTGTAGTGTTATAGTACATGAGCTTTGGAACTCCCTGCCTATTGACATTAGGCATTGACATTGACATTAGCCAGGCACCCTCACTATATTATTTTAGATACCTGCTGAAAACATTTTTGTTTTAGGAAGTCTGTCCTTGACACATGATTTAATTACCTATGTTTGTTTTATTGATTTTTTTCTTTGTTAGTAATGAAGTATATTTGTTCAGTTGGTTTGTGGATTTCACCTATGTTTTAGCTATCATTTTCTTCATACACCAGTGACTTTTTGATCAAGCAGCTTATAAGTTTTCAAATAAATAATGCTAAATAACTTAAACCCATTTTGAGATTATCATTATATTTTAAGATGGCTTTGTGAAGGCTAAATTGATCATCTGGTGAGCTTGAACTTGTCTGTCATGATGAGTGACTCTGGTTCTTTCATGTGTATGCGGATCATCTGCAAATAAGGTCAAGCCTATCAAAATGCATTATGCAAATTGACTTTGACTCAAGGCACAGTCCTCTCCCAGTGCCGCACTGGGCACGTTTCCCACAGTCCTCTGAATGTTGGAAGAGCCAGGGCAAATAAAAGAACTACTTCTTCACCTAGTGCATGGTTAAACTATGGAACTCGCTCCCATGGGAAGCAGTCATGACCACCAACTTGGATTAAAAGGATTGTAATATCTTTTTTTTTTTGGAAGACTATGGCTCTGTCCTGGGTGCCAGGAGTTGGGAGTCACAGGTGGACAGAGAGCTGTTGCACTCACGTCTGGCTTGCACTCTTCCCATGGGCACCTGGCTGGCCACTGTGAGAACAGAATGCTGGACTAGATGGGCCATGGACCTGATCTAGCAGGGCTTTTCTTAAGTTCTCAAGTTCTATGTGTTTTGGAGTTCTGAACCAATGTGTGTAAACAGGAGGCCAGCTGTCCAATCATATACATGTCTTTCCCAGAATAAAGTCCCTTTGATTTTAAAGAGCCTTACTCTTGGGAAAGTAGATATAGGATTGCAACCTGAACTGAGGGTATTAATATTTCCCCCCACACCACAGGACTCTAGATCTTGTTAGACTCCAATTCCCATCAGCCCCAGCCAGCATGGCCAGTAATCAGGGATTATGGGAGTTGAAATCCAGCAACATCTGGAGGGCACCAGCTTCTGAAGGCTGATGTATTATTATTATTATTATATTATTATTATTATTATTATTATTATTATTATTATTATTATTATTAAACATATCACCCTTTGTCAAAAGATCATAGGGTGGTTTACATACAACACAGAACACAAATGTCAATACAGAACATAACCTCTATACAATAAAAAAATCAAAACAGTTAAACATATACAATTATAGTAAGAGGAAATACACGAGGGTATGTTTTGTAGAACAGGCATGATACAACTTTTTAAATAATCTATAAATAAGGGAAATATGAATACACGGTTGTAGCATCACTAGACATGGAACAATCACGGCTTCTGGTCCCGCCTTCCTTGATGGAGGCAGCCCCCACGACAGCGGGGGTTCATCAGGAAACAAAAAACAAGGATGACAGAAGGTAAATCGTTCCTTCAAATTCCCCCCAGGGATGGGGGGAATGGGCTTCACTCGCTGTTTGTCTTGGTACCTGGCTCCCACTCCAGCATGGAATGTGGGAGGGACAGAGTGCAAAAGCACTTCGCCTGGCGAAAACCCTCCTATGCTGCCATTAAGAAGCAAAGGTTCTCCATTTAATTGGATCTTTAATTGGCTTTAAAGTGATGGGAAAGGGTTGCAACAACATACTGTAGAATATACCAACTACATGGATCAAAAGTTTGAATTGAGATAAGATTGTATTTGGTGTGAGAGTTAGTTGGGGAGAGGGAAGCCCAGGGTTTGTTTATTCTAAGCTTCTTTTATAT
Source organism: Zootoca vivipara (assembly GCF_963506605.1). Lineage (NCBI taxonomy): Eukaryota > Metazoa > Chordata > Lepidosauria > Squamata > Lacertidae > Zootoca > Zootoca vivipara. The sequence goes on along the minus strand of NC_083294.1, from coordinate 40,908,795 downwards.
ATTTATGATTTGGAAACCCTCTCCAGAATATAAGATAAAAATATATTTACAAGTGAGAAAGGGACGTTGGAGTGATACTGATATTAACAAGCAAACATTGAAGCTGCATGTGATCTGAAATGAAAAAGGAGGGGGAGGCTCAAGTATGACTATGTTGGAAAGACAGAGTAATTCTCCTCACCTCCATTTAAAAACAACAGGCAAGGAAAAAGAGACTGAGATTTTGTGTGCTACTGATGGAATATAATCTAAGATAAACTTTAATTGGGCCATAAATCTCTTTCTGGAAGGAAAAGAATTTTTGGGGTTGTGATAAGAACCTGCAGAGATTCTGGAAACTGGAAAGCAGTGTTAAATCTTTAGTGCGTTCAAAAACTGCCCACCTTTTCCTAGGCTGAGGGAAAGATGGCGGAGACCTGTAACATGCTCTACTAATGAGACAGAACGGTATCTAGCAGACTGTTACCTGTTCTGAGACATCAAGCAAGGGGTGGAAAGATAAGACCTCTGAGAAACTTAGAGATTCAGTTCCGCTCCAAGTCACGATGGAAGAATACAACAGCTGGGAAGTGAAAGAGACAACATCATATATGGACAGAAGGAATCTCCATGGATATAACAGTTGTCACATGCAGGACAGAATAAAGATAATAGTTTGAGTTCCTCACTTGAAGATTTATAAATTTATATATTGTAATATTGTGAATGGAAATCATTAATTATGTAGCTGTTGACTAAGGGATTATTATTATAACTGAAATGTAGCTGACATTAATTAAGATTATGGAATTCAGTGATATAAAATTAGAATTGCATCCAAACCACCATGTGGAGAGCCACTAACTAAAATGTATTAATTGTAAGTTGATTGGCATTTTGATAATTATATAATTTTGGAAGTATACCCTTCCACTCTGAACAATGAAAAAGCAAAACAGCTCTAGCTCAGTTGGTAGAGCATGAGACTCTTAATCTCAGGGTCATGGGTTTGAGCCCCATGTTGGGCAAAATATTACTGCCTTGCAGGGGGTTGGACTCAATGACCCTCATAGTTCCATCCAACCTTACAAATTATATGATCACCTTTATATCCTGTTCTTCTTCTTGAGAGTTCTGATAACATTCATGAAGTCCTCCATATTTTATCACCACCACAACATTCTAGCCTGGGAGATAGTGATTGTCCCAGTGTTATCCAATGAGTAAGCAGGAATAATGGGAGTTGTACTCCAACAACATCTGGAGAGTATTATCACATTGACATCACCTGCCCCACACTGTCCCAGAAATCAAGAAGCCATTACACATCTGAAAGTCTCAGTGCATTGTATACCATGTATATTTGTCACAGACCACTTATCCATTTTTACAGGCCAATCAACAGAATAAAAACATTAGAACTGAAACGGGAATCAAAAGTGGGTGAAAGGGCTCAATTATCATCATCATGCGGGAGGCGGTGCAAGACAGGAGTGCCTGGCGTGCTATGGTCCATGGGGTCACGAAGAGTCGGACACGACTAAACGACTAAACATCATCATCATCATCATCATCATTATTTAACTTGTACAATTAAAATCCAGTAAAAGAGGGGGGGAATAGTAAAATGCACTGTAGCCTATTCTTACTTATGGAGTGGCAGAAATAAAGCATTTCAGGCATCCCTAAACAATGAAAAGTGGTCCAGTGCTGGGCCTTTTATCCCTTTTAATTTATTTCTGATGCTACGTGTGCAGTTCCTGACTATCTTTTGTGAGTCGTAATAAAATAGCCGTGGTGCAATTCTGCATGTATGTCAAGCAGTGCGTGACCTGATATGCAAATTTAATACCAAGGTGCCAAAACGGAATTCATAATGTTTCACATCTACTGAGCTGTTTAAAGCAGTTTTGAAATCAATGAATATGTAATATGAAGGTGATAAGACCTAAATAAAAACCCTATTTATCTACTATGAAAAAGTATTTATATACAGAATGTTTAGCACAGGCAGAAAAATGGACAGAGTTTCCAATTATGTGGTTTGCATAAACAAATGCTAAATCATGTGCTTGGAATAAATAGCTGCTCAGTGACTTCCTTTGCATTATATACATTCAGATGCTGGAAATTTTTACCAGTGTATCGCCTTGTATATAAACCAAACCACTCAAATGAAAGAGCCTTTGAAGGCAAAAGCTCTTTGAGGTCACTCATTTATTTTTAATTTGGAGTATATGGGGTGCTTCATTACAGGTTTGTGTTACAGGTTTCCAGGTTATTAAAGATCAGTGAAATAAGACACACTTTTATGAAGTCTTGCAGTTCATGATAAAATGAGAGGCATAAATTCAACTGACAGCAACAAATAAATAACAAGTGTTCCGATGCATTGCATCTGTTTACCATAACATGTTTAAAAGAAAACTTTTTTTATTTTAAGATGAACAAGAAGAGTACCAATACTTCATTTCCTGATATCTTAGACTGACTCAATTAATTGGACATCTCTGGTGGTGTTTGTTTGCTATTTCTCTCTTTATATTCCTGAAGCTGGAAGTTCTGTCCATCTGCAGCAGCAGCAAAACTGCTGTCACTTCCTCTCAGGCTTTATTTCCTTCCTGCTTCTTCTTCAAGTTAGTCCAAATATGTGATAGGGTTAACTTCTGGCCTCCGTCTTGATCACGTGAGAAAACTATACTTACAATGGCTTTGTTTCCCATGAGTAATAAACCTTAAGTTTTCTTTATCCTTTGAACCAGCCATCTTATCAGACTATCTTTCTGCAGTATATTGACCAAACACCAACAGTTCATAATAGCTTGGTTAATTTCCTACAATAAGTTTGTTATGACAGATAGTAAATGTATATATGGCTATGGTGGGTATTCTTTGACCTTCCAGCTGCTGGGCTACAACTCTCAGCAACCACAAGCATTGACCATTCTGACTGGGATCCATGAGAGTTGTAGTTCAACAACATCTGGAGGGTACCAGTTTGGGGAAGGCTGGTACACCTGCCTGGTTGCCTGTAGGACAAGAATAAGGAAACCTTACACCTTACAGATGGCTACCAACCCTGACTATTGGCTGTGCTGGCTGGGCATACGGAATTTGGAGTCCAACAAAATCTGGAGTGCCACAGTTTTCCTGAGGTATAGTATGGGTCATTCAGCTTATAGTAATTTCACTGAATTGACTCCCCCGATGTCTTCATTTAAATGTGACTTTTCATGCAACCTCCTAAAGACGTCTCAAACCATAGTGGCAAAATGCTGCAAATAGATTAGTGCTACTCAAAGAGGATGGATGCCAGGCTCATTGTCATAAATGTCCCTGCTTCCATATACTGAACCAATGCAAATATGAAGCTTGAGTGTATGTGTATGTCTCAAACCCCCCCCCCATCATTCAGCCCAGACACTGAGATCCAGCTCTGAGGGCCTTCTGGCATTTCCCTCATTGTGAATAGTGAGTTTACAGGGAACTAGGCAAAGGGCCTTCTCAGTAGTGGCTCCTGCCCTGTGGAACACCCTCCCAGCAGATGTCAAGGAGATAAACAACTATCTAACTTTCAGAAGACATCTGGAGGCAGCCTTGTATAGGGAAGTTTTTAATGTTTGATGACTTACTGTGTTTTAATTTGTTGGAAGCTGCCCAGAGTGGTTGGGGTAACCCAGCCAGGTGGGTTATGTATATTAAACACATATACAAGACAGCCACCTTTGCTTGCTCCCTTCACTAGCCCTGCCTACCCCTTTGCCTGTCCCTCACACCTGACCAACACCCACCCTTTACACCCCAAGTCCCTCCCCTCTCATCCCAAGCCTCACTCTTTTTAAAGAGGTAAAGGGACCCATGACCATTAGGTCCAGTCATGAACGACTCTGGGGTTGCGGCACTCGTCTCGCTTTACTGGCCAAGGGAGCCGGCGTACAACTTCTGGGTCATGTGGCCAGCATGACTAAGCCGCTTCTGGTGAACCAGAGCAGCGCACGGAAACATCATTTACCTTCCCTCCAGAGAGGTACCTATTTATCTACTTGCACTTTGACGTGCTTTCAAACTGCTAGGTTGGCAGGAGCAGGGACCGAGCAACAGGAGCTCACCCCATCGCAGGGATTCAAACCGCCGACCTTATGATCAGGAAGCCCTAGGCTCTGTGGTTTAACCCACACTGAACTCTTTTTCTGTTTTAAAAATACTCATTGCTCTCTTGCTAAACATCATTATTGTCATTACAAATCCTTGATTTGAAAACTGTCCCTTTTAAAACAATTACTTGATTAGTTGAATAGCAATTAATAATGGTACAAGAGAGCAAGGGAGCTATTCTCAGTTACAACGTCCAGCAGACTGCAATTCTTCGGAAGCATCAGCAATGCCTGGCATACAGCAGACTGAGATCCATCACAACAGAAGCCTGGATCTCTGTCCTGAGAGTAGAAATAATTACATCCTGATTGACCTTTGCACTTGCTGTGAAAGTTAAGAAACACTTAAAAGGGAGGGGGGAACTGCAGGCATTTGCAGACAAATTCCAGTTGAGCCAAAGGGCAGCATTGAGTCACTTCTGGCACATTGTGAACAATGGGGTTGGGCAATGAGCTGTTGACCCTGCTATCTTGAACCCTGTTGAGGTTTCAAAGCTTGGATGGAATGACATCCCAGCAACCTCCCTTCCCAGAGATTTGGGATAATGGTTATCAGGAAGCTGATAGCCGCCAACAGCTTTCTTTATTGTGAGTAGCTACTACTATTGTGTTTCTGCTCCTGTTACTTCAACATCTGCTGGATGTATTCTACCAGGTATTCTTTCTGGCAACTATACTGGAAGAAGCTAGATGGAAATAGCAGCTATGTTTGCAATAGAATAACTTGAATATTTTGCCATTCTTGTGTAAACAGACCTGAGGCTGGGAAATTAGCATTTAATATTCTCTGCAAAAGGGGAACAGCTTCTCAATGGAGCTGCTCTCTTTCTCATTCATTCCTCCTTTTGAAGTCTGTCCAAAGCAACTTAAAGGAGCATTTGATTGGTGTATTGACCTATTGCTGAGGTCTACAGCAGCGGTTCCCAAACTTTTTGTCCGTCCCCATCCCCCCCCCTGGACCACTTGAAAATTGCTTGTGGTCTTCAGGAACTATTTAACAGATTTTCCACCTGATGTAGCAATTGTCATGAGGTGTGCTAGACGCTGTATGATTTTAAATTGTATTATTATGGCTTATTTTATTTCTTATACGGTATTTTACTATATTACAATTTGCTTCCCATAGAATTCAAATGGTAATACAGTAAAATATAATATCGAAAATAGAAAGCAATAGAAATGCAGTTAAAAATCAATATGAATATTTAATGCGGCCATGCTGCAGCCCATCTGAACAAAGATTGTAGGCCACTGGTGGCCCACAGACTACAGTTTGGGAAACCCCCAATTTAAGGTAAAAAGTTGTAGAACCACTGCTAGCTCCCAAGTTTTGGAGTGCCTTCTGGTGGGCTTCCTTTATGGGCCTTCCTCTCTCAATGAGTCATTAGCATCTACTGCTCCTCCTCCTCACCACTTCTGTTTTCTGGACTAGTGTGAGAGGCAGATGAAAAAGTTGGTTGCAATGCTGAAGAACAGGGGGCAGGTCCAAAGGGGCTCCTGTCCAGTGCCCCCTCCCCATTGCTGGATATTGAGCTAGTGGCAAACACCCAACCATGTCAACTCTTGGGACTGGCCATTTTGAAAAAAATAAAAATATAAAATTGTCCACTGTCACTGCCATCATGACAACCTTCTTCATACCAGGCTCCCTGGTATAAGAAGCCAGTCTACCTAGTCATGTTGGATGAGAACAAATCTGCCTTTTCAACAACAGCCAGGCTGATGCTTTCAGGAAATCTGCAGGCAGAACAAAATGGCATCAATCCTCTACTGTATTTTGACCCTAAAATTTGGTATTCTGAAGTAGAATCATAGAATTGTAGAGTTGGAAGGAATCCCAAGGGTAATCTAGTCTAAGCACCTGCAATTCATGAATCTCAACGAGATCATACATGACAGATGGCCATCCAACCTCTGCTTTAAAACCTTCATGGAAGGAGAGTACCCCACCTCTTATGGGAGTCAGTTTCACTGACTCCCATTCTTACTAATGTTTAGTTGGAATCTCCTTTCTTGTAATTTGCATCTGTTGTTTCTGGTACTACACCCAAGACCAGGGAGAAAACAAGCTTGCTCTATCCTCCATGTGACAGCCCTTTGGATATTGGAAGATGGCTATTGTATTTCCTCTTTTCCATGCTTAACATACCCTACTCCATCAACCATTCCACATAAGGCTTTGTTTCCAGATCCTTGACGATCTTAGTCACCCTCCTCTGCACCTGCTCCAGCTTATCAATATCCTTCTTAAATTGTGGTGCCCAGAACTGGCCACAGTTCTCCAGGTAGGGTCTGAACATGGAGGGTTCTCCTTGGCTGCCATAACTAATAAGCAGTTATAGCTGGCTAGCAGTTATATTCCCAGACCTCCATGATTCTGTATTCTAAAGCCATCCAAATTATGTAAATGAATTACCATATCTTTGAAGAATGGCCTTTCTTGCTTGCTTGCTGTTTCTGAACCTACTGCCAGTAAAGATAGGATCAGGGTTTTGCTTCATACAGAGTATGGGTGGAGAATGTATGCTTCTCCAGATGATGTTGGATTACATATCCCATCATACCCAGTTATTGTCCATGCTGGCTTTGGATTAATGGGAGTTGGAGTCCCACCATACTGATGGGCCACAGATTGCATGATCCCTGGTGTAGGCAGAACTTTGCCATTCCCCGAAAATACATTTTGTCTGGAACTGAGCAATTCATTTGATTAATTGATTGATGTTGGCCAGCCTAGGGAATAGAAGAAGCCAAATAAAATACAAACAATGTAAAAATGAAATCAATTTTACAAGAAAAGGAAAGAAAAATACACAAAGTATTACAAAAAGCCGTGCTATAAATATAGTGATTGACTGAAGATAAGAATAAATCAGCCAATGAATATCTGTTACTATACTGTGCCTAGCAGGTGGGCTGGCTGCAGAGAATATAGCTCAGTGCTAGGTGCTGCCCAGGGGGAGGGTCCAGTGATTTGTGGGGTACTGTGCCACCCATGAAGCAGCAGCCTGGGGTGGAGGAAGAGTAAGTGTCTGGGAGATCAGAGGTGAGAGGAAAGGTGGCATGGAAAGAGTTTCAGGAAGGTACAGAGGTGGGAGAAATGTTCCCAGAGAGAGTTGGGCTGTCAGGATCTCCGCCATCCCCTTGCCAACTTGTCTCTGAGGACAAGCAGGGGCTTAAAGCAACACGAGCAGCTCGAGCTGCCACACAGAAGTCACTGGTTGCTTCACACACCATGTCAGATGAGGGTGTTTAAGTCAGCTGAAAGTAGTTGAGTAGTTGCACTGTTGCCCGAACTGTATGGGTTGGAGCATACCTTGTTAGCTAATAAGCAGGAGTGGTTGCGTATATCCCTTGCACCTTAGGAACTGACGTAATCGAGTGCTTTGTCAATAAAGAACTAAACTTGCAATTGCTTGCTTTCAATGGGGCAGGGTGTGCTTGAGACACACTGTTTCACTTAGCTCAGTCATCCCCAGTCAGCCCCCACCTGCCTGCATTTTTTAAAAACTTTGAATCCAGTCCAGCAGGTGGCACTGGACATCCCAGGCAACAGCAGCTTTGAGTAGCTTCCTATTTGGGGCTTTCACTTTTCCTGGCCAAACAGAGTCTTCCTGGCTCTGGAGTGTTTTGGGCTTGCTCTCTGACTCAAAACTCCTGGCTTTGCTCCTCTTGGTTCTGGCATCCTCCCACAATTTCTAGTTCTTGGGCTCATACTAACAGTTGCCTGCTTCACAGACCTGATGCACAGATGAACACTGTAATGCTGAGATGGTGACAGATGTACCCAGTGGTGAATCTGTATGTAGGTTGGTTCAACAGGAAGACTGGCTAAAATACATTGATATTATCCACTCCTAGAACCTGAATTCAGTCTGCAGTCCTGTGCCCAGTTGCCTGGGAGTAGGGTGAATCTGCCAATTTCAGTTTCTCTTAGTTTATCATTTTCCCAGGCTTAAATTCACATCTCTTGTCAGATTTCCGTATTAGGCTGCAATTTGTTTCTGTTTTGTTTGTTTTTTAATAAAAAATGTCAGCATTTTAGTGCTCATTGAGGCCAGTTTGCACAGTTTTTGAATTGAGTTTTGCTTGATAGGCACATTTTTACAAGCAACCCACTGTATTCATTTTTGTATCTTATTTTCACAAGCATGTGAAAGCAAACATTTCTGTGCACACTTTCCCCAAAATGCACCATTCTTTGCACTGGTGAACGGTGTAACTAGATGTCAGGGACATCTAGATTTTGAAGGATAGCTGCCTTTCGGTTCACATGCTGTTTCAGGAAATAAGACTTTGGAAGTTTCACATAAAAATGCAAGCCAAACCAAAATTTTCATCCATCCCTACCTGGGAGTAAGCACCACTGAATTCAGTGGGACTTGCTTTCTGGGTAGACTGTATGAGGCTATTGAGGTGTTGATTTCTTCAGCAGCTGATATGCCATTGTTTGTAATTGTGTATGTTCCCCTGTTATTTAATCTGTGTTCCACTGTGAAATCCCCCATGACTGACACAATTAAATTTGACATTTGGATCCTCTCACTTTGCATAGGGCTGCTGCTGCTGGATGAGAGTGCTCATAATTGCATCTCCTGGTAATCCCCCTTTTAGAACCAACAGGGCTGATTCTCTCTGAACCAGTAAAAGGTGGAGTCTAAAATAGTCTTCAGCTGTTCTGCCATTTCTATTCATGGGTTTCACTTTCTTTTAAGTGTTGGGGTCACCATGAATTGATTTGCTTTTACTGGAAAAGTACTAATCATAATGGATTAATGTGACACCCATGTGGTCATCACATGTTCCTGTTTAATACATGTCATCCTATAATGCTCTTTCAATTCCAATTTAATTTAGCACCAGTTAATGGACAACATATAAAAATTATTGCAGACTTTCCCAGTGAATCCCCACCATCCTCAAAAACAAGGCACACTTCAGGAATATTAGGAGAATAATCCTTAGTCCTATTCCACTAAAAATACAATGTAAGACAGGGAGGCTCAGGATTGTAAATCAGTGCAATGTGGTGTCTAGTAGCTTCTGTTTCATTTGACATGGTCAACATTATATTTATTCCATGTGCCAATAGCCCAAAGCCTATGGTAATATCTCTCAGATCAATTTGGAATCCAAAAGGTTTTTTGTATGTGCCGGAATAAAAGAAGTAGACGTGATGTATGCATCACATTTATGGGGATGTTTGAGGAAAGAAATATGATAGCCCAGTGAAGATATGACTCTTCCCCCATGGGCTGCATCTCCCACTTCAATCCTCTTCTCATCTTTATTGCATATTTTCCATCTCTTTCATTTTCTGAATTAATCACTCTGTATTGTTTTATTTGCACCAGTGCCATAGTTAGCCTTCTTTAGCACTGATCCACAGTTTTTCTACCCGTTACAAAGTGTTGTTGTAAACTGTAGTTTGGAGCTATCCATGGTTACTCAAATTTTCAGTGGACCATAAATGAAAGGGGAGAATTCACATGTGCAAGGAGGAGGGGATGGGGATAATTGAGCCTGTGATCCCACAGGATGCTTCTTGACTCTTTAACCTGGGTCAGAATTAAAACAGCTGATCCATCTTTGAAAGTGGCAGGGTGTTACAGCCCCTGAAATTTGGCTCATTGTTTAGGAGAGGGATGAACTGGTTGTGACTTTCTCCTGGTACATCAGCGCATTGCACAATAATCTTTTAACCATAGTTCAGCTTAACTATGATTTTAAGGGGTTCTGCAAAAGAGGTCAGGAAATAACAGGGATTTTAAATTATTATGTCAAGACACAGATAATAAGACAAACATACAGTGTGTGCAAAGGAAACTGCATGTATGTCCTATGCAATTTGCTGGTGCTGGTTCCCATGTTGAAATCTTCCAGTATCTGTAGAGTTTTCAACACTCTAAAATTTCACATGGACCAGATATAAACATCTCACTGCTCTACCTTCTTACTCAGGCATCCCCACCCAAACTGCGGCCTCCAGATGTTTTGGCCTACAACTCCCATGATCCCTATCTAACAGGACCAGTGGTTGGAGAAGATGGGAATTGTAGTCTAAAACATCTGGAGGGCCGAAGTTTGGGGATGCCTGTTCTTACTTATCTTAACTCTGAGATGTCTCACTTAGATTTCATCTGAAATAAGGCTCTCAATATATTTTTCAACAGCCAGATTTCTTTTCTTTGTATTTTTAAAAAGAATACTACACTAATTGAATTATAGCAACCTGATGTTTGGAAAATGCAAACTGCCTGTCACATTTTGCCTAGGACATTTCCGGATGTTGAAATCAAGTGAGATTTCCCATCAAAGCTGAGCAGTAACCATGAAACCCAACTCCCCTAAATTGAGGTGATAGTTCCATGGTAGATCCTTCAGCTGACTCTAATGGGTTTTGGAAAAGCACTCCAACCATCAAAAGTATCCAGGTGCATGCTAAATTTTAAGCTCATGGTTGGGTTCTCAATAAATTGCATGTTTTACTGCCAAACCAGTAGTCCCATCTCTTCAAAAATAAAACCTTCCTCCTCTTTAAAGCAAAAGCTATCAATCAAATGTGTATGTTCATCCACCCAAATATATGCAGACTTATACATGATGGAGAAGGCTTGTGGACCAGTAGCAAACTACTTTCTGCATGCAAAGGAGATTCTCTACTGTAGAGCTTGAGGTGAACCTGTGGGCCTCTAGATGTCGTGAGGAAGTGCCTTGTGTATAGCTTTCCCTTTGGTTTAGCTCTTTCTGCAAAGGGAACTTTGTGTTGGCCCTCTCTTACTTAGTTTCTGTTTACTATGTCTATATTGTATAGACTGGGATTTACTGGATTTGAGTGTCTTTTTTTAGACCTTAGCAGCTCATGTGATAAGAGAAAGAAGGAGAAGGAGAACTGTAGTGCCCAATAAATTTATCAGGGTCTTTACAGAAGCTGGTGTGCAGTGGCTTAGCTAGTATTGTTATTTGTAGTTTATTTTGTATTGAATATATTTTGTTGATGATGGTGGTGATGTTTTTTTACTCATACCCTGCCCATCTGGTTGGGTTGCCCCAGCCACTCTGGGCGGCTTCCAACACAGATAATAAAACATAATAAAATGTGTGACATTAACAACACAAAAAGTCACCTATCTATCTACAAAAGAAAGGAAAGGAAAGAGGGGGGAATTGTTGTCATCTTCTTGGATTAATACCATCTTTAGTGAGACTATGTACAAGGGGAGGTTAATAATAATAATAATAATCCCATCTGACAGGGTTGCCCCGCCACTCTGTGTGGCTTCCAACACATATAAAAACATAATGAAACATTAAATATTTTTTAAAAAAACTTCCCAAAACTGGGCTGCCTTCAGATGTCTTCTAAAAATTGTATAGTTACATATTGTATGTCATCTATTGTACAGCTTTGGTCATAGATTTTATTCAAGTTATGGTAATTGCAGTTCCAAAATGTGGATCCTGTTTGTCACCTTTCAACCACTCAGGGACCCACCATGATCTTCCATGACATTGCTTTCCAAAATCACACCAGTGCTGTGCATCCCAGACTGACTGATAATAAATCAGCACTTCTGTTATTTATTATCCAGTGTTTATAATCCAGCAAAGCAGCCCATCTCTAGTAAGCCTGGCAATGAATTTTCATAACTGCTCTGGTGCAACGGGTCTTTTAAGTTTTTCAAAGTTTTCTCCCTGCTGAGAACGAGTCTTCCTCTTGTCTTCTTTCGTTTTGCCCCATTCTTAGGGCACCTTCTTCTTAATTTCAAGGAGCATGGCATTCTGAGTTAACCATATTTTGGCGAGATGACAGAGGAGTGTGTGTATTTCATCCCAGGAAATGTTTTTCTAGCACTCTGCAGCCTCTCAAGCTGCCCATATTTCCTCATCTGAAAAAAAACCTGTGAGAGGAGTTTCCTCACTATTTCACTATTAGAATCATAGAATTGTAGAGTTGAAAGGGACCATTGGGATCATCTAGTCCAACTCTGCACAATGCAGGAATCTTTCACTCAACGTGGGGCTTGAAACCATGGTTCTGAGATTGAGAGTCTCATACCCTACCAATTGAGCGAACCCTTCTGTGTTCCCCTTCACTTTAATTGTTGCTTGGGCATTTAAAGGCAAATTTATGCAATTAACTCTTCTGGAAACACAATATGTGAAATGAATCAGAGTCCTTTAAAACTCACACTTCTCTGAATTTTGCAAAGCAATTTTTTAGCATGATTTTTCTTTATTTCACAAAAAAGAATATACAATCAACACAATCTCTATTACATTTTACTTCTTACTTATTACATATATTATTACTTATTACATGAGACTGCACAGGGATGAGGGGAGAGAGGGAGAGGGGTAAGGAGCGGAGGGAAGTAATGATTGGAGAGGGGAAATTGGAGGAGGGTACTGGGGATGATGGTAAATCGAGAATGAGAAGTTGAATAGATGTTATAAGCAATTATCAGGCCAAGTAATGTTTACATAAATGCATATACTGGGGTGAAGAGTGTATTTGAATGCATATATTACATAATATTGGGGAAAATTGTATTGCAAAACTTGTGTGTAAGGCAAAACTGCATCCAAAAATGAGTCTTTTAGAAGAAATTTACAGTAAAATGCACACAAACACACACACACACACACACACACACACACACAGAGAGAGAGAGAGAGAGAGAGAGAGAGAGAGAGAGAGAGAGAGAGAGAATCACAAACTGATATGGAAATGTGAAGAACTGGATTTAAGATTGGAAAAAATGGGAAACTGTAAGAAACCAGAATTGACATATTCGCCCATCCCTAATGATGGTAACTATCCCAATTCCCCCCACTTGCCATGAGAATTTAACTGCAATTTTCCCTGATAATTTCTCTTTATATTGTTTCTGCTCATTATGGGGATTTTCTTTTTTTTAAAAAACCCACTGAAGAAGAAATTTTCAGCACAGCACTAATTTTCACAGGGTGTTTCAAACAAAAGTGGCAGGATGTCAAATCTGTGCTGGAAAAGGGCAACAGGAGTTTACATCAGAAAGTCCAGAGTTGTTGAGAAATAATAACATAAGGTCCCCATTTCGGCTATTGTTTGATGAGCTGCGGCACACTGTTTGCCAAAGATGCAATCTCTAAACAGGCCCCTCTAGGCTCGCTTGGAAGAGTTCTTAAATTTACTGAAGCTTTTTTTGCCCATTAGAGTTAGGATAAAAAGCCAGCATAAGAACAGCCAATATTTATATACAGCATTTGATTCACTTAATAAGTGTGTGTAGTGGAGAGAATGGAAGAGACAAAAGACGCAGTGACCCTCTCACAGAAGACTAGCACGCCGAAGTAATTAAACAGAAACTGCTGAGACACTTTAATGCACTTATGACCCATCTTTGCAGCTGTTGCACAAAGGTTTTTGCAAGCAATAAGTGCCACTGGCACTCCTAAAAAGTGCTTTTTTTAGGCAGATGGTGGGCTAGATGGAGCAAGCATGTCCAGCAGGTAGTGTTGGATGAGGAACTGGATTTCCCTTCTAGTGCTAAGAGATGCTGGGTAAGGTACTGACATGTGAGGGCACCGAGGTGAAGGGCTGTAGCTCAGTGGTAGAGCGTGCATGCAGGTTCAATCCTCAGCATCTCCAGATAGGACTGGGGCTCCTAACTCCAATCCTGGAGAGCTGCTGTCAGTCAGGGTAGAGAATATTGAACTAGATAAACCATGGGTTTAAGGTGATTTCCTATGTTCCCATCACTTGTAGCCATTGGCCATGCAAGCTAAAGGTGATGGCACTTGTAGTTCAACAAGATCTGGAGGTCCACCACTTTGTTGGTGCCTTGTTTGAAGTGGCCTTCCATCCCCTCCCGTAGGGATGCAATTAACCAGTCACCTCTTTAAGACATTTTGATAACTTCATAGGAGCCCCAAATTAATCAAGTAATCATCATTGTCAGGGCTTTGTTTCCAGCTAGAACTCACTGGAACTCAGTTCCGGCACCTCTCCTAGTTCCAGCAACTTTTTTTCTAGAAAAAACAGCACTTTGTAAAAATTGCAGTGACAAACACCAGTACAGTGGTACCTTGGGTTACAGATGCTTCAGGTTACAGACTCCGCTAACCCGGAAGTAGTACCTCAGGTTAAGAACTTTGCTTCAGGCTGAGAACAGAAATCGTGCTCTGGCGGCGTGGCGGCAGCGGGAGGCCCCATTAGCTAAAGTGGTACCTCAGGTTAAGAACAGTTTCAGGTTAAGAACGGACCTCCAGAACGAATTAAGTTCTTAACCCGAGGTACCACCGTACATCCACAAAATTCATAAAGATCTTTCCCACCCCCATTACCTCCAAATTCTTTTTCATAAAACACCATGAAACGTTATCAAAAGCCTGATCTTAAATTATACCACGATGCGGCCGCCCTGTTCTGGCTAAAAGAATGGATTGAGCTAAAAGATAGTGAAGTTTTGGACCTGGAGGGTGCCGGACTGGGGTTCGGCTGGCATTGGCACCTATTAAGAGAAAAACTGAATGTACACAATGCCTTATGGAATAATATCATTAGAAAGTCAATTTATAAAACATGGGTAAAATATAGGGGGATATTGGAACCAAGGACACCACGGTGGATATCACCTAAAGAAATAATCTCAGCTAAAAGAGTGAATATGGAAAGTAATTGGCCGATATATAATGAATTAATAGAGGAGCGGGATGGATATTTAAAATTAAAGGATTATAATGAAATTAGAAGACATTGTAATGTGTGGCTACAATATTTTGAAATTAATGAAAGATTTAAAAAAGATAAGATAATTGGTTTCGAAAAGGAAATGTCTAAATTTGGGAAAATAATATTGGAAGGGGGAAATAAATTTATAAAAAAATTGTATGAATTGATTCTGGAGTGGGAGACTAAAGATGAATTAACAAAAGACGTAATGGTTAAATGGGCGCAGGATGTGGGCAAACCAATAATGTACGAAAGTTGGGAAAAATTGTGGTTAAGGGATATTAAAATGGTTATTAGTTATGATTTGAAGGAAAATATTTATAAAATGCAATTTAGGTGGTATCTAACCCCGGTGCGCCTGGCAAAGATA
Source organism: Zootoca vivipara (assembly GCF_963506605.1). Taxonomy (NCBI): domain Eukaryota; kingdom Metazoa; phylum Chordata; class Lepidosauria; order Squamata; family Lacertidae; genus Zootoca; species Zootoca vivipara. The sequence continues at coordinate 40,893,575 of NC_083294.1, read as the reverse complement.
TACAAGGGAAACAACAATACCTGTTGGAGGTGTGGGGAGGAGACCGGAACATTTATACATGTCTGGTGGTGGTGTAAGAAAATAAGAAATTTTTGGGATGAGGTATATAAGGAGTTAAAAAAGATAATTAAGACATCATTTAAGAAAGAACCGGAGATATTTCTTTTGAGCATGGTAGGCGAAGAAATTAAGGCCAAAGATAGATGTTTGGTAATGTACAGCACTATAGCCGCCAGAACTCTAATTGCACAAAATTGGAAAAGTGACAAAATTCCAAATATTAAAGATTGGCTGATGAAATTAGTGGGATATAAGAATTTGGCTATTCGAAATGGGATCTTAAAAGGATTGGGTAGGGAAAAAGCGGGTAAAAATTGGGAATCTTTTGAATCATATATGAAAAATAAGGTAAAATGAGCGAATCTTGAGGCAGAGATATGAAGGGCAAGGAAATTAAGGGGCAGGAGGAAATTGTATTAAGCATGCATCAGAACAAAGAAAGAAAATCAACATACAGGAATGACTGGAAGTCACCAGGGTGGAGGGTATGGGGAGGGTATTTAAGTTTCTCTTAACAAACTTAATGGTTAAGATGAATTGGACCAGAGTCCATAAATTAGGGGGTTGAGTATGAATGACTGTCTGAAGAGGTATTTGATTTGTTTATTCATTATTTGTTTATTCATTATTTGCTTCTATTTTAAATTTTCTGTTTGATGATGAAGATTCTTATGTTAAATTTTTTGTTATAATTATGATTTGGATACTTTACAAATATTATTTGGATTTTGTTATGTCTTATTCTTACTTTGTTTAAGTGATTGTTTTCGAATATAAGGTCTTTCTTTATTTTCTTTTTTTGTATTATATTAGTTTTGTTTTTCCTTACTTTGACGTTACACGTATATGTGTGTGTTTGTGAGTGTGTGTATTTTAAACAATTCTAAATAAAGTTTATTTTAAATAATAATAATAAAAAAAAGAAAGCCTTCTCGGCATCGATAAAAATTAAGGCTGCTTGTTTATTAATTTTAACATCTAAATACCAGTAGTCAATTATGTTTAAGATGTTTCTCATATTTTCTCTAAGCTGACGTCCAGGTATAAAACCTTGCTGATCTAGATGGATTTGTTGGACCAATATCCCCTTAAGTCTTTGTGCCAGTATATTTGCAAATATTTTATAGTCTGTATTTAACAGTGATATTGGCCTATAACTTTTTACGTTGGTCGGTCCGTCCCTTCTTTATGGATCAGTGTAATGTTGGCATCTTCCCATGTTATGGGTAGTTGGCCCTCTTTCATTATGTTATTCATCACTTACTTCATGGGAGATGAGATTTGTTGATTTAATTTTTTGTAATATTTTATTGTAAGGCCGTCTGGCCCTGGGGCCTTCCCGTCTTTAACTTTTTAAAATAGCTTCTAAGATTTCCTCTTCTTTTATCGGTCTTTCTGGTTGAATTGCCAAGTCTTGTGGGATCGTATTTAGTTTATGTTCCTCTAAATATGTTAAAATCTTTCCCTTGTCTAGTTTTGGTGCATTATATAATTCCTTATAAAATTTAAGGAATGCCTTTTTTTCTCCTTCTGGTTGTCTATTGTTATGTCATTTGGGGTAATTCTATTTATTATATATTTTGTGTCCTCCTTTTTTTCAATTGCCAGGCGAGCCACTTTCCGGTCTTGTTACCAAATTCAAAACTCTTCTGTTTTAAAAGATTAATCTTCCATTCTATTTCTTGGCTAATTAATCTGTCAAATTGAATTTGCAACATTTTATACGCTTGTTTTAGTTTTTGATCTTCCGGTTTTTTTATTAATTGTTCTTCTATCTCCTTAATTTTTGTTAAGATGTTTTCTTTATTTCTTTCTCTTTCTCTCTTGTGGATACAATTTTGCTGTATTAAGACTCCTTGCATGACTGCCTTGCTGGCATCCCATACTATCTTAGTGTCTGTGCCCTAATTCAATTTCAACTCAAAATAATTTTTCAGTTGTTTTTATTTTTCCTAAAATTTTACCATCATCCAATAGGTTGCCATTCATTCTCCATCTAAGTGCTTTAACTTCTTTAACTTTCCAGTCTATTAATGTTGCTCTATGGTCTGATATCATTTTAGGCATTATTTCAGATTTAATTACTTTAGTTGTCAATTCCTTTGATACCCATATGTGCTCTATCCTGCTCCAGCTCTGGAATTGTTGTGAAAAGTATGTGAAATCTTTTATTGTCGGGTTTTTCCACCTCCATATATCCACCAATTCATTATTTTTTGTTAATAAATCAAATGAAGCTGGTAATTTCCCCTGTCTGGTTTTTCTTTTTGGTTGATTTGTCCATCTCAATGGATGTTACATTGAGAGAAATTATACTTGTTCTGAAACATGTGGGAATAATCTAAAAAAAAAAGTACTCTTCAGCCCCCCCCTCCAATGAATCATTTTTCCTCATATGCAAATTTGGGTGATAGTTCAATCAGTTAATCTGCTTAGTTTGCTGTTCAGAACCTAGTTACCTTGATGTTAACTAACTGGGTCATGCATTTAATCAGCCATACTTCTGAGTAAACATTTGTATGTTTGCATTGTAAAGCACAGGTAATTAATCTGCTAAAGATGGTTTTAATCATAACACAGCTACTTTATTTGCCCACACACTCATAAAGACCCAGTAGGCAATAAATTGGTAGAAAATGTTATAAGTATTAATGTAACATGTTGAGATATACAACCTGATTAGCTACATTCAGAAAAGTGGCAGTGGTAACTAAATCCAGTAGAGGACCCATCCCTCCAGTTCCCAGGCTTGTTTGCAGCCTCATTCTGTGACTCCCCAGCAAAGGGTTGGGAGGAAGTTACTCTCTCCTTGCAAGGTAAGCCTTAGGATTGTGAGTCTAACATGTGTACCCTGGCACTGCTGTCTAGCATCCACCAAAATATGCATGCCAGGCCGACAGGGTACCAGCCAAGCAACCCCCCCCCCAAAAAAGTTCCAGCCCTTCAAAATTTACTGCTACACCACAGCCAAAAGTGATCGATTCCATGATGCCCAAAGTGTGCCAAGTGTTCCATTGAGTCTTAAGTATGTATTTCAAACTCCCTTTCCACTGAGACTGCATTTGCTTGCTCCCGTTCCTTGCCACCTTCTCTTCTTTCCCTTTTCTCTCTCCATCATTTTCAAGCTTTCAAATGTAGGCTCCCTGGGGTAAGGAACTTTCTCTTATTTTTCTATTCATGTTATAAGATTCTGTGTTCACCAATGGGCTTAAGGAAATTAACAATGGCAATGATGACAATGACTTCCACTTATTCTTAGCAGCATGGGAACACATCACCACTGAGTGCCTAAGACTGTGGCGAAAGAATCCCTTGAAGCCATCTCGAGCTGCTGATCCAAAGTTCTCCCCCACGCTAGACACGAGGCAGGTGGGATGGGATTTGGCCAACACACTGCTGCTTTCCAAAAGCATACATCTGGAAGTGGGTCCCTGGGGGAACTTTGCCAGTCAGCATGGTTTATTGCAGGGTTAAAGGTGTCAGATTCTTGCAGAGGATTAAGAGGACTGTGCTGTTATTTTTTTTCTCCCCATCTAACATAGCATTCCTAACTGTGCTCCTGTTGCGCTCTCTCTCTCTCTCTCTCTCTCTCTGTGTGTGTGTGTGTGTGTGTGTGTGTGCGCGCACGCAGATACAAACATATAGGACTAGAGAGACTGCTTAAATATTTTCAACGGAATATAGCTAATATGGTAGTTATTATTTATAAGCACCTTTCCAAACACAGCCTACTCCCCAGTGAACTGAGCCATGAGACAAATGTAGCCTTCGTGCTCACCTTCCCCAGCCCCCATACACATGGAAGCTCTAATACAAATAAGACTGATGTTACGAGGACAACATTAATCCAACTTCTTGACCTTTGGAGCTGCAGATGACCCATTTAAAACACAAACCAAAGCAAAATAAGGATCACCTAGCAATAAGAACAACACAGGACAAATTCCAGACCAAGTAAAAAAAAAAATCCTTCAGTAGCACCTTAAAGACCAACTAAGTTTTTATTTTGGTATGAGCTTTCGTGTGCATGCACACTTCGTCAGATACACTAAACAGACCAAGTAACACCTTTCCCCTTCCAAGTCCCCGCCCCTTTAAACTGTGTGCATTTTGTTTCATGAATACAGTACTGTACTAGGCCCCACAGCCAAAGCTCTCATTTTTGGGATCCCTGGAATATGAAGTGACATAGTAACAGGGCCAGCTGAAGACATATTGCCACTGCACAGAAGGACAAATAGCCCCCACTTTTTTAACCTTGTGTGGAAGTCAGCTACACTAGAATTGAATGTTACTCCAATGCTGTGGATACTTCAGCATTCCTCCACTGTACCCGAGGGCAGGAAGCTTGTGTGGAGGGTTGCAGAGCAGGTCATGTGGCACTTATACCTCTGTCATCCTCCTGCTGTTCCTTCTCTGCCCCCAACAGTAATCATCCTCCTGAGATAGCTCTCTCACTCTGCCTAATGGTAGGCCAGCCCTACGATTAGGCAATGGCCCTACCGTTAGACCAGTCCTACAATTAGTCCATGAAAATACTTGGTAAGTGCTACGATCTGAGAAGGAATGGGCCGTCAAAGTGAGGATGCAGGAAATGTTTCCTGTGTGGAGTTAGTGCTAACATGCTGGATTCATTTAGTGTGGGTTACAAATTTGTGTGAGTATCCTGGGTACCAGTTGGGGAAAGGTGGAGGGGCATTCTTTTGTACAAATATGCAGATTTATGCACACATACCACAATTCAGAGCATGTGAGATTTATATTTCAGGCACAACTATATCCCTCCCCTCCACATTTTATCCTCAAAAAAAGATGTACAGTTAATCACCCACGATTTCCTAACTGGGTGGCAGCTCTAATAAATTATAGTTATAATAAACATAAGAACAAAGAAGGATTTATACAATGTATTGTTTTTCATATACAGATCTCTCTCTATAGACAGGCAAGATTTAATGTCTTTCCTTGCAATGTTGTGAATAATAGGTTCTTGAAAGGCCAGAGTTCAGTTCTGTGTGCATGTGACAACAGATCCATAGAATCCCTCCATCATATATTATTCTGTTGCCCCTTGCACATGGTCCCTCGGACCAGATTTTTATCCCCCTTAATATCTGAAACTTTGGATAAGACTTCGGAATCCCAGTTAACATATCTGTTACAGGATAATGAGCCAAGTAGATCACTCCTTGTAGCTAGATACCTGATTGCAGTTCTATCCTACAAGAGGAAAAATGGGTTACTTTATGATTATTGATTTTTTTGCCCTAATGTTTGATTTATAGTGGTGACCAGATGATCTAAGTGATATTTTTTACCTTGTAATTGTAATTTTATAATATTTATAGGGATAGGATTTTTATGAATGGAATTGATTTTGTTTACTTTTGTTTTGTGTTGATATCTTGATATGGGCCTATGGCCGTAATAAAGTACTGATTACTGATTACTTACTCTCTATAGAAGTTAATTAAGGCATCCTTAAAACAAGCCTATAAGTTTGGTTGGTACATAATTTCCATGTACATGTAAGGGATCAGGAACCTCACCAAGGAAACTTCACCAAAGAAGTCTTGATTCCTTATCTTTCTGTTATGTTCAGTGAATTTTGGACTAGAAGCATGATTCCCCTGACCTAGATTATCTCTAGAATTACTGTTATACCTGATGTCTGAACCATAGCTGCCAAGTTTTCCCTTTTCTCGCGAGGAAGCCCATTCAGCATAAGAGAAAATCCCTTAAAATAAGGGATAACTTGGCAGCTATGGTCTGAACTGGGTCCAAAGATTCTTATAGGCCATTCACCCATCTCGACGAGGACCAAAATATATTTATGTTCCTTTTTTTTGCTTTCTGGATTGGCAGGGTGATACATACACTGGTAGCTGCTGATCAGACAGGGTTTATCCCAATGGTTTATCCCATATCATAAACCAAATCTTACTTAATATTATTTATGATAGCAAAAGGCAGGGTTCCCCTCTGGTATTATTGTCCCTTGAAGCATACAAGGTGTTTGATTGCCTGGAGTAGTGGCATTTAATCAGAGTCTTTGAAAGGGATCAGTTAGGTCATAAATTAATTTCTAAAATTTCAACATTTTACAAAACTGACCATGCCGAAGTCGGTGCTAATAATCTGGATGCCTCTCCCATATGTCAAACAAAGCTTCCCTTCATCTCCACTACTTCATCTCCTCTCCCTGGAGCCATTAGCTGTTGCTCTGTATTCTAAATCAAATATCAAGGGAAACTAGGTAGAGGGGGGACGAGCATCCTCTAAACTTACATGCATACAACATGATCTGCATGTTAAGCAACCCACAGGAGGTCCTAATGGTGTTAAAAAGGGAGCTCATTAGGTTTGAACAGTAAGTTTCTGATTTAAGGAACACCTTGTGTGGATGCTGGCTGCGGTGAGAACTACTTAGGTCAAGAAATGGAAGTCACTGCAGGAGTTAAACCTCTCACTGTGCTACACAAATACATGGGCTCTGGCTATTGCAGAGAAAATAACTCATAAATTACATGTTTCTGAGAGTTGGGAAGACACATTTCTGCACCATTTGGTGGGATTTCATTTCTTAAGTGTCAAACTTAGATATACAAAGCTCTCTTTCCCCACCAAATAACAAAATCTGGCTTTGATGATCTACTTTGCTGCTTTTATTTTTCTACAGTATCTGCTCTCTATTTATGTGTATTTTTTTAAAATTTCATGTTAATAAAGAATAGCAACAACCACAACGAAACTCGAAAATGAATGGGAGCAGGAACTTGACTACCAGTAGGAGAGATTTATTTCTAGTGCCTAATAAGTTTTGCCATTACATGGCACTATAGCATAAAATGAGATGCCAGTGATTTGTTTAGCACTTTTACTGAAAGAGAGGCAAGCTGAATGAGTAAAATAATTAGCACATTTAGCACTGAAAAACAGTAGTGTGATAACTTCATAATATACACTAACCCAAGGCAATTATGCTTTAATTAAAACAACAGCAATGAGTAACAACATTGTTTTTGTAATACTAACCATCTCTGTTTCTTTTCACTCCCTCCTTCCACAAAAGTCATCTCTTTGTTTGTTGCAAGCAATTACGGTAGCAATGCACTGGAAGGGAGGGAGGGAGGGAGGGAGGGCACTTGTGCAGTGATACCTTTTCTGAACTATTTTGGAGCCCACTAGGGTTGCACAATCATCTCACGGCTTTTTCTCACTTCAAATACCAGTGTAGCTGGGAAGTAAGTAGCTTATTTTGCATTGGCCCAGAGGCCATGACAAATGCGGCTCTGAAATATTTGTTTCACACTATCATTTTTCAGTAGTGTGAGCATCCCAACAAACTTGGAGGATTTGGGATGTTGGCTAATGCAAAGCCAGGCACTGAGTACAGTACGTAAATTTATTACTTCAGCATGCCTGTAAATAGCTGATTATCACTTCAAATGTTATCTTTTATTCCTAGTGCAGCACCTGCAGAATGTCCCATGTACAATCTCTAGCATCTCCATGTAGGGTGTGGAGAGACTCCAGGTCTGAAGGAGTGCTGCCAGAGTGTACAGAGAATAATGACCAAGGTGGGTTCCTGGTCTGACTCTGACTCAGTTTATGGCAACTTTCTATGTTCTTGCAAATTTGAGCTTCTTGACTTGTTGATAGTTGATGTGCCCTGGGCCATATTGAAGGATATGGCCATATGTGTGCAAGTGTTTTATATATGACCCCTGGCTTTTGTTCTTTGTTCAGTGAGCTATACAGCATGGGCATGAATATCTAAAAGAGCTTATTTTCCTTTCCCTGTTGTTCCCCATGGCACCTTGAGTCCTTGGAACTAGTTGGCTGTGGGACTATGGCGGGCAGGGGTGGGGAGCCGGATCAAGAGATAGCCTTTTAATTTATATGCAAAACAGGGATATATATTTACACACACACACACACACACACACACACACCACATACAGTGGTACCTCGGTTTTCAAACGTAATCCATTCTGGAAGACCGTTTGACTAACGAAACATTCTAAAACCAAGGCGCAAAGGGTTGTCTGCAAATTCAATAGAGAAAGTTGGGGGAGGCGGGTCTCAGTGGAAGCTGTTTGACTTCCGAGGCTTGTTTGAAAATGGAATAATTTACTTCCAGGTTTTCAGCATTTGAAAACTGAAACGTTCAACTTCCGAGATGTGCGAAAACCAAGGTACCACTGTATATAATTTAGAAACATTTACAGCATATATTTATATGCTGTAACTGTTTCTAAATAACCCACACTACTTAACAACTAATTACAATAAACTGAAAACGCACATATTTCCTAACTTCTCTAACACTTTTAATTACTCATTACACAAATTACTGTATTTTTGCAATGAGTGTATGGCATGGTACTAGGGGTATGGCGAATTAACTCTGATATTGCCATGTTATCTCGGCACCCTGCCACCGCCTATGTGGAGCTAGCAGCCATGAAGTGACTGGGGGGCCTCCTCAAGTTTCCAGCTGCCTCGCTCTTTTTCTGGCAGTGCTCTCTGATTTTGTGGTGCACACACAGTGTTCTGATGAATGTCTATGGAACTTTACTTCCATTTTATGAGAGAGAGAGAGAGAGGATATGAGAGGTTGTTATTTGATGTGGGAAGTGGCTGGAATAAAAGTGGGTGGGTGGGTGGAAGACTTGCATTTTGCAATTGAGGCGAGGTTGTATTTGAGGATGTAGATGGCTGGAATAGAGAAGGGGTGGCTGGATGGGAGAAGGTGGCAGAAATATTGGCCTGGGGAGAAATTAAAACCACAGCATGAGGAGGGGTGGTAAAAAATATGGGCAAGTCACAGACATAGAATCATGGCTTAAGAACTATCTACAACTCTCCTGGGATGCAGGTGTGTGAAAGTACTCTTGGAACTCTATGTTTAAGTCTCCACACCACATAATAATTCAATTCATAACCTTTTCCAGACTCTTTAAATTTATTAAGCATGGTGCATTCAGTTCCACTCGTTCCTTCTCTCTCACTGGAACGTTTTCTCAATTACTTCTTTCCTGATTTCTTATACACAGTATCCTCCCAACTTCACACATCCGAAGATCTTTACCTTCACAACACACAGACACAAACAACCACTGTCACCTGCAAACATCTCTCTACAAGGAGATGACCCACGGAAGAAAGACCCCTTGCTTTCCTCTTCCTCACATAGAGAATAGGTGCCACATAGGGCTGAATCAGCCCCACCTCCCTCCATGTTTCACAATCCTGTTGGCCATAGCTGCCAAGTTCTCCCTTTTTTAAGGGAAATTCCCTTATGCTGAATAGGCTTCCTCGCGAGCAAAGGGAAAACTTGGCAGCTATGCTGTTGGCAGATAGAGGAAAGAAGAGGGAGGACTTCAAGAGTGAGTTCTAAACTCATCCACACTCTTACCAGTTTTTCACTGCTTTCAACCATCATCTACTTTCCCATCAAAAATGTTGGGAGAAAGGGCCATACCATAGCTCAGCAATTACAGCCTCTGCTTTGCATTCAGAAGGTCCCAGGTTCAATCCGTCATCTCCAGGTATGGCCGGGAGAGACTCCTTTCTGAAATGTTGGAGAGCTGCTGGCAATCAGTGCAGGCATTGGCAATAGTAAGCTAGATTGACCCAACAGTCCAGGTCAGCATAAACCAGCTTCCTGTGATGATGGACAGTGAAGGCTGTTAGTTCCTTCCAAGATCACCCCTTGAAATGATGCTTTGTCATCATGGTGGGGGATTTGAGACAGCTGCCAGGAACAGCAAGAAGGTGAGGGAAGCAGCAGTGAGTTTTGCACCCTGGCTGCAAATTGCAAAAAAGGAAGGAACACCCCCCCCACACACACACACATTGCAGACTGCACAGTACATTTGATCAAGTTCCAAAAGCTTTTGAGCAATGTGGCTGGGACAGGGGTGGCAACGGGGAGGCCCCTTTTCAGGCATTTCCGCTGGAGGACACACAGCTCATTGAAAAGGTTCACCAAAACACAGGCACACACTGATAAACAATCTGTGAGCTCCTTCAGAATGATGTATTCTGCAGCATGTCATTGATGCAATAATAATGCATTAGTGGTGGATTTGAGCTACATCCACACCATACATTTAAAGCACTATGGTACCATTTTAAACAGTACTGCTTCCCCCAAAGAATCCTGAGAAGTGTAGTTTGCTAAGGCTAAGTGCGCTGAGAGTTCTTAGGAGATACTTGTCCTGTCCCGTCCCCCCCAAGCTACACTTTCCAGATCCACAATCCCTTTCCTCAGGAGATTCTGGAGGGGAACCTGTATCTCCTAACAACTCTCAGCACCTTTGACAAACTACAGCTCCCAAACTACAGCTTCTGACAAACTACAGAATTATTTGTAGAAACCATGGGTGATTAAAGTGGTATCACAGTGCTTTAAATGTATATGGTGTGAATGTGGCGTTATACTGGATGGGTTGTGCATTACAGTGGTACCTCGGGTTACAGACGCTTCAGGTTACAGACTCCGCTAAGCCGGAAGTAGTACCTCGGGTTAAGAACTTTACTTCAGGATGAGAACAAAAATTGTGGCGCGGTGGCAGCAGGAGGCCTCATTAGCTAAAGTGGTACCTCAGGTTAAGAACAGTTCCAGGACCTTCAGAACAAATTAAGTTCTTAACCCGAGGTACCACTGTATTCCACTTTATTACTTGTTCTGAGATGCTTCTCCAATGTTTCAGCAATATTGCTGTGTGGAGCAGACTCTTGCACTACAGAGCAGCAAAAGCAGGAGCAAGAAAAACCAATGAGTCTAAACATTTGTAGTGTATAAAGTTACAGGATTTCACCAGAAAGTTATGGGGTTGTTTGCTGTTTGCGAAAGAAGCTGTGTGTCCTCCCAAAAATCTTTGCAGGTGCAGTTGTTATTGACAGTGGGATTGCTTATAACTGTCCCTATATTGTCAGGAGCACAAATCATCATGGATGCACAGTAAGATGTACATCTGGAAAGGCCCTGTTGGTAGCAGAACATCTGTTTTGCAGTGTCTGTCGCTCAGCAGCAGAACACATATGTTTCATGCAATGACCTGCAGGTTCAGTCCGTGACACTTCTGGTGAAATTCGGGGCAGTCTCTGGTCTTTCAAATTTCAGTGGTGTGCTTTGCGAGGCCAACATTCAGCACCCCCTGCCTCTCTCCTACTTTTTTTGCTCAATTCACTATGTCATAGTTGTGATGCCCTGCCAAGTCCCCTAGGTTCAGTGCCCAGTGCAGTGGAACCGGTCATGCTGCCCTAAATCTCCCTTTTGTGAAAAATCCCAGCATCCTCCAGATAACTAATGCGGGCCCTGAATCAAGTCCCTTTGCCCATCATTGCCCTCAAGTTCAGATTTACTAAGTGGAGGTGGTTTGAGATGCAGTCATGTTCATGTGAGCTAGTTCAAATCTACAACATACATTTAAAGCACATTTTTAAAAGCTCATGGCTTCCCCCAACCCAAAGAGTCCTGAAAACTTTAATGCACCTTTGAGAGAACTAAAATCCCCAGCACCTTTCACAAACTACAGTTCCCAGGGTTCTTTGGGGGAAGCCATGTGCTTCAAATGTACGGTGTTGGTGTTACCTAAGAATTTCCTACTATTACCATCATTTCACCCTTGGGACATGATCCTGGTTTGATAACCTAGAAGCTGTTGTTTCTGGCGTCTAATGCTGTTGGAGGTTTCTGTTGATTAAACAGTTAGACATAATTGGTACAGGAAACTGCTATCATGGCCACGTGTTCTGTCTGATCAATAAGGATATTTCCTTTAACCCAGAGGAAGAAAACTGTTTTGTGTGCTCGCCTTCTACTCCTTGTCCCACCAGTGTCTGATTTAAATAGTTCTGATTCCATTTTGCAAGTAGCCTTAGAATTATGCCCAAAAATGGCACTGTAGGTCATAACAATTCTATGTTGTGGGGCTATTCTGGGTTAAGGAGAATCATATTTAATATTACTAATTTTCAAATTATTTTACCCATAAAATTCCTTCTAGCAGCAAAGTGGGGCAGGGGGAGAGAGAAAAGAGGTTTTATTGCACTGTATTCCAGAGTCTCTCATTTATTCATGGAATAAATGTTTAATCTAATGAATTTTCTAGTAGATGTATTCTGAAATCCCTGCTGAAGAAGGGCCACTGTAAAACCACAGGCGGTTTTGCTTAAATGAGACAGATGCCCCTCGATCCTTGTCAGAAGGTCTTCCGGACAGTGAAAACCACAGGCAATATGCTTCATGTCATGTAGGCAAAGGCCTGGGGAGTTATACAAGAATCTCTGCTTGTGGGGAAAGTCTGCTGCAGCTAGGACGCTGGAGGCAGTAGGCAGCAGGAGATTTAAAAGAGAAAGTCCAGACTTACTGGGCTGGTGTTCCCCCAACATGGGTGATTCCCCCAACACGGGGCAGGGCTGCCTTTAGTCTCACAACTAAGCCACACAGTTTGGGCAAGGACCACAGGTAACTCACTGATAGTACACCTGCCTCACATGTAGAAGGTTCCAGGTTTAATCACCAGAATGTCCAGGTAAGGCTGGGGGAGACACTGCCAGTCAGTGTCAGCAATGCTTAGCTAGATGCACCAAGGATGTTTAAAAGTGCTTCCTATATTTCTAGATGAAGCATCCGCAGTCAGCATTTTATAACGCCCTCTTGCTGGAGAAGGTTGAGCCTCTTAAGGTTAGCTTGTGATGTTTCGCTGCCTGTAGTTGAACCTCCAGTCCAGTTAACCTGCTCTGTGGTCCATTGGCAAGTTCTCCTGAGCATCCTCTATTCAGTTCATTCAGGTCAACCCTAATGGCAGAGGGTTAGCCTAACTGCTTCCTGCTCTGCTGCCCTGAACTATGCCCAGAAACCATCACCTAGCCATGCCTCTCCTTACTGTAGGGCCACCTCCAAACCTTCAAACTAGGTGCTTTGAGAGCAACCAATGACTCTGTTTAGTTTCCTTGTGGACACAAATGGCTGCTGCACTTGTGCAGAATTTGTCTAGGAGGGCCCAAAGCTCAGTCTGGGTGGGGCTAGTCTTGGGAAAGGCCATAGCTCAATGGGAGAGCATCTGCCTTACATGCAGAATGCCCCATGTTCATGTCCCTAGCTTGAAACACTGCTTCCAGACAATGTCGTCATAACACCATGTTTTCAGTCTCATGGGTTTGCAAAAATCATCACGTATTTCCTTCCTCCAGGGGTGAGAAACCTCAGGTCTGGCAGCCAAATACTGCATGGTCCTCTGGGCCTTTTCATCTCACCCTCAGGGCATTCTCCTAAGGATGCACTGCTGCATCTTCAACCACCCTCTTCTGCGCCCTCCTCATGTGCTTTTGCCTGGGTGGAATGTGCCATTGGACTGCATATCACCTGCATATTGCCTGAATGGAGGGAGAAACATGCTTTGGGGCTTGCAGGTTTCCCACAAGCATCTGATTTGCCACTGTTAAAGATTAAAGAGATTAAAGTGGCAAAATGTACCTATGATTCAGACTCAATTCTCAAACAGGGACTCGGCTACTCTTTGGAAGAATTTTCAGAACATTACTGAATATAAGAGAACATCTTCTTCTGCTCCAGAGAGTCAAAAAATTGGCAAACGACCTGAATCAGTTTTATAGCAGGTTCGAAAGTCAAGCATTATCAACTAGTGCCATTCAGTCAGTGCCAGAGACACCAACAACCACCTCAACCTGTTCTGAAGTCACTCCCCTGTGATCTTGAAATAGTGTTCTGCACACTTTGTATAAAGTACTTTTACTTTGCAATGTAGCCAAAACAAAATTCCAAGTATGTTAGTACTTGGCCAATTATTATTCTATTCTGTTCTGTTCTGTTCTGTTCTATTCTGTTAGAACAGGATGCTGGAATAGATGGGGTATTGTCAGGAATTGGAGGGGCTCTGAGAGGGTATGTAGAGGAGGCAAGGGAGCTGGAGGAGGGCCTTGGAGAAGGGGCTGGCGATTTGTGGGGTTCTGTGTCACCTGTGAGGCAGGAGTTGGAGCTGGGGGAAGAGGAAGAGTTGGGGCTCTCAGAAACAGGGGAGGAGTGTTGGAAAGGAGAGGAAGAGACCGATCCTGAGAAAGTTGAGCCCTAGAATCTCTGTGACCCTTCCTCTGCTGTTTCCAAGGACAAGGAGAAAGTACCAGGTACAGCAGCAAGTACCGTGCAGGGGAAATTGTAGGTTGCTCGTGCGCACCTCATCAGGTGAGGGGATTTAAATTTGGGGAGAGGTGCTCCAATGGTCCACTTCAGGGCACAGGCCTGGAGAGTAGATGCCTAGCTATCTGTGCAACAGACATGGTGTGTATTTTTTGCCAGTAAAGAATTAAACTACCACCTGTTACTTCTCCTTGGACTGGGTGCGCTGAGGACAGCTGTTGACCTGATCCAACAGGCTCTTCTTAGTTCATTAAATGTGGGTGTATTTAGAAAGGTTTACTAATGCAAGCATCCCAATCCTTTGTGCACATTTACACAGAAGGAAGTGACGTAGTCCCAAGTAAAGGTGCATAAATTGAGAGCCATAAATCCTGATCCCATGCACATTTACTCAGAGGTAATCCCATTGCACACAGTGGAACTTACACTCAAGTATGACACATAGGATCACAGCCTTGGTTGGGCTGATGTTTCTGTTTTTAGATCCTTTTTTTAGGACTGTGGGGTGGGGTGGGGGAGGAAAAAATCTTAGGATATGAATTTTGAAGTGTCCAGGAGCAGGTTTTTAAAATTGTTCCAATCTAATTGATATATGCTGCCATCCGTTTTGACCCTGGTAATAGCGTAGCTAAAACAATTTCAAGTGGGTCGAAATATCCCTGGAGTACTTACTGCAGTGATATAAAAATCTTGAAGCAATGTGTCTTATGTCCCGTAAATCATGTTAGACTTAATGAAACCTGCTGCGAGAGCATTCCATATCTGTGATGCATTTAACTGCACTCTGCAGATGACTTCTATCTGCTTTTAAGAAATATGTAAACCTCTGATGAAGTGCAATGGCAGAAGGCAGTGGGGGAGGAGAAGCAAAAATATAGAGACAGGTGAAGTATTTAGAGGTACCTGGATGATTCTTTTTTTAAAAAAAAAGCCTGCAAATTGCTAGGACTGCCAAATGACCAGAACTAAAAACTAGTTGACCTACTCCAGTGTATTTTAGTAGTGTTTTGAGCTACAGAAATCAGCAGATGCTGACATTAATGCCATGGAAATGTATGCAACTATTCACTAATCTCAGCATATTTTATTTAATCTATTTAGACAAATTTATAGACCATTTAATTGCAGCTATCTTTAAGTGGTGTACAAGAAGCACAATGCAATGAAAATAAAAATCAGTTAAAATGATAACATCAGAATTCAGTTAAAATGCCTGTTGTTATATATAAAAAAGTATTCTGTTGGCACTGGAAGTTTAACAGGGAAGGGTGTCTGACTGTAACTGAAATGGGGTTTTCTGTAAAATGTACTGAAGGTCCAGCTCCTGGTGGATGTGGACTATTTATGTATCCAACTCATGGAGGACCACCACCACCCCAAAGACTCTCATGTTTGGGTAGGGATATAGGAGATCAGGTGGTCCTTGAGGTATCCTGGACTCAAGTTGTTAAGGAACTTGTAAATTAATACAAGGACTTGGCCTGGCTTGGTAGCTTGTGGGAGTCATTGGAGACTTTGAGCATCAGAGTTTGTACCGGTGATAGTTTGTCTCCATCAGCAGTCTAGCCACAACATTTTGCACCAGCTGATTCTTGTGGATCAGGCCTCATGGTAGCCCCACATAACCAGATCACATCACATACTGCTAAAGATGCAGGACCAGAGCTTGGTGGGAAAAAATTGGCGAACTATGCCTGGGCTTTTGGATTGTTGAAGAAATCACCCAGAATGTGGCCATTGGTATTCAGAGGAAGAGGCATGCAATACAGGCAGTATATTTGTTTCAGATGGCTCGATACAACGGGGGTGGAACCAAAATTCATTACCATTTCCATTTAAAGCTGAGTCTATCTATTTTGCATTCTCCAAAATAATATATGGACCAAAACACAACTGTCCTTCAAAATCTGCACTTCTCCGAATTTTGCATTGCAGTTCTCCATCAGCGTGAGGTGTACAGAAATGCTTAAATTATGGGGATTTGGTGGCAATGAAGAATTAGTGCATAAAACATTAATATCCTTCTTGTTACTGGCTGCTCAGTTAGAAATGGCAAAATACTGGAAGTCAACTGTCAACCTAACTTTAGAGCAAAGAGCAAAGACTGCAAAAACTTGAAGAAAAAAAGGTCATTCAGTATAAAATTAGCCAAAGGAGAAAGGCAAAACCTTTTGACCTTTTCCTACCTGGAGCTGACTTGTGGAATATGTAAGGGGACGTATACAAGGTCATCTTTCATCTGCTTTCCTGAGATCGTGTAACACTGGTCTGAAGTGGCTTCTGCCCTTCACTAGCTAGACTCTAATTTCTTCTACTTTGAACATCCTCAGAAACAGTAGAACGTCTTGTTCTTCTGTTGGTAGGGGAAATTACGTGCTTCTACATTGTATTAGTAGTGGTTTTTGAAAATCAATGAAAATCAATAAAATGTATTTTTTTAAGAACCCCCCCCCCATTATATTGAGGAAAATTCAAATATTCAGAGAAAGATGCTTTGCAAAGATGTGTATACTGAGAGAAATTAACACTAAAATGCTGGTGAATTTTCATGAGGACTTTAAAAGAAAAATGACAAACTGATATGGAAATGCAGAGTAGTGCATTTAAGAATGGAAAAATGACAAACCAAGAAAAACTGAAATGGACAGATTTGCCCATCCCTGGCTGCAACTGAGTCAAATCAATTTCATAGGTATGTTGCTTCAGCACATGCAATTTACCTAGCTTCTGATTACCAGTGAGCCATGCAAGGGACTAGATAATCACAAAAGGAAATAACCTACAAAGCCTCAAACCCACATAGGAGTTTATTGTTCTCCATGAGACTGAGTCTTTCTATAAGGCCTGGCACTCACACAACTCTCATGAAAGAATGACACATGTCTTTCTTTTCCCTCCTTTGGGGATGTTTCCTCTGTTGGGGATATCCTCATTCCTTTGGGGTTTTCAGCTTAGAAATCTACATGACTGATACTGCATCACAGAGCATGGGATATAGATTTCACTAAGAGGATCGTGAATAGTGGGGGCACATTTTTTCAAAAAGTTTTCTAGACCCCAGCTTTTACAGGAGTGTGTGTGTGTGTGTGTGTGTGTGTGTGTGTGTGTGTGTGTGTAACACAAAGTGGGCAGTTTTTTGCACCAGAAACCCAAATATATATGAGGCTTTGAAAAGCCTCTGAGTAATGGTATTCTTAGCACATGCCCCTCCTAGGACAGCCAACTTTCTATGTGGTTTCTGTACCTGTGTTTTTAACTGCAGCATAGTAGGTGATAATATTTCTCTGCATGCCATAAAAAGCTTCACTTGTTCATTGCTAATGAAGCCACAATTATAGGTGCACAGGGAAAATTGGCAGCTGTAGCTTCAATCCATTCTAGCAGTGCCCAATCCTAGATCATATAAAACTTGAATATTAGACAGGAATAATTACTTTAGCAAGTAATAATTATTAATTATTTGTTTGTTATTCATAATCACTGGCATAAAAAAAGCATAATTCTGTGTGCCTTGGATGCATGAGAGGAAAAATATACATGGGAAGAATGCATGTGATGAATTGCAAGATTGCCATTTTTTATTTTTATTTTTGAGTCTTTCCTCCTGTGTCTTTAACAGCAGATGCTATACAACCAAAAATGAAAGGAAAATGATTTCCCTTATGGCTTTACTCCATGCCAGCAAAAACTAGGATGTTAAGTAGCCTCCCCACCCTCCCTGCCTTGCATTTGGTTTTCAAGATCTAACTTTATTATGAGTTCTCGGGAATTCTGTCCAATTATCCACCTATTTATATCTTTTGCAAATACAATATCCATCCTAATTACATTTCACCATTATTTATTTATTTTGAATATTTGTACTGTTTTGCAGCTAAAAAGACTCTCAGAGTGGTTTACCTTTTTTTATTTTAAGGACACACAAAGGGGAAAGGGGCAGGGAGGGAAGAGGGGGAAAGCAAACTCAGGTGCCAGTTCTTTAACAGTTCTTATAATCCCTAGCTGACCAGATTAACAAAACACCACCTGCTGCTTTTTACACTTGCCCGTCCTTTGAGGTCCTCAGTGGGTGCCCTATGCTCTCTGAGATATAGCAACTCATGAGAGGGTGTCCTCAATAGTTGCATGCCTTTCAATGCATGCCCTTCCCATGATGCCACACTTCTTTGTGGTACAGCAACTTATGAAAAAGTTGCTGGCTTGTCAGCGAGGGCAAGCAAGGCAGGTGAGGAGCCAAGACAGGCACTCCAGCTCCAAGGGCTAAGGCAGTTTCCACCCCCTGGCTCCTTGCGTTACATGACTTCAGCGGTGCTATGTGCATTACAGCATGACGTTGTGCAGTGTTGCACACATGCGCCCCCCCCCCCAATCATGTTAAGAAGATTGCACCTCTGGTGGGAGGGATGCACAAAGTCATCTGCAATGTGGCCTGTTCCTTGATGGAAAGAGTTCTTACTCCTTGCCCTCTGTTGCCGGAGGCAGTATGCCTTTGAATGGCAGCTTCTGGAAACAGTGCTGTTGTGGTCAAGTCTTTGTTATGTAAGGGCATCTGGTTGGCCACTGTGAAAGCAGGATACTGGACAAGATGGGTCATTGGCCTGATCCAGCCAGGGTTCTTAAGCAGTATTGCTATTGTCCTTCTGCCGTGTTTGGCTCACATCTTGATTGCTCTCACGTCTCTTTCCTTTCCTTTCTTTAATACACTCCCTCCTAAATTATAATCGTTGAGAACACATTAGGAGTGAAGCACAGGGATGATATGGAGGGTGTGAGGGGGGGGATCCAGGGAGAAGCTAAAGCAGACAATTGCCTTGTAAACATCTGGGGTACGAGGGGGGTGGCTATTAAACAGGAATGCTCTGTACCCAGTGAGGTGCACGCACACAGGCGAGTTTATCCAAGCAAATCAATTCAAGTTAATCTTTCAGTGTCAGCTGGCTGGGTTTTTGGACTGGTGATGAATGCTTGTGCCGGGAAGATGAAATGCCGGAATGCCAGGCAGGGCTCTGACAGCAACAGATGGTACCAATTACTGCCACTAGAGCCTGTCCTGCTGCAGGCCCCGAGATGTCTGATTTGTGGTCGCAGCAAAATGAAGGAGAAGCTTACCAGCTGGTCTTGTCACCTGCCCTGGATTGATCCATACTGAAGGGAGGGAGGAGGGTGAGGGAAATTAAAACAAAGGTATTTTAATTGCAATCTTTTTGCAGATGGATGCAAACTGCAAAGCTCATGGATGGGCATTGTGTGCAGCTAAGATGCTAAATAGCGCCTTCTTGTTGCATTCTCACTTTTGTTTATGGGCTTTTGGTGGTGGGGAGGAGGGGGGGAGGGGGAGGAGAACAAGGAAAGATACAGTACATGAAGGATTTATTTAAACGAAAAGGCTAAACCAAGAAAAACAAAAGGAAACAAGATCAGCAAGGTAAATTTATTCTCTGCTTCCAGGGCATTGTTGGAATAGATTCCACCCACCCCATTGCTGGGTTTAAGCCAAGAACTCCCTATATACTACCACAACTCTCTTTTACCCCAAATCCTTAGTTAAACACTAGCATTACTATGAAAGTGTCATCCATTAGAGAAGGGTTGCTGGTGCTGTGTTTTGTTTTAATTCATAAGAACATAAGAATAACTCTCCTGGATCAGGCCAGTGGCCCACCTAATCCAGTGGCTAACCAGATGCCCACAGGAATCCTGCAAACAGGACCTAAGAACAATAGCACCCCTTCCTCCTGAAGTTTCTGGCAACTGGTATTCAGAAGCACACCGCCTCTGACACTGGAGGGAGAAGATATCTGTAGAACAATAGCCTTTAAAACATATTAGTTATTACAACTAAAACTGCATGGAATGAGCCCTTTCATTAAAAACAGTCAATTCCCCAAAGCCTATGGAAACAAGAAAGTCTTCACCTGCTGGTGGAAGGACAGCAATGAGAGAGCCAGTCTCTATCTTCTCTAGGGAGGCATTTCCACAGTTTGGGAGCAGCCACCAAGAAGGCTCCCCTCTCATGTCCCCACCCAGAATGCCTGTCAGGCTGGTTAAACCGAGAGAAGGACCTCCCCCAAAGATCTCAAAACCCCAGCAAGTTCACATGAGGGAATACAGTCTTTCAGATAGCTTGGACCAAAGCTATGTGTGAAAGTTTTCCAGCTTTTATTTAATGAACATTTTCCAGCTCCACTATATCCTTTTGAAGGTGAGGATTCTCCTCTATCCTACTTTATGATTGGTGGTCCTCTGTTTGGAGACTGTGTGGTCCAGGCTGCTCTTGGGCTGGGTTAGTCCAGACACATGATGCATGTAATGGTAAGACTCAATTATTGCAATGCGCATGATCATCCGTCAAAATCCGCACTTTTCCAAATTTTGCATTCCACTTCTCCAGCCAAGTAATGTATATATAGAAATGTATATATAGTATGGTAAATTGTGCATAAAGATGCATACATTAATGAAAATACACAATATTAGGAAAATTTGGTTTGCAAAAATGCGCATAAGAGGCAGAAATTGTCCAGTAAATTGTGCATATATTAGAAGGAAATTGCACGGAAATGCTGATGAATTCTCACAAGGACCTTTATTTTTAAAAATAAAATAAAATGCAAAGTTGTATGGGACTGTGGAGAACTGAACTTGTGAGTGGAAAAGTGAGAAATTGAGAAAAAGCAGAACTGACAGATTCAACCATCCCTAACTTCACCACTGAGCCAAGGTGGTAGTATCTTTTAAGTTAGTTTTCTTGCCGTTAGTCCTCATCTCATTGCATAATCCACCAATAACCACCTTTGGAACACTCTTTAGAAAGCACTGCTTTATAATGGCATGTGATTAAATGTTACCTGAGGATGAGTGGGTTTTGTTTCCTATGCAAATCCTTCTACTATCTTCTAGAAGATTATTATTTTTATTTCCAGAAGAGAGCATTGGGAGAAACAGTTGGGGGAACTGCAGTCCTGTTTACCAAGTTAAAAGGAATTTTTTGGAACGGCGAATTGCCCAGGAGTGGAGGACTATTGTACCTGCCCTGGTTTATGTAATGTTAAAACTGTGGATCAACTTAATCACTCTGCCGCAGCATGGTGTGCCTAATCCTTGGCACTGGGCAGCAGGTTCGTGTTTCACTCCACTCGGCTCGATGCCACAACCAGAGACTCTGTTGTCTTTTCTTTCTTTCTTTTTTAAAAAAATCACTTGGCAGATCCTTAAAAGTCACTGGAGAACTTTGCCTGGGTAATAAAAAAAAAGGGTCAAGCTTTATTGAAAACTATTTTTTTTCCCTGTATTGCATACCAGCTATTTTAAAATGTTACGGCCAGTGCATATTTTAATGTCCAGGAAAAAAATGTTATTCGTGTTGTGAGATATTCAGGCCTCCCAGCAGCCACTAATAACCCCCCCCCTGACCTTCCAATATGTATAAATATACATCAGGGCTTTGAGAAATAAATAAGGTTTTCTGAAAAATCGCCAAGTAAGGAGGGGGAGGGAGAATAACAGCTCTTGTTTAGTTTGATGGGGCTTTTGAATAGGCCCATTACATTTTTGTATCTGGAAGGTTGAAACTCTTTTCGGGTGTCCATGTGCCCTGGTTTAGACCTCTTTTCAAAAGACTGTCAGATTTGAAGGTGCCTCTATTTGAAGGGCTGCCCAGCATAAAGAGGGGAGGGGGAAATCCATTTTGCAAAAGTACATAAATCAGGATTTGGTTGCAGGAGCTCACAGAGAGGTTCCCTTTCCACCTCTGGGAGGGAAAGTTTCAGAGAAGGCTCCAGGGACTTTTGGGGCCAGAATTTCTCTGATCCAACCGTTTTCTCTTGCAGTGAGACAAGTTCCTCTGTGGCCTGACCTCTTCTCTAGAGGAGGTGTTTGTTACACTATTCAGCCTCCCTAGAGATGTAAGCCTCCATTGTACCAAGGGATATGTGAAGTATTTGGCCAACCAGATGTCACTTTGTATTAAAATTATGTTTCCAAGTGACTTGAACAGATTTCCACCCCAGCTGTGATGCTCTGGATCAGGGTTCCCTGCCCTTTATTCCTTCCTGCATTTACTGTTCCTTATTAATACAATGGAGTGGCTTCCGGTTGGCTTTCCGGAAAAGCCCTGGTGTTCTATTAGATCAGTAACAGGGAATTGGGGCTGTGGTTTACTGCTAATCCTAGTAGGCCCCCAAACAGGGATGAGGAGCCTCAGGAATGGGAGCCAAATGTGGCCCCTAGACCTCTCTGTCTGTTACTGGGGGCACTCCCCACATGACACACCCTATCCCCAGGCCTGCTCCTCACCTGCCCTGCTGCTTCACACTGCCATTTAGTGTTTTTCGCCCTGCAGGAATGCCTCACTGAACTCTGATAATGACTTGTGCAATGTCTTCACGGGGGATAGAACACTCACCCACCCCCAACCCAAAGACATCACACCCAAATTCTGTCTTCATGTCTGCACAAATCATACAGTATGTACTAATTCAATATTGCTCAACTCATTCTATTCCCACACCTCCCACATATTCATACAATCACTCTAAAATCAGCCTCTGGACATTTAAATAAGCAGAAGACGGATTTTGCAAAAGTGAATGCATATTGCATTTAAGAGGCCACTGAAGAGCTTTCTGCAAGCAGTGTGGATAGAGTGGTCCTTGGGTAGGGGTGCTACATTATCAGTATTTAATAAGAGTTTATTGTAGCTTTTTCATAATGCAATAAAAGAAACTCATATAAAATGGGGCAAAGGCAAAAAGAGAAGGAGAAAAGTAAACACCTAAGGAAAACCAAAATAATAGAAGAAAAGAGAGGAAGGAAAATAAAAAGGACTTCTGATTTTCCATCTGTTAATTATATAAAAGATATGATTGAAAATATTCGCTCTAGAATGACACCCAGCTGATCTACTTTCTGTTAGGCAATGTTTCCCAATCTTCCAACCCAAATAGATTATTTTACATGAGAAGTCCAAAATGGGCTCTTTAATTATTAATAAATGTTAGCAATAGTGTTTCTCTAATCAAACCTATCAGCTTTGTCTCCAATAGGGTACAATATAGTACATATACTGGAAGAATGAAATATAAACTATATTGTACTCCCTTATAAAATAATTTATTTTTTAAAAAAACTGGTGTTGCAGACATATTTCTGTTTTCATTTGTATAATGTTAGAGGGGAGAGGAACAATCCATGTGCAAAGGGGTACTCATAGTGGGGGAGACATACAACCAGTTGGCTCAAGGCAAACTCACACAATATTAAATTTATTATGAGTCATCCATATGGAGGCTCATGTAACCAGCATTTATGGTCTGGGTTCAGAAACACATTGATCAAACCACCAGTTGTCTCCTATTGGATGTTTTTATTTATAGATCAAGCTTTTGCAGGCATTAAGAGTATGAGAGCTGTGAGGTGCACAAGAGAATATACTAGACAGAGGGCTACAATTTCATATATAGAGGTGATCTGATACATGAAGCAGATGTTTGCCATTTGGGTATATGTATGTTAATCGAGCAAGGACTTTTGATGATGTCTGTTGCTGCAAAGAGATAGTTATCAGTTTATTGTGATTGTCTTCCATTCCCATTATAGGCTTGGAGTTCTGATTGCAATCATCTTTAGGCATGTGTGTCACTGTATGTATTGTTTGTAAAGGGGGATACTTGAAAAGAAAGGGGGACTGGGGAAGCTCCAGTGAGAGGTAGAGATGGATGAACCCATTTCAGTTTCTCTGTTTTTTATTTTTTACAATCATAAATCCCATCTTTTTGAATCATTC